>NW_026948525.1:15605149-16246474 GCF_035770615.1 Melospiza melodia melodia | reverse complement strand
CACACTAGCAGTGCCGTCAGTTTTTTCATTCAGCACTGTCAGAGCTGGGCCCTCACCCAGCGGGGTTGGAGCCTCACCTGGGGCTGGAGGCACCTGCAGGAATTCCGAGTGCCCAGGAGTGGCTCTGCAGCCCTTGGCTGTGACAGCTTCCCCAGCTGCTGTGTGGGTCTGGGGGATGGTAAAGGCTGAGGGTAAATGCTGCTGGATCTTTCTTAATCACTGCAGGCAATCTTTGGTGGGGATGGTAAAGGCTGAGGGTAAATGCTGCTGGATCTTTCTTAATCACTGCAGGCAGTCTTTGGTGGGGATGGTTGGGTGCATTGCTGAGCTGCTCCTTTTGTGATTCTTTGCTGCTCTGAACTGCAGGAAATGACACTGATTCATTCAGCTGGTGTCTGTGTCTTTGGTGCTGACCCTGCCCACTGGCAAAACAAAACTGGCACAGTCTGGCCAGATGCCAACAAAATTTCACTTGTTCAATTTAAATTTGAGGAATCAGTGCCATCAGAAATTCCCAGCTGGGAAGCCTTTCCCTGGAGTTCCCTGGCTCTGGAGTGAGCTGAGGTCGGAGCCCCATGGGAGCAGTGGGGCAATCGGGTAAAAGAAGCTGCACCCCTGGATGTCTTCAAATGCATCCAAAAATTGCATATGGAAAAGGAAAAGACCTTGTGAGTTTGGGCAGACAAAGCTGGATTTGCTGAGAGCACATAGGAAACAGCACCTTCAGGAGGAGCAATTATTGTTGGAATGCTACCACATGGAGCAACAGAAGAAGGTTTTAATCTTGAGCTCAGATGCACTTGTGCAAGTGAAATATCAATATAATAAATAAGTATATACGTATTTATAGGATAATAAGACCTTCATGTTTATATTTATAGATTTTTATATATGTCTATTTCTATATCTACATATCTATATCTACATTTCTATATCAATATGTACATGTAAAATAAGAATAATGTGAAATATTGACAATAATAATGTGATATGCTGACAATACTAATTTGGTATCTTTGGCTGCTCAGGGATGTAACACTAAATACCCTACAGAACAGGATTGGCCAGGACCCTAATGTCAGTGGTCAACTTTGTGAGATTGTATACAATGAAAAAGGAGAAAGAGATGAAATTGGCGATTTTTACAGGATGTGCTGATACTGTGATGCAGAGTGCTTTGTCTGTTCCTGTGAAAAATACAGTGATTTTGCCTGCAGGGTTTTTCATGTACCACACTATCCACAAGCTGCAGGATTGGCTGTGTGGGTGAAGGGGTTGTTAAAAGAACAGTTGGTAAAATGAGGAGATGGGAAACTTTGCCCATGGAGAACCCATCTCCCAGATGTGCTCCATGCCCTTCACAATGGCCCACTGGGGAAATGGAAACCCCCTGGCTGTGCACGGCTGCCCCCAATTTGCAAATCCAACCATGGGCAGTGAGAGTTTGGCTGCCTGGGAAATTGTTCTAGCTGTGATGGCCCCTGGCAGGGCCAGCCCAGAGGCTGCAGGGCTGGGCCTTCATGCATTGGAATTCATTAGGATAAATTCAAAGCAAATGAGAGCTATCAGTTCTGAAACTGGAATTCAGATTCCTCCAGGACACTTTGCTTTGGTAACTGCTCCCTTGCAGCTTGGCCTTGCAAAGTGTTCCTGTCATGGCAGGAGGAATCGATGCAGAATATCCAGGAGAAATTACAGTAATTCTGTCAAACAATAATGAACAAGATTGGATTATTCAACCCCATGACAGGGTAGCACAATTATTGATATTGGAATTTTGAGAACGATTGTGAAAAAATGAGATCCAGCTCCAGTCACCAACATTTGTGGAGACAAAAGGGTTTAGATGCAGCAGCCCTAATAATGGAGCCGGAGTGTGGGTCCGGAGGCCAAATGGCCCTCCCGAGGCAGCTGAAGGAGCAGCTCCTAGGAAAGACAACTCTGAGTCCTGAACCCTGGGCAGGAACAATGGGAATGTGTCCCTGCAGCCAAGGATTCTGTGTGAGAACAAGTAGATCTGCCAGGAGATTGTTTTACACATCCTGCCAGACCAGATCTCCCTGTTTGCCCCAAGGGCCCCTTTGGAACATGCTCTGATCCACGGGGCTCCATGGGAAGGCTGCTGTGACACTGGGGGACTTGCACAGGAATTCCATCCAGGAGCCTGGGTGCCCCTCAGGGACTGGGACCTGGCCCCTTCCAGCCAGAGGGGAAAGGGCCCCCCAAGCCTTGTTAGCCACAGACAGCATGGGAAAGCTGAACAGCAAAGAGCCTGGAGGCATTATTCCGGAATTAAAAAGGTGCCAGCTCCATGGACAACAGGATTCTTGTTCCTAATTGGAACTACATTGAGAAAAACGAATGAAGAATTGTGTCACTAAAGTACTACTGATGTCTGTAAGGTGTACCTTGATAGTCAGCCAGAATCTTTGTCTGCCACAAACACCTCTAGTGTTTGACCAAGGGATTGGTCATCAAAATGTAATAATGAGTTATGATGGATTGCTGAGCTTCTTTTGTAATTCTTTGCTAATGATGATGTGCTTTGCTGAGCTTGTCCTTTTGTAAATCTCTGCAGCTGTGCATGATATAAATGACACAATGCCTTAAGTTGGTGTCTGTGTCTTTGGTAGTGACCCTGCCCACTGGTGAAACAGGGCCCCCTCTTGCCTAAGTGTTCCCTGGGAAGGCAAAAGCCCTCACTCCAAAATTCCCCCCTTCCTCCTTGTTCCCCCCTTCATACCCTGAGCATGATGTGCTCTGGTCTGGGCTATGCCCGGGGTCAGTTGGGGTCCCCTGTCCTGGCTGTGTCCCCTGCCCAGCTCCCCCACAGCCCCAGCCCCTCCCCAGCGTGGCTGGACGAGGGGCAGGACAGGCCTTGGCTGTGCTGCAGCTCAGCAAGAACAAAACCATCTCTGCGTGCTCAGCGCTGTGGTCAGCACCTGGCCCAGCAGTGTCTCAGTGCCAGGGGCTGTGCCCTCAGTCCCTGCCGGGGGTTTCCATGGCAACTGCCAGGCCAGGTGACCCAGGTGTCCCCCCAGTGCCGGTTGCCATGGAAACAGTGCCCAGCCCTGCCCCTTTCTGTCTGGCTGACCTGGCCTTTGGCCCTGGGAGTGCCGGTGGCTGCTGGTTCCTGGTGCCAGAGCGGCCAGAGCGCTGAAAAAATCCCTGGCAAGGGATCAAAAAAAACCAGATTTAATATTAAGGGACAGCAGCACAAAGTTCCTTGGCAAGAGTCCCTCTGCTCCTGACTGGACACTTCAGGCACACCAAGGAAACAAAGCAACAACAAAACCAAACAGAATCCAGGGAATCAACCCAGAAATTAACTGAGAAATGTCCCTGTGTGTGTGTGTGACACAAGTGAGGGTAAGGATAAAAGGAATATGGCCTAAAGGCTTAACAGGCCTCACACTTAACAGGACTTAAATTACACCTTAAATGTGACCAATACCTTAAACATCAAAGTTTAGCAAAACAACAGCACTTAACACTTTTTAACATTACTTATAACCTATGTCTTAGCAATTTAACAGAGGAATAACACTTAACAATATTTAACTTAACCAATAACTTAAATAAATGTAACAATTTAGCAAAAGAACAACTCTTAGCAGCATTTAATTTAGCTTAGAACTTGTGACTTAACCTTACTTACTGATATCTGGATATCTGACTGACTCAGCTATCCAAGGCACTCCAACCCCGCAGAGAGCAGCATTTCTGCTACATTTCCCCAGCACAGGCACTCCTGTGTGCACACAGACACAAAGAGTCAGTGCAAGGAAGCTGTGAGCAATTCCCCTGAGGGCAGGGAATGCTCCCTGTGGATCCTTTGGCATCTCCCCAGAGGGTGAAGGGTTGAGCCTGGAGGAGTGGGGGGATCGGCCCAGGCTCCGTCGTTGTTCAGGATCCCTGAGTGCAGCAAACGGGAGAGTTCCCGGCTGGGAGAGGCCCCACTCAGAGGGAGTCACTGGCCCAGGAGAGCTCCAAGGGCTCCTTTTGGAGCGCTGTTTGCAGGGCCCCAGGAGAGGGGCTTCAGTCCCGGCAATGGTTCATCCTGGCCGCACTTGGCATCAACAGCTTTCTTTGGCATTGTGAGAACAGGGATGTTGTGCCACTGAGGGAACCAAAACAGTTCCCAGAGCTGTTCCTACAGAAAGCAGGAGCTGGTTGGGAAGCAGCAGTGCCTGGAGCAGACAGTGTTTGTGATGAGCTGCAGAGGAGCTGAGCCCAGGGGCTGTTGGCCAAGGCCAAGGCCCAAGGAGCATTTCTCAGCTGGCAGGGCGGCCTGAGAAGGGGAGGGGGGAATGCAGCAGCACAGGGCCCATGGAACCAAGGGAGCATTGTGACACTGGGGCCCTGTGAGACCAAGGGACCATTGTGACACTGTAGGGCCTCATGGAATCATGGAGACCACTGTGACATTGCTGGGCCTCATGGAACCAAGGGGACTGTACTGACACTGTGTGGCTCCATGGAGTGTAGAGATCATTGTGACACGGTGTGGCCCCATCAAACCAAGGGTCCATTGTGACACTGTGGGGCCTCATGGCACCATGGAGACTATTGTGACACTTTGGGGTGTCATGGGACCAAGGGGCCATTGTGACACTGCGAGACTCCATGGAGCCAAAGGTCCATTATGACATTGCAGGGCCTCATGAAACCATGGGAAGACCATTAAGACACTTCACAGCCTCATGGAACCAGGGACCCATTGTGACACTGAGGGGACTCATGGAATCATGGAGACCATTGTGATACTGCAGGGCCTTATGAAACCTAGGGACTATTGTGACACTGCTGGACCCCTTGGAAACAAGTCACCATTATGGCACTGTGGGGCCCCATAAAAGCAAGGGAACACAGAACAGCTCTGGCTGGTTTGGCCTCCCAGGGACCATCTGACTGGTCCAGCTGACCTTAGCATGTTGAGGGTCTCTTCTCTTCTGCTGCTGAAACACTGGGGCTCCATGTTTTCCTTCCTATGGAAATGATCTCTCCTCCTCCAAGCACCCATGACCAGAATTGGGATTTCACCTCCTAATTTCCTTATATCCAGTGATTGTTCCGATAGGAATATTGCCAGAAGTCTGTCTTGCAGTGGTTTCACAAGGGTCACTTCCCATCTCTCCTCAAACCACTGGGGAAGGCTCCATGCTTTCCTTCCCATGGAAAAGAACTGTCCTGCTTCTCCAGGTGCCTATGGCCAAGACTGGGCTTCCACCTCCAAAATTCCCATAATCCAAAGACTGCTCCCAGACAAAATCTGCCATTCCTGACAAGTCTGGCTGGCCTTGGCCTAGTCAGTCTCTCACCTGCTTTTCAAACATTAGGCTCTGTGCTTTCCTTCCTATGGAAAAGAACTGTCCTTCACCTCTAGGCACCCATGGCCAGAATTGGGATTTCACCTCCAACATTCCCTATTCTGATAGACTGGAGGAGATTGTTGGCTTGAAACACTTCATGTGTAGGGGAGGAAGGTGCAGGTCCAACCTTGCCCTGCCCTGGAACCCCAATCCCTCCAGAGCCTCTATGCCAGCCCAGCAGTGTCTGCCAGTCCCTGGCACAGCACAGGCAATGCTCCACAGCCACCTCTGCAGCCCCAGCCCAGCTCCTGAGGGACCAAATGAGCCCAAGTCCCACCTGGGGGAAGGGCCCAGGAAGACCAAGGGGTATTGAAGGCTGACCACAAGGCAAGCACACATCTTGGCCCAACCTCCTCTTGTAATTTCCATCTTAGTGCTGGAATCCAGGAGCTGGTACCTGTGTATGTGCTTCTCTGGATCTTTTTTGCCTTTCTCTCTTTTTGTGTCTTCTTCTGTTTCTGTGCTCCTGCAAATGTTGAGAAACTTAAAATTGAACAGGCTTAGAGTTTGTGAAGTTGAATGGGCCAAGTCAATGCTTTCAGAAGTGGTTTTTTTTGACTGATTATCTGTCATATTTTGACAGGAGAAGAATTTTAAAAAGTAATACAAAACTTTTTGTGTAACTGACAATCTGTTAAACCACGAAGATACTGAACACGCCTCTGTTAAACACAAATGTTAAAGACAAAAAATCCCAGGAACCTCCTCTTTCTTTTCCAGTCAACAAAGAAGCAGCAAGCCCTGGCCCTGGCCCCCATCTCAACCAAAGCAAAGCAAAGCAAAGCAAAGCAAACCAAACCAAACCAAACCAAACCAAGCAACCCTGCTGTGGGCTCAGCCCCTTCCCCCCTCCCCAGGCTGCTCCCCTCCATTGGCCCCATTCTAACCAAACCAAACCCCAACAACTACCAAACAGGAAAACAAAAGAGGCTACAAAACCCAACCAGAACAAAGCCAGCCACACAACATTAAAATCTTACCATCAAGTCCCCTCCCGCCAACACAACTAACACCAAAACCCCTACAACCTACAACCCATACAAAATAACCCTACAACTAAAAACTTAAACACAAAAAACCACAAAAAGCAGCCAGAAAACCAGTCCTAATACAATCCAACCACAACTTCCACTGCAAGTTACCAGCAGATCAGGTGTAAACCCTGTCAAAACTTCAATCCTCTCTCAAGTAAAAGAAAAAAACAAAATACAAACATTTAAAAGAAACCATTACACCATCAAAGTCAGCAAAGAACAAATTAAATACCCAATCAAAAAGAAGAAAAAATACCTTAGTCTTAAAACTAAAATCCTCTTATAAACTATAATCAAAAAAACTCCTTTTCTTTGTAACACATTAAACTTAAAAAAATTATTCCAAATAATATCAAACAAAAACCTCCATATTAAAATGAACAAATGATAAAATAACTATGATTTCATAAAAAGTTCAGGCAGAAAAAAAAAGTAATCCAGTACCCCCAAGAGAAGATCACTATTCCCAGAGATAAATATAATTTAATAAGGAAATAATAAAAACTTTTACCTTTGAAGAACTCATCTTTAAAACAATACCCCATAAGTTTACATGGCCCATCAACAAGGTGTAAAAAAGCTTGTAGCAATAAAAGCAACTACACAATAACAAAGTTACCCAGACAACGGTTATCCATGACAAAAATAAGAACAACAAAAAAATCTATTTTTTCCTCTTGTAAAAAAATCTCCATAACCTTAACAAGCTGGAAAAAGACTATTCTAGAAATAGCAAACTAACTAGAAATTTTAAGTTTTGTTTCTTTACATTGTCAGTGAAAAGAAAAAGTTGTAAAGGAAGAAAAGGACTCTACAATGTTTATTTTAATACTTCCCACTTTTTTTCTTTTAGTTACTTTTAATAAAATTTTCTTTATACCCTTTTAAAATTTTAGACTTCCTTTACTGTTCTCCTAATCCTATCTCTCAACAAAATAAATTCATAAATTATTAACTGACACTAAAACCCACCCTCATAAATATATTAATTAAAAAATGTCAAAATTAGAAAAATCCTAAATTAAAAAACCAAAACCCCTACAATGTCATATTAAACATTTTGCCAAGGTTTCTCTGACTTTCTAAAGATGCCAAAAATGACTTTGTTTTGAGCTCCTGAGAATCTCCTGTTGGTATTTCTCCAGTACATCCAACTCAGAGTACACAAATAATTGTAATTCCTTTTAAATGTCTCCTTGAGAGAGTTTTTTGGGGGATGGGAGTCAGGGCTTGTGTGTCCTGCTTGGCACAGACCAGGCAGGGCTTTCCCAGCCACATTCCACACTCCATTTCCCAGCTGGAGCCGCTGGTGCCTCTGAGTTGTGCTGCCCCAGCCCCAGGGACGCTCTCCTTGTCTGCCCATTCCCCCACGGTCTCTGGGCAGGGATGGCCTCAGTGGGGGCTGCTGACATCCTCAGCAACTTGGAGGCTGCTGCTGAATTTTCCTGCTGCAGAGGCTTGTTCAGCCTTCAGCTCTTCAGTGCAGGAATTCAGTGTCCCAGGGCTCATTAACATTCAGCCTTAACAAGCCAAGCCTCTGGGAATAATTTAGGTGTTCAAATAATTTGTGGTTAATCAGGCAGATTTCAAAAGTGTATTCAAACTGATTAGATTCTATTTAAAAAGACAGTGAGAAAAGATATTTTAGGTCTTGTTCCATTTTTCCCCTGTTCATAAATTAATATGTGCAATTTCCAGTCAACACTGAATCCAGGTACCTCCTCATGCAGTTTGAATAGAGATGAAAATCAAGACCCTTCATGGCTGACAATCAATCAGACTCTCTCCCTACCCCCATCCCACCATTTCCCCCATCCAAGCCCTGGCACTCAGAGCAGCCTTGTGCAAATCTGAGCTCCCTCCAGCCCAGGCTGCACCTGCAGCTTTCAGCTCCTTGGCTCCAACTCCCACCTGCTTTCCTTGGAGAAGGAGGTGCCCGAGACACAGAAGGATGTTTATTTCTTGTCAGCCAACAAAGCCAAGGGAAGGCACAGCTCCATCAATGCAACAGTCATTCCTCTGCTGGATATTAAATCCACATTCTACAGCAGACAGTCTCAGAGCAATGGAAAACACCTTCTGTGCCCAGCACAGATCCCAAGGTCCCCCCCAAACCCTCCCTGCCCCGATTCTGCCCAGATTTACTCTTTGCACACACGAGTCACAGGCTGAAGTCAGGGGACATCTACATTCCCAGATGGAGGAAAAGAGAGAAAAGGGATGAAGAGCTCTCCTGTGCATAGCCAAGGTCCTCTCAGTTGAAAGGCACTCGAATGACCAGCGAACACCTGGAGGAAGAAACCTGGGAGCAGTGGGAAGGACAAAGATCCAGCTGGTCTAGTGAAGATATATACTCAGATATGGCCATTTAAACAGGAGAGCTGAAAACATCTGAAGGCAAAGGGAGATGATAAACAGAATATTGGTGATGCAAGTAGAAGGGAAGATCAGCATTTCTTTTCCTGACATCAGTAAACTTCGAGGAAGTTGCTGTTCCTGGTGGGAAAACTTTGTCATGTCTTAAAAGTACTCAAATGACGCAGATAATAAAAATGTGCTTCCATATTATAAAATAAATAGGGATTAACACCTGTGCCCCTTTTCAGGCAGGCATCAGTTGTGTGCCCATGAACAGGGCACTTGTGCCCTAATGTTCCCAGCTAGGATTGGAACTCTCAGAGAGCACCTGAGGGAGAGCAGAGCACCTTGCAAGCTGCAGGTCCCTGACAGCCCTGCAGGACTTCTGTCCCATCAGCATCTGCTCTGCTCCAGTCTGAAACAGGGCCCAGCATGGTGCCAGGATCATCAGAGAGCTGAGGTGTGTGCCAGAATTCAATGCCGTCCCCATCCCACAGCAGCCCTGCATTTCCCTCTTGCAGACTTGGTCTCCAGCACAGCTATGGAGGCTCTTTGGGCTCTGGACTGTTCCTGCAGTCCCCAAGGGCCGCTGAGCTCTGCCTTTGGCACAGTCAGGCCTGGCCAGTGCAGGCCATGCTCAGCAATTGCTTGTGTGTGCCTGGCCTTGCTGTCAGCCCCGGCAGTGGCTGCGTGGCCCCTTTGTGGCCCTGTGCTGGCCCAGACATGGTGGCCCAGCTCCTGTGCAGGCCCAGCCCAGGCCAGGAGCATTGCGGCTGGGAATGGCCCCCGTGCCGTGGTGCCCACAGCAGCCTTGGGGCTCTGTGCCCCATGGCCTCCCTGCTGGGCAGCCTCTGCCAGCTCCTGCAGAGCCCGTGGCACCTGTGGGGCTGCACAGAGAGCCCTGCCCCAGGCTCTGCCGGCCCCGGGGCCAGCAGAGAGGCAGCCAGGGCTGGCCATGGCCCGGAACAGGCCCTGAGCCCTGCAGGAGGATGGAGCTGGGCCACAGCCAAACTCAGCCCAGGCCAAAGCTGGGCTCAGCAGCCAGGGCTGCCAAGGGCTGGGCACAGAGACTGGGGCTGACAAATGTCCTGGGCCCCCTCCCTGCTCTGTCCGTGCCACCAAGGGCCCAGAGCAGCCTCCTCTCTGGGCCACTTGCCTGTTTGCAATGCCTTGCAGAGGCACTGGCCCTGCCCCACAAGGCCTGGCCTGAGTCCTGCCCCTGCACGCTCTGCCAGGCTGAGACCATCTCATTGAGACCAACACTGATGGCTTCTGGGCCAGGCTCTCTGAGCCCAGCCCAGCTCCCTGCAAGCTCTGCCAGCTGCCCTGAGCTCTGGGCAGCACCAAGGGCCTCTCCCCAGCCCAGCCCAGCCCATCCCATGTGGCCCCACAGCTCTGCTCTGGCCAGGCTGCTCTGGCCACTGGCCTCACAGCCTCAGCCCCTTGCAAGGGCACAGCAGCAGCTGCAGCTGCCACAGGACTCAGCCCCAGCTGCCCCAAGGCAGCTCCCTTGCTGCCCTGCTCCCCACTGGCTGAGGTGCTGAGAGCTCTGCAGCCCCTGCTGCCATCCCATCTGCCCAGGGCAGCACAAGAGCCCCGGCCTTGGGGCCCTCAAGAGCTGCTCCTGCTCCAGGCCCAGGGCCCATGCCAAAGCTGGGGCAGCCACAAAGCTGTGCCCATTTCTGTTCATTGCTGCTCTCATGGGGATGGATCCTTAGCCACTTGGAGATTGCTGATGAATTTTCCTATTCCAGGGGCCTCTTCTTTCTTGAGCTCTTCAGTTCAGGAATTCAGTGAGAAAAGCATAAAATATTTTTTCTAAACATCTGAACAAGACAAGCGACTGGGAATAATTTAAATTTTCAATTTTTCTGTCGTTAATTCGACAGACTTCAAAAGTTAATTCAAAGTGAATATAATGTATTGAAAACAATGCAAAGTTAACTGCTTTTTCCTGTTTTCTATTCCTCTTTGTAGATTGATATCAGCAATGGCACTTGATATTAGCCCCCAACACCTTCTAATGCATTCTGAGCAGATGTGAAAACCAAGACCCTTCATGGCTGACAATCAATGATGCATTGTCATCACCCTCTCCCCACCATTTCCCTCATAAAACCACTGGCACTCCTATGGATCAGGAATGGTGTGGCCAGTAGGAGCAGGGCAGTGATTCTTCCCCTGTACTCAGCACTTCTTGGGGAGCATGTCGAGTGCTGTGTCCAGTTCTGGGTGCCCCAATTTAGGAAGGCCATGGAGGGGCTGGAGCATGTCTAGAGAAGAGCAACAAGTCTGGTGAGGGGTCGGGAGCACAAGTCCTGTGAGGAGTGGCTGAGGGAGCTGGGGTTGTTTATCCTGGAGAAGAGGCGGCTCAGGGGAGACAAGGCGGTGTGAGGGCACATGTTGGACTTGATGATCTCCAAGGTCTTTTCCAACCTTCCTGATTCTGGGATTCTGTGAAACCACCCTTGGAGCAGTTGCAGGAGGAGCCCTGGGCCTCCTCTGCAGAAGCTCCAGCAGCCCAGGTCCCTCAGCTTCTCCTGCCAGCCCCAAAGCCCATCCTGTCAGTCCTGCAGAGCCTCTGCAGCTCCTCCTCACTGCCCAGAACAGGGAGCCCCAGAGCCAGACACAGCAGCCCAGATGTGCACCCCTGGCCTGGGGTGCCTCTGGCAAGGGAGCAGCATCAGGCAGTGTAGGAGCCTACAGACAATTTCTGCAGCACTTCTAGGATGATCCTGCTGCCCAGGGGATGTTCCCATGGTGCCAAGTCAGGAACTGCAATGGGGAGTGGGGCCAGAGAGGAAAGGGCAACCAGGGATGGGCTGTTTGCAGGGGAGGGGACAGGGGTGGGCAATGGGAAGAAATTTCTATCAGGAAGCGTGAAGAAAGCAAAGGTGAAGCCAAGGAAATGCTCAGGGCAGTTTGGGGGTGGCTGCCAGGCAGCCCCGGCTCTGACCAACAGCGTCTGTAGTGAGACAGGAAACTCGCAGCTGATGGGAACAAACTTTCTGGCTGACTGCAGAGGCCAGGACAAAGCTGAGTGGTTCCCCTGGTGTCCCCAAGCCCTTGCTGGCTGTGGTGGTTTGACCAGGAAGAAGTGGGAATTCTGGGATGTTGTGGTCAAACCAATGGGTGCTTGGATTTTGATATTGGCACCTGGTGTAGCCAGTGGGATTTTGGACACACCTCCAAGAACACACAGGGGTTAAAAGCAGAGCTTCGGGCCTGGGAGGCTCTCTTGGGACTTCGAGGGACGGAGTTCGGATCTCTCCCCTGTCCAGCCGCTGCTGCTGCGTGGGGGAGGGGCAGCCATGTGGTAGGCCTGGGCCTGGACAGAGATGGGAGGTGAGGAGGCCTTGGAGAATGGAAGAGTGGAGGAGCCCCAAGAGACATCGGGCAGCCATTCCCCCGCCCCCACCCCCTTGGAGACAGACAGAGAGAGAGAGAGTGCAGCCTGTGTCGTTATCTTGAAACTCAGTAAATATGTGCTGGCAGCAGGCAGCCCGGCTGAGGAGATGGCAGGGGTGCAGCCAGGAGTCCAGCCACTTAGAGGAGTTTTTAACCCTTTTTGGACAATGAAAATGTTACAGAACATTAACCCTTCCTAGACGAGTGATAAGAGTGGAGGAGGACGAAGGAAATGAACGAGTGATGGAGGTCTGGACCAGAGAGAGAGAGAGAGTGAGAGATGTTGAAAGAATGGAGAAGATGAATTGGCATTTTATGCTGGACTTTTTCGTGTAGCCATGGACAGAGCCATGTTTCCGTGTGATACAGAGACTGAGTCCAGGGGGAGAAATGTCCCAGAGCCAAAGAAGATTCAGTGTGGGTACCCCTCAGCCCCAGGGGGTATATAAAATATGGGGGGGATAGATGTCCCAAAGGTGGGAAGGTGAGATACTGTGCTTTTCTGGAACTAGACAAAGCATCCTTAAAAAGACAACCCTGGAAGCAGTCCTGATCCCTGTTCGGTGGTGAGAGCACCGGAACAAGAACGGAAAAGGCCACCACAACACATGGAAGGACTTCCTCTCCTCTTGAGGAACTGAAAGTTTGAGCAATCTAAAGGGTGGTGTTGGACTCAGAACTGGTGATTTTGGAGGATGTATTGTATTGGGAATTTAGAGGGGAGGAGGGGGAGAGTGTTTTTTGTGAGGTTTTCATTTTCCTCGTGTTTTCTTTTTTTTTCTTTTGTGTGTAGTTTAGTAATTGTTTGTGTGTAGTTTAGTTAATAAACTTTTCTTTATGTTTAAGCTGGAGCCTGCTTTGCTTATTCCTGGTCACATCTCACAGCAGACACCGGGGAGAAGGTGTACTCATGGGGGCTCTGGCTTTGCCAGGCCAAAACCATAACACTGGCCCCATTTGTTCTCCCTCAGGTTCATGTCCCCACAGCAGCAGCATGGGGGTGCTCCCGCCTGCTGTGTGCAATGCAAACAGGGGCTCCTGAGCCAGGGCTGCCGTGTCTGTGCCGGCAAGGATGGGGCACCTGTGTGAGCTGGGGGAGAGGCAAGGGCTGCAGAGGGGAGATGTTGTTGGCATCTCCATGAGGATGCTCTGGGACTCTGCCCTGGGCTGTCCAATGATCTGGGGATGGATCAGCCCCTGCTCTGCTGCTCTTTCCTGTCTCCCCCAGGGCCCTTGCAGAGCCCCAGCCATGCTGTTTGCCCCCAGCCTGCCCACAGCCAGCCTATGGCTGCTCATGGGGGTTTTCTGTACCGAGCATTGGCCTGGGTGTGTTCTTGGGAGAGCCTGGGCAAGGAGCCTGGAGCTCCCAGGGCCTGGGCTGGGGTGTCAGCGCTGCCCCAGCAGTGCCCATGGCCTGTCCCTGCTGCAGCCCCAGCACTGCCACCCCCAGGGCTGTGCCTGGCCCCAAGAGCACTCAGGCCCTGCAGCAAAACCAGGGCCACCAGGGCAGCGGGGCAGGGCCACGGCAGCAGCACTGGCAACACCAAGTGCTGCTGGTGCTGGGCACAGCTGCTGGGCCAGCACTGATCTACCCCCAGCTCTGCACACAGAAATTGCTGCTGCAGCTCCAGAGAAGGTGACAAAAGGGGGATCTCTGGTGAAAACTTTGCTGGGAGATCCTTTCCTTCCTTTAAAGCCACCAGGGGACTAGCCCCTCAATGACACAGTCTGTGGCCGTGGGGAAGGTGGAGAGAAACAAAATCAGAAATGGTACAATGACATTTCTTTGTGGACAATATGAACAAATAAAACGGGACAAAAGACCCCACAATGAAACCAAAAAAATATCATAGAATTTTTTTTATTAGAAGTGGTTGGAAGAAGTTGGCCAGCAGTTTAATGTCCCTGAAAGCATCCAGTCATCACTCTCCTCACTCCTTGAGCTCCTGGTTCCTCAGGCTTTAGATGAGGGGGTTCAGGGCTGGAGGCATCACGGAGTACAGTACTGTCACTGCCAAATTCAGGGATGGGGAGGAGATGGAGGGGGGCTTCAGGTAGAAAAACATTGCAGTGCTGAGGAACAGAGACCACAGCTAGGTGAGGGAGGCAGGTGGAAAACACTTAGTGCTGTCCCTGCTCAGAGGGGATCCTGAGCACAGCCCTGAGGATCTGCACATAGGAGAAAACCGTGAACACAAAACAGCGAAATTCAATACAGGAACTAACAGCAAGAAGCCCCAGTTCCCTGAGATAGGATTTGGAGCAGGACAGCTTGAGGATCTGAGGGATTTCACAGAAGATTGGACCCAGGGCATTGCCCTGGCACAGGGGCAGGTAAAATGTATTGGCTGTGTGCAGAGCAGCAAATAGAGAAAGGCGCTGACCCAGGCAGCTGTTGCCATGTGGGCACAAGCTCTGATGCCCAGGAGGGTCCCGTAGTGCAGGGGTTTGCAGAGGGACACGTAGCGGTCATAGCACATGATGGTCAGGAAAAAATACTCTGTATTCGTGCAGAAAACAAAAAAAAGGAGCTGAGCAGCACATCCTGTGTAGGAGATATCCCTGGTGTCCCAGATGGAATTGTGCATGGCTTTGGGGACAGTGATGCAGATGCAGCCCAGGTCGCTGAGGGCCAGGTTGAGCAGGAAGAAGAACATAGGGGTGTGCAGGTGGTGGCTGCAGGCTACGGCACTGATGATGAGGCCGTTGCCCAGGAGGGCAGCCAGGGAGATGCCCAGCAAGAGGCAGAAGTGTAGGAGCTGCAGCTGCCACGTGTCTGCCAATGCCAGCAGGAGGAAGTGGCTGATGGATCTGCTGTTGGACATTTGCCTGGGCTGGACATGGGGACCTGTTCATGGATAAAGGACAGTGAAAAGTTAGGAGAAACTTCTTCCAGCAAAATCAAAGCTACTTCCCATGGACCTTTCTCCTGTAACCCCCTGACACCCTTTTGATTTTCGAGCAGATTTTCCTTCTGCTCCAAGTGGGGAGCCCTGGCTGGTGCTGGCTTAGTGGGATTTGATATTCAGGGCAACTACAGACAGGTTTTTTTTTAATTCAGCCTTGCTCTGCAGATGGGGGAGGAGGACAGGGACCTGTTCTTGTGTTCCACTTTGAAATCCTGTTAATACAGAAGGCCCTGTCAGCATCTGCACCCTCACTGCCCTAGAGCAGGTATGGTAAAGTCTGTTTAAATCCTCTAGAGTTTTTACAGCTCTTCTTCCCCCTCTCTGTCTGACTATTTTCAGATGTCAGAAACTCTCAGCATTTCTGCTGCCCTCAGGGAGAACAGAGTGAGTTCTCTGAGACAAGGTGGTGAGTGGAGACTTAGGGGAGGCAGTCTTTCTCCCTGTCCTGTTCCAGGTTTCCCTGGGCTTTCTCCATTCTCAGACAGAGGATGATAACTCTCCCATGTTTACTTTAGAAACCATCCCAACACTGCTGAGAGCAGATAGATCTCCCACAGTCCACAAAATGTCCATCCTCTTCTCAAGATGTCAGCCCCACATTTGTACCCAAGGACACACAGGGCTCATTTCACCAACCCAACATCATTTTCCCATCCTAGAACTTCTGTGCCTCACCCTGAAGCTTTCAGATAACACAGACATGCTCTAGGACAGGTTTGCATCCTGAAATGAGGCTCCCAGCTTGGACTGAAATCTCAGGGAGATTCCAAGTGTCCTTATAATGGCATTGGATGAAGGGAGATGCAGATCCTTCCCTGGCTGCACTGACAGCATTGCCCAGAGCCGGGCACTGGGGACAGCGTCACCCTGAGCCAGCTGTGCCCCCTGCCAGAGCCCCCAGGGCCGGGCAGCTGCTCCCAGCCCTGTGCTCTGCAGAGGGAACTGGGCCCGGGGCTGCAGAGCTGCCCCACGGCTCTGCTGCAGCTCTGCCTGCACAGGAGGGGCTGCACGCCTTGGAGCCCCGGCACTGAGGGCAGAGGCTTGACTGGGGCACAGGAGGGAGGGGGCTTGTTCAGAGGGAGGGGCTGCACTGGAGGGGATCCTGTGGACATCTCTAAACTCTCCCTGCTACAGCATTTCTGAGATTTGTTTTCCCTCATTGCCTGATCTTCTCTCTGCTTCCTGGAGATTTTCCTCCTGCAGGTGTTTCCCTGTTCCTGATCTCTCCCTGCCAGCACTCACAGACCCCAAATCTCTGTGCACTCTCCTTGGCCTGACAGAACCCTGCCTGTTTTCAGGGCACAGGCTGGGGGCAGGTTCTGTTTGCAGCTTGGAGAAAGGACAGCTCAGACTGAGCCTGATGGCACCAAGCAAAGGTGATGCTAGTGCTGTCCATGGGCAGAGTGGCTGAAAGCACATTAGGGATCTCCTGTGAACCTATTGATCACTAAAAGTAACAGTTTCAGATGTCTCAGACACTTGTCAGAATTAATAATAATAATAATAATTAAGCAACCTTTAATATCTATCCCCCCCTCCCTGCCATTCTACTATAGTGGGAAACGGAACACAAAATCTTTCATTTCCATCTGCCTCATGGAACCAGGGAGACCGTTGTGCAACTCAGGGGCCATATGGATGCAAGGATCAGTAAGCAAAGACTGGGGCCCATAGAAACAAGGGGCCATTGTGACACAGCAAGGCCGCATAGAGTCAAGGGAACCCTTTGACTCTGTTGGGGCTCATGAAACAAAGAAGCCATTGTGACATTGCAAGACCTCATGGAATCAAGGAGAATACTGTGACAGTCAGGAGACTCACGAAATCAAAGGGAACATGGAACAGGTCTGCCTGGTTTGGCTTCCTGAGGGCTGTCTGACAGGTCCCACTGAATCTGACATGTCAAGGGCCACTTCCCATCTGACCGTGAAACACTGGCGCTCCTTGCTTTCCTTCCTATGGAAAAGAACTGTTTTTCTTGTCTAGTCTCCCATGGCTGAAATTAGGATTCCACCTCCAAAATTCCCTATATCCAAGGATTTCTCCCAAACAAAATCTGCCCATACAGTCAAATCTGTCTAGCCTCGGCTTCTGGTGACTGCCTCTCATGTGCCCCAGGGCTCGGTTTTTTTCTTCCTATGGAGACCACTTTGACACTGTGGGGTGTTGTGGAGCCAAAGGGCATTGTTACACTGTAGGAACTTGTGGAACCAAGGGGATCATTGTGACACTGTGGGTACCATGGTTCCAAGGGGCCCTTGTGCTATTGTGGGGTCTTGAGGAATCATGGAGACGATTGTGACACTTTGTGGTCTTCTGAAATGCAGGGGATATTGTGACCCTGCAGAGTACCATGGATCCTAGGGACCATTGTGACATTGTGGGGCCTCATGGAACCAAGGACATCTTTGTGACTCTGTTGAGCCACATGGTCCCAAGGGGCCAGTGTGAAGAAGCAGGGCTTTGTGGAACCAAGAGGCCATTGTTGCATTTCAGGGTCTCATGGAGCCAAAGGGCCGTTGTGATCCTACAGGGCACCGTGGATCCATGGAGAGCATTGTGACATTGCAAGGCCCCATGGAATCATGGAGAGTATTGTGACATTGTGGAGCCTCATGGAAGCAAGGGACCATTGTGACTCTATGGGAATTTGTGGAACCAAGGGGATCATTGTGGCACCACTGGACCCCATGGAACCAAGGAGCCATTGGACACAGCGAGGCTTCATGGAACTAATCGATCATTATGACACTGTGGGGCCTTGTGGAACAATGGAGATCATTAAGATCCTTAAGGACTTGTGTAACCAAGGGGCCAATATGACACCTGATGTCATCATGGAAGCAAGAGAACCATTGTGGCATGGCAAGGCTTCATGGAAGCAAGAAGCCATTGTGACACTGCAGGGCCCTGTGGAACCAAGGGAACATGAAATAGGTGTGGCTGCCTTGGTCTCCCAGGGGTCACCTGAACGGTCTGGCTGACCTTGGAATGTGGAAGGCCACTCCAATCTGCCCCTGAAACGCTGAGGCTCTGGGCTTTCCTTTGTATAGAAAAGAACGGTCCATCTTTTCCAGGTATCCATGGCCAAAATTTGGATTCCACTTCCAAATTTTTGTGTGTCCAAGGATTGCTGCCAGACAAAAGCTGCCAGGACAGACAGGTCTGGCTGGTCTTTGAATCCTGAGTGCGAGAACTCACTGGTTTACCAAATACTGCAAAAGACTCTGTGCTTTGTTTTATATAGAAAAAATCATCCTTCTCCAGGCACAAATGTCTGAAATTAGGACTCCACTTTCATAATTTTGAATATCCAAGGGTTGCTCCAAGAAAACCTGCCAGGACAGACAGGTCAGGCTTGCTTTGGCCTCTGGTGGCTGCTGTTCATCAGCTCCTGAAACATGGGAGTTCCATGGTTTCCTTCATATGGAGACTCTCGGTTTCTCAGCTGTTTAAGTGACCTGGAAAAGCCCGGGGTGGCCTTGGACAGCCCGCGCTTCAAAGGACGAGAAGAGGCTTCAGATCTTTTCTCAGTCTCGGTGTTTATTAATTGTTTATCTAAAAGATTTTCTCTTGGCCCGACAGAGGTCTGCACAGCAGCCAGCCATGAGCACACTGAGAGCCCCCGGGGCGGTCACCTATCTTTATACTCGAAATTACGTATACAATATTTATCTTTTTTCCCCAATACCTTTTACCCTTATTAACCAGTGCACTTTTAGTAGTAACTGATGCCAAATTTTGCCCCAAACAGGCAGAGTGACTGCCTAATCAGACTCAGCTTAAGTCAATTAAGCAGGAGGTATTTTTATTAGCGACGCGTCGGAGAAATCACAAAATGGATTTCTGAGTTCACATAGCAAAAGCAAGCCTTATATACATTTTTGGGTATAGGATTACATCAGATCAGATACATAATCATGCATATTCATATGGGGCGTGATGTAGGCGGAGCGTGGGCGGAGCGTAGGTGGAGACATCTCTTTTGGGGAATTTTCAGGTGGTCGTTCCTGTTGCCTTCATCATAGACAGGGTCTTTCCGATGAGGCTTCCTCTTTAAACTTTTGAACTCCTTTCCTAATTTGGTCAATTCCCGGTGTATTTGGCTTAGATCCCGTGGCTTGGCAAAACCCTTAGGGTCGTTTCGACATTGCTGGCTCTAAACCTGCTTAGCCCATTAGTTTCTCCTATACCTATCTCTTCCCCTGTCATGATGCTCTACCTCTTCTATACCTATCTCTTCCCCTGTCATGATGCTCTACCTCTTATCTAATTTGTTGCTCTGTTTTCCTAGTGCTGTGCTTTCTCCATGTGTTCTAGTGCTAGGCCCTTCTTTACATGCCTCTCATTCCATGTTTTAACCCATTACTTCTGGAAGGCTATCTGCTTTAGGGCTTCATAACCAATCCCAAAGTGCCAACATCACCACAGAAGATGGAGGCCTAGAAGAAGAAGAAGAAGAACAGGACACGCCCCAATTCCTCCATCTTACTTCTTTAGACCCCCCTGTACAGAAATCCTAAACCCTGTGTCTTACATTCTAATTAACTTATCCCTTCACCATTCACCCCAGTGAAATCCTCCTATCCTCATACAGGTGTCGTCTCCTGTGTAGGATCAAAGTCCAGCCACCAGACATTTCTGGCAACATTCCAGGACTCCTGAGCTCCCCAAGGGTGGTCTGGTCTCGGTCACTCTGCACCTCAGTCCTGAGGTGCTGAGATCCCACAGGAGACCAATGGAACATTTGGGAGCCTTGTGAAATGAAGGGGCCATTGTGACACTGCAGAGCACCATGGGTCCAAGGCACCATTGTGACACTGTGGGGCCTCATGGAACCAAGGACATTATTGTGGCTCTGTTGGGCCACATGGTCCTAAGGGGCTAGTGAGAAGCAGTGGTGCGGTAGTTAGCTCAGCTGTAACTCAGAGTCAGCCAGATCTTACCCCAAAATAATTAGGCATGAGTTTCAAGCCCTGGGAAATCATCTGTTTAACTTAGGGTGAGCTTGAGAGTTCCCCCATAAGCCTTTAGTATTGCTGCGCTAACTTGTCCAAGTTCTCCTCCCATACTGGTTACTTGTTTCCCCTACATGGTTATTGTTCTAGAACGTTCTGCCCTCAAGTGTCTATGTTGTTTCTTCCCCCTTATCTCAGGTCTTTGGATCCTGCCCCTCATACTGTTCTCGATTTCTCCATGTTTATTGTTTTTCACCCTGGTATTAAAGTTCCTTTTAAACAACTCCATCAATTCCTTTTCATTTTCGTCACCCTTGCCCTGAAGTCAGGGAACCAGAGAGGTTTGTCGCAGCCACCTTCATTTTTTTTCATTTTTGCCACCCTCGCCCTGAAGTCAGGGAACCAGAGAGGTTTGTCGCAGCCACCCTCACTGAGACATTTGGCACCCGAAGAGGGACCATGACATTCAGGGCTCCCTGTTTCAGTCATGTCAGCTGGGGTTAGCTGATGGATAGGCCAGTGCTCCCTGGGATTTTGGATTGTGCCGGCCCTGGCGGATTCATCATTGCTTCAAGGGACCTTTCCCAGGATCAGCAGGGACAACGACGATTTCACCTGCATAGGATTGCAGGTGGGTTTGGGGAAATGCAAGATATTTATTGCCCATTCTGCCACTGTTTTTACAATATGCACCCACGTCCCATAATTGATTTGGGGTGTTACAGCGGCTCTTCCCCATAAGGCAGAGAAAGAGAAAAATCAGCAGCCGAATGTCCAAAGTAGAAAGGAGCATATATGGATGCTTTAATTCTCACTGATCATGACATAATATTTTCAAAGAACAAATTAAAATCAATTATGAGGTGGATCATTAAAAATTTGCCAGATGCCTCTGCTGATGAAATCCATACCACTGAATTTTGGGTCTCAATGGGAGTTAAACTGTACAATTTTCGATCAAAAGGGACCCCACTGTATCCCACATGCTCCCCACTTTCCACACCACCCTTGACCAGCAAGCAGCATGTTGAAAACTCAATCCGCTGGTCACTCCAACTCAGGACCTCCCCTCAAACCTGCCTTTCTCAGACCTTCCACGATGGTCGAAGATGGCCACGGCTGCATGGTCTTGGAGAATCATGCCCTGGAGACTCAAGATGGAAGGAGCCTGAATGTGGCTTGGGAGCCCAACCATCCTTCCTCCATCTTGGCTCCTCCACTTCCTGATACCACAACCTTTTCTCCTGCCATGAATGAACCTCCAGACTCCACCCCCACAACTACGGGTCACAACCCCACTGTTAATCATTCCACCTTCACTCTGGGCCATGCCTCCAAAACTCCACCCCGCAAGTCCGCCATCCTAAATCAAGGTACTTCCTCCCCAACACCTGACAAAATGGCAGTGCCCTTTGCCTCACCCTCCGGCAAAAATGTAACCCCCATGGTCAAAGATACTAAGCACAACGGTCACAATATTTCTAATCTGAATGTTTCTGCTCCAATTTTTTTTTTCTCCCCAGAAGACCGTTTGGATTCCCTAGAGCCACCTCACCACTCACCCCCAGAAGATCCCTGGGAAAGGATCTGGAAAGAAGCAGTTAAGGAAGGAGACAGGCAAATATTCTCAAAACTTGTCATTGCCCTGGTATGTTATGAAAGAAGGAGGAAGAATCCCAGGTAACAGCCATTGGTTTACGGGGATATCAAGGATCTGTGTAGGGCAGCTAAAGAACATAGGAAGGACTTACCTTGTTTTAATGGTCTAATGAGGGCCATGTTTACAGCACGTCTTAACCCCCTATGATTTAAAATATATTATGACCATGTTGTTGTCACCTACAGAATACACCCTGTGGGGTGGGGGATGGAAGTGTTTACTAAATAAATTAATAGCATACTATGCTAATAATGAAGCAAGGACAGAATTGACAATCAACCATCTAGCTGGAGTAGGACAACACAGCCAACTAGATGATCAAGCAGCAGGTATGTCCAGAGAAGTCTTGGATGATAGCAAAGAGATGGCTTTGAAAGCTTTAATCCAGTTATCAGATGTTAGCACCCCCAATTTGGACTACCTTGGGTGGCTGCAGCTAAAGCTTTAGGACAATTCAACCATCTTGGGTGCCTGTTAAGTAAGCAAACCAATGCTACCTCCCTCGCATTGAGTGGCCTGCTCTCAGACATAGAGACCATCAGACATGCCACCTTGCAAAACAGCAATAGAGTTTTTACTCTGAGTATATGGGCATGGCTGTGTAGACTCTGAGAGCATGTGTTGCATGAACCTCTCCAGCCACAGTGAGTCAATCCACAAGAGCATTCAGGTACTGAAGGAAGGGTTCAAGAAGCTTCAAGTCAAAAACAAAGACTGGGTTGAAAAACTCTTCCAGTCCAAGGGACTAAAGGGTGTGATGATGTCTAGCTAAAACAGGACTATTCATTCTCTTAGTGGTTATTGTTGTATTGTTAATTGTCCCATGTTTGTTTGGATGCTTTTAGAAAATCTTAGAAAATTCTTTCAGCTCCATCTTTCTTGTAAAATAGAAAGGGGGAAGATACCCAACACAGGCTCCTCATGGACTCCTTGGAGGAGAGAATTGGCAACCAGGATGGCACAAAAACCTCTCAGAGACTCAATGTGGGAAGGAAAATCCTTATAAGTACCTAAAACTATTCTTAAATCCATGAAGTACCTTAAAAACCTTGAGTATCTCAAGGCATTAATGGGCACCACTGAGTGTCACTACAAAGCTCTCAAGGGACTCCTTAAAGCAGAGAATTGGGGCTGTGATTGTACAAACCTCACACAGAGTCTGTATCAAAACGGAAACACCAAGAACCTTAAAATAACTGAAGTACCTTGAGTAGTAATGAGCTCCACTGAGTGTTGTTACTGACAAAGCTTCTCCAGGGACTAATTACAGCAGAGAGCTGGAAGCCATGATTGCACAAACCTCTCAGAGACTCCAAGGCAAAAACCAAACCCAAAGTCCTTTGAAAAACCTGTAGTCCCTGCAGGGAGCATTAAGGAGTCCCCAGTGCCATTCCTGAGTAAGGATCCCCAAGGATTCCTTCCAGCAATCCTTGAGGTCACTGGGATGTGGCCTAGGGGGGATGCTGAGGGCAGGACAAGGGGCTGACAGTGCCCAGCCTGGCTGGGGCTGTGACAGGAGGCCCCAGGGCCTCAGGATAAGGTGTCTCATCCCAGCCCTTTGTGGCACAGACCCTGCTGTGCCCCAGGGAACCAAGACTTGTCTTCTCTTTGTCCTCACCTGTCATCACTGGCTCCAGTTCTCTGCTCTGCCTGGGGCCTGGGGACACTTTCTCAGTCGTGTCCCTCAGCGGGACCCATTAAAAGTCCAAGAAACTTGGAGTGTGATTCTGCCTTGGAGTTCTGGAGAGGTTTCTTCAGCTCCCTCCCAGGGACTGATGTTCAGGGCCTCAGCACAAAGCCCCAGAGGCTCATTAAAGCCCTGGTACTGTGTCTGTGCTGCTGAGCTGGGCTGGGCTCCTGGCACAAAGGCAGCTCCTGGTAACCAAGAAGAGCTTCAAAAGCACATTTCTCTTGATGAGCAGCTCTTCTGCCAGCCCAGCAGGGCTGGGGCACTGCCTGCAGCCACCACGGGCACAGCACAGAGGCACAGAGATCTTCGATCAGTCAGGGCTGGGAAGGGGCTGAGAAGTGCCTGGGGCAGAATCACTGCCAGCCCTTGGCACAGGAATCTCTGGCTGCAGGACAATGCAGCTGCAGCTCCTGCAGTGATCTCCTAAAACTATAACATCCCAATGCCTACAGACCCTGTGAGTACATTCTCTGATTGTCTCTTGTGCAGAGCAGCCAGGGGTGCCCAGGGCTGTCCTGCAGAGCAGGGTCCTGCAGCCCAGGGCACTGTGCTGGGGCAGGGACTCTGCTGCCTGCCAGGGACAGCATTTAGCCAGCCCTGGCAGATGCTCCCAGCGCTGGAGAGAAGCTGTGGGGGGAAGGAGCCACCTTGAGCAGGGCAGGGGCTGCTGCTGAGAGGGGCTGGGTGGGGTAGGGCTCCTCCCAGCTCTAGACCAGTCTGGGCACAGCTCCAGAGGGCACTTCCCAAGGAAGGTAAGCCTGGGATTCCTGTAAAGATCAGGAGCTTTCCTGAGAGTGTTTTCAATTTCCTGCTTGGAGAAGGATGGGAACGTTGGGGTGATGAAAAAAAGATTTTTTCATTTTATACATTTTTCATATAATTGTAGCACTATAAATTACTATTACATAGTTATAAATCTATAATCCTTATTTCAGTCTGGTAAACTCTTAATGAACTCTATTACTATTATATACTTATATAACTATAATCCTGTATTAACTCTATTATTTTCCCTAAGCTTTTTCTTTGATTTTAGAAAAATAAGCTGATATCTAAATGCATTCCGGAAATACATATAGTATACAATACATATAGTATCCTGTATAGTCTTATTATCAGGAAGAGGACCTAGAAGAGCATTTTGTTTTTTGACCAGAATGTGAGCAGTCATAACAAAAACTTGAAAGCAAAGAAGCCCTCGGACTTACTCCAATGGATTGAGCCAGGGGTGTGTAACTGGGGTAAGTGAATCTCCTATTGGATGTTCCTGTTAAATTTTCTTAATTAATCAACTTTAATAAATTATGTAAATCAGTCCCCAGGTGTGCCCCATCCCCACTGGGACACCTGGAAGCTTCCAATAAGTGTCTGGGTTTTACTTTACTGTTTTAACACTGTTGCAAGGGTTGTTTTTGTTTTGTTTTTTTTTTTTCTCTTTTGATTATAGAAAACAGGGGGATGAGAGAAGAAGAACAGGAATTGTAATCCCAGAATCCCAGGACATGCTGAGTTGAAAGGGACACACAGGATCATACAACTAATGTTTGAACATTTACAGGGACTGCAGAACTGTAAATTAAGCAGGTCAGTCTCTCTCCTGGGAGCCTCCCAAAGGGCCCTCAGCCACTCCTCAGCCCTGGACAGCAGCAGCATCACCTCTGCAGGGCCCAGCAGGGCTCTCCTGAGCTGCCCTTGCCCAGCTGCACACAGAGCCTGCCCCAGCCAGGGCCCTGCACACAGGCAGGTTTCTGTAGGGCCCCAGCCAGGGGACACAGGCTGGGATGGGCTCTGTGAGCGCTGGCAGGGACAAGGCTCCTCTCAGGAGGGCATGTCCAGGCCCAGGGAGATGCTCAGGGAAGGAGAGGGGGCTGAAGAGAACAGTGCTGGGGGCAGGATGAGGGCACTGTTGGTGTGTGGGAGGTGCCGGGCACAGCTGGGCACAGGAACACTGTCCTGAGTGCCCGGCTGTCTCTGCCCTGCCCTCTCAGGCACAGCACCACAACATCTTCTCTTGGTTCTGCACTGCCCTGATATTGTCACTGTTATCTGCTGCTCTCAGGGAGGCTCTGGCACTTGTAGCAGCTGAGTCAGGCACTGCCCTTGGCATTCCTGCCAGGCAGGGCTATCCATGGAAATGGGGTGTCCAAGCTTCCTTGGCACCTGTGGGGCTGTGGGCAAAGCAGTCCATGGGAAAGGGGAATGAGCTGAGCCCCCTCCCTGAGATCCCATCATGCTCCAAGCTCTGAGCTGCCCTACTGGGTGCAAATCTGTGCCAAGGTCTCTGGGAGTACCCTGAATGTCCCACGGGGAAGGGCAGAGCTGCCACAGCTGAGGAAATGCTGCTGAGTTTGCCAAGGGAGCCGTGGGTGTCCTTGGCAGAAGGGGGTGCTGAGACCCCACCCAGAGACCTTTAGAGAGGGTGAGACATTCAGGGATCCCTTTGCTCTGGGCAGGGTCTGCTTTATCCCAGGGTAACCTGGATGTGTTACTGTGCTCGTATTGCAGCCAAAGGTGCAAAGCCAGAGCAGCTGGTAACCAGCCCATCCAGCCCCTCACCTTCCCTCAGCCACAGGGAATCCTTTGCCTCTCCCATCTCTCAGTGGCAAACTCTGAGTGCAGTAGAAATGCTGGGGATTTCTGACCTCAGAGAGCCAGGAATGATGTGTGAGTAGGAAAACAATTCCTAAAATCAACTCCTGCCATCCATGTCTTATAGAACTAGGACTGCAGATGCTACCAAGCCTTTCTGCATTCAGAGTGATTCCCTTGACAAATCCTGAACACCCAGCCTTGACCGCCTGCCCCATGGCCACAAACCCAGAGCAGCAGGGCAGGGATGGCTACAAGAGAGCCCCCACACACAGGTGTTGCTCCTCCTGCCACACTCAGCCAGCACAACTGGAACTCAGGCAGGGACCTGGGTGAGGTTTTCCCAGAGCAGCAACAAGGGTGGGTGAGTCCCAGCAGGACAATCTGCAGGAAATGGCTCAGGTTTGGCCCATAGCAGCCGCTCCTGACTTGTCGCTGTCCTTTCTCCATGAATAGATCCCTATGTGCAGCACCAGCAAATGTCAAACAGCAGCTCCATCAGCCACTTCCTCCTGCTGGCACTGGCAGACACACGGCAGCTGCAGCTCCTGCACTTCTGCCTCTTGCTGGGCATCGCCCTGGCTGCCCTCCTGGGCAACGGCCTCATCATCAGCGCTGTAGCCTGCGGCCACCACCTGCACACGCCCATGTTCTTCTTCCTGCTCAACCTGGCCCTCAGCGACCTGGGCTCCATCTGCACCACTGTCCCCAAAGCCATGCACAATTCCCTCTGGGACACCAGGAACATCTCCTACAAAGGATGTGCTGCTCAGGTCTTTCTGACTGTATTTTTCATTGCAGCAGAGTTTTCTTTTCTCACCATCATGTGCTACGATCGCTACGTGTCCATCTGCAAACCCCTGTACTACGGGACCCTCCTGGGCAGCAGAGCTTGTGCCCACATGGCAGCAGCTGCCTGGGCCAGTGCCTTGCTCTATTCACTGCTGCACACAGCCAATACATTTTCCCTGCCTCTGTGCCATGGCAATGCCCTGGGCCAGTTCTTCTGTGAAATCCCCCAGATCCTCAAACTCTCCTGCTCCAAGTCTTATCTCAGGGAATTTGGGCTCCTTGTAGTTTCCATTTCTTTATCATTTGTTTTTTTTGTGTTCATTGTTTTCTCCTATGTGCAGATCTTCATGGCTGTGCTGAGGATCCCCTCTGAGCAGGGACGGCACAAAGCCTTTTCCACCTGCCTCCCTCACCTGGCTGTGCTCTCCCTATTCCTCAGCACTGCAACATTTGCTCACCTGAAGCCCTCCTCCATCTCTTCCTCATCCCTGGATTTGGCCCTGTCAGTTCTGTACTCAGTGGTGCCTCCAGCCCTGAATCCCCTCATCTACAGCCTGAGGAACCAGGAGCTCAAGGTTGCAGTGAGGAGACTGATGACCGGATGCTTTCAGAAACATTAAACTGCTGGCCAATTTCTGCGACTCACTAATAATAAAAGTCATAAATGATGTTTAGTGTTGGTTTGGTTGTGGGGTTTTGTTTCCCTTGTTTTAATTTTTCATATTGTCCACAAAGAAATATCAATTTTTGTGCCACTTGGGGGTGGCAGTTCCGGTGCTGCAGCAGGGACAGGCCATGGGCACTGCTGGGGCAATGCTGACGCCTCAGCCCAGGGCCTGGGGGCTCCAGGCTCCTTGCCCAGGCTCTCCCAAGAACACACCCAGGCCAATGCTCAGCACAGAAAAGCTCTGTGAGCAGCCTCAGGCTGGCCGTGGGAAGGCTGGGGGCAAGTAGCATGGCTGGGGCTCTGCAAGGGCCCTGGGGCACATGGGAAGGAGCAGCAGAGCAGGGGCTGATCCATCCCCAGATCATTGGACAGCCCAGGGCAGCGTCCCAGAGCGTCCTGATGGAGCTGCCAACAACATCTCCCCTCTGCAGTCCTGGCCTCTCCCCCAGCTCACACAGGTGCCCCATCCTTGCAGGCACAGACACGGCAGCACTGGCTCAGGAGCCCCTGTTTGCATTGCACAGAGCAGGGGGAGCACCCCCATGCTGTGGGGACATGAACATGAGGGAGAACAAATGGGGCCAGCAAGGGCTGGGGGACACCAGGGAAACCACTCAGCTTTGTCCTGGCTTCTGCAGTCAGCCAGAAAGTTTGTTCGCATCAACTGGGAATTTCCTGTCCCACTGCAGATGCTGTTGCTCAGAGCCAGGGCTGCCTGGCAGCCACCCCCAAACTGCCCTGAGCAATTCCTTTGCTTCACCTTTGCTTCCTTAACTCTTTCCTGGTCCGAATTTCTTCCTATTGCCCAGCCCTGTTCCCTTCTTCTGAAGAGGAGGCCCAGGGCTCATAGTACGAACTGCTCCAAGGGTAGTTTCAGAGAGTCCCAGAATCAGCAAGGTTGGAAAAGACCTTGGAGATCATCAAGTCCAATGTGTGCCCTGACACTGCCTTGTCTCCCCTGAGCTTCTTCTTCACCAGGATAAACAACCCCAGCTTCCCTCTGCCTTTCCTCACTGCTCTTGTGTTCCAGACCCCTCCCCAGCCTTGTTGCCCTTCTCTGGACACGCTCCAGCCCCTCCATTTCCTTCCTAAATTGGGGGGTCCAGAACTGGACACAGCACTCGAGGTGTTGCCCAACCAGTGCTGAGCACAGGGGAAGAATCACTGCCCTGCTCCTGCTGGCCACACCATTCCTGATCCATGGGAGTGCCAGGGGTTGGATGAGGGAAATGGTGGGGAGAGGGTGGGCACAAAGTCTGATTATCAGCCATGAAGCGTCTTGCTTTTCATATCTGTTCAAACTGCATTAGCATGATCTAAGGATCAATGATAATTGGATATTGCTGATACCAATCTACAAACAGAAAAAGAAAACTTAACATGACAAAACACTTCTCCATGTATCGTTTTCCATATGATATATTCACTTAGAACATACTTCTGAAATCTGTCTATTTATTCACGGAAGAATTATTCCCAGGAAGAATAATTTTTCCCACAGAAGAATTAATACAGATTATTCCCCGGAACCTTTTTTTCCCTGTGTTTTTTGTGCAAATGTTAATGTGTTAATGAGCCTTTCTCAGTGAACTTCTGAAGCAAAGAGCTCCAGAAAGAAGAGGCCACTGGAGTATGAAAATTGATCAGCAACCTCCAAGTGGCTGAGGATCCATCCCTATGAGAGCAGCAATGAACAGAAATGGGCACAGCTTTGTGGCTGCCCCAGCTTTGGCATGGGCCCTGGGCCTGGAGCAGGAGCAGCTCTTGAGGGCCCCAAGGCCGGGGCTCTTGTGCTGCCCTGGGCAGATGGGATGGCAGCAGGGGCTGCAGAGCTCTCAGCACCTCAGCCAGTGGGGAGCAGGGCAGCCAGGGACCCTCCTCTGGCCTTGGCCAAGCACCTTCCCCCATGGCTGGGGCTGCGTCCTGTAGCAGCTGCAGCTGCTGCTGTCCCCTTGCCAGGGGCTGAGGCCGTGGAGCAGTGCCCAGAGCAGCCTGGCCTGAGCAGAGCTGTGGGGCCAGAGCCGGCTGGGCTGGGCTGGGGAGAGGCCCTTGGTGCTGCCCAGGGCTCAGGGCAGCTGGCAGAGTTTGCAGGGAGCTGGGCTGGGCTCAGAGAGCCTGGCCCAGAAACCATCAGTGTCCATCTCAGCCTGGCTGAGCGTGCAGGGGCAGGACTCAGGCCAGGCCTTGTGGGGCAGGGCCAGCGCCTGTGCAAGGCATTGCAAACAGGCAAGTGGCCCAGAGAGGAGGCTGCTCTGTGTCCTTGGTGGCACGGACAGAGCAGGGAGGGGGCCCAGGACATTTGTCAGCACCAGACTCTGTCCCCATGCTTTGGCAGCCCTGGCTGCTGAGCCCAGCTTTGGCCTGGGCTGAGTTTGGCTGTGGCCCAGCTCCATCCTCCTGCAGGGCTCAGGGCCTGTTCCCAGCCAAGGCCAGCCCTGGCTGCCTCTCTGCTGGCCCAGAGGCCGGCAGAGCCCGGGGCAGGGCTGTCTGTGCAGCCCCACAGGTGCCAGGGGCTCTGCAGGAGCTGGCAGAGGCTGCCCAGCAGGGAGGCCATGGGGCACAGAGCCCCAAGGCTGCTGTGGGCACCACGGCACAGGGGCCGTTCCCAGCCGCAATGCTCCTGGCCTGGGCTGGGCCTGCACAGGGGCTGGGCCACCATGTCTGGGCCAGCACAGGGCCACAAAGGGGCCACGCAGCCGCTGCCGTGGCTGACAGCAAGGCCAGGCACTGAGACAGAGTAAAGATCCATTCTGAATTAGGTGAAGTGTCTAAGAAAGGTGAAAAGTCTGTGAGGCCAAAGCTGAAGGAAAAACTCGCATGCTGAGACAGGAGGAGACAGAGAAAGAAAAACAGAAAAGACCACAAGGTCGATTTGCCCCCAACTTAGAAATTCCTTTGATAAAGAAGAACTGGTGCTAAATGTCACGCGGAATGAATATGTATGAACTTATTGTGAAACTGTATGCATATGCCTTTGGAAGGGGGATAAAAGAAGACCCGAGGTCTTCAGAGGCACGCGTTCCTTGTTGGGGGACTTGCGTCCGGCACGCGTCGTAAATAAACATACCGGGCTTTACAACTTTTATAAAGTTGTGAGGTTTCTTCTTTTCTCCGCAAAACATTATGGCGAGCCAGCCAGGAATTCTCTGCCCTGCAGGGGCAGGGGGGATAGACGGACCTCCAAGGCGCGCCCTAGGATTTTTTCCTCGTGGGGCTCCGCTCGTTTCAACTTGCCACCTGCGAGGACAGACAAGGACCTACTGGCCTGTGGAGGAAGATACGGTATGTACTGAGGGGCCCCCGGGGGAGGGAAAGGAGAGCAAGGGAGTAAACCACCCAGAGACGTCTGGGTTTAGCTGATAGAACAGCTGTATTAGAGATGGGGTTCATCGTTCTGATAGAGGAGACCGCAAGCGGTTCTGGGGGTGAGCCGGGTAAACCCGTGTATGTGTGTTGGGGGTTCATAGTTCTGATAGAGCAAAACTGTTGAGCCCGTGTGTGCTTTGTTTGTGTGTGTGTGATGTCCGGACACTGTGTTGCTGTATGGTTAATGTGTGCATTGTGTGGTCGGTGCACTGTGTTTCTAATCGTGCAAGTGTATAAGTGTATGGTGTATAAAAGAGAATAATTCTACAGTGCGGGGGGGTCAGTACTACCCGTGTTTGCAGCAACCGAGTGAGGCCTGAGGCGCCGGCTGCAGCAGGCTGCGGGGGCAGGGACAAAAGTGCCCCACAGAGAAGCGAGTGGAAGAATGTCAGTGAGGGTATTTATCGTGTTTAAATGTAGTGATTTGTGTAGATCTGGTACATTTTAACCGTGAGTATGAGTATGAGCTCAGAGAGTTCCTTTGCCTTAGATGTTTGATTTTGATTGTGTCCAAGAAAATTGATGTGAGTAAATGCTGAATTATGGTATGCTATGTTGTGTTGAGAAAAGCGAGCACTTTGAGAGATATGCCCTTTCCCAGTGGTTTTGTGTGGTGATTTTCTTCCGCTGCATTGTGGTAATTTGATTCTCAGATTGTATAGTAGTGTTTGTGGAGATTTTAAGATTTTGTTGCAACAAGAGTGGCATTTTACATAGGAGAACTATAGTACGGTGATTTATGCTTAATTATGATAGAGTTAAAGGAATTCCAAGAATTCCCCCCCTCACAGCAATTCAAGCCTTGGCTCTAGCGAATTTGAGATAAAGGGGGGATCCGGGTGCGAGTGTTTGTGTCTGTGGGCATATCAGAGTTTCGGCTGTGACTAGCACAGCCTTTTTGCAAAGCAGTAAAACAAGTGTAAGTAGACACAGTGCTTAATTAGATTGTGCAAGAAGAGAACTAGAAAAGACTGATATTTTGTTTGAACAGAACATAGTGTCTATGTCACGTTTTTGATTAGCATGCTGTGTGAGGTGACAGTGGCTGTCCCCTGGGCACAGGGACAGCTCTGGCTGCGCCGTCTCCCCAGGGAACATGGGAATGGCCTGTGAGCAAAAGCTGGATGTGCAGTTATTATTGCAGTGCGGTGTTTATGAGAAACACTGGTTTTGCTGTTCTAATAAGTGTCAGGGCACATGTAAATTAGGTTTCTAGTCAAGCGGATTCAGAACCTAAGGTCTTAGAACTTGCGTGTGGGAATCACATCTGATACCTGCCACCTGGAGCTGTGTGTATAGGAGGAAAGTTGAGAAACTACTGTGAAGGTCTGTAAAAAGGTTTGAGTGGAAGCAAGATAGGGCAAGGAGAAATAAATAATAAGAACTGACCAGAGCAAAGAGGTTTTTAAATTAGCCCCTTTTGGGAGGGGCTCACTGGGAGAAGGCTGCCAGTAGGAGCAGCTCAGAAAATAAAAAGATTTATAATACTTCATTGCTGTTAGTACTGTTTTAAAATAGAAGGATAAATGGGATAGAGTTTTGTATGCTGAAATGTCTTTGTGTTTTAAAAAATCACCCAGATTTCTTGAAAAGGGAAAACAAGGCAAAGAGAAAGCAAATCAAACATGTTGTTCAGCATGCAGCATAAGATAGCGACGTATGAAATCAGGCAAGGATTATCATGCTGAAATGCAAAGCAATCACAGTTCACAAAATGAGTACATATGATTTGCTAAAGGCTCCTCCCAAGGTAAGGGAGGAAGGATAAAGATGACCTCCCCAAAAGGGAAGAATTTTTGTTGACACAAGGGCCATATATTCAGTTTTAAATAAAACTTTAGTACCTGTGGAGAATGTTTATGTTGCAGTGTGGGGAACAACTGAACAACTGGCCAGTCTGAGAAGGCATCCTTGTGCAAACCTTTAAAGTAATATGTGTACTAAGTGTACCTAAAAGCTTTTGTACAATTCGCTCAATTTGCTAAACATTCTCAAATGAGAAAGGTTACTCTGGAGGCAAATGATATAAAGATGTTAGGCTTAACATTAACAGACACTGAAATTAAGAAAGATATTAGTAAGGAGATATTGGAATAAGTAAACAAGTGTTTTCAAGGGTATGGGCCTCTGCTGTACCAGGGAGAGTGAAAGATGCTCCCCCATGAGCATCAAGTTTAAGGAAAGAACACAACCAGTGAGAACTGAGTAGTACCCTCAAAAGGAAAATAAGGAAGGAATCAGCCCAATAACTGATAGTACTGGATTAAGGGCTGTCAATAAGATAACACAGAATTTATACCCTGTGGTAGCAAATCCATATACCTTACTGACTTGTTTAACACCTGAGCTAACCTGGTTCACTGTTTTAGGCCTAAGAGATGCCTTCTTTTGCCTCCCTATCCATGAAGCCAGCCATGAAATTTTTGCATTCAAACTCAAGCTCACATAGTCCATGTGCCTGAAGGCTTCAAGATTCCCCACTCCGATTGGAGAACAGCTTGCAAAGACCCAGAGTCCCAGGAAGCTCCACAAGAGGAAAGGAGGCTGTTGCAGTACGTGGACGATCTTCTAGTAGCTACTCGGATGATGGAAGCAAGAGAAGCATGGACAGTAAGCCTTTTGAATTTCCTAGGACTCCAAGGACACAGAGTCTCAAATTAAAGGCACAGGTAGTGAAACAGAAGGTAATCTACCTGGGGTAAGAAGTGAGTGCGGAGCAGCAGACTTTAAAGCAAAGAAGCCGTATGCCAAACCCTGAAACCCCAGACAATGAAAGAACTCCGAACCCTCTTAGGCATGGTAGGGTAGTGCCAGATGTGGGTTTATAATTATGGACTGCTTGCCAGACACCTCTATGCTCTTATTGCCAATGGAAACAGAGATCTCCAGTGGACAAAAGACACCACATGGGCCTTTCGCCAGCTAGAGAGAGTGCCCTCATGTCAGCTCCAGCTTTGAAACTTCCAGATGTAAGTAAACCATTCTTTCTATTTTTCCCATGCAAGGAATTGCCCAGGGAATACTGGCTCAGGACTTGGACCCTTACTGAAGGGCAGTTGCTTACTTCTCTAAGCAACTAGATGCAACAGCCAAAGGATGGCCAGGTTGCCTCAGAGCTGTAGCAGCAGTCGTGCTGAATATTCAAGAGGCACGCAAGTTTACCCTGGGACAAAAATGACTGTGCTAGTGTCCCACACAGTGTCCGCAGCACTGGAAGTAAAGGGTGGCCACTGGCTCTCACCACAGAGGTTTCTGAAATGCCAGGCCATCATGGTAGAGCAAGACGATGTAGAGATAGTGGTGACTAATATTGTCAACTCAGCTTCTTTTCTCAGTGGACACCATAGTTGCCTAGAGACCACCGAAGCTACCTACTCCCGCCGCCCAGACTTAAGGGACACTCCTCACTCCTCCGGACGATGCAGAGACCTGGTTCACTGACAGGAAAGCGACATTGCAAAGTTCACAGTGACTACCTGCAGAGAGGTAATCGAGTCTGGACCCTTACCAACAGGTACCTCTGCGCAGAAGGCTGAGATAATTGCCCTGACCCGTGCCCTGGAAAGGGCAAAAGGGAGGAAAATAACCATCTGCACAGACTCAAGGAATGCATTTGGAGTCATACATGCACATGGAGCCATCTGGAAAGAGAGGGGACTGCTGACCTCACAGGGAAAGAAGAGACAATCCAGATGCTGGAAGCAGTTCAGCTACCTGAAAAGGCATATTAAGGCACACTAGAGAGTGAGCTTAAAATTGGAGGAAAGAAATGAGCTGGCGGATGGAGAGGCAAAGAAAGCAGCAAAGGGTGAGGTACAGATTTTCCTCGAAGGTAAGACATAATACAATAATACTAACCAAAAGAGATGTACAACTGGAAGGGGTGGGCTACCATTGAAAGAGAGCTAGTAATCCCTTCCCATTTTCGTAGTTACTAGTGAAGGAAGGGCACTAGAAAACACACTAGGGCCTAACTACTTAGAAGCCTTTTATAGAGTGTGGCTCCTTTTTCGAAATGACCAAGGCTGCGAGTGATACAGAGTGCATTACACAAATCTGATTGAAACAATCGTTGTATCGTTGTCAGGAATTTATATGCCACTATCACTCAGGTAAGCCGACAATGTGATCCTTGCCTCCAGACTAACCCCAAAATACGCCCCCGGCCAAAACTCGGTCAGACTGGGAGAGGCCATGGGCCTGTACAGCAGTGGCAAATTAACTTTTCAGAACTCCCAAGGAAAGGGGGGTATCAGTATTTACTGGTATTGATAGATACATTTTCAGGGTGGCCAGAAACATTCCCCACCAGAACTGTCAAAGCTCAAGAGGTGACCAGATTATTTTTATAAGGAATAATACCACGCTTCAGAGCTCCAGCCACGATATCCTCAGATAAAGAATCACATTTCATTTCCAAAATAGTGCAACAGATTAGTAGCTATCTGGGCATAGATCAGGAACTTCACACCCCATACCACCCCCAATCAAGCGGCCAGGTGGAGAGAATGAATCATTTGATTAAGCAGCAAATCATAAGACTGGGGCAAGAAGTTAATCTACCCTAGCCCAAGCTCTTCCACTAGCACTATTGCAAATTCAAACTAAACCTTGAGCTAAAGGAATGCTGAGTCCTTTTGGAATGCCTTATAGAAGACCATATAGAATACAAAGGGAATGTCCAGAATGTCCACCTACATGGTGGCATTAAGCAAACAGCTCAGAGTAATTGAGAAACATGTGGCTGAAACTTGGAGCAGGGAGTTAGATAGCCTGGGGATGATGTATGTGTTAAGTCTCTTACAGAGAGGACTTCGGAACCACAGTGGGACAGACCACTGCGAGTACTTCTCACCACCTTCACTGCAATCAAAATCAAGGAGCAGAATGCCTGGATCCATCACTCTCGGGTGAAGAAGGCCCAGAAACCCCTTAAGGAGTGACGCCAGGAGACAATGAACTGAGATTAAAACTTACTCGGGCAAAATGAGTATATTGCGGTCAGGAGTAGCTCATATTTTAGTTTGTAGAATTGTATTGTGTGTAATCATAACTGAAATTTCAGAACTTGAGAGTACCTCTGTTCAAAGTAATGCTAAATGGCCTTGGTCCCTGGCATTTAATCAGTATACTGGATCCATAGGAAAACCTTCTGAGATAAAAGATTTAAACATATCTACTGTAGTAATCCACAAGAATCAGGTATGTGAGGAGCAAGAATGGCAAGAACAGGAACTGTGGACTCTTCAAGGAATCAGAGGAGAAGAAATCAAAGTAGGGTACCTAAACCTCTGTCAGATACACTTGTGAAGTGCGTCTGAATTTGCAGTGTGAGCCCAGCACATCCCTCTGGCAGGGAGGGATGGTCATAAACAGAAAGCAGTTCCTGTTCCCCATAACAAACATCTAACTGGCATATTAGGGACAAGATTAGGAGTTTTAAATGGAATTGATTCAGAAATACTGATGAATAAACTGGCCACTGCAGCAGGTGGCCTAACAAAATTGAAGCAGCCTTTATAGTAATCTCTATTAGCATTAGGAACTAGCCAGTGACAGATTTCAAAAGTACTGCCAAAGTAAAGAAGTATGAAAAGGCCGGGGACCAAGACCACAAGTTGATAGTAGAAGCACTTAGTATAGTTCAAGATAATGTGTCTTTAGCTTTCAGTTGTATACAAGCACAGTTATGGATACAAGCAACAGCAGCTCTGATCATATGGGAAAGGGGTGAAGGTAATTTTCCAGCTGAAATTCAAGAAATTGTGTTAGATAATGCAATTGATTTTGAAAGGAACTTTCAATCCTGGCAGACTATGGTGAATTTCACCTATGATCCTGTTTCTAATGTGGCAACTGCCTTTGTGCTTACCATACATAATGCCACTGTTTATGTTATCCATCCCATCATTGCCCTAGGATTAAACCATGAAAAAACAATATCCTTCAGAACATAGAGTGTGGGCACGAAAGATGAATGCAAAGTGGCAGACAGTAAACTTGGAATCCTGCATTACGCGAGAACAGATGGGATTCATTTGTGAAAGCAATACTATTAATGCTCAGGATGTGTGTTTGGACACTGAACAGAGTATTTGTCACTTTGAAATTCATCCAGTCACTGACCAGAAAACTGTGCTCGTATATACTAGAAAAGGGTGTATGCTTGAGAACTGCTTGTGCTGCTGTACAAATTGATAGCAATGATGTTATTCTGTCTAGTAGAAACCATTCTAATCTCTGTATTTGTAATTTTGTTAAGATTATTGGGTGTGATTTTTGGTATTTGGTACCAGTAACATCCCACCAGCTGATTTAAGCCAATTACACAATGTATCACAGACTACCACCTACCCCTAGTGGGATGAACCTTACATTGGTAAAACAATTAATTAAGCACCAAGACCTACTGGAAGGCTTGAAAGGAATCCAAGGAAGCGGAAAGAAAACCTTAATTACTGTCCAACATGATACAAAGGAGATAACCAGAGTTCTACAAAGAATAAAACAAAATATGGATCATTACTGGTGAGATTTGATCTTTGGGTGGTCACCAACTGCAAATGGAATCTTTAATAAGTTGTGCCACCCCACTTAGTTTTACTAATATTAGTTGGGATAAGCTTAAGATTATCTATTATATTGTTAATTTGGAACTGTAGAATGCTACAACGCTGTACTAAAATCTTTGTCAAACGTACATGGTGAAGCACTAAAAGACACTTACTGTCATGAAGGTTTTCATTAAGTAAAAGAATTTACTTATTTCCTAGGAAAGGGGGGAATGAGACAGAGTAAAGATCCATTCTGAATTAGGTGAAGTGTCTAAGGAAGGTGAAAAGTCTGTGAGGCCAAAGCTGAAGGAAAAACTCGCATGCCGAGACAGCAAGGAGACAGAGAAAGAAAAACAGAAAAGACCACAAGGTCAATTTGCCCCAGACTTAGAAATTCCTTTGATAAAGAAGAACTGGTGCTAAATGTCACGCGGAATGAATATGTATGAACTTACTGTGAAACTGTATGCATATGCATTTGGAAGGGGGATAAAAGAAGACTTGAGGTCTTCAGAGGTATGCATGACTTGTTGGGGGACTTGCATCCGGCGCGCGCTGTAAATAAACATACTGGGCTTTACAACTTTTATAAAGTTGTGAGGTTTCTTCTTTTCTCCGCAAAACAGAGCGGCTGGCAGAAGTGCCAGCTGATCAAGGACCCAACGGCTGCGCACTGCCCAGTGACGGCACTCTGCCTTGAGTGGTCAGTAAATCCAAACATCCACCTGAGACCAATCACACATCCACCTGTTGCATTCCCCAGCAGCAGATGACCATTGTTTACCTTTTGTTGCTGAGGCCACAGCTTCTCAGAAGGGGGAAAAATCCTAAAGAAAGGATTTTTATGAAAAGATGTCGGTGACATTTCACCTATACTGCAGGTTCCAAACCTTCATGAAGTCTGTAAGAGCATCAAACCCTCTGCTGTGCACTTTCTAGCTTAAACTGCAACTAAATATAATGGGATTCAAAAACCCAAGTGTTTGTCAAATTTGTTTCCATGAATGAGGAAATTGTAGCTCACCCCTGTTCAGCAGTTGATACTGCCAGTGATTTTAGTGCACTGCAGGCTTGTGAGTGTTTCTCTTAGGACTTTATTTTCACTCCAAGGGATTCCTAGGTGGGTGAGCAGCACTCAGCTGGGAGGAAACTAACTCAGGTTAAGAAACCTGTTCCCCTGCACACAGGCTGTCAGAATAACCTGAAAGTGCTCTACAGTCAGAAAATGGCACCTGGATCCAGCAGGAAGAATAGCAGAAATATTCCCTCAAAGCCAGAACGGGTCTTGGATGCACCAGAGATGTTCAACGACTACTGTAAGTAGGCTACAGGGTTGAGTGCTGGGCATCCAGAACATTCTGCACTGGATTGCTGTTCCTAGGACAGTGTAACTGGGCTGTCTGTATTATTTTGTGTAGCCAGGCTAGCACAGACCCCTTCTGGAGTGTCCCTGTGTGGCCTTAGCGGGACAGTGGTCTAGGGCACAGTGTAGATGCCTTGGAGCAGGGTACCTGGCCCCAGCAGCTGGGCATAGTGACACTCAGAAGGCTGCCCCTCACCTGCACGTGTGTGTGTGCACATGTGCACCCGCACCTGCTGCATCAGCACGGGTGAAGGGCAGGGCTCTCTAGCCAAGCATGGTGGGACCTGCATTGCTCTTTCAAATTGTAGAACTGAATCTCATAGACTGGAGCTCCTAGAACTTCCTGGCAGTGGCTCTGGACAACACTGCTACACAGTGCTCTCATACCAGGACCTCAGTGCTGCCTCACCTGAGGATTTAGAGCTGCCTCCCGGCCTTTCCAGGCTAAGTGCAGGTGCTCAGGACTCTGAGGTTTCCTAGCTTCTTGGGAGAAGGTGTTTGCTTCATCTGGACTTCTTGGGGTTTCATCGGAGGAGCCAGGCACAGGCAAATTTCATCTCCACTGTGAGCTCTTCATTCTGCTTGTTCCCATGAAGCTCAAATGCCAACCTGAGCTCATCATTCCTCTGGTTCCTGTAGACCATCACAGCCCTTCCATGGCCTCTCCAGAGAGGAGCAGCTGCACATCTTCAGAGCAGCAGTTGCCGGCCCGCATCCCACCAGGGAGGGAAAGAGTTTCTACCCTTGCTTTCCAAGCAGGTCCTGGTTAATGACCCTTTAAAGTGTTTTCCTGCAGTGCTCTATCATGGGTAGATCTCAAGTGAGAATCAGGTAGAAAGGGTCAAGTCGCCTAGGAAGGGGGACCTTGAAAACAGAAAGATTCTCTGCCTGCTTTTCCTGTCCTTGCTGCAGATTTGGATGGTGTTCTGGGCATTTTGCAGACAGCCTCTCTGTACGGGTACAAGGGCAAGGTGGAAGATATTGCCTAACAAGTGGTCAGTGTTAGGTGCACTCTCCTTTTTCTTTGAATGAAGCCAAACTAGGACTCTGATAGTATATTGCAGATGTTTAAGACTGTCTGCCCTGCAAATCAAGCCGTGCCATTTGACGCTGGCAGGGGGCTATGTAGAAATCACGAGCGGGCCGGGGCTGCTGAGGAACGCGCCTCGAACTGTTTGTTTTCCAGCATCAGTCTCATTACGTGGTTATGACAATGGGAAGATGCCAGCAGCTCACATCCCAGGCAGCAGACAAAGAACTTAATGTTAAAATTTACTTTAAAAGTTTTTTGACCAATCACACAAAGCAAAAGCATATTGACAGTAGTTCTATCCAATCACTATAAGCACAGGTACCTTTGGTTAAAACAGTGCTTGTTTATTTTGAAGACAATACCTACCAGGAAGCCTTAAAACACAATGCACTGAGCTCCATTATTAAGCTTCAACCTTCCCAATATCTTGCTAGATAAACTTTTCTGTAGCTTGGAGATTTATTCTAGACCAGCATTAATACACAGACCATTGTTCTATTTGTCCTTGCTTTTCTGCAGTTTAAATAATTTTTCTGCTGACCTATCTCACGGCTGCTGCTTGGCTCTAATCACAGTTCTGCTGTATCTGAGACCTGCCTTTTGCAGCTTTCCCAAAACTCTCTAATTTTGTGGATTCCCTCAGAGGACACAGTGTCAGAGCCTCTGGAGAAGCGTGGAGGGCAGGGCTCAGGCAGGCTGTGCCAGTGCAGGATTTGAACTCAAGGCACCAGGAAGCACCAAGGCTGCAGACAGGAACTCAACCCTTCTCATCTCCCTCCCTGCCAGAGGCAGGCTCAGAGCAGCCATCTCACACCTCTCTAAACCAGTGGGGGCTCTGTCCTTACCAGGCTCCTCGGGCTCCTGGGGATTGTTCCCACAGCTCTCGGTGCCAGGCAAAGCTCCCTCTGCTGCAGCTCTGTCCACAGGCTCCCCTCCTGAGGACTCAGGGGCAACATTAATATTCCCCTTGAAAGAGAAACAGAAAGGAAGAAACCCTTCTCACCACTTAGACAAAACACCTGGTCCAACAACTCCATGGCTCACACACTTAATCCCTTGTTCCTAACAAGAACTCTAGGCCCCAAAGCCCTTCAACAGTCAGAAAAAATTGACTTCTCAAACACAGTCCAAAAGCTGTCAAAGCTGACAGTGACAGTGTTGAACATGGGGGTGACACTGAACACATGGAATGGCTGCTAAGGAAATCAATTGCTGCTCTGTTCTGTAAGGTTGCATGTCTGACAGCACTAACATCAGTCCTCATGTCACTAATTGCAATGGAAGTAGCACTGTCTTCTTTCTTCAGCCAACACCCCAATCGATGTAATGGTTTCAATGCCTCACCCAAGGCAAGTTGATGTAGAAATAAATTCAATGTACCTCATTTTGCAGGGCCCTAGGGTCTGAAATTGCTATTACAGTTTTTTTTATAATGATGGGCAAATCTTTTTTCTTTGTGTTTTCTCTTGATGGCTTTTTGAACGATAGGTGCTATCACAGTGAGTTGTCTGATGCTACATGGGCCACCTTTAATTTTTGAGGGAATGTCCTGCCAGGCTCTATCTCCACAAATGAGGCAATATTCTGTTGCTAATTGATGTGGGGACTCATCTAGGTCATCTACTCGTCAGCAGTTTCACCCTTAGGGGGCACTGGGGTAGTACAATTGCACCACAAACTGGAGTATCTGTCCTCAGGATGATGGGGAGTAACATTCAACTGTGGATCTCCCTGGTACTGAAACTCAGCACAAAATTCCATCACCAATGAACCAAGAATTCCAATTCTTGAGGTTCAGAAGGTGCTTTAAGAAGATCGGGGCCCAGTGATGTCAGCTGGTTATGAGATTGGTCTCGTTGGCAGCCTCACACCAATATTTGTCACGATTGGGTATTGGCTGCTCCTTGGCTGGCACAGGCACACCAACCAGATGGGTTGCAAATGATTTGTCTGTGCTGAAATGGGTCAAACACACGGTGTCTGAGCCTGCTGACTTGGCTAAAGCAAGGCAAACATTCATTTTTGGTTGATCTGCAGGCACGTATGCATGCAAAAGCAAGCAAGCAAAACCAACAAGTGCCAGTATATAATTTGATCAAGCCCCATGTTCCTGTTCAGCTGTTTTTTGGCAAAAGCTTCCCCATCTATTTCAGTTCTCAAGCAAATCTTTTAGCGCTTGTTCAGGGACTGGCCAACTATAGGGCACTAAACTGTCCCTCGAACCTTCAATTTTTACAAATTTGGATATCTTAGAATTCTTTGGAACACAATGGACACCACGCTTTTGCTGAAAGAGCTCTATGATACAAACCATTTTCCCAGTCCAAAAATCAACATCAAACTCCAGAATTGTAGCTTTCACAGGTTGAACGGGGAACGTCTGGCATGCACCGTAGCTTCTCCGTGCAGCTCACGTCTGCGTGCTCATTTCCCTGCTGGTGGAATTGTTGGTGTGCTCTTGTGTATGAGATGGTTTCACATCCTTCACCAGGACCCACTTAGGTCCGGCACCTGTGCAAATACAAGCATACCCTTTGCCCCAAGTGATTAGTGAAAATGGTCCTTCAGTTTGTCCTAACTCAAGGTTTCTGATCAAAACTGAAGGATTTTCTTTCAATTTTTCCTGTGTGCTGTTTGAAAAGTGCCTAAAAATTGGAGGATTAGTTCCTGCAAATGAGCTATTAAAAACATAAAGACATATAAAGCTTTGCTCAACCTCATCTGGGGTGTTGCTTGGGCCACTCCCCATTTTCTTGTTGTAGAATGGTTTTAGAGTGTGGTGCGTCCTTTCAACAATTGCCTGACCTGTGTAGGAATAGAGAATTCCAAAATGTGACGAACACTCCAGTCCATCAAAAATGTGGCCAATTTTTGAGCTGTGTATATGGGACCATTTGTCAGTTTTCATCTTGTGGGGGATCAGTTTGGCGAGCTCTGGGCCCAGTGACACTGACAAGGACAAAAGCAAAAGACGAGAGGTGCTCTCTCTTCCCGGGACCAAAGTCCCACAGCTTTAATGGAGAACAGCTCCAGGAGAGAAAGGGAGTGTCCAGGAAAGGAAAGAGGATGTCCAGGGGAGGCAAGAGAGTGTCCTCCTCCTGGCAGGAGACTGTAAATGCTCGGAGAGGGGGGCAGTAGAAAGGAACTGCCATAGTTCAGCATAATAAATCACCACACTGTAGTTTTCTGCATAAATTGCTGCACTTGTTGAAAACAAAATCCTGAAATCTCCCCAAACACAACTGTGCAGTCCCAAATGACCACAGTGTGGGAGAAAAACCACCCAACCCCCCTGTATACCCAAGCACCAGGTGTCACAGGGAGTACCAATCCCTGCAACTAGAAAGTCCACACACACAGGCTCACCGGGAAGGGAATATCTCTTGATGAGGGGACAGAGAGCTCACTCTTCTCAACACAACACACACCATCCACCACATCAGCATCCACCCACATCATCTTCCTCAAACATTCACACACTGAAAATACAACCACAGTTACAACACACAGGAAAAACAGCAGCAATAAAACAGGATTTGCTCAATTCACCCCCAGAATTCCTAGCAGGCCCTTATTGACACAGCAAATCCTTTCTGCCATCAGCCAGACCCAAGCCCAAACTGCACAGGCGTACATTGTGCACAGGACATCTCTGTGTGACTTGTGAACAGCCCTTCCCCTGCATACGCCTTATGGGTTACTTTATACAGAGTTAAACGTTCCTTTCTCCACAGTGCCAGCAGTCTTGTCTGTCCCCCACGAGGAACAGCCGAGAGCGGAGGTGCCTCCAGGAAAGGAATGTCCTGGCAGCGCCCAGAGACGTCCAGAGCCCGGATGTTCTTGCTGGAGCAGGGAAGCGTTCCTGCCGCGGTCACCAAATGAGGTGTGGAATAGAACTCCCCACAGTTAAAGGTAGGAGGTGGTGCTTTTATTACAGCCAGGCACATGAGGAGTTGTCTCCTGAAGACGTGTGTGAAGAATCACTGGCTCTCTCTCTCATCTCTACTCACCTAAAATATCTTACACATTCATATAAATCCCAAAAAACCTAACACATATTCATTAGATAACACTGCCTACCCTCCTTTGAATTAAAATGTATTATAATTGAGTCCAAAGTTCCTTCACATTTCTGCAGTCTTTCACTTCAAATGGGTTGGTGGGTTTTAAAGTGGGGAATGGTCTCCTTCTGATGAAGGCCAAGATGTCTTCCTCAATTTGACCTCTTTCCTTATGATCTGTTGGCAGGCTTTCACACCCCTTGGCTATAGTTGTAGTTTCAGGGCCCAGCTGCAGGCTACGGTCCTCTTCTTTGTCACAAAGGAATCCGCATCCCATCCTGCTTCTTTAAACATAGTAAAGACAGGCAAGTGATATATTACCCTAGCCTTAACTACCTTATCTGCTAAAAATTAATTATCCCTTATTATTTCTACTCTTCTTGCTATACTCTTTCCCCCTAACTAAATCTTGCTAAAATTTTAACTCTTCCAGTTCTTTTAAATCCTGGATTCATGGCCTCATCTCACACACCAGCCATGTGTGAGCCGATGCTGTAACTGGGAAATTCCACTCCTGAGCAGGAGATCCCAGGCCTGGTTCTGAGCTGGAAGGGTGAGAAGGATGAGATGCACGTGGTTTTGCTCCAGGGGATGTCCTGAAAGTGCACTGCCCACCTGCCCCTGCTGCCGAGCACCATGCTCCACCTCCTTCTCCTGCTCAGCAGATTTTTAGGAATCCAGAGCTTGGTATGTATTATTTGCTACTGCAACAAATAGAATGAATTTGCTTTGCAAGCCCAGTTTTGTCCTGGCTTATTTTCTGCATTGTCCTGAACCTGGGACAATGACCAGTAGGGATCTACAGGACACTCCTATTCTCTTGTCAGTAAATTCGGAGAAGTGATTTAAGTATCAAGAAGTCAATAAGTATCAATCAGTAAATCAAATCATTTGGGGGAATATTTAGCCTGTGAGTTTCAGCAAAGTATTGAATATGTCTTAGATCCATGGATACAAACTAGTGAGATTGCTGGGAGTGCACGTGTTAGGGAAGTGATTCCCCACACACCCAGTGCTGAGATCAAGGATTGCCTCTCTTCTAACCCTGAGCTGGCAGCAGGAATTGGGCCCTGCTTGGTAACGTTCATTTTGAAGACTTCTGTTGAGCAGGTAAGAATGGTGAAAATGAAATCTTTTCCAGCTGTTTTCCTTTGGTTTACCTGTTTGAGGGTTAAAATTGTGTGCTGCAGGTGTGCTGGGTGTGTGCAGAGCAGTGCAGCCCCAGAAACCCCTTGGCTTGCCCACAGGTTGTCATGCCTTGTTGCCAGGTGTGCCCAGCTGTGGCAGGAGAAGGAGCCCGCAGCGCAGTGGGCACCGTGCCCTGCCCAGCCGGGGCTCTCTGGCACAGAGCAGCAGCAGTGCCAGCACCGTTCAACCCGCTCCTGCCTTGGCTTCCCCTGGCACACAGAAGCCTCTGGAAATCAGCACCGCCAGTGGCGTTCCCAGCTGGGAGCAGCTGCTGCTGGCGGGCAGATGCTGCCAGTTCGACTGCTGCCAAAGGGGAAGAGAGGCAGAGATGTACCCACACCGGAGCCCTGGGCATGTCCAATAAAGGTGCAAATATGTGGGGAGATTTGTTATGAAGCATTTCAGCTGTGATGCCAACAGTAGCTTCTCTCCTGGCTCTGTGTGTTCTAGACGAGTAATGCAATGGTTGGCTCTGACAATGAAGAAGTAGATGTTATGTGGATGTTCAAATGTGTAGTGATTATATTGTAATATATCCTCCCATAGTCCTCTTTCCCGTCCCCCTTGTAATAGCCTTGGTAGTCAGGGCATTTGGGGAGGGCTGGCTTGTGACCAGCAGGTAGGGTATAACAACACCTGGCCTCCAGTCAGGATGCAAGAAAGTAATATCCTCCAATGGATAGCAGAGAAAAAGTTGACTGACAAAACTTTTAGAGGAGCTAAGGGTATAAAAGGCAGAACATCGTTTTTGTAGATGAGCACATGGCTGCTAGTCACAGAGACTCCCAATGCTGCAATTTTTCCTTATTCAGTCCTTTGTTAAGGTTTACTAAACCTTTAAAATTTTAAAAGTGAGAGTCATTTCTCACATGTGCAATGCTGTGGGCCATTGTCTTGTTCTGGTTTCCTTTGCTTGGGTCCCATCTGAGTGCTCAGCTGGGGTACAGGCTGTAGGTGCTTGGGGCACTCCTGGAGTTCCTCTTGGATCCCTGAACCGGGTTTGGCCCATGAGGGGCTTTTGCGCTGCTTTGTGACACAGAAAAACTTCCCAGGCTCTTTTGTGTTTGCTGTAGGGAAGGTTGGTTATTGCTTTGCATAAACTCACAGACCAACATGGAGCGTTTGCTTTGTGATGTCAGGGCATGGTTGCCACCTTGTCGTCGTGACATCAGAAGGTTGCCTTGGTGCACAGAAGGCCTGAGTGTCAGAGCAGCCCTGGGCCTTGATCAGTTGAGGAGAACTTTTCTGGTTGGGGTATTTGTCAGTGGGTAGCTGCCCACTGACAAGAGCCTTGTTTCTTCTATTTACCTAACTTTCAAAAATGACAATGTTTCACCATCTGGCCACAACAGCTTTTGCTGCTTATGGCATTTCTTTTTCCGCGTATTATGTTACACACTTTGCACGTAAGTAGAGTTTTCCATTCTACTTAGGTTAGAGTGTATCCTTGCGGCTTTTGTATGTCTTCCTGCTCTTTCTTGGGGGCTGAGTTTCTGATTTTGAAAGAGAAAAAGCATTAGGATGCCAGTGGTTTGGTAAAGCTCCTGTCAAGAGGTTCAGCTAAAAAGGGGGTGTCTGTAGCCACAGGGGCAGCATTTGCAAGGGAACCTGCTGGGCTTCCATTCCCTCCACAGGAGAGTCTGGGGTGATGCCAAATTTTGCCCCAAACAGGCAGAGTGACTGCCTAATCAGACTCAGCTTAAGTCAATTAAGCAGGAGGTATTTTTATTAGCGACGCGTCGGAGAAATCACAAAATGGATTTCTCAGTTCACATAGCAAAAGCAAGCCTTATATACATTTTTGGGTATAGGATTACATCAGATCAGATACATAATCATGCATATTCATATGGGGGGTTGTGTAGGCGGAGCGTGGGCGGAGCGTAGGTGGAGACATCTCTTTTGGGGAATTTTCAAGTGGTCGTTCCTGTTGCCTTCATCATAGACGGGGTCTTTCCGATGAGTCTTCCTCTTTAAACTTTTGAACTTATTTCCTAATTTGGTCAATTCCCGGTGTATTTGGCTTAGATCCCATGGCTTGGCAAAACCCTTAGGGTTGTTTCGACATTGCTGGCTCTAAACCTGCTTAGCCCATTAGTTTCTCCTATACCTATCTCTTCCCCTGTCATGATGCTCTACCTCTTATCTAATTTGTTGCTCTGTTTTCCTAGTGCTGTGCTTTCTCCGTGTGTTCTAGTGCTAGGCCCTTCTTTACATGCCTCTCATTCCATGTTTTAACCCATTACCTCTGGAAGGCTATCTGCTTTAGGGCTTCATTTCCCCCCTTTTTCTTGTAACTTACAAATTCTTTCGTCAAGTTCTGGTCCCACAGGACGTTGATAGGCTCGTACCATTGCCCAAATCATTTGGGTCCTTTTCATTATGCTCCTGAGTCTCCACCACAAACAAATGTTTATAAGAGTTAGTAATAACAAAGCTACAATTACTACTAGCATTGGGTGCACCAGGTAATGGAAGACCTGTGTAGCTGTTGGGGAATATCCTGTAAAGATGTCCCACCAGTGATGCTGGCCTACTTGTTCTACTTCGGTCAGGACATTCTTTATTCTCTCTGAATTGTGTTCGATCTGCCATACCATTCGTTTAGTTGTTTGATTCACCTTTTGCACCAATTTCCTTACTTCAGGGTGTGCAAGCATTGCTTTGAGAATCTTGACGTCCATCCCTATTTGTAATTTCGGTATCTCTTGATATAGGTTGAAATTTGCGTTAATTAGCTGTTGGGTAGTTATTGGGACAGTGTAATGAAAATCACAACCTACGATCTTGGCAAAGTTGCATACACAAAAGTTAGTATTGTTAGTCTCTTCTTGGCAATTATCTATAGTGACGTTGTCACAAGCCGTCCTTACGCAAGCACACCCATTTCCTATATAGTAAACTTGTGATTGTGTTCTATCATGCGGAAGCATTTCTAAGGTACATACACTATTTTCAGCATCTAAGCATAAATCTTCGGCTTCTACCACAGCATTTTCGCAAACATAGCTTAATTGTCCTCTAGGGATACATGCTTCTGTGCTAACCGATTGCCACCTATTTTTGGTGTAATCATAACTGGCCCAGACGTTATGGTCTATTGGCCTGACAATGACATCTTGGTGTATTGTCCCTAGGGTGAGGATGGGAAAGATAGCTCTTTCCTCTGCCGCACTAATGGTGAGGACGTAAGCTTCAATGTGTTCCTGTTGAGGCTCATAAGTGAAGTTCACTAATTGCCACCAAGCCTGATGGTCCCTCTCAAATTGTGTAGTATGATTGTCTTTTAATATTGTTTCCCTTATTTCTTGAGGTAATATACCTGACGTTCCTTCTCTCATTATTCCTGCCGCTACTGATTGCACCCATTGTTGCGTCTGAGAGCATTGGATAGCGAGTGCAATGTCTCTGCTAAGTTCCCCTGTGTAGTCAGTGAGCTTTACAAAATCTTCTGCAGTATGGTTTGCTACCATGGTTAGTAATTTCACCACTAGTGATTGTGTTTCAGCTAATGTAAGCATGGATGAACTGAGGGGCATCTTAAGCTTTCCTAAGCTTGATGTGACGGTACTTAATTTGTTTACTAATACCTCTTGATCTATTGTGTTTATTATGCCAAATCCGGTGCCAATCCACCCACTTAGATCTCTTTTTGTTCTTCTGTGATGAGACCTTGTCGCTAACCATGCATTCCATCTCTTAAGGCTTTGCTGTATAAATGGTCGGCAATCTTTTTGCAAATAAGTAATATCGGTGTGAATGTTCATTTGCACCTTTTTCAGGGAATAAGTGGGGTCTAACAATAATTTTAGTTCGTTAGATTTTCTTATCACCTGAGGCCTTATAAAGGTTAGGTTATGTACTGCTTTACATTCCACTGGTAGGGTGGTTTCTTGGGTCGAGTTTACATCCGGATCTGATGGGATCACGCCCACCTCATATGCACCATTACGCTTAGGGAAGAAAGAACCCTGTTTCAGTGTCTTCGATTCTCTTTCACACGTGAACATCATTGCCTGATCTAATCTGAATGCCATCTCACACTGTGCTTTCCCTTCCTTCGGGCCACTAGATGCTACAATTTCTCCCGGAAGATGGAGAAGGGGGTGAGGGTTATAGGTTATGTTTTGGGGACGTAGTTCCCCAAGCGAATCCTCTCTATAAATTACCGAGGTCCGGGGTTGGGACCCGGGTGGATCTCCCCTGAAATCGGCCCACTGACATGAAATTGGGCCCTTATGCTGAGTCCAAATAGTGGGCTTGCCCATCTTCACTGGACTATAGGTGATTATGTCATTTTCAGAGTCTGGGTTCGAGGGTTGAATGGTTAATACTAGTCGCCTCGTTTTTCCTTCTACCGGTCCTTCTACCGGGTCAAGCTCTCAACACCCAACCTGAATCTGGTCTCCCTTGTTCGCTACCATGGAGAGCCGCTCCCATGTTTCACTTGGAAATGGCTGGTTGTTACGTAAGGCATAAACCTCGAAATAGAGTTTCCTCATTCCCAATTCTGGATGGATACACTGGTGTGCCTGAGACCATGGGTCTATTGGGGAAGGGTCTTGGGGAAGAGCTATACTTATTGAGAGTCCAATGATCAAAGTTGTAAAGGTTTGAGGTGGAGTCGGGGTCATGATGTCTGGCTGTCAATTTTGTTTCTTTTGGCGCTCTCGTTGCTTGATGTGAATTTGTTCTACCCGTAAAATAACCTTTTCTAGTTCAGTGTCTAAATCTCTTTGTTTTCTAAAGGGTCCAATTTGGTCACTTGTTAGTGGATGTCGTGGGAGAGAAGAATAGCAACGGGTCGATAAAACCTTAGAACGACTAAGTTTCAAACAATATTGTAACCAGCGGTGTACTTTCCAATGGCACCACCCTAATACAATTTGTTCGGGAGCTTCAAACAATTCCCTAGCCTCTAAAATGGGTCTGTTGGCGAATTTCTCTAAGGCTAAATAGTCGTCATTTTCCCTTGCTTTTTTGCAGCTACACTCATAACATTGGAGGTCCAATAAACAACTTTGTACGTTCCAAAATTTTCTATCACAACCTCTACAAAGAAACTCAATTAGTCTCACACAATTTCTTTCCTCACACCCAAAACACGGCTGATCGTGAATAGGGTCCTGTGGGTCAGGTCCTTGTTGACTGTATGTTTCAACCCACCCTATCTACTGTATTGGCGTGCTACGCAATGCAGCTCTAGCTTCGGCATTAAATTCTGCTATGAGAGATAAAGGTTTTGGCAAAGTCAATGTTAGTTTATGTCGGATTCTCACGTGATTCTGCGGAGACAGCTGACTCAGAAGTCTGTACATCTAGGGCAGGTTTAAGCTCCTCTTGTTTGTTTTCCGGAGCTCTCTTGACCCGTGAATAGTGGATCCACGTAGGTCGTTCCTTGATCCGAACCGCGGTGAAGGTAGTCAGCAGCACTTGGAAAGGTCCCTCCCACTTTTCTTGTAGGGGTTTTCCTAAAAGATTCTTAACATACACCCAATCACCGGGGTTAAACGGATGCAATTTACAATCAGGTTGCTTAGGTTGGTGCTCGATCATCACAGTAGCATTCTTATCAAACTGTTTCCCCACCGCAATTACATAATCATAAATGTATTGATTACCGATCTGGTCTATGACATCTTCATTTACAACTTGCATAGCATAAGGTCTACTATAGAGAATTTCAAAAGGACTTAACTTTTCTTTCGATCTTGGCTTGACTCTCAGTCTCAGCAGAGCAATAGGCAAAGCTTGATACCACTGCAAATTAGTCTCTTGGCATATTTTAGCAATTTGCTGTTTGATAAGATGATTCATCTTTTCCACTTGCCCACTGGCCTGTGGACGGTAGGGCGTGTGCAATTGCCATTTGATTTGTAATGCTTTGCTTATTGCTCTCACTACTTTTGCACAGAAATGTGTACCTCGATCCGAAGAAATGCTCTTCGGCACCCCAAACCGTGGAATAATTTCATTCAACAGTACTCTAGTTACCTCTCTTTCCTTATTTGTCCTACAGGGGAATGCTTCAGGCCACCCAGAAAATGTGTCAGTTAATACCAACAAGTACCGAAACCCCCCTTTTCTTGGGAGTTCAGAAAAATCAATTTGCCATACCTCACCTGGGAATTTACCTCGGTTTATGGCTCCTTGGTGTACTTTGGTTCCTGGGTTCGGGTTGTTCTTCAGACACCGTTCACACTGGGACGTAACGTGTTTTATAGTAGTAAATAATTTTGGTCCTGCTATTCTGGTCTGCAAATATTGGTAAAGCGAATCTAGGCCCCAATGGGCCTTCTCATGTTCTGCCTTCACAAACTGCCACATCACGTTTCCTGGTATCACTAACTGTCCTGTTTCTAATTGACCCCAACCATTTTCTAGTATTTTGCCCTTATTCCTTTGAATCCACCTATGATCTGATTCTTGGTAATCTGGCTGGATATTGATATCCAGCTCCCCTGGTATTAGGGCCGCTATTTCTGCTTCCCTATTTCTTGCGGCCGCCAATTTAGCTTCTGTATCTGCCTTCCTGTTCCCTATTTCTGGAATAGTATTGCCTTTCAAATGCCCCTTGCAATGCATTATGGCCACTTGTGTTGGGAGTTGGACCGCCTCCAGCAGTCGCAGAACCTCTTCTGCATGTTTGACTGTTTTTCCTTGTGTAGTCAGCAGTCTTCTTTCTTTCCAGATGGCTCCATGAGCATGTACGACAGAAAAGGCATATTTAGAGTCTGTCCATATATTAATTCGCATGTTCTCTGCTAATTCCAGGGCTCGGGTCAGAGCTATCAGCTCTGCCTTTTGAGCTGAAGTCCCTGCAGGCAGGGGGTTTGACTCAATTACTCTTTCTGTAGTGGTGACTGCATAGCCAGCCATTCTTACCCCTTGCTTCACGAAGCTGCTGCCATCCGAAAACCAGTTGTCCGCGTCTTCGAATGGCTCTTCTTTGAGATCTGGGCGACTGGAGTAGACGGCTTCAATTGTTTCCAGGCAGTCATGTTCGATGGGTTCTGCTGGGGCTCTTCCTTCTAAGAATGAAGCTGGGTTCACAATATTAGTTACTTGAATGGTTACATCATCTGATTCAGCCAGGATGGCCTGGTACTTTAAGAATCTGGAAGGCGACAACCAATGGTTGCCTTTCTGTTCCAGCACAGCTGACACAGTGTGGGATACTAACACAGTCACCTTTTGGCCCAGCGTGAGCTTCTTGGCCTCTTCTATGTTAATTATCACTGCGGCCACTGCCCTCAGACAGCCTGGCCATCCTTTACTTACTTCATCCAATCGCTTGGAGAAGTAGGCCACAACTCTCTTGTGTGGTCTCAACTGCTGTGCTAGGACTCCTAGGGCCATCCCTTGCCGCTCATGGGAAAATAGCCAGAATGGTTTTGACACATCTGGGAGACCTAAGGCTGGTGCTCTCATCAGCTCCCGCTTCAGCTTCTTGAAGGCCCCTTCCGCCTCGGGAGTCCAAACTAGGACATTCTTGGTTTCCTTCAGCAAATCATACAGTGGTTTAGCGAGTATCCCATACTGATAGATCCATAGCCGACACCAACCTGTCATCCCCAGAAAGGCACGCAGGTCTCTCACCGTCTCTGGTTTGGGCATCTGGCAGATGGCCTCTTTCCTGGCTGCTCCCAGGGATCGCTGTCCTTTGGAGATTTCGTATCCCAGGTACACCACTTTCTTTTGCACCAGTTGTGCTTTCTGTTGAGAGACTCGATATCCACTTAAACCCAGGAAATTTAACAAGGAAATAGTCCATTCAATGCATTCTTCCTCCGTCACTGTCGCTATTAAGAGGTCGTCTACGTACTGCAGGAGGGCGCCATCTCCCGGCGGCCCTTCCCATTGTTCTAATTCTTTGGCTAACTGATTCCCAAAGATCGTGGGCGAGTTAGACCAGCCTTGGGGCAACCGTGTCCAGGTAAGTTGGGTCTTTCTCCCCCTATCTACTGATTCCCACTCAAAGGCAAAAATCTTTTGACTCTCGGGGGCTAAGGGAAGGCAGAAGAATGCGTCTTTCAAATCTAATACGGTGAACTAGGCCAGGCTATCCTTTAGCCTAGTTAAAAGCGTATATGGATTAGCAACCACCGGGTGTAATGTCTTGGTTATTTCGTTTACTGCCCTCAGATCCTGAACGAGCCTATACGTTCCATTAGGTTTCTTTACTGGCAAGATTGGTGTATTAAAATCCGATTCACATTCTACCAATAACCCCAGTTCCAGAAACCTTTTGATTATGGGCTCAATCCCCTTCCTGTCTTCTATTCTCAAAGGGTATTGTTTTCTTACCACTGGTCTTGCCCCGTTTTTAAGTTCCACAACAATCGGTGCTGCTTGTTTTGATTTTCCAGGTACATCAGTAGCCCATACTAATGGGTATGCCTCGCTCATGATTCGCTCAGAATTGTGATTCTCAAATTTAGGTTCCACACAACTGATTGTTAGGCTTAAGGCTGTAATCAGTTGTTCTTCTTTTACTAGAAATTCCAATCTATCCTTATTGAATTTTATTGTGGCTCCCAAGTTCTCCAATAAATCTCTCCCTAATAGAGGCTTTGGTGAGTTTGGCAAATACAGGAACTGGTGAATTCCCATTTGTTTCCCAATTTTGTATTTGATAGGTTTCAAAAAGTAAGCTTTTTCTGGTTGGCCTGTTGCTCCCACAACTTGTACAAATTCATCACTTTTAGGTACCAGTTGTTGATTTAAAACCGAAAAAGTTGCTCCCGTATCAATCAAAAAGTCCAATTCCTGTTTACCTTCCCCTAGCTCCATTTTAACCAGTGGGTCTGCTAGGGTACAGCCCACCGGTCTCCCTCATTCACTTTCTTGCTGTGTGGTGGTAGTAGTGGCCATTAGCCTTTTCTTTAACTGGGGGCATTCTTGTTTCCAGTGCTCAGTCTGTAGGCAGTATGCACATTGATCTGGCCCTACTCTAGCTGGGTGGGGTTGGAACCTCCCTCCCCCTTTCACTGGGTAACCTCTACCCCTACCCCTGGCTCCAGGTTCCGGGTAACCTGTCTTCTGAGCTGCTACTGCCACAGCCACTACTCGAGCTATCCTCCTGTCCTCTCTTTTCTTCTCTTCAACTTCTCTATTATTATATACCTTCCATGCCTCATTCAGCAAGGCCTCCAGGTTTTTATTTTCTGGATGTTCAAGTTTTTGCAATTTCTTCCTAATGTCTGGGTTACTCTGTCCCATCATTAATCCCAAAAGGTGTTGTTTTCCTTCTTCTGTTGCTGGGTCCAGGGGTGTGTATTGTCTCATGGCTGCCCTAAGTCTATCCAAAAACTCTGATGTGGTCTCATCCTTTCCCTGCCTAATGTCATATAGCATCGACCAATTGATAGCCTTAGGGATCGCATTACGCAAGCCCATCGCGATCAGCTTTCTATACTGCACCAGTCGTCGATAGTGTTCTTCGTTGCCCGGGTCCCATTCTGGTTTACTGCTGGGGAAATTATCCTCTAGTCTCCCTGACAATACTTGGGCATGCCGTTTTCCTGTTTCCAATACGAGTTCCCTTTCTGTATCTGTCAGTTCTGACAGCATCACCTCTATATCTTCCCAGTCAATATCTAAATTCTTTGCCATTAGCTCAAACCTCTTTGCTACTCCCTCTGGATTCCTCCTGAAGTTTCTTGCTTCATCCCTCCAATTGTTCAAATCACTTGTCGAGAACGGCACCTTTACTCTAGTCTTTTCCCCTACCATTGGCATAATTTGTCGGAGAGGAGCTATCGTATGGTTCCCCTCCTCTCTTCGCTTTGCTTCCCCTCGTGCCACAGATCTGGTATAATACGAGTGACTGGTCCTTGCCCCGGGGTCCTCTTCCTGTGCCTCTATGTCCAGTTCCTCATTTTCACCTCCTATCTCTATTACACAGTCCGTCCGACTCCCGTCCTGGGTCTGTTGTCCCCCTAATATCTGTCGGCTCCTATCCTGCCCCGGGCTACTACCCCTCTCGTCCTCTGCTGCTTTCCCATCTCTTTTATCCTCTATCTGTATTATTATACTCAGTCTCTGCGAGTTGTTCTCTGTCTCCTTTTCGCATGTCACATTACCACTCCCCTTACTATATTTTAATTCAGAGACGTCGCTCCCCAATGAGCCGCTCTTGTCCCCAGCCTTTGGTGTGCTGGTTTCCATTCTGCAAACACCAGTCCTTGGTGTGCTAGTTTCCATTCTACAGTCACCCCCATTTCTGGATGTGTTACTATCCCCATATGGACTAAGCTCGGGCGGGCTGCGTGTCTCCCCCCGGCTCTCTACTCCCGACGGACTGCCTTCTTCCCTTTCGAGTTCCAGTCTGGGTGGGCTGTCAGCATAGCTCCCCGACCCCTGTGGGCTACCTGGTTCCTGAGGGCTGCCTTTCCCCTCGCTAATCCCCGATTTTGATGGGCTACCCTCCTCCCAGCCGTTGTCTAGCTTCTGAGGGCTGCATCCAAACTTAGATTTCCACCACTGCTCCAATTCCTTTAATGGGCTAGGGTCCCCTTGTTCCTCTTTTGGTCTGGGAAGGGGTCCTTCCCGCCCTGGAGCGAATGGATGGTATTCCCACAAGCTTATTTCGCTCTCCTTTCCACTATCTCTCCTTGTTAACTTGAGACACTGCTGTCCAATACTGCATGCATCACAGCAACGGTCCTTTGACTTCGGACCCTTCTTATCTCTTTCCAAAGCCAATACTAGGGGGTCCTGAGGGGCTACATTAATTCCACATTCCTTTTGCCACTCAGGTTTATTCCTTAGGGTGAAAAACATGTCTGCGTATATTACCTCATCCCATTTATTGAGCCGCCGGAGGAAGAGCATAAGTTGCAAAATGGTATTATAGTTAGTTGTCCCCTCCGGTGGCCATTTTTCTCCGTCATCAAGACGGTACAGGGGCCACCATTGTGTGCAATACTTAAGAAGTGTCTTTTTACTTATGTTTCCCCCTGGAATCCCTCCCAGGTCCTTCCAGTGTTTTAGGATACATCTTAAGGGGGTTTTCATATTTATGTCCTTACTCTGTTGGCCTCCCATGGCTATTCTCTGTATTCGTGCTCTTTTCCACAAGTACTATATGCCAATATACCTTAACACTTCATTCACACAATTTCCATTCGCTTCGTCCAGAAAATGCGGATCGGGACTCCGCTCTCGTTTCGCAGCGATGCTGCGTCTCACTCACTCCACACACACACCCGTACAGTGAAAGGCTCCTACCTTATGGTCTTATGTCAGAACAGACTGTTTTACCAGGTTTGGTCATGAGAGGTCGCCTACTGACCGCGAGATACCGGTTTGCCAGACTCATGCAATCACAACTGTAGACAGTATAACAACTGCAGGGGGTGACAAATTTCTTGCCGGACGTCTATCAACTTAGTCTTTTCTAAAAGATTACAGAGAGAGCGACAAGATATTTCCTGTAAGATTTTGCAACAGGCACATAGAACAGACACAAAAGGATCTCTGGCTGACAGACCTCTCAGAAAGCAATCCACAGTGTTACAACACAGTGCACAATGTTTAAAACAGTTCCCACACAGTAAAAACAGATCGAAGATACCAAGATAAACGAATACTCCCTCCAGCAGGACTTTAACCTGTGTTTTCTCCCAATCAATTTTAACCGAAGCTGGGATTTTTAACCCCAGCAAAACCAATGCTAGCCAACCAATGCTAGCTAACCAATGCTAGCCAACCAATGCTAGCTAACCAATGCTAGCAAACCAATGCTAGCAAACCAATGCTAGGATTTCAACCCAGCTGGGATTCTTTACTGGGGCGTCCCCCAGCTTTCCCTTCGGACGGTCACGTCTGACCCCCGTTTCCCAATAAAAGCGCTTTATTCTAAAACCAATAAAGAATTTAAATACCTCTTAATTGGAGCAGGAGATGCAGGGTACTATTCGTCCACCGAAAGCACTGGTCCGGGGGGGAGTCTCTTCTGACAAACGTTAGTCAGGGGCGCCCGAGGGTCCCGACCCCGGACCCGGCTCGGGGAGGACCCCTCAAGTCCTGGATCTCCTGTCTGGTCCCATCTGGGTCGCCAGAAATGGTGCCAAATTTTGCCCCAAACAGGCAGAGTGACTGCCTAATCAGACTCAGCTTAAGTCAATTAAGCAGGAGGTATTTTTATTAGCGACGCGTCGGAGAAATCACAAAATGGATTTCTCAGTTCACATAGCAAAAGCAAGCCTTATATACAATTTTGGGTATAGGATTACATCAGATCAGATACATAATCATGCATATTCATGTGTAGGCGGAGCGTGGGCGGAGCGTAGGTGGAGACAACTCTTTTGGGGAATTTTCAGGTGGTCGTTCCTGTTGCCTTCATCATAGACGGGGTCTTTCCGATGAGTCTTCCTCTAAACTTTTGAACTTATTTCCTAATTTGGTCAATTCCCGGTGTATTTGGCTTAGATCCCGTGGCTTGGCAAAACCCTTAGGGTCGTTTCGACATTGCTGGCTCTAAACCTGCTTAGCCCATTAGTTTCTCCTATACCTATCTCTTCCCCTGTCATGATGCTCTACCTCTTATCTAATTTGTTGCTCTGTTTTCCTAGTGCTGTGCTTTCTCCGTGTGTTCTAGTGCTAGGCCCTTCTTTACATGCCTCTCATTCCATGTTTTAACCCATTACCTCTGGAAGGCTATCTGCTTTAGGGCTTCAGGGGCAGCAGAGTCTGTCATTTCCTCAGGTTGCTGGGACAAGCAGGACAACTTCCAAAATGCAGCCTGGGAGGCCTTCTCAGAAGGCCTTCTAAGGACTTTGTAGTTCTCCCCAGAACTCAGGGAAAGCTTCTTTTGTTCCAAATTTTGTAATGAAAGGATTTGACTGTCTATTTTGACCCTTGACTGAGTGCTAAAAGAGTGATTCCCTTTGCAGTGAAGTGCAAACACCAAAGCAGTGAGTGTCTGCTCCTGAGCCTGGAGCTGCTGCTGTGCTCTTTCACAGCAGAACTGCCACAGCTCAGGGGGATTTGGGGCAAGCTTTTCTGGGTGACTGTTTTCAGCAACTTAATGGGAATTAGTGCATGCAACTTCTTTTTTTAAAAAAGTACCTGAAAGACAAGAGAACAATAGCTGCTTTATCTGCTGGACAGAACAGAAGCATTGAGTGTTGAAGAACAATTTGCATTTTCTTGATCACGTTTGTATTCATTTACAGGCTAAACAGGCTGAAGTGTAGGCACAACCAAGATTATTGTCCTGATCTCTTGCTGGCTGTGTGAAAGAACTATGTCACCTGGAGGGATGTTGATAAAGAAAAATACTCTCTGTTTGGGTTGACTTCTTCTCTTCTGTGGGATTCAGCAGCCCAGGCAGTTTTCTCACAGCACTTGTTCATTTCCCTTGCCCACTCCAGATCACATGATCCTTGTATTCAGAGGTGCTGATACTGAGGTGAGTGAGAAAGGAACATTCCATGTTCCTGGTGCTTAAGAATTGTAGAGCAAGCTGTGAGCTTGACCTGTGGCAGTAGAGTGTAGAGGGCCAGCTGGGTAGGCTGAAAGAAAATCCATTTCCATGTCTGCAGCAGCAATAACAAAGGCATCGCTGGCTATTTCCTAATTTTCCATTTCAGAACTTTCAAGGAATGAAAAGCTCATTTTGCAGAGAGAATGTTGCTTCTTGATAGTAGCCAGGGTGAAATGTCTAATTCAGAACTATTAGCAATTCTGTTGAATTAGCCCATTTAAATTTAGTCGCAGTGACTTAGAATCCCATTGTTATCAAAGTTTCTGATTTGTCTTTAGCAGAGCTGGTTGTCAGCTAGGGCTGCCCTGCTCCTGCCCTGTCCCCAACGGCTCTGCAAGCACCTTGAGGGGACACAAAGGCTGAGCCAAAGGGTGAGAATTGTACAAGGGGCTGAAAAGAGCTCCTGAGCGCTTTCTGTATTTTGATGATCCCCACAGTGGATTTGGGGCTGAGTCCAGGACCCTCAGGCACTGAGAGAAGGCTGAAGAAGCTGCTCAAGGAGTCAGAAGCAAAACTCCAAGTCCTTTGGAACATCACTGGGCCCCACTGAGGGCAGGGACTGCCAAAGGCTCCCCAGGGACTGCGGAGAGTAGATCCTTGAGGCCAGGATTGCAGGGAGCCAAATGCTCTGAGGAGGGAACTGCAATGCTGAGCAAGATCTGGGCTGGGCTGAGGGAAGCAGAAAGGCCAAGGCCTGAGCCCAGCCTGGAACAGCAGGGCCTGTCCCTCACGGGTGGCTTGGGGTGGTTTGTGGGGCAGTGGGATGTGAGGGGCAGCAAGGACAAATGTCATAAACCTGTGTGACACTGCAGATCCTCAAGGAACCAAGTGGCCAGTGGGACACTGTGGGGCCTCATGAAAACAAGGAGACCATTGTGAAACTCGGGGGCCCCATGGCACCAATGGTCCATGGTGACCTTGTGGAGCCCGTAGTGTCACAGAGGAGCCACTGTGACACAGCGAGGGCACATGGAGTTGAGGGGCCATGGTGACACATCAGAGCTTTGTGGAACCACGACACCATTGTGACATTGCAAGGCCCCATGGAAGCACGGGACCATTGTGACGCTGCAGGAGTAAGGGGAACACTGTGACACTGCAGGGCCTCATGGAACCAAGGAGACCATTGTGACACTGTGGGGTCCCATGAAACCAAGGGAACATGGAACAGGTCTGGCTGGCTGGGACTCCTGGCAATCACCTGACAGGTCTGGTTGACCTTGGCATGTCGAGGGCTGCTTCTCATCAGCCCGTGAAGCACTGGGGCTCTTGGCTTTCCTTCCTAAGGGAGAGGACTGTCCTTCTCCTCCAGGGGACCACGGCCAAAATTGGTATTCCTCCTCTAAATTTCCTTATATGCACAGACTGTTCTCAGATGAAATCTGCCAGAAGAGACAGGTCTGCCTGCCTTGGCCACCCAGGGGCCACCTCTCATCTGCCTTTGAAACCCTGGGACCATGTGCTTTTCTTGCTTAGGAAAAAAAAAATCCATCTCAACCAGGTGCCCATGGCCAAAATTGGGAAACTGCCTCTGGAATTCCCTATATCCAAGGACAGCTTCCAGACAAAAGCTGCCAGTACTGACAAGTCTGGCTGGCCTTGGCTTCTGGAGGACTGGCACTCATCTGCCTCTGAAACACTGGGGCTCTGTGCTTTCCTTCCTAATAAAAAGAACTCTTCTTCCTGTTTAGGTGCTCATTGCCAAAATTGATGTTTCACCTCCAAAATGCCCAATGTCCAAGGATATCCCCTAGATGAAAGGTGCCAAGAGAGACAGGTCTGGCTGCCCTTGGCCTAAGGTTGGCCACCCTTCATCTTCTTCCAAAACACTTGGACTTTTCACTTTTCTTTCCTATAGGAAATAAACCACCCATCTTGACCAGGTGCCCATGGCCAAATCTGCCATTCTACCTCCAAAACTCTGTACATCCAAGAATTGCTCCCAAGTTAAAACTGCCAGGACAGACAGATCTGGCTGCCCCTGGCCTCTTCAGAGCTGCCTCTCACCTACTGTCCAAACACTGGGGCATAGTGTTTTCCTTCCTATGGCACTGAACAGTCCTTCTTATCTGTGCAGAAATGATAAAAAATGGGATTCCACCTCCCAAAATCCCTATATCCAAGAGTTGCTTTCAGACAAAAGCTACCAGGACAGAGAGGTCTGCCTGGCCTAGGCCTCTGATGACTGCCTTTCATCTGCCCCTCAAACACCAGTGTTTTGTGTTTTCCTTCTTATCAAAAGTATGATCCTTCTTCTCTAGGTGTCCATGTCTGAAACTGGGATTCCACCTCTAAAATTCTGAATATCCAAGGGTTGCTCCCAGGCAAAATATGCCAGTACCATCAAGTCTGGCTGGCCTTGGCCTCTGGTGACTGCCCCTGCAACACTGGGGCTGGGGTCTTTCCTTCCCATGGAGATCCCTGGGACACTGTGGGGACCTCATGGAACCAAGGGGATCATTGTGGCACCACTGGAGCCCATGGAACCAAGGGGCCATGGTGACACAGCGGGGCTTCATGGAACCCAGAGACCATTATGACTCTGTGGGGCCTGATGGAACCATGGAGACCCTTCAGGGCCTCATGCCACCAAGGGGGCATTATGACACCTCAGGGCCTCAGGGAAGCAAGGGACCATTGGGACACTGTGGGGCCCCGTGGAACCCAGGGAACATGGACCAGGTCTGGCTGGCTTGGCCTCCCAGGGGCCGCCTGACAGGTCTGGCTGATGTTGAGATTTCAAAGGCTGCCTCTCCTCAGCTCCTGGAGCACTGGGACTCTGTGTTTTCCTTGCTATGGAAAAGAACCATTCCTCTTTTCAGATATGCATTGCCAAAATTGGTACTCTCCCTAAAATTTTCCTATATGCAAAGGTATCTCTCAGAACAAAATCTGCCAGCTCTGGCTGGCCTTGGCCTCTGGTGGTCACCTCTCATCTGCCCCTGAAACAGTGGAGCTCTGTCCCTTCATTCCTATGGAAAAGAACCAGAATTCTTGTCCAGGGACCATGGCCAAAATTAGAATTAGGCCTCCCAAATTCTGTATATCCAAGGATTGCTCCCAGACAAAAGTAGCCAGGACAGACAGGTCTGGCTGGCCCTGTCCTCTGGTGATTTTTTTGGGTTATTAGCTGAATGTTTTAATTTGAAAACACCTTGGAGAGGGCCCAGAAATCTCCCAAGGAGGAGTTTTGAAGCCTCGGGCAGATGACTAGTACATATGGACAAAGGAGTTCTGTTCTCTGTGCTGTTGTGGTGGTTTTGCATAACTGAAGTACTGTTCTAAGAGAAGCTGCTAGCAGTTTCCTCTGTGTCTGACAAAATAACCAATCAGTAATTAGCTATGAGAATTGACAATCTGTTAAACGACTAAGGAAACTGTGCACACCTCTGTGAAGACAGATGCTAAAGATCAAAAAATCTCTGGGGTTCACCCGCAAGCCCCAGGCAGGGGGAGGAGAAGCCATCAGCCCCCGGCCGTGCTGCTGCTGTGTTCTGGCCAGGCTGCTGAGATCCTGGCCCTCCCCCCAGCACGGCCCATCCTGACACAGCCCCAGAGCAGCCACTGCAGAAACCTCCATTGTAAAACAGCTCCAGCCACAAGCACCGAGCCCGGCCAGGGTCACAGAACCATCTGCAGGTCCCGGGTGAGATATGAACTTTTTCAGTGCTTCCATCCTCCCTCGAGTGAGAGAAAAGGACAAAGTGCAGGCTCATAGAGAAGCAATATGAAGACACTAAGGTCACTGAAGAGGAAGTTGAGTCCCTGATGGGAGGGATAAGGAGATGCCCTGATCTGGGGGCTGAAATCCTCTTGTAAAGCTATGGAGAAGGATGTAATTGATACATCAGACTCTCTTTTTCCCTCTAACGCACTAAAAAGTATGAGGAAATTACTTATTCAGTAAAGCCTTCTATGGTAGAAGCTCTCTGGCCACAGTGAGAAACACAACTTTCCCAGGCATTGTTTTGGAAAAGCCTTTGGAGAAGATCAGAAAAATGAAAAAATTCTTAGCTTAACTTGCTGCATTTGGTATTTTAAAAAAGTTGAATGTTTTATGGAGATTTGTTTCCCAAAGGGTGGGTTCTTAATTAGCCAATGGTGATGGTGTTTGGATTGGAGGACCATTTAGGTCCACCTGTAGCAAACTGGGGTATAAAAGTATGGGTTTCTTAATAAAGATTATTGATCAGCCTTCTGTGAATCATTGAGTCAATGTCTATCATTACCCGTCTGGGAGCCCTTAACGTGAGATACATCAATGCTAAAGTAAGCAAATGTTGAAATAGCTGTGATCGCATGAGAAATTTGAACAGAGAAAGAGAGAAGAGTGTTGAGACCCTGTGCCCTCATGAAGAGAAGATCTCTATTCAGAGATGAAGATGATTTCAGAAATACATGAAGAGGACTTTTGCTCTTCAACAGCTCATCTTTAAAATAATACCCCATAAGCAGACATGGCTTATGAACACAGCTGTGGGAAAAATTGTGGAAAAAATGGGAGGGACTTCACAATTGCAGATTTGCCGGGCAGCTGCTATTCATTGAAATTGAGAGCAATGAAAGAATTATTTTCTTATGGAGAAGTCTCCATAGAATGAAGGAGAGACTCCTCTCCCCAAGAGAACTGAAGAAAGGCTCTTATAGAAGTGGTAAACTGACTGAAACCTTTAGGTTTTGTCTCATTACATTGTCAGTAACAAAGAAAAGGTTTTAGAGAGAGAAGTATTCTAAAAGTTTTGTTCTGATTCTTATTTCTCTTTCTTTGAGTTACTATTAATAATCTTTTCTTTATACCCTTTAAAAGTTTTGAGCCCACTTTGCCTTTCTCCTAATTCGATCTCACAGCAGAAAATCAGTAAGAATATTCTAGTGAGTGTACAGGTAATACGCCAACACTTAACCCACCACACTAATTGATGCATTGGCTAAGAAATCTCATATTGGTGATCCAAAACCACTACAGAGAACTTCCTGATGAACTGCATGAGAGCAGAGGGAAATCAAGGAAGAGCCATGGTTTGTCAGTACTTGCTTGATCCTAATGAGCAATGTGGTGCATTTGGAGCTGAGCCCTGGAACCTCAGGGCATGAGAGGAGATTGCACAAACCTTTACAGGAGTGAAAGTCAGAGGAAACACTCAAAGTGTCTGAAAGCATGAATAGGTCCCACTGAGGTCCATCCCCAACGCAGGCTCCTCCTGGACTCCTTGGAGGAGTGAATTGGAGGTCAGGATGGCACTAAATGCTCTAAGAGACTCAGTGTGGAAAGGAAATTCCAAAGTACCTTAAAAACCTTGAGTATCTCAAGTCATTGATGAGCCCCACTGAGTGTCAGTACAAAGCTCTCAAGGGACTCATTAAAGCAGAAAATTGGGGCCATGATTGCAGAAACTTCTGATAGAGTTTGTATGAAAAGTGAAACACCAAGTACCTTAAAATAACTGAAGTACCTTGAGGCATTAATGAGCCCACTGAGTGTTGTTACTGACAAAGGCTCTCAAGGGACACAAAGCAGATAATTGGAGGCCATGTTTGCAATAAACCTCCCAGAGACTCCAAGTCATAAGCAAAACCCAAAGTCCTTTGAAAAACTCTGTGAGCATGAAGGAGCCCCTAGGGCCATTCCTGAGCAAGGCTCCCCAGGGACTCCTTCCAGCAGATCCTTGAGGCCACTGGGATGTGGGCTAGGGGGGATGCTGAGGGCAGGACAGGGGTCTGACAGTGCCCAGCCTGGCTGGGGCTGTGCCAGGAGGCCCCAGGGCCTCAGGACAAGGTGTCTCCTCACAGCCCTTGGTGGCACAGACCCTGCTGTGCCCCAGGGCACCAAGACTTGGCTTCTCTTTGTCCCCACCTGTCATCACTGCCTGCAGTTCTCTGCTCTGCCTGGGGCCTGGGGACACTTTCTCTGTTGTGTCCCTGAGTGGGACCCATTAACACTTCAAGAAAGTTTGGAGTTGGATTCTGGCTTGGAGTTCTGAAGAGGTTTCTTCAGCTCCTTCTCAGGGACTGATATTCAGGGTCTGAGCACAAAGCCCCAGAGGCTCAATAAAGTCTCTGTGCTGTGTCTGTGCTGCTGAGCTGGGCTGGGCTCCTGGCACAGAGGCAGCTTCTGGTAACCAAGCAGAGCTTCAAAAGCACATTTCTCTTGATGAGCAGCTGTTCTGCCAGCCCAGCAGGGCTGGGGCACTGCCTGCAGCCACCCCAGGCACAGCACAGAGGCACAGAGACCTTCAATCAGTCAGGGCTGGGAAGGAGAAATACCTGGGGCAGAATCACTGCCAGCCAATAGCACAGGAACCTCTAGCTGCAGGACAATGCAGCTGCAGCTCCTGGAGCCATCTCCTAAAGCTGGAACATCTCAATGCCTACAGACTCTGTGAGTACAATTCTGAATATTTCTGGTGCAGGGGAGGTGAAATGCTCATGAAGCTCTGACATGCTTAGGGGTTCCGATCAGTCAAGGAGTATTTCCAAGACAAGGATTTTGATAAGAACGTGGAAATTTCCAAAGATTTTTTATTCCATTTCATACTACTGAACAATGGCAGGGAAGGGGGTATAAATATTAAAGACTGATTATGAATTTTGACTAGTGTCTGAGACATTCGTACTGTTCCTATTAGTGATCAATAGGTTCACAGGAGATCCCTAATGTGCTTGCAGCCACTCTGCCCATGGACAGCACCAGCATCACTTTTGCTCTTAACCATCAGGCTCAGTCTGAGCTGTCCTTTCTCCAGGCTGCAAACAGAACCTGCCCCCAGCCAGTGCCCTGCAAACAGGCAGGGTTCTGTCAGGCCGAGGAGAGTGCATAGAGATTTGGGGTCTGTCAGTACTGGCAGGGAGAGATCAGGCACAGGGAAACACCTGCAGGAGGAAAATCTCCAGGAAGCAGAGAGAAGATCAGGCAAGGAGAGAAAACAAAGCCCAGCAATGCTGAGGCAGTGAGAGTTTAGAGATGTCCACAGGATCCCCTCCAGTGCAGCCCCTCCCTCTGATCAAGCCCCCTCCCTCCTGTGTCCCCAGCCAAGCCTCTGCCCTCAGGGCTGGGGCTCCAAGGCATGCAGCCCCTCCTGTGCAGGCAGAGCTCTGCAGCAGAGCCATGTTCCCTCTGCAGAGCACGGGGCTGGGAGCAGCTGCCCGGCACTGGGGGCTCTGGCAGGGGGCACAGCTGGCTCAGGGTGACGCTGTCCCCAGTGCCTGGCTCTGGGCAATGCTGTCAGTGCAGCCAGGGAAGGAGCTGCGTCTCCCTTCATCCAATGCCAGCATAAGGACACTTGGAAGTCTCCCTGAAATTTCAGTCCAAGCTAGGAGCTTCAATCCAGGGTGCAAACCTGTCCTAGAGCATCTCTGAGTTATAAGATGGATGGAAAAAGGCAGAGGTGTTCTGACACTGAAAATGCTGCTGGGTTGTTGAAATGAGCAACGTGAGTCCTTGGCTACAAATGTGGAGCTGGACTGTAGGGGATCCATCTGCTCTCAGCAGTACCTGGTGACATTTTAGGGGAAGCATGGGAAGGTGGTTTCCCTCCACCTGGGAAAGGTTAAAGCTGAGAGAAACTCTGAACAGGTCAGAATGACAGACCATCGCCCCTCACCACTCATCACTTTGCCGCCCAGAACTTGCTCTGTTGTCCCTGAGTGCAGTAAAAATATTGAGGGTTTCTGATATCCAAGAATACCAGGAGAGACATGGGGGGAGCTCAAAAACAAAGACTTAAACACAGCAACATGTTAATTTTCAATAAAAATAATCTGTGCCTGTTACAGAGGAGGATTTGTAGGAAATGGCTTTGGTTTTGGTTAGAGGTATCTCCTCTAACTCTGCACTGTCCTTTGTCCGTGAACAGATCCCCATGTGCAGCCCCAACAAATGTCCAACAGCAGCTCCATCACCCACTTCCTCCTGCTGGCATTGGCAGAAACGCGGCAGCTGCAGCTCCTGCACTTCTGCCTCTTGCTGGGCATCTCCTTGACTGCCCTCCTGGGCAACGGACTCATCATCAGTGCCGTAGCCTGCAGCCACCACCTGCACACGCCCATGTTCTTCTTCCTGCTCAACCTGGCCCTCAGCGACCTGGGCTCCATCTGCACCACTGTCCCCAAAGCCATGCACAATTCCCTCTGGAACACCACGGACATCTCCTACACAGGATGTGCTTCTCAGCTCTTCTTCTTTCTGTTCTTCATTGCAGCTGCATTCTATCTTCTAACCATCATGTGCTACGACCGCTACGTGTCCATCTGCAAACCCCTGCACTACGGGACCCTCCTGGGCAGTAGAGCTTGTACCCACATGGCAGCAGCTGCCTGGGCCAGTGCCTTTCTCAATGCTCTCCTTCAAACGGCCAATACATTTTCCCTGCCCCTGTGCCAGGGCAATGCCCTGGGCCAGTTCTTCTGTGAAGTGCCCCAGATCCTCAAGCTCTCCTGCACACACTCAAACCTCAGGGAATTGGGGCTTCTTGCTGTTAAGTGCCTGTTTAGCATTTGGTTGTTTTGTGTTCATGATTTTCTCCTATGTGCAGATCTTCAGGGCTGTGCTGAGGATCCCCTCTGAGCAGGGACGGCACAAAGCCTTTTCCACCTGCCTCCCTCACCTGGCAATGGTCTCTCTGTTCATCAGCACCTCATTTTTTACCTACCTGAAGCCCCCCTCTATCTCCTCCCCATTCCTGGATCTGTCAGTGTCAGTTCTGTACTCGGTGGTGCCTCCAGCCTTGAACCCCCTCATTTACAGCCTGAGGAACCAGGAGCTCAAGGCTGCAGTGAAGAGACTGATGACTGGATGGTTTCAGGACCGTTAAACTGATGGTCAATTTCTGCCAATCATTTGTAATAAAAGTAATCTTTGATACTTCTTCTTGGTTTCATTTTGGTGGTCCTTTTTCTTAGTTTTTCTTCTTAATGTTGTCCACAAAGTAATGTTATATTTTGTGACATAGCTCATTTTGTTTCTCTCCACCTTCCCTGTGACCAACAGACTCTGTTAATGAAGGGCTGTTCTCTTGGTGGCTTTAAATGAACTAAAGGATCTCCCAGCCCAGTGTTCTGCAGAGATGCCCTTTCATTGCCTTCTCTGGAGCTGCAGCAGCAATGTCTGTGTGCAGAGCTGGGGGCAGATCAGTGCTGGCCCAGCAGCTGAGCCCAGCAGCAGCAGCACTAGGTGTTGCCAGTGCTGCTGCCATGGCCCTGTCCCACTGCCCTGGTGGCCCCAGTGTTGCTGCAAAGCCTGAGTGCTCTCGGGGCCGGGCACAGTCCTGGGGGTGAGAGTGCCAGGGCTGCAGCAGGGACATGCCATGGGCACTGCTGGGGCAGCACTGACGCCTCAGGCCAGGGCCTGGGGGCTCCAGGCTCCTTGCCCAGGCTCTCTCAAGAACACGGCCAGGCCAATGCTCAGCACAGAAAACCCCCGTGAGCAGCCCTAGGCTGGCCGTGGGCAGGCTGGGGGCAAACAGCGTGGCTGGGGCTCTGCAAGGGCCCTGGGGGAGATAGGAATGAGCAGCAGAGCAGGGGCTGCTCCATCCCCAGTGTGCTGGACGGCCCAGGGCAGCATCCCAGAGCGTCCTGATGGAGCTGCCAACAACATCCCCCCTCTGCAGCCCTGGCCTCTCCCCCAGCTCACACAGGTGCCCCATCCTTGCAGGCACAGACACAGCAGCTCCTGTTTGCATTGCACACAGCAGGTGGGAGCACCCCCCATGCTGTTGCTCTGGGGACATGAACCTGAGGGAGCACAAATGCAATCAGCCCCTGGGGATAGCAAGAGCTTGGGAACTTGAACACCTTCCCCCATTTCTGGGGCTGAGTCCTGTGGCAGCTGCAGCTGCTGCTGTGCCCTCTGGGCTGAAGCTGTGGGGCCAGTGCCCAGAGAAGCCTGCCCTGAGCAGAGCTGTGGGTCCAGAGCTGGCTGGCCTGGGCTGTGGAGAGGCCCTTGGTGCTGCCCAGAGCTCAGGGCAGCTGGCAGAGCTTGCAGGGAGCTGGGCTGGGCTCAGAGAGCCTGGCCTGGAAACCATCAGTGTCCATCTCAGCCTGGCTGAGCGTGCAGGGGCAGGAATCAGGCCAGGCCTTGTGGGGCAGGGCCAGCACCTGTGCAAGGCATTGAAAACTGGCAAGTGGCCCAGAGAGGAGGCTGCTCTGGGCCCTTGGTGGCAGGGACAGATCAGGGCAGGGGCTCAGGATATGTCACCACCTGCCTTTGTTCCTGCTGGCTGATGCGCTCCTGTCAGACTTTGACAGGCAGATCCTGTCCCTCCCTCAGAGCTCAGAGCTCTTCCTGGCCATGGGCACTCACATGTGGGGATGGGCAATGCCAAGGGCTGGAGCATGAGGCAGCCTCTGCCAGGCTACTGAGCCGGGACAAGGAGGCAATGAGGCCCCAGCCCTGCAAGGGTCACTTGTCCCCTCCTGGCCTCAGGCCCAGGCCCAGCAGCCATGGTCAAAATGCTGCCCAAGCTGGCTCTGTCAGGGCTGTCTTGCAGCTGCTGCCCATCCCTGTGCCCTGTGCAGCCCAGGCTGTCCTACGGTGTCCCTGCCTTGTGCCTCTGCCCCTGCAGGCTGTCGTTATTCCCTGGCTGCCCCACCTGGCTGGGCCCTTCCTTTGCTGACAGCTCTGCCTCCTGCCTGCCTCTGCCTTCCCGCACAAAGCCTTGGGCTGCTCCAGGCTCGTTCTGATGGACGTGCTGCACCACAGCCCTGCCCTGGCAGGGAAATTCCTTTGTTTGGTGTCCAGTCTGGGCCTCCCCAACTTGGCAATAATTCTTCCTTTCTCCAGCTGTTCTTTACTATGCCAAAAGAATCCACCATCTCTGAAACCACCATTCAGTCACTCCCAGGGCTCTTCTCTGCTGTCCTCAGTCTCCGCCCCACTGAGCACAGAGCTCGTTTGTTCCTATACAGTGGTCAAATTCCTGATGCCAGCAGCACCTGGACAAGAGGGACAATTCTTTTCTATTGGGAGGAAACCAGAGAACCCCAGGGTTTGAAGGCAGATGAGAGGCGGTCACCAGAGACCAAGGCTAGCCAGACCTGTCTTTGCAGCTGTTGTCTGAAAGCAGCCTTTGGATATATGGGGAGTTTTGAGGGTGGAATTCCATTTCAGCCATGGTTCCTGGACTGGAATGGCAGTTCTCCATAGGAAGGAGAAGGGTGGAGTCCCAGTGTTTCAAAGGCTGATTAGAGGCAGCCCCAAGGAGGCCAAGGCCAGCCAGACTTGTTGTCAGGGAAGAATGCTTGGAGAGACAGAATTTGGGAGGCCAAAGCCCGCTTTTGTCTATGGGCATCAGGACAAGAAGACAGTTCTTTTCCACAGGAAGGAAAGTACAGAGCCCCAGTGTTTCAAAGGGAGATGAGAGCTGGCCCTCAGGAAGCCAAGGCAACCTAAACAGTCCTGGCAGCTTTTGTCTGGGAGCTATCCTTGGATATAAGGAATTTTAGAGGTGGATTCTCAATTTTGGCCATGGAGGCCTGGATGTGAAAGATGTTTTTTTCCATGGGAAGAAAAGCACAGGTCCCCAGTGCTTTGAAGGCAGATGAGAAGTGGCCCCCAAAAGGCCAAGGCCAGCCAGAGCTGTCTGTACTGGCAGGTTTCATGTGGGAACAATCTTTGCATATTAGGAAATTTGGAGGATGAATCCTATATTTGGCCATGAACCCCTGGAGGAAAATGACAGTTTTTTCCCACAGGAAGGAAAGCACGGAACTCCAGGGCTTCAGGGGGTGATGAGAAGTGACCCTCAACATGCCAAAGTCAGCTGGACCAGTCATGCACTCCCCAGGAGGCCCAGCCAGCCAGACCTGTTCCATGTTCTTGGATCCTTGGGGCCCTGCAGCATCACAACGGTCCCTTGATTCCATGAGGGTCTGTAGGATCACAACAGATCTTTGTTTCCATGAGACCCAGTGATATAACAATGGTCTCCTTGGCTCCACAGTGACACAATGGCCCCTTGCTTCCATGAGGCCTTGCCGTGTCAAAATCGTTTCCTTGTTTCCATGAGACTGTGCAATGCCACAATGGCCCATTGGTTCCATGAGGTCACAGAGTCTCAAAATAGCCCCTTGATTGTATTGGGTTCCCCGGGATCATAATGCCTCCTTGGTTCCACCAGGTCTGGATGTGTTACACCGGTCCCTTGCTTCCATGGGGACCCATAGTGTCACAATGGTCCCTTGCTTCCATGAGATCTTGCAGTTTCACAGTGGTTGCCTTGGTTCTGTGAAGTTCTGTGGTGTCACAATGGCCCCTTGGTCCCATGGGGACTCAGAGTGTCAGAATTGTCTCATTGGTCCATGAAGCCCCTCAGTGTCACAGTGGTCTCTTTGGGTTCCGCAGTATCACAATGGCACCTTGGTTCCGTGAAGCCCTGAAGGACAGAATGGCCCCTTGGTTTCATTGGGCTCCTCACTGTCACACAAGTTCTCAGTTCCATGGAGCCCTGCAGTGTCACAGTGCTCTCCTTGGTTCCATGGTGCCACACAGGGTCACAAGGGCCCCTCAGTTCTACAAGGCCCCATAGTGTGACACAATGGCCCCTTGCCCCCATGAGGCCGTGTCACAATGGTCTCATTGGTTCCGCAATGCTCTGCAGTTCCACAATGGCCCTTGAAGTGTCATAATGGTCTCAATGGGTTCCCCTGCTGGCTCACAATGATCTCCTTGGTTCCATGAAGCCCCATTGTGTAACAATGGTACTGTTGGTTCCACAGTCAGGATGGCCCTATGGTCTCACAGAGCTACACAGTCCCTTATAGAGCCCCATGGCCCCTTATGGAGCCTCACAGGGTCACTGTGAACCCCTTGATTCCATGAGGCCCTGCTGGGCTACAATGGCACCTTGGTTATACAAGGCCCTGAAGTGGCCCCTTGGTGTTCCAGTGGGTCCTGAAGTGTCACATCAGTCTCCATGTCTCTGTGAGGTCCCATAATGTCACAATGGACTGTTGATTCCATTAGCTTTTGTACTGCCAACAACAGCCAACAACAGTCTCCTAGGTTCCATGGTGTCACACTGGACCCTTGGTTTCATGGGGAGTCACAATGTCAGAAGGTTCCATGAGGCCCTGCAGAGCCCCTTGATTCAATGAGGCTTCAAAGTCTCACAGCGGCCTCCAGGATTCAACGAGGCCCTGCAATGTCACAATGGACCTTTGCTTCCATGTGTTCCAGCACTATTCCGTGAATCCTTAGTTCCATGGGGCCCTGTAATGTCACAAGGGACTCCTTGGTTCCATGGTGCACCACAGTGTGACAACTGCCCCTTGGCCTGCACACACCGCATAGTGTCACAATGGTTCCTTGCTTCTATCAGGCCGTGTAGTGTCACAACGGCCCCTTGTTTCAGTAAGGCCTTTCATGTCACAGTGGTCTCCATGATTCCACAAGACCTTGCAGTGTTACAACAGACCATTGGTTTCACTGAGCCCCACAGTGTCACTGTGATCCCCTTGGCTCCACAAGGCTTTCAAGTGCCACAATGGCCCTTTGGTTTCACAAGGCCTCAAAGTGTAAAAATGGCCTCCATGGTTTCATGAGGCCCTGCTGTGTCACAATGGACCTTTGGTTCCATGATGCTCCAGAGTGTCCCAATGGTATCCTTGGTTCCATTGCACCCTTCATTACATGGAGACCCACAGTGTCCACTGTAGTCCCCTTGATTCCAAGAGGCCCTGCCATGCTGTAATGGCCTCTTGGTTCCAGTGGGTCCCAAAGTGTCAGAACAGTCTTCGATGTTCCATGAGGCCCCAAAAAGTCACTGTGGTCCCCTTGGTTCCAAAGGGCCCCACAGTGTCACAATGGCCCCTTGGTTCCAAGAGGCTTCTCAGAGTCACAATGGTCTCCTTGGATCCGCAGTGTCACAATGGAACATTGGTTCAATGTGGCCTCAATGTGCCAAAATGGAGTTTGGTTCCATGGGGTTCCGCTGTGTCAAAATGGACCCTTTGTTCCATGAGTTTGCTCAGTGTCACAGCTGGATCCTTGGTTCTGTGAGGCCCCACCATCACCAAATCTCCACAATATCTGAATAAGACTCATTAACACTATTTTGCTATTTAAGAGGGGGTCATTTATTCAGGCCAGAGGTCTAGAGAGGAATAACTCCTAATCTTATGTGGACATGTAATTCTATCAGTGTCACTAAATATGTATTACAATTTATCCATTACCATAAAGTTCCCCACCCCAAGTTCCCAGATTCAGTCATTTTTCTATGATGGAATTCTTGAGCCAGATGTCTTCTTCTCTTCCAACCATTTCGGCTGGGAAGGAAGTCCCTGAATGGCTTGTTCCTGTGCTAAAAGTTTACAGGCACAGTAAAAATTGAATTAACAATTTTGGTATCAGCCCAAGGCCTTGTGTGGGCAGGCAGAGGCAGGCAGGAGGCAGAGCTGTCAGCAAAGGAAGGGCCCAGCCAGGTGGGGCAGCCAGGGGATAACGACAGCCTGCAGAGACAGAGGCACAGGGCAGGGACACTGGGGGACAGCCTGGGCTGCACAGGGCACAGGGATGGGCAGCAGCTGCAAGACAGCCCTGACAGAGCCAACTTGGGCAGCATTTTGGCCATAGCTGCTGCCCTGGGCCTGAGACCAGGAGGGGACAAGTGACCCTTGCAGGGCTGGGGCCTCATTGCCTCCTTGTCCCTGCTCAGCAGCCTGGCAGGGGCCGCCCCATGCTCCTGCCCTTGGCATTGCACATCCCCACATGCCAGTGCCCATTCTTGGAAGAGCCCTGAGCAAGGAGGGAGGGACAGGATCTGCCTGGCCAAAGGCTGGGGCTCAGACCTTGGCCCTTTGCATTCCTGAAACACATCCAGGTTTGCTCAGCACCAGAGACACCTTTGCCTTGCTTGTCCCCAGCTGTCATTACTGCCTCCAATGTTCTGCTCTCCCTGGAACCTAGGGACACTTTCACACGAGCTGTGTCCCTCAACAGGACCCATTAAAAATTAAAGAAAATTTGGACTTTGAATCTGATTTTGAGCTCTTGAGAAGTTCTTTGAGCACACTCTGAGGGACTGTGTCTGATGCAAGAGCACTGAATCCCCAGAGGGTCATTGAAGTCCTTGTGCTGTGTCTGTGCTGCTGAGCTGGGCCGGGCTCCTGGCCCAGAGGCAGCTCCTGGCAAGGGCAACGCTGCAGAGAGACAGCTCTGGCCAGGAGCAGCTCCTGTGAACAGCCAAGCAGGGCTGGGGCACTGCCAGGGCCCCTCAGGCACATGAGCAGGGCACAGACAGAGCTCACAGGGGCTCAGCACTGGCAGGGGCTGTGGGATGGCCCCAAGGTCAGAGCAGCACCTCTGTGGCTGTGTCATAGAGGCACAGAGCAGCTGTGATGTCAGCAAGGGGCTGTGTGACAGCACAGAGTGGGATGTGTGAGGTCACAGGTTGGGCTGTGTGACAGCACAGAGGGGAGTGTGATGTCACAGAGCTAGTTGTGACATCATAGAAGGTGGCTCTGTGACATCACACTGTGGGTTGTGACATAGATATGATAGCATAGGGCAACTGTGTGATGTCACAGAGAAGGCTGTGACGCCACCGGGTGATTGTGACATCACAAATCTGCTCTGTGACATCACATATCAGCTGAATGGCATCATATGGAGGCTGTGTGACATAACAGAGTGGTTGTGTGACATCATAGGAGGCTGTGTGACATCACAGGTAGCACGTGATATCACAGGGGCTATGTGATATCACAGGGGATGTGTGACATCACAAGGATGCTCTGTGACATCACAAGGATGCTCTGTGACATCACAAGGGCAGTGTGACATCACAGGTGGGTGTGTGGCATCACAGGGGCTGTGTGAAATCTCAGGGGCTATGTCACATCACAGCGGCAGTGTGACATTGCTGGAGCTGTGTGACATCACAGGGGCCGTGTGAGGTCACTGGGGAGGTCACTCTGCCCCAGCCCGCCTCACAGTTCCCCCCAGAGCAGTCCAACCCTGCTCATGCACAGCGGGGTCCCCTGTTCCCCCGGGTCCCCCTGCCCCCGGCCCTGCAGCCTCCCCCAGATGATGTTCCACGAGATCGACGCCAGAGCCTGACATGGGGCCGGGGGGCCGGGGCCCTGGGGGTGGCACAGGGGGACAGGGACCCCCCGGCAGCATCCCCCTGTCCCCCAGGGCCAGAGCCTGGGCCAGGGCTCATTCACCTTGTTAGAGATAAATATCATATAATTGGCTTTTTGAAAATATTAAAATGAATTTTCTAGTAGGAGTCCTAGTAAAATATATGTATTGTTTAAGTGGCTTTGCCCCGATCCTAGTATTTCTAAATGGGCTGCAACTGTGATGTCCTTAATTGGGTGGCAGCTGTGGCTAATGAAGATAACTAGGATAAAAGGGGGTGGGCTGGCCAGTCAGGGACAGCCTTGGAGGAGCGCTGACAATGAAGCAGGAGCAACACTGCTGTGAAGCGCTTTGTGTGAGAAAACCACCCAGAAGGTACGGGACTTTAGAAATATGGTAACAACAATAAGGAAACAACAGATTTTATATGTGGGATGTTAAAGTGACTTTGTTCTAAAGATTGTTTTTATTTCTGTTGTTAATAAGGCTCAGTGAAATAGCTGCTTGTGTTAAACTGCCTGCTTGGAAGGGATAACATCCAATGCACACAGGATGAGGACACCTGTTCAGATCTGCCAACTATCAGCACTCCCCGTCTGAAGGCCGAGTGGACCAAGGCCAAAAATTGGAGGTGATAAAGAGAAGGAGCCTAAACCACAGCCAAGAAACACACATGCTCTGAAAAGGCAGACCCAAACAGGGGCCATGTAAAATCGTTCCAGGAGTATGTAAAATAGTTTATGGATATGCATGAGGGTCTATGATTATGCAACAGACTGATGTAAGGGGAAAGGTATTTCAGGGGATCCCTGAAGGTAACAGGGTGCTCCTGGCTGAGTGCCAAGATGCACCTGGCCATAATAACCTTTGCTACATGGTCCTGGTCTCCCACTGTCCTTTATTAAACTTTTTACATTTTCACAGGGGAATTAATGTGTTTTTCACAAATGGAATCTCACAGAAACAAGGGTCAGTTGTTAAGCCAAGGCTCTGCTTTGACCAAGTGGGGCCTCATGGGACACAGGTGCCACTGGGACATTGCCAGGTCTGGTAGGAACAAGGCTTCGTTATTGCACAGCAAGGCCTCAGGGTGCTCAGGAGAGCAACGTGACAATAACATCTTGGGGAACCAAGTGTCACCTGCAAACACAACGGGGCCTCATGGAAGCCAGGGGCCACTTGGATATTGCCAGGGCAGGTGGAACTCAGTGTCCATTGTGACATAGCACAGCCTCATGGAACTCAGCAGAGCATTGGGACAGCCTGGAATCTCATGGAGCCAAGGCTCTGCTTTGGCAAAGTCAGGCCCACAGGACACAGGTGCCAGCGGGACATTGCCAGCTCTTGTGGAACCCAGTGTCCACTGTGACACAACAGAACCTCATGGAAACATGGGAACCACTGTGACACAATGGAATCTCATGGAAGCAAGTGTCAGTTGTGAACACAGCCCCTTGATGGCCTCATGGAACCCAGGTGCAATGGGGACCGTGCTGTGGCTCGTGGGAGCAAGGGGCCATTGTGACACACAGGGGTTCCATGAGACACTGCCGTGTCACAATGGGCCCTTGGTTCCATCAGGTTCCATTGTGTCACAGTGCTCTCCTAGGTCCCATGAGGCTTTGGTCTGACACAGTGGTGTCTTGTTCCTACTAGGACTGACAATGTCCCAGTGGCACCTGTGTCCCATGAGGCACCATCTGATCCAAGTAAAGCCTTGCTCCCATGAGATTGCACTGTGTCACAATGTTCTGCTTGGTTTCATGACAACCTGATGTGTTGACAATTGATCCTTGGATGCCAGAGATTCCATTGCATCACAGCAGTGTCCTTGGTTCTGTAAGGCCCAGCTTTGTCACAACTGGACCGTGGTTCCATGAGATTCCATTGCGTCACAGCTGTGTCCTTGGTTCCATGAGGCCCTGCTGGGTCACAGAGGAGCCTTTGTGCCATTCGTTTCCATGGTGCCACAATGGTCTCCAGCATTCCATGAAGCCACGCAGCAAAAGAGTGGACCCTTGAATCCATGAGTTTCCATTCCATCACAACGGTCTCTTGGATTCCATGAGGCCATGCTGTAAAAGAGTAGACCCTTGGATCCATGAGTTTCCATTCCATTAGGATGATCTCTTGAATTCCACGAGGCCCTGCTGTGTCACTAAGAAGCCTTTGTTCCATGTGTTCCCATTGGGACACAATGGTCTCCAGCGCTCCATGAGGCTGAGCCGTGAAACTCTGGGCACTTGGTTCTATGAGATTCCACCATGGTGTCACCATGGTCTCCTGGGACCTGTAACAATTCACACTTGGTTCCATGAGATTCCACCACGGTGTCACCCACTCGATCTCCTTTAGCCTTCAGTTCCATTTTAAAAGTCAAATTACACTCCATTAGCATACTCATATTTGCATAAAGCTGTGTCATGTTTTTACAACCCTGTGTGGCTTCAGCACCTGGGTCAGTTGCTCCTGTGGTGCTCATCAGTCTTCTGGTGCTCTTTTGATGAAGGCTTCTGTCATCCTCCTCATGTTGGAACTTTTTACCTGGATCATCAGCCTATTCCTGGTGCTCCTTGTTTTTCATTCTAACCTGGTTTGAGCTGATTTTGCCCTTTGCAAGTTCTGTTCAAACTTGCTCTCTTGCTCTTGAGGCGTTTGTTGTGTCGCTTGCTCTGCTCTCTTGCTTTCTCTGCTGTCTCACTGGCTTTGCCTGCACATCTCGCTCCAGTGCTGCTTGTGGGGAAGCTTTCCTTGCACAGTCCTGAGGATTATCCCCCAGCCTGGGCTCCCAGCAGCTCCACGCCTGGCCAGGAGGAGCAGCAGGGCAAGGGCTGACAGGGCATCCCCCCAGATGTGGCCCCCACTGGTGACACAGCTGGACATTTGGGAGGCTGCCTCAGGCTTTATTGTCCACCAGCATCCCAGGAGGGAGCAGAAAATCCTCCTGCAAACACTGATTCCGGAGGCTCCCAGTGCTTCCTTGTCTCCAGGAGCTTTTGTCAAGCCCCAGGGAAACCTCGGTGCCACACTGTTCCACAGCCTCACAATGCTCTGCTGGCTCCCTTGAGGTCCCCCTGTGTCCCCCTGCAGCCTTGGCTCCATCAGGGTCTCCTGGCTCCATGATGCTCCACTCTGTCGCAAGGGGCATCTGCAGCTCAGCTTTGGAGCCCTGCAAGATCCAAAGATTCCCCCCCAAAAACACCAGCCCAGGGACACCCAGGATATTTGGGCTGAGCTCCTGCTCCCCAGGCACCTGCATGGAACCCAAGTGACCGCTGGAATTCCAAGGAATGTTCTGGAACAAACTGTCTCTGGTCAGACAGCAGGGTGCCCTGGAACACAGGTGCCACTGGGATACGAACACGACCCATGGAACCGAGTGTCCATGGTGACAGAGCCAGGCCTGATGGAACTCTGGAGAACATTGTTACCCAATGGAATCTCATGGAACCAGGTGTGAAAGACTGGAGAACATTGTTACCCAGTGGAATCTATGGAATCAGGTGTCCATGGAACAGTGGAGAACACTGTTACCCAATGGAATCCCATGCAATCAGGCGTCCATGGAACAGTGGAGAACATTGTTACCCAATGGAATCCCATGCAACCAGGCGTCCATGGTGACAGAGCCGGGCCTAATGGAAGCTAGTGGAACACAGGAGAACATTTTTACCTGTTGGAACCCTGGCTGCTGAGAATTTCAGACTTTCTGAGCTGACAGACACTGACCCCCAAGAAAACACTGCATTTGACCTGAGGCTGTGAAGAAGGCTTCCAAAATGGAAAGACAGAACTGGTATTATGAGTGTGGAATTTGAATAGAAGGGTGTAATATCACATGGTGGAAAACTTGGAGTTTAAGGTTTTTGAATATAGTAATATATATAAAACAAGATGGAGGTTTTAGGATGGAGGCTGATCCTTCCTCTTTGCCTTCTCCTCCCTCATCCTCCCTCGTCCTCCTCCTCCTCCTTTTCCTCCTCCTCTGCGGAGGATCATTAATGGGACATCACATCATGATCAATGTGATCATGTGAAGCCAATTTATTACAAAAAGCGAGTTTTATACTATTCTCTATTGTTCATGCCTCAAGCTAATACATGATTGATTAAATACTTTTTATGCACACATTTTAACATTTTAGTTAATTTTTGTTGGTCTTCCTTCTTCATGCTTCTCGCTGCAGTTTTCTTGTCTGTGTTTGCATCCTGAACTGTCAGCTTTTGAGTGTGTTCTTCTTTTGTGTCCTTCATGGACATCGTGACCTTACTCAGTCCCTATGAAGGCTGGATTGTGCATATGTTGCATTAGTCCATTGTCCTGCAAAAAACTCTCACCACTCCTCGGGTTTGGGTGGTATTGTGTTAATGGATAAAAAAGTCCCAATTGCTAGGCATGGGTGGTTGGTTATTGGGTTAAAAGTAAGAATAATTTAGGTGTCATTTCTTAATTGGACAGTTTATTCCTAAAAGACCTTGTAGAGAGAGAGATGGAGCTCCATTTTTACCTTGTTAGCGAAGTGCTGCAGAACTAACAGCTTGTGAGACTGTTCTAGAGACAAGAGCTAATGGACACCTGAGTCCAAACAAGACATGCTGTCTTGGGATTTAATCCCGACCTTGGCAGAAAAGAAGCAAAAGAATTCACTGTTATCCCACAGACTCTCATGGAACCAGGTGTCCACTGTTTCATGGTACAGCCCCAGAGAGTGGTGAGACCATTGTGCCACAATGGAATATCCTAGAATCAAGGCTCCCTTGTGATAAACCTGGGCTTTATGGAACCAAGGACACCGCTGGGATGCAATGGGATCTCAAGGAACCAAGGGTCAACTGTAAACACATCAGATTCTCAGGAAACCACAGAGAACACTGTGACACAGAGAGGGGCCTCATGGGACCCAGGAGACCAAGGTGACATTGTGGAATCTCATGGAACCAAGTGTGAATTGTTTCAGGACCCAAGCGACCATGGAGACACAACAGTGCAATGTCATGGAATCTCAACTCTGAGTTGTTACAGGACCCAGGAGACCATGGTGACACCATGGTGGTATATCTCATGGAACCAAGTGTGAATTGTAAAGGACCCAGGAAACCATGGTGACACCTTGGTGGAATGTTGAAGATGGCAATGCAAGTTGTTTTCCATTACCATCTGTATGGCAGATTGCCTTTGTCAAGTGGGCAGTTTGCTTTATCTCTCTCTTTGAGTGACCACATTCACACCTCCCTCAGGAGGGGACATCTGATAACAGGCTATAGAATGTCACTTCATGACTGATAAGAGCTATAACATCCCATTGTCAGATGCTCTGCCCAGAGGGAAGAGACAAGCATTGCTACCCAGATATAATCCAGAAATTTTTTTGAGACACCAGCATGTTTTTCTCCACGGGATTCCCCAGAGAAACAGCAGCTGCCTCTCCTTCCATGGGATCTTCAGAGGAAGAATACATCCTTCTCTACAGATTCCCTTTGCTCCAACAGAACCACACCTGATACTTCAGGAGGACTGCAGTCACATTTCCAATTGGACTGCCACCAACACCCTGACACACAGGGTGTCAGGTTGGGTTCTGACTCTGTCAGTGTTGTTCTAGTGTACTGCATTGTTTATTTTATCCTTTATTTTTTTCCTTTCCTATTAAAGAACTGTTATTTCCTGCTCCCATATTTTTGCCTGAGAGCCCCCTTAATTTAAAATTTATAGCAATTCGGAGGCGTGGGGAGGGTTTACATTTTCCATTTCAGGGGAGGCTCCTGCCTTCCTTAGCAGACTCCTGTCTTTCCAAACCAAGACAGATTTTGGCACCCAACATGCGGCACGAGGGCACAGAAACAAAAAAGGGAATAACAGTTCTCGAGTAATCTGAGTTTTGTGTGTGGCTATAGAAACCTCATTAAGCGACACCATGTGGTCCAGCTTGCCCTGGTTTGGGTGTCACGTGATCGTGGCTGTATTTCTCCCATTTATAGGCCCTTATCTGAATATGGGTCCTATAACCAAGGCTACTGTGGCTGTTATCCGGTTTGTTTTATGGGTGAATAAGGTGAGGGATTCATGGATTTTTAACTTCCTCTGGAAAGCAAGCACATGGATTCACAGCTATCACACACTAACTGTATGTTTTTGGGGTTACTTTAATAATACAGCACCTGCTGTAAGGAAATGACACTGGGCGAAATCTTCTCCCAACCCTTTAGCCATTTCTTTGGGTCCGCCCCACCAGTTTTCGAAGGGTTGAGATCCACTCTAAATGTTAATAATATCATACAGTGGCTGGTGTTGCTGATAGGCCTGTTCTATTTAGCATTTAGAGAGAAGGGGAGACTTACCTGGATAACTACCATGACACCTACCCCAGAACCTAACACGTCACCAGAGCCTAGGGATGCTGCTGCCCCAGAGCCTGACCCTATACCACAGCCCACCTCAGATACGAACCACCCAGATTGGGTGGGGGGTCTGGTGAAGGAGATGTGCAAAATGCTGAAGGAATGCACTTCCCAGCTGGTGAGGAAACCTCCCCTTGCCTCGAAGAGGGAGAGTCTAACAGTGCAGCAGTGGAACCCATATATGTTACAACTGTCTGGGTTCCAGCTGAATTGTGAAGGCAGTCACATCCAGCAGCAGTTGCCCCTGTAGAAACAAGGAGATCTAAGATGAAAGCAGAGAACCCAGATAGGGGATGGCTCTCACAACCCACAGGGGAGCCAGAGGTTGCGATCATCACCGAGTCCCTGATGTATGAAAGTCTCCGTAATCTGCACAAAGACATTGTACGATGGGGACATGAGGCTTATACAACCTGGCTACTCCGGGTCTGGGATCTTATGGGTACAGGCATCCAGCTGGACGGTGGTGAGGCAAGGAATTTGGGACCCTTGACCCAGGACTCAGGTATCAATCATATTTTTGTAAGGGAGGCGGGGTCCCTTTCCCTCTGGGAGCGGCTTTTAATGAGTGTCAAAGAGAGGTTTGTTCAAAGGGAAAGAATGCAGGAGCACCACCATAGAATGTGCTGGAAGACTCTTGAGGAAGGGATCCAACAGCTGAGAGAAGTGGCAGTATTGGAGGGACTCTTTGAGAGGGATGGACAGCATGATAATGACCCTGACAAAGTCAGGTGCACAGGGCAAATGTTGTGGAGCCTGGCAAATCTGGGGCCATCCCAATACACCACATTTATTGCAATGATTAATGCTGATACCAACCAAGAGACAGTGGGTTCTGTGGCCAACAAGCTTAGGCATTATGAAAGTATGATCAATGGACCACTGCAGGCTCATGTCTCTGCTGTCGTCCAAGAACTCAGAGAGGATGTGAGGTAGATGACAGAGGAGATCAGGAGGAACAGTTCCCACATTGCACCAGTGCAAGTCACAGGCCCCAAAGTCAGAGCCCAACGTTCCATAACTAGAGAGAGAGGGTACACCCCACGGGCTGACCTGTGTTTTTTTCTGCGTGACCATGGAGAAGATATAGGAAAGTGAGATGGAAAACCCACTTCTGTCCTGGCAGCATGGGTGCATCAACTCAAAGAGGGAAACAATAATCGAGGGAACTCCAGTAAAATGAAGGTAGCCTCAGCCTCCCATGACCGAGCTGCTGAGTATGATCTGTCAGATCCCCTGGAAGGTACCTCTACCATGTATACCCAGGGTTAGAGGGGCCCTGCCTCTAGCCAGGGAGAGGCACAGGAAAACTGGATTTTCTGGACGGTGTGGATCTGATGGCCTGGCATATCAGAACCACGAAAGTACAATGCCTTAGTTGATACTCGTGCACAGTGTACCCTGATACCATCAGGACATGTGGGGGCAGAACCTGTTTCCAGGGCCGGGGTGACAGGGGGATCACAGCAATTGACCCTGTTAGAACCTGAGGTGAGACTGACTGGAAAAGAGTGGCAGAAACATCCTCTTGTGACTGGCCCAGAGGCCCTGTGTATTCTAGGCACAGAATTCCTCCAGAACGGCTGTTACAAAGACCCAAAGGGACTCAGATGGGCTTTTGGCATAGCTGCTGTGGAGGCAGAAAACATCAAGCAGTTGAACACTTTGCCTGGACTATTAGAAAGCCCATCTGCAGTAGGACTCCTGAAGGCGGAAGAGCAACGACTGCCAATTGCCACCTCAACAGTGCACCGCCGGCAGTATTGGACGAATCAAGATGCCGTGACCCCATCCAAAAAATGATCCGAGAGCTGGAGAGCCAAGGGGTGGTCAGCAAGACCCACTCACCCTTCAACAGCCCCATCTGGCCTGTGCGCAAGTCTGACAGAGAATGGAGACTGACTGTGGACTATTGTGGCTTGAATTAAGTGACTCCACCACTGAGCGCTGCTGTGCCAGACATATTAGAGCTCCAGTACGAGCTGGAGTCCAAGGCAGTGAAGTGGTACGCCACTTTAGACATTGCTAACGCTTTTTTCTCCATTCCTCTGGCAGCAAAATGCAGGCCTCAGTTTGCTTTCACCTGGAGGTCTGTGCAGTACACCTGGAACCGACTGCCCCAGCGGTGGAAACACAGTCCCACCATCTGCCATGGACTGATCCAGGCTGCACTGGACAAGGGTGAGGCTCCAGAGCACTTGCAATACATTGATGACATGATTGTGTGTGGGAACACGGCAATGGAAGTATTTGAGAAAGGAGAGAGGATCATCAGGATTCTGCTAGAAGCCGGCTTCACTATCAAAAAGAGTAAAGTCAAGGGACCTGCCCGAGAGATCCAGTTCCTGGGAGTGAAGTTGCAAGATGGATGGCGTCAGATTCACACTGAGGTAATCAACAAAATCACTGCAATGTCTCCACCAAGTAGCAAGAAGGAAATGCACGCTTTCCTGGGTGCCATAGGCTTTTGGAGAATGCACATTCCCGAATACGGTCAGATTGTGAGCCCTTTTTACTTGGTCACCCGCAAGAAGAAGGAGTTCCACTGGGGCCCTGAGCAGCAACAAGATTTTGCCCAGATCAAGCAGGAGACCGCTCATGCGGTTGTCCTTGGCCCAGTCAGGACAGGACCAGAGATGAAGTACATGCTCTACTCTGCAGCCGGGAACCATGGCTTGTCATGGAGCCCTTGGCAGAAGGTGCCTGGGGAGACTCGAGGCCGACCGCTGGGATTTTGGAGTCGAAGTTACAGAGGCTCTGAAGCCAACTACACTCCTACAGAGAAGGAAATCTTGGCTGCCTATGAAGGAGTCCAGGCTGCCTCAGAGGTGATGGGCACATAAGCGCAACTCTTCCTGGCTCACCGACTACCAGTGCTGGGATGGATGTTTAAAGGAAAGGTTCCCACCACCCACCACGCCACTGATGCTACATGGAGTAAATGGATTGCTCTTATCACACAGCACGCTCGTATTGGACACCTGAATCGCCCTGGGATTTTTGGGATAATTGCAAATTGGCTGGAAGGTGAGAACTTTGGTCTCACTGATGAAGAGGAACAAGAACCAGTGACACGTGCTGAAGAAGCTCCACCATACAACGAACTGCCAGCAGAAGATACACGCTACACTCTTTTCACTGATGGTTCTTGCCACATTGTAGGGATGAACCGGAAGTGGAAAGCAGCCGTATGGAGTCCCACATGACAGGTTGCACAAGCTACTGAATGAGAAGGTGGATCAAGCCAACTTGCAGAACTCAAAGCTCTTCAGCTGGCCCTGGACATTGCTGAGAGAGAGAGGTAGCCAAAGTCCACCTTTACACTGATTTGTGGATGGTAGCCAAAGCTCTTTGGGGCTGGCTGGAAAGGTGGAAGAAGGCCAACTGGCAGTGTAGAGGAAAGCCAGTCTGGGCTGCTGAAGAGTTGAAAGACATTGCTACCAGGGTAGAGAAGTTGCCTGTAAAAGTCTGCCATGTAGATGCCCATGTCCCCAAGAGTCGGGCTAATAAGGAACACCAAAACAACGAACTAGATCAGGCAGAAAAAACAGAGGTGTCGAAGTTAGACTTAGACTGGCAACACAAGGGAGAGTTATATCCTAGCTCAATGGGCCCATGATGCCTCCGGTCATCAGGGCAGAGATGCCACCTATAAGTGGGCATGAGACCAAGGGGTGGATTTAACCATGGACAGTATTTCTCAGGTTATCCATGACTGTGAGACATGTGCTGCCATCAAGCAGGCCAAGCGAGTGAAGCCCCTGTGGTATGGTGGGCGGTGGTCCAAGTACAAGTATGGGGAGGCCTGGCAGATTGACTCCATCCCACCGCCCCAGACACGCCAAGGCAAGTGCTATGTGCTGACCATGGTGGAAGCCACCACTGGATGGTTGGAGACCTACCCTGTGCCTCACGCCACTGCCAGGAACACCATCCTGGGCCTGGAAAAGCAAATCCTGTGGGGACATGGCACCTCTGAGAGAATTGAGTCAGACAACGGGACCCATTTCCCAAAAGATGGGCCTTTTCAACACCTGGGCCAGAGAACATGGTATTGAATGGATCTATCATATCCCCTATCATGCACCAGCTGCCAGGAAAGTTGAACAATGGTGCAATGGACTACTTAAGACTACCCTGAAGGCACTTGGAAGGGGAGCTTTTGGAAACTGGAAAATGAACTCAGCAAAAGCCACCTGGATGGTCAACACCAGAGGGTCCATCAATTGAGCTTGTCCAGCCCAGTCTGAACCCCTGCACACAGTGGATGGAGATAAAGTCCTAGAGGTACACATGAAAGGTATTTTAGGAAAGACTGTTTGGATTAATCCCACCTCAGGCAAAGACAAACCCATCCGTGGGATTGTTTTTTTCAAGGACCTGGTTGCACTTGGTGGGTAATGCAGAAAGATGGAGAAAACCATTGTGTACCACAGGGAAACCTAGTCTTAAGTGAGAACTGTGTGTAAGGTTTCATTGTGATGCAGATCGAAATAGAATAAGGCATGGATAATGTCCTAGATTGCAAGGTAATGTGTGTGTTCTGTTCCCATCTGTTAGAGGTGTTGCAGTTATCTTCTGTTCATTGGGCAGTTTTTCTTTATCTCTTCCACAAACCAATCCTCCCTCTGGAGAGACATCTGCTGTTAATGGGCTATTGAGTATCACTGAATGACTGATCAAAATTGCATCAGCCCATTGTGAGATGCTCCGCCCATAGGGAGGAGCCAAGCATTCCAAACTGAATATAATCTGAGATTTTGGGAACAGCCTTTCAGAACAGCCTTTCCACCAGACTCCTAGAGGAGCAGCCCTTTCTCACTGGATTCCCAGAGGAAGACCAGGCCCATCTACGCCACCAATGGATCTTCAGAGGAAGACTACACACTTCTACAGGATCGCTGCTCCAACAGAACCACACCTGTCTGCAGGAAGACTGCAGGAGGAGTGCAGCCACCATTTTAATTGCACTGCTACCAACACCCTCACCCACAGGGTGTCAGGTTGACAGTATTCTGTCAGGTGTCAGTATTCTGACTCTGTCAGTGTTCTTTTTTTTTACTGCATTGATTTTTTGGGTTTTTTTTTCCTTCCCTGATAAAGAACTGTTATTCCTGCTCCCACACCTGTGCCTGAGAGCCCCCTTAATTTCAAAATTATAACAATTTGGAGGGAGGGGGTTCACATTTTTCATTTCAGGAACAGCTACTGCCTTCCTTAGCAGACACCTGTCTTTTCAAAGCAAGACAAAGGGAAAGGTTCAAAACCTCAGTTATAATGCATATAAAGTTTGAAGGAACAAATAAAATAGGAATTGGGAATGTTCTATTAGTTCCAGAAGCAGGGTGAGATTTATTAGGACAGGACTTACAAGTGCAGTTTTACATTGGAATGCTCCCAGAGAAAGGGAAAATGGTAGTTAAGCTTCTCCAATTAAGGGAAGAAAATGAGGAAGAATTCATGAGATGGTGTGGGCAAAACCGAAAAACTGAGGTAAATTGAACATGAAACCTATAGTAATAAAATTAGTTATTGAGAGCCATCCAGTCTGGGTACAACAATACCCACTCTCCCTGGAAGGGACACAAGGACTGCAGCAGCTGATCCAGGACCTGCTTGAGGATGGGACCTTAGAACCATGCATGTCCCCCCATAATACACTCATATTACCAGTAAAGAAGTCAGATGGGACTTACAGGCTTGTCCAAGATTAAGAGAAGTGAACAAAAGAGCAGTGAATCAGTACCTAGTAGGGCCTAACCCCTAAACGCTACTGAGTAATATCCCCCCAGCACACCAGTGGTTTAGCATGATAGACCTAAAAGATGCATTTTGGGTGTGCCCACTGGCAGAGAAAGTGGGATATATTTGCATTTGAATGGGAGGACCCCAATTCTGAGAGGAAGCAACAGCTTTGGTGGACTGGGTTACCCCAAGGGTTTTCTGAATTCCCAAACCTCTTCGGTCAAGCCTTGGGAGAAGTACTACAACTCTTTTACATTAAACCTGAGATAAAGTTCATCCAATATGTAAATTATTTGCTTCTATCAGGACGGGAAGAAAAAGAAGTTTGGGAATCAACCATAGTGTTGTAAATTTTCTGGGGGACCAAAGACCTCAGGTATCAAAAGGGAAAGTCAAATTTGTAGACAGAGAACTAAAATACCTAGGAGATGGGATTTGTCAAGGGAGCTGGGGGCTGAACCCTGAGAGAATTACAGGGATAGTCTCACTCCCACGGCCAAAAACAAAGAGGAAAGGCAGAAGGTTTTTAGGACTTTTGGGATATTGTAAGCTATGGATTGAAGGATACACACACGCTGTCAAGTTCTTGTATGAAATGTTAGTAGAAGAAGAGATTAGGTGGGAAAAAGATGATGAACAAAAGTTTAAAGCTTTAAAGGAAAAATTAGTGCACCAGAACAGAGTCTTCCTGCCTTAGACAGATCCTTCTGTCTGTGGATATAGAAAAAGGGGTAACACAAAGAGTATTAGCCCAAGACTGGAGAGGATCCAGGAAGCCAGTGGCCTATTTATCAAAATTACTAGACCTTGTCAGCTGGGGGTGGCAACCTGCATTCAGGCTGTGGCAGTGACTGCCCTACTCCTTGCAGAAAGAAAAAAATTAACCTTTTGGGGGGAAGTCAAAGATATATATCCCTAACTCAGTAAGGAGTATCCTGAGCCAAAAGGCTGAGAAATGGCTCACTGATTCCTGAGTGCTAAATTATGAAGCCATCTTAATACATAATGATTTAGAGCTAATCATGAGTAACCAACTCAACTCTGCCCAGTTTTTGTATGGAGGACCAGATGAGTCACTAATACATAATTGCCTAAAGGTTATAAACTATCAAACCAAAGTAAGAGAGAACCTAAGAGATCAAACTCTCCAAGGTGGAAAACGATTGTATATCGATGGATCTTCATAGGTAATAAGGGGGCACAGGGTATCGGGGTACGCTATAGTGGATGAAAGGTTAGTAGCCATAGAAAACAGAAAGTTACCTTCCAACTGGTCAGCCCAAGGTGTGAGTTGTATGCCCTAAAGAGAGCTCTGGAAATATAAGCACATAAAAGGGGAAAAATATATACAGACTGAAAATATGCTTTTAGAATAGTACATATCTTTGAAAAATTTTGGGAAGAGAGGGGGCTATTAAATTCAAAGGTTAAGGGAGTGATTCACATTATTAGAAATCCTAAAACTGCCAGAAATAGCAGTGGTGTATGTTAAAGGATATCAAAAAGTGGTGGCTCAAGAAAAACAAAGGACCAATTTAGCAGATTTAGATGGTAAGAATGCAGCCGAATCAGGGACAGAAAAATTAATGATAGCATTAAGTCTCATGAGAGAAATGCAAGAAGTCCCTGTATTCAGTGGGACAGAAGAGGAAGAACTCCTCAAAATGGGAGCCAAGAAAGATAACAAAGGGAAGTGGAGATTGGCAGATGGGAGGCAAATGTTGAATAAGCCCCTTGCTAAGAAAATGCTAGAAGGCATACATGGAACAACACATTGGGGTACACAAGTGCTAAGTGATCAATTTCTAAGGGATTTGGGATGCAAAGGAATTTTCAGAATAGCTAAGTAAGTAAGTAAATGGTGTGTGATATGTCAACAAGTAAATAACAATGATGAGGAAAACACCCAGGAGAGAGCGAGAACTAGCCTTAAGGCCCTTTCAAAACATCCAAGTAGACTTTACTGAGCTTCCCCAGGTACAACGGTGGAAATTATTGCCAGTGATAGTAGATCACTTGACTCATTGGGTAGAGGTGGTACCCACTGTGAAAGCCATTGCCAATGTTGTGAGTAAAACCCTTCTAGAATCAATCAGTTCCCGATATGGAATGACAAACAGGATTGATTCAGACCAGGAAACTCATATCAATCGAAACTATTGCAGAAAGTTGTTCAGGCCCTGGGAGTAAAATGGGAATTACATAATCCATGGAAACCATAGAGTTCTGGTCAGGTTGGGAGGATGAATCAAACTCTTAAAAGAGCTCAAGTTAGGCAAATTATTGAAACGCAACTGTCACAGATAAAATGTCCCCCTTTGCCCTTATTAAGAATTAGAACCCAACCCAAATCAGATCTGGGGGTGTCACTCCATGAAATGATGTTTGGGTTACCCTTCCTGACCTCACCCCAGAAGGTTGCCACCTATGAGGAAGGGGAAGCCAGAAATAGGTTATGTCCATAGCACAAACGTTAGAAGGGCTAAGACATAAAGGGGCAATTCCTCAAACTACCACCCTGGATTTCAGAATCCATAATATTAATCCTGAGGATTGGGCGATGATTAAGTCATGGAGACATCAGCCTCTAACTCCTCAGTAGGAAGGTCCCTTTCAGGTACTGCTCACCACCAAATCAGCGGTGTGAACTGCAGAGCAGGGATGGACTCATGGCAACAGAGTCAAAGGCCCACTAGAAGAACCCAAAGAGTGGACTGTAATATCCAGGCTGGGTGAAACAAGACTGACTTTCAAGTAGAGACTGAGAGACAACCAGAAAAATACCAAGATGCTCAAAAGGTAGAGTCAAGCATCCACCAACCAGCTCGAGAACTGTCTTTCTGTTTTAATGGGTTAGAAATACCAGCATCTGTTGAGGGGAAGTACACAAGGAACCGTAAAAGGTAATGGGACAGCTTCTTAAGGAAATAAGACAAAGGAAGGAGGGCAAGATGAGGTTGGCCCCTTTGTTTGCTACCAAGAAGGTTCCATAGCCCTGCTGCGGGTATCAACCCTGTAGGCATGGTAAGGTACAGACAAAAGGCCATACGAGACCTCTATAATTCCTCAATTGTCTTTTAATTCAACAGGGACTGGAGAGAAGGAGCAAATTGGCTTCTGCACTCACCCCTAAGATACATCAACTCTGGGTAGCAACCTCATAGGCATGGTAGATAGGAGTCAAAGCCATACTGGACCTCTGGGATGTCCTTTTGTCCATTCCAAAAAACTGTGTCCAAGGAAAACCTGAGATTTTTTTCTCCTGTTCCCATTGTCCTTGCCCACATCAATAGATGCTGGTATGACTCATTCAAAAGAGAGAGAAAATTTTTGACTGAACTGTTTGAACAAAATAACTTATAAAAAAAGGAAAGAGGAGTTTGTTATAGATGAGTAATCTTATTGTTGACTCTTGCAATTAAGGGGTGAATATTAAATATATGTTAAGAGAAGTTTTGTAGATGTATTGTTATCCTTCCCCTCCCCCTTGCATTGTTCTCACAGGATGGCCTCAGTAGTCGGGGCATTTGGCATTTGGCTTGTTACAGTGGCAGCACCTGACCTCCAATGAAGGGGTAAGACAGTGATGTCCACCACTGGACAGTGAAGAAGAAATCGATTGACAAGACTTTGGGAGGGGCTAGAGGTGTAAAGGACAGAGCATCCATTCTGTAGATGAGCACATAGTGTCAGAATCCTTTGCTCCTGGTGCTGTGTTCTTTTCTTTATTCAGTCTTCTGTTGTATTTTGATAAGGTCTTAAAAAAACATTTACATTTTTGAAAGTAAAAATAATTTCTCACATGGGGTTGGGGAATATGGGGCAAGGTTTTCCACACTGGGTCAGCTCTCGGGGTAAAACTTCACTGACCTGGCCAGACTTCCTTAGGAGAGACCCTGGATCAATATCAATCACAGAATGCTGAAATCACATCTTGTATAATAGGAACAGCAATAAAAGGCCCCCTTTAAGATAGGATTACATATTTCTGAGAAGCTCTTTGAAATATTTCTCCATAACTGTAAAAAGAAGCCTTCCTGCTGAACTGAACTAGACCAGAGGGAAATCAAGGCAGAGCCATGGTTTGTCAGGACTTGCTTGATCCTAATGAGCCCCGTGGTGCATTTGCAGCTGAGCCCTGGAACGTCAGGACCTGAGAGGAGGTTCCACAAACCTTTCCAGAAGTCAAAGACAGAAGAAAACCTCAAAGTGTCTCAATGAATGAATGGGTCATGCTGAGGTCCATCCCAACAAAGGCTCCTCATGGACTCCTTGGAGGACAGAATTGGAGGCCAGGATTGTACATAAAATCTCTCAGAGGGTCAAAATGGAAAGGAAAATCCAAAGTACCTTAGAAACCCTGAGTACCTCAAAGCATTCATGAGCCCCACTGAGTGTCAGTACAAAGCTCTCAAGGGACTCGTTAAAGCAGATAATTGGGGCCATGATTGCACAAGCCTCTCACAGAGTCTGTATCAAAAGGGAAACACCAAGTACCTAAAAATAACTGAGTACTTTGAAGCATTAATGGCCCACAAAATGTCATTACTGATAAAGACTCTCAAGGGACTAATTAAAGGAGATAATGGAGTCTATGTCTTCACAATCTTTCTCATAGAACCTGTATCCAAAAGGGAAACACAAAGTAACTCAAAATAAATGAATACCCCGAAGCATTAATGAGCCCACTGAGTGTTGTTACTGACAAAGCCTCTCCAGGGACTAATTACAGCAGATAATTGAAGACTAGGATTGCACAAGCCTCTCAGAGACTCCAAGGCAAAAACCAAACCCAAAGTCCTTTGAAAAACCTGCAGTCCCTACAGTGAGCATTAGGAGCCCCCAGGGCCATTCCTGAGCAAGGCTCCCCAGGGACTCCTTCCAGCAGATCCTTGAGGCCACTGGGATGTGCGCTAGGGGGGTGATGCTGAGGGCAGGACAAGGGGCTGACAGTGCCCAGCCTGACTGGGGTTGTGCCAGGAGGCCCCAGGGCCTCAGGACAAGGCGTCTCCTCACAGCCCTTGGCAGCACAGACCCTGCTGTGCCCCAGGGCACCAAGACTTGGCTTCTCTTTGTCCCCACCTGTCATCACTGCCTCCAGTTCTCTGCTCTGCCTGGAGCCTGGGGACACTTTCTCAGTTGTGTCCCTCTCTGGGACCCATTAAAAGTCCAAGAAAGTTTGGAGTTAGATTCTGACTTGGAGTTCTGGAGAAGTTTCTTCAGCTCCCTCTCAGGGACTGATATTCAGGGCTTGAGCACAAAGCCCCAGAGGCTCATTAAAGTCCTTGTGCTGTGTCTGTGCTGCTGAGCTGGGCTGGGCTCCTGGCACAGAGGCAGTTTCTGGTAATCAAGAAGAGCTTCAAAATCACATTTCTCTTGATGAGCAGCTCTTCTGCCAGCCCAGCAGGGCTGGGGCACTGCCTGCAGCCACCCCAGGCACAGCACAGAGGCCCAGAGAGCTTCAGTCAGTCAGGGCTGGGAAGGTGCTGAGAAGTGCCTGGGGCACAATCACTGCCAGCCCTTGGCACAGGAACCTCTGGCTGCAGGACAATGCAGCTGCAGCTCCTGGAGCCATCTCCTAAAGCTGGAACATCCCAATGCCTACAGACTCCGATTGTCTCTTGTGCAGAGCAGCTAGGGGTGCCCAGGGCTGTCCTGCAGAGTAGGGTCCTGTAGCCCAGGGCACTGTGCAGGGGCAGGGACTCTGCTGCCTGCCAAGGACATCTTTCAGCCAGCCCTGGCAGCTGCTCCCAGCACTGGGGCACAAGGTCTGGGTGGGAGGAGACAGCTGGTAAGGCTTGGAAGTGATCTCCTTGTGTGGAGAGGATGCTGCATTGCTCAGGACTGCTCCCAGCATGGCATTCAACTGCAGAACATTTCTAAGCAGATTATACAGAGAGCACAGCGATGCAGGGACTGCATGAAAGGGGAAATCCTACTTTTTTAATCTGTTGCTCTGGTTTGCTTGGAAGGGAAATTGCACATACATATTCATCTCTCGGTTCAGGTTGAGAAAAAAAATTTCTCAGATCTGAATAAACCGGGCAGTTGCGGAGATCAGCACAGGGCCCCTTAGAGGCAGCATCAGTGTCGCTTTTCTAGCCTCCACAGGGTTGCTCTGATGTTGCCATCAGAGCCTGCAGAGCCAGAGCTGTCCCTGGACAGTGCCAGAGTTGGGAGGGTCCTGCAGGGCAGAGCTGAGCCCCCAGGACTGGGCTGGGCTCTGGCAGCACTGGCAGGGCCCAGCCCTGGGCACAGGGAAGTAGCTGCTTGCAGGGACAGCTCCAGGCAGCAGAGCCCTGGGCAGGCAGTGGAGGGAAAGTGCCCCCAAGCTGTGCTGGGATATTTAAAGTCCTCTCCAAACCCAACTATTCCATGGTTACTTTTTTACAGATCCCCATGCCAAGGCATTGCAAATGTCCAACAGCAGCTCCATCAGGCATTTCCTCCTGCTGGCATTGGCAGACATGCAGCAGCTGCAGCTCCTGCACTTCTGCCTCTTGCTGGGCATCTCCCTGGCTGCCCTCCTGGGTAACGGCCTCATCATCAGTGTCGTAGCCTGCAGCCACCACCTGCACATGCCCATGTTCTTCTTCCTGCTCAACCTGGCCCTCAGGGACCTGGGCTTCATCTGCACCACTGTCCCCAAAGCCATGCAAAATTCCCTCTGGGACACCAGGAACATCTCCTACACAGGATGTGCTGCACAGCTATTTTCCATTATGTTCTTCCTGTCAGAAGAGTATTTCCTCTTGACCATCATGTGCTATGACCGCTACATGTCCATCTGCAAACCCCTGAACTACAGGACCCTCCTGGGCAGCAGAGCTTGTGCCCACATGGCAGCGGCTGCCTGGGCCACTGCCTTTCTCTTTTAGCTGATCCACACGGCCAATACATTTTCCCTGCCCCTGTGCCATGGCAATGCCCTGGGCCAGTTCTTCTGTGAAGTCCCCCAGATCCTCGAGCTCTCCTGCTCCATATTCCACCTCAGGGAACTGCGGCCTCTTGCTCTTAGTGGCTGTTTAGGACTCGGTTGTTTTGTGTTCATTGTTTTCTTCTATGTGCAGATTTTCAGGGCTGTGCTGAGGATCCCCTCTGAGCAGGGACGGCACAAAGCCTTTTCCACCTGCTTCCCTCACCTGGCAATGGTCTCCCAGTTCCTCACCACTGGCACATTTGCTCACCTAAAGCCCCCCTCCATCTCCTCGCCATCCCTGGATCTGGCCCTGTCAGTTCTGTACTCACTGGTGCCTCCAGCCCTGAACCCCCTCATCTACAGCCTGAGGAACCAGGAGCTCAAGGCTGCAGTGAGGACACTGATTACTGGATGGTTTCAGAAACATTAAACTCCTGGCCAGTTTCTGCAAATAACTCGTAATAAGGCATCTTTCGTACTTCTTGTTGGTTTCCTTGTTTCTTTATGTTTATTTTACGTTTTTCATATTGTCCATCAAAAAAAGTAATTTTTTGTGCCATTTCTCATTTTGTTTCTCTCCACCTTTTTTGTGGCCACACACTGTGTCAATGAGGAGCTGTGCTGTTGGTGGCTTTAAATGAACTAAAGGATCTCCCAGCAGAGTTTTCTGCAGAGATGTCCTTTTGTTGCCTTCTCTGGAGCTGCAGCAGCAATGTCTGTGTGCAGAGCTGGGGGCAGATCAGTGCTGGCCCAGCAGCTGAGCCCAGCAGCAGCACTTGGTGTTGCCAGTGCTGCTGCTGTGGCCCTGCCCCACTGCCCTGGTGGCCCTGGTGGCCCTGGTGTTGATGTAGGGCCTGAGTGCTCTCAGGGCCAGGCACAGTCCTGGGGGTGGCAGTGCCAGGGCTGCAGCAGGTAAAGGCCAAGTGCCCTGCTGGGGCAGCACTGACGCCTCAGCCCAGGCCCTGGAGGCTCCAGACTCCTTGCCCAAGCTCTCTCAGGAACATGCCCAGGCCCTCTCAGGAACATGCCCAGGCCCATGCTTAGCACAGAAAACCCCCATGAGCAGCCCCAGGCTGGCTGTGGGCAGGCTGGGAGCAAACAGCATGGCTGGGGCTCTGCAAGGGCCATGAGGGAGATGGGAAGGAGCAGCAGAGCAGGGATTGATCCATCCTCAGTGCACTGGACAGCCCAGGGCAGCGTCCCAGAGCGTCCTGATGGAGCTGCCAACAACATCCCCCCTCTGCAGCCCTGGCCTCTCCCCCAGCTCACACAGGTGCCCCATCCTTGCAGGCACAGACATGGCAGCACTGGCTCAGGAGCCTCTGTTTACATTGCACACAGCACGTGGGAGCACCCTCATGCTGTTTCTGTGGGCAAATGAACCTGAGGGAGCATAAATGCCATCAGCCCCTGGGGCCAGCAAGGGCTGGGGGACACCAGGGAAACCACTCAGCTTTGTCCTGGCCTCTGCAGTCAGCCAGAAAGCCTGGCCCGGAAACCATCAGTGTCCGTCTCAACCTGGCTAAGCATGCAGGGGCAGGACTCAGGCCAGGCCTTGTGGGGCAGGGCCAGTGCCTCTGCAAGGCATTGCAAACAGGCAAGTGGCCCAGAGAGGAGGCTGCTCTGGGCCCTTGGTGGCACGGACAGAGCAGGGAGGGGGCCCAGGACATTTGTCAGCGCCAGCCTCTGTGCCCAGCCCTTGGCAGCCCTGGCTACTGAGCCCAGCTTTGGCGTGGGCTGAGTTTGGCTGTGGCTGAGCTCCATCCTCCTGCGGGGCTCAGGGCCTGTTCCCAGCCATGGCCAGCCCTGGCTGCCTCTCTGCTGGCCCAGAGACTGGCAGAGCCCAGGGCAGGGCTGTCTGTGCAGCCCCACAGGTGCCAGGGGCTCTGCAGGAGCTGGCAGAGGCTGCCCAGCAGGGAGGCCATGGGGCACAGAGCCCCAAGGCTGCTGTGGGCACCACGGCACAGGGGCCATTCCCAACCGCAATGCTCCTGGCCTGGGCTGGGCCTGCACAGGGGCTGGGCCACCATGGCTGGGCCAGCACAGGGCCACAAAGGGGCCACGCAGCCACTGCCGGGACTGACAGCAAGGCCAGGCACACACAAGACATTGCTGAGCATGGCCTGCGCTGGCCAGGCCTGACTGTGCCAAAGGCAGAGCTCAGCTGCCCTTGGGGCTGCAGGAACAGTCCAGAGCCCAAAGAGCCTCCATGGCTGTGCTGGAGACCAAGGCTGCAGGAGGGACATGCAGGGCTGCTGTGGGATGAGGAGGGCATTGAATTCTAGTACACACCTCAGCTCTCTGATGATCCTGGTACCATGCTGGGCCCTGTTTCAGACTGGAGCAGAGCAGATTAGGGACATGTCAGATGCTGCTGGGACATCACAGAGAGCTGAGGCACGAGCTATGATGGTTGTTAAACTGTTCAAATGTTTAACTCGTGTTTGTTGGCAAGAAACCTTTCTGTGCCTCTGAGTGTCACCAGGCCCTGACCCCAAAGGACACAAACCTGATGAGTTGTGGTTCCAACTGCAGGGGCTGCACTTGCACCTTGGCTCTGCACAGGAGAGCTCTTCATCCCCTTTCTCTCTTTTCCTCCATCTGGGCATGGAGGGAGCTCCTGACTTCAGCTTGTGACTCCTGTGTGCAAAGAACAAATCTGGGCAGAATCGGGGCAGGGAGGGTTTGGGGGACCTTGGGATCTTTTCTGGGCACAGAAGGTGTTTTCCATTGCTCTGAGACTGTCTGCTGTGGAAAGTAGATTTAATATCCAGCAGAGGAATGACTTTTGCATTGGATGGAGCTGTGCCTTCCCTTGGCTTTGTTGGCTGACAATAAATGAACATCCCTCTGTTTCTCGGGCAGCTCCTTCTCCAAGTAAAGCAGGTGGGAGTTGGAGCCAAGTAGCTGAAAGCTGCAGGTGCAGCCTGGGCTGGAGGGAGCTCAGATTTGCACAAGGCTGCTCTGAGTGCCAGGGCTTGGATGGGGGAAATGGTGGGGTGGGGGTAGGGACAGAGTCTGATTGATTGTGAGCCATGAAGGGTCTTGATTTTCATATCTATTCCAACTGCATGAGGAGGTACTTGGATTCAGTGTCAACTGCAGATTGCACATATCAATGAATTGTCAGGGAAAAAAAACAAAACAGGACCTAAAAAACCTTTTTGACCTGTCTTTTTACTTATAGTATATTCACTTTAAATAGGTTTCTGAAATTTGTGGAACTAACCACAAAAGGTTTGAAAATTAAAATGAAATTATTCCCAGAGGCTTGGCTTGTTCAGGTGTTCTGAATGTTAATAAGCCCTGGGACACTGAATTCCTGCACTGAAGAGCTGAAGGCTGAACAAGCCTCTGCAGCAGGAAAATTCAGCAGTAGCCTCCAAGTTGCTGAGGATGTCAGCAGCCCCCACTGAGGCCATCCCTGCCCAGATACCGTGGGGGAATGGGCAGACAAGGAGAGCGTCCCTGGGGCTGGGGCAGCACAACTCAGAGGCACCAGTTGCTCCAGCTGGGAAATGGAGTGGGGAATGTGGCTGGGAAAGCCCTGCCTGGTCTGTGCCAAGCAGGACACACAAGCCCTGACTCCCATCCACTAAAAAACTCTCTTGAGGAGACATTTAAAATGAATTACAATTGCTTGCGTCCTTTGACTTAGATGCACTGGAGAAATACCAACAAGACATTGTCAGGACCACAAAACAACAAAAGAGACTTTAGTGGGAACTTTAGAAAATTAGAGAAACTTTGGCAAAATGTTTATTATGACATTGCAGTGGTTTTGGTTTGTTAGTTTAAGATTTTTCTATTCTTGAGATTTGTTAATTATTGTATTGATCAGTGTGGTGGGTTTTCATGTCGGTTAAATATTTATGTACTTGTTTGGTTGTGAGACAGCACTATGAAAAAGGTAAAGTAGGCTTAAAATTTTAGAAGGGTATAAAGAAAATTTCATTAAAAGCAGCCTAAAGAAAAAAGGTAGTAAGAATTAAAATAAACTCTTTGTTACAATATTTTTTCTTTACGACTTTTTCTGTTTACTGACAATGTAAAGAAACTCAAAATTTCTAGTTAGTTTACTATTTCTAGAATAGTCTTTTTTTAGTTTACATTGGGAGAGAAGTTTTTCTTTTTAAGATTATGGAGATTTTTTATATGAGGAAAAAATAGGGTTTTTTGGTTCTTAATTTTTGATGGATAACAGTTGTGTGGGGAACTTAGTTATTGTGAAGTTGTTTTTATTGTTACAAACTTTTTTACAGCTTTTTGATGTACAAGTTGACTTATGGGGTGTTGTTTTAAGGATGATTTATTTAAAGGTAAAAATTTTTATTATTTACTTATAAAATGATTTTTATCTCTGAGAATAGAGATCTTCTTTTGGGGATGCTGGATTAAATTTTTTTCCCTGTTTAAAATTTTATGAAATTACAGTTATTTTAACATTTGTTTATTTAACATGGAAGTTTTTCTTCAATATTAATTTGAAAATTTTTTATAGTTTTATGTGTTATAAAGAAAAAGTTTTTTCTTTATAGTTTGTAGGAGGATTTTATTTTTTAGATTAAGGTATTTTTTCTTCTTTTTTATTTGGGATATAACTTCTTTACTGACTTTGATGGTTTTATGGCTCTTTTTATATGCTTGTATTTTTTTTTTCTTTTACTCGAGGGAGGATTGAAGTATTGAAAGGATTAGCACCTTACCCACCAGTAACTTGCAGTGGAAATTGTGGTTGGGTTGTGTTACAATTGGTTTTATGTCTGGTATTGGGGGTTTTATTGTCTTTAATTTTAGTTTCAGGGTTATTTTGTGTGGGTGGTAGGTTGTAGGGGTTTTTGGTGTGACTTGTGTTTCATGGAGGGGACTTGATGGTAAGCTTTTAATAGCTGTGGCTAGCTTTGTTCTGGTTGAGGTCTTTTAGCCTCTTTTGTTTTACAGTTTGGCAGTTGCTGGGGTTTGGTTTGGTTAGAATGGGGCCAATGGGGAGGGGGAGCAGTGTGGGGAGGGTGGAAGGGGCTCAGTCTACAGCAGGGTTGCTTGGTTTGGTTTGGTTTTGTTTGCTTTGCTTTGCTTTGGTGTGGTGGAGATGGGGGCTGGGGTGGGGGCCCGCTGCTTCTTGTTGACTCAGAAAGAAAGAGGAGGTTCCTGGATTTTTTCATCTTTAACATATGTGTTTCACAGAGCCATGTTCAGTATCTTAGTGGTTTAACAGATTGTCGGTAACACAAGAAGCTTTGTATTACTTTTAAAAATTCTTCTCAAGTCAAACTATGAAAGACATTCAATCAACACAAAACACTTCTCGAGGCATTGACTTGGCCCATTCAACTTCACAAACTCTAAGCCTGTTCAATTTAATGTTAATCAAAATTTTCAGGAGCACAGAAACAGAAGAAGATTACACAGAAAGAGAGAAAGACAAAAAAGATAAAGAGAAGCACACACACAGCTACCAACTCCTGGATTCCAGCAGTGTTCAAATGGTAATTCCAAGAGGAGGTAGGGTCAAGATGTGTGCTTGCCTTGTGGTCAGCCTTCAATACCCCTTGGTCTCCCTGGGCCCTTCCCCCAGGTGGGACTTGGGCTCATTTGGTCCCGCGGGAGCTGGGCTGGGGGCTGCAGAGGTGGCTGTGGAGCATTGCCTGTGCTGTGCCAGGGACTGGCAGACACTGCTGGGCTGGGGTAGAGGCTCTGGGGGGATTGGGGTTCCAGGGCAGGGCAGGGCTGGGGTTCCAGGTCAGGTCAAGGCTGGACCTGCCCCTTCCTCCCCCCACACAAAATGTTTTGAGCCAACAATCTCCTCCCATCTGTCACAACAGGGAATGTTGGAGGTGAAATCCCAATTCTGGCCTTGGGTACCTGGACGAGAAGGACAGTTCTTTTTCATAGGAAGGAAAGCATGGAGCCCCGCTGTTTAGAAGGCAGCTGATAGCCTCACTGGGCCAAGGCCAGCCAGACTTGTCAGAAATTGTTACCCCAGTTTTTTAAGATTTTCTAAGCCTTCTGATGTTGACATTCTTGTAGTGAACTTTCTCACACACTTTCTGTAATTAAGTCATTATTTTGCATTCCTTTATGGAGGAGGAGAGATGGACTGTTGGTTTGGCAAGTGTCATTGGAGAGGTGGCACTGTCACCCTCCAATCTGCTGTCACTTTTGGAAAACTATAAATGTTGGAGTCAGAAAATAAACTTCCCCTTTTTCTTCGCCTTGAGACCAGTGGTGTGTGCTTGTGTTTTTCCGTGTCCTGTAGCGACATCTGGTGATGCCGAAGTGTCTTGCAGCCTAGGCTGAGACACAGTCTGGATTGCTGGTGATGTTGTATTGTCCCCTTCTCTTTGGTGCTTTGCCTGCTGTTCTCGTGGTGATGGAAACCTCTGCGGGTTTCGAGGAGGATTCCCTCATTTTGGACCTCTGGAGAGGAGTCTTGGAGTGGAAACAGGTTTCAATTTCCTGGAGCGATTTTGAGAGATTGTTTTTGTGGGCCCGTGAAAGGGGTTTCTTTTCGGACTCTGTGAAGGCGTTCTCCAGGGAGGTGTGGTCTCTTGTGGAGGTCGGCCTCATGGATGCCCTCTTTGATGATTGCACCATAGACGTCTGATTGCTGCTGGTGCAGGGGAAAAAGTGTGAGGAGCTTTGGCAGGGGTCTAGTTCTTGTACCCCTCGGAGTTCCCAGGGGAGCCCTTCTGTCTCGGACGTGGACAAGGGGGAGTTTGAGTTTCTGTGTGATGTGGAGTCCCCCTCTCCGCCCCGGGATGGTGTGCTGGGGGGTGGCGACTGTTCCCCCGGGGTGGACTCCTGGTCCTGAATCAGGGGGGCGCAGCCCTGTGGGCTTCTGAGGGCTCTGTGGATTCAGCGGACCGTTCTAGCTCCACCCTGCCCTGCGCAGGCGGCTGGGTGGGGGACTGGTTGCCCTCTCTTTGTGCCTTCCCGGCACTTGAGGGTCAGCGTCCACCTCGGCTTGAGTCTGATTCGCTGACGACTCTTTGTCCGAATTGCGGTGTTTCCACGAAGTTCCCGCTGAGCGTGGCAGAGGCAGTTTCACTCGCCTTCGAGTCAGGCTCCTCGGCGGGGGGGGGCGACTTTGCCCGTCTCTGGGCCTGCGCAGCCTGCTGAGCATGCGCAGTCAGTGGAAGCAGCCGGGGGCGGGGCGTTGGTTAGTATTCTGTCTGGCCTCGCTCGGGTGAGCAGGCTGTCCATCCCACTCCACTCGGTGGGGGCCGTGCCTTGCGGCTCAGGACGGACGCTCATAGGGGGTGTGCCGGGCTCCCTTGTGCTGCCCCGCAGTGACGCGGCTCCGCGGGCTGCACCTCTCTCGGTACCCCGCCCCTCCCCCATGTTGGGGGCCGGAGGCCCTGCGCCGGTCTCGTTCCGGTGCACACCAGGTTTGCGGGCCATGCTGGAACCTGTGCCCGCCAAGGCGCCCCATGCCGGGGCTGCAGCGCGACAGGGCGCTGAGGTGTTTACCTTACCTTTAGCGCAACTGCTGACACGGCCAGCGGGAGCCGGTGGGTGCCCGGGGCCATGGCGCTTCCTCATCAAATTTGTGGATGCTTCCCTTGTGCCAGGTGACTGTGCGTCCTAGGCACCCCAAGAGTTTCTGGCAAGAACTAAAAACTAAGTTCTATGAGATGTCTGAGCCTGCCTCCTTGCGGCATCCGCAGGGTCGCAGAGTGGGGTTCTCTGGCTCTGCCGGTGCTGCAGGGGGCTCAGGGGCGAGTGGTTTTGAGTTGGCTCCCAGTCGATCATCTACTCTTGTCCCTGTGGGGCCCAAGCACCAGGACACAGCAGGTGCTGTGGCTTTGCTAGGGAGTTCCCAGACTTTCCCTGTGCTCAGGAGTGTTACTCATAACACCCATGAACCCATTTCGTATAAGCTGGAGAGGGAAGTCCATGATGTGGTTGCTCAGCATGGTTTGGGGTCTGCTGAGGTTATGCAGACTCTCCAGAGGGTTGCTATGGACGTGCTCATGCCTCATGACCTCTGCTTCTGTAGGAGGGTCATAGTGGCTCTGCCAGGTGTTCCTACTGTCTCCCAGACGGTGGAGGCCTGTGCGGACATCATCCCCTCGGGCCAGAAGTTGGCTGCCGTGGCTGCCGCTGTGCAGCCAGTCTGGGTGGCACCGCACGGCAAGCGGCCACAGCAGGGGACTGCGCAGGCTCGCAAGAAGCGGGGGAAGAAAACACAGAAGGTCAAATTCCCCATGTTTCTGTGCAGTCTGTGTGGTAGGCCAAATCATGTGTCCAATATTTGCAAGGGCACTGTTCATGTTAATGGCCAGGCTTTACCGGGCTCAGGAAACGTGAAGCGGAGTGCGCAGCAGGAGGGGCACACCCAGACACAAGCTTCTCTCCAGACCCAGGAGCCGATAGAGGTCTCCTTTGCCAGCTCGCAGTCAGCACCCGCAGATCAGCAGGTGTGGATGTCTGCACCGCAGCAACAGTTGTCTTAGAATCTTCTGAGATACGCAAGGTTCCCCTGGATGCCTTTGGTCCCTTGGGCAGGGGCATGAGTGCTCTTCTCATGGGGAGGTCTAGTGCCACCCTTCATGGCATCATTGTTCACCTGGGGCTCATTGATACAGATTTCACAGGGCAGATTTCTGCCATGGTCTCCACACCCACCCCCCATCACAATCCTGAAAGGGACGCGGCTTGCTCGACTTGTGCCTTTTAAGTCCTCTGTTCGCAGGACAGCTGACCGGTTGCGTGCAGCTGGTGGCTTTGGATCCACTGGGCCACCTTAAGTTCACTGGACTGCTGTCCTGACCACGGACCATCCTGAGATGCTGTGTACCGTCTGTTCCTGGTGGAACACCATCGGAAATCCACCTCCGCGGGCTTCTCGACTGCAGTGCTGACGTCACGGTTCTCTCCCTTGCCGCCTGGCCCCCAGAGTGGCCCTTGGATCTGGTGGAGACATCTGTCGTGGGCCTGGGAAGAATGGCGCAATGCTATGTGAGCCAGCGGCCCGTACTGGTTATGAACCTGGAGGGACAGATGGCCTGGGTCAGGCCTCATGTTACTTCAACTCCTCCCAACTTCTGGGGGAGGGATGTTCTGTCTGTCTGTGGGGTGAGCATCAGGACAGTTTTTTGATGGGGGTCACTGTGATGAAGGGTGCAGAGTGTCCTATGCCTCCTATTTGGTGGCTGGTGGACAAACCTGTCTGGGAGAAGCAATGGCCCCTCTTTCAAGATAAATTGGATGCCCTTCGGAATTTGGTGCAGGAGTAGTGTGACCAGGGTCATCTGGAGCCTTCTCCCAGTCCCTGGAACACTCCTGTCTTCTGCTTCAAAAAGAAATCTGGGAAATGGAGGTTGTTGCAAGACCTCCAAAAGGTTAATGCCGTGATGGAAAGCATGGGAACATTGCAGGTGGGCATGCCATCACCTACCATGCTTCCCACAGACTGGCTGGTCCTCATTGTGGATCTGAAGGATTGTTTCTTTACAATTCCTTTGCATTCTGATGACAGACCGAAGTTTGCCTTCTCAGTGCCAGCAATTAACAAGGCTGAGCCCGCACAAAGATATCAGTGGAGGACTTTGCCCCAGAGCATGCTCAGTTCTCCTGCCATATGCCAGTGGCATGTGGCCCGTGCCTTGTCTGGAGTTCGCAAGCAGTTTCCTGATGCACATCTGTATCATTATATGGACAACATTTTGGTGGCTGCGTCCACCCAGGATGAGCTGCTGAGGATTCAGCCTCGGTTGCTCGATGCTTTGCATGCTCATGGACTGCAGGTGGCTCCAGAAAAGGTTCAACAACAACTGCCTTGGGAGTACTTGGGGGACAAAATTCTGGAACGGACGATCCATCACCAGGAGGTGCAATTTGTGCATTCTGTGAAGACACTGAATGATGCTCAGAAATTGGTAGGTGTCATCATTTGGTTACGTCCGTACTTGGGACTAACTGACGCACAGCTGTCTCCTGTGTATGATTTGTTGAAAGGAGACTCTGATCTAAAGTTGCCTCCGCACACTGCCCCTGAGGCTTGTAAGGCATTGGAGGTGGTTCAGCAAGCTGTTTCAGCTTGCCAAGTTCATCACATTGATTCCTCCGTTGATGTCACTGTGTTCATCACCACTCCAGATTGGCATCCCACGGGCATCATTGGCCAATGGAGTGACAAGTGGTCTGATTCCCTGCATGTTTTAGAGTGGGTTTTCCTGCCCCATCAGCTGCAGAAGACGGCAACTGCATTGTTTGAGCTGATTGCTCGCTTGATAATCAAATGCCGGCAACGGTGTTTTTAATTGATGGGTGTGGATCCCGCAAAGATCATACTCCCGGTGCAACCGGAGAATTTTGACTGGAGCTTTGCAAACAGTGTGTCCCTGCAGAGTGCTCTGGAAAACTATTCAGGGCAGATCACTTATCATCTGCCCAGCCATAGGCTACTGCATATGGCAATATTCACACAAATCTCTTTGCGGCCCAAAAACAGCCAGAAACCCGTGCAAGGACCCACTGTCTTCACTGACGGTTCAGGGAAAACAGGAAAAGCCATTGTTACCTGGGGGACGGATCTGAGTGGAAGGTTCTGGAAGGCCATGAGGATGGGTCAGCCCAGTTGGTCGAATTGAGGGCTGCTGTCATGGCATTTGAGATATTTTCCCAGGAACATTTCAACTTGGTCACGGATTCTGCCCATGTGGCTGATATTGCACACCAGTTGGGTCATTCAGTTTTGAAGGAGGTCAGTAATCCTGCCTTGTTTCATTTACTGAAGACCTTGTGGTGTTCCATTCAGGCCCAGGTTTATCCATTCTCTGTTCTGCATGTGAGGAGTCACACCAATTTGCCAGGATTTATAGTGGAAGGTAACGCGAGGGCTGACAAGTTGGCTAACCCAGCATGGGTAGCGCCTCAGCCTGATACACTCCATGTACCATGACAGCCAATGCACTTGCTCCACCTTTGCCAGCAGGGGTAAACCCCAGAGGCCTTAGGGCCTTGGAGCTTTGGCAGACCGATGTCACCCAGATTGCCGAGTTTGGCTGGCTCAAGTATGTGCATGTCACTGTGGACACATTCTCCTCTGCGATGTGGGGTTTGGGTCACACTGGGGAGAAGGCCCATTATATCCTCGCCCACTGGAGGCTGGCCTTTGCTGTTCTGGGCATACCTTCTGCTGTGAAAACCGACAATGGTCCTGCTTGTGCATCGCAAAAGTTGTGGCAGTTCCTGCAGTTGTGGGGTGTCTCGCACAAGTTCAGTATCCATCATTCTCCAACTGGTAAAGCTCTTGTAGAATGCGGTCATGGTAATCTGAAGCAGGTTCTTCAAAAACAAAGCCGGGGAATGCAGGGTGAAACCCCGCACAGTCGGTTGGCAAAAGCTTTGTGCACAATCAGTCATCTCACTGTGCCGCAGAACTCAAATAATCCTGTCATTTCGAATCACCATCTCTTGTTGCAGGCTGCAGACGAGGCACGTCAGCCTCGAGTGAAGGTTCGGGTGCGGAATTTAGTCAACAAACAGTGGGAAGGTCCCTATGACCTTATCGCTTCGGGACAGTGGTATGCTTGTGTATCCACAGATACTGGGGTACCTGGGTACCTTCGAAGTGTGCTTGCCCTGACCTGGACCACAGAGACAGAATCAAGCCAACAAGCAAAATGGAAACTGTAACCAACCTGAAAGGCATCAAGCGGGTGAATCATTGAGTGATGACTTGGATGCAGATGATGGCAGTGATCACTCTGCTGATTCCTCCGCAAATGGATGCTGAACATTGTTCATGTTTTCTTTTTCATATTGTTAATTTTCTTTTCTCTTTTTTCTTTTTTAAAAGGAAAAGGGTGAGATATCATCCTGGTTTTTAAAGATTTTCTAAGCCTTCTGATGTTGACATTCTTGTAGTGAACTTTCTCACACACTTTCTGTAAATAACCCATTGTTTTGCATTCCTTGATGGAGGAGGAGAGAGTTGATGGACTGTTGGTTTGACCAGTGTCATTGGAGAGATGGCACTGTCACCCTCCAATTTATAGTTTGGAAAACTATAAATGTTGGAGTCAAAAAATAAACTTCCCCTTTTTTCTTCACCTTGAGAACAATGGTGTGTTTGTGTTCTTTTGTGTCCTATAGTGCCACTCCTGGGCCAGCGACTCCCTCTGAGTGGGGCCTCTACCAGTCAGGAACTCTCCCGTTTGCTGCACTCAGGGATCCCGAACAACGACAGAGCCTGGGCCGATCCCCCCACTCCTCCAGGCTCAGCCCTTCACCCACTGGGGAGATGCCAAAGGATCCACAGTGAGCATTTCCTGTCCTCAGGGGAATTTCTCACAGGTGCCTTGCACTGACTCTTGGTGTCTGTGTGCACACAGGAGTGCCTGTGCTGGGGAAATGTGGCAGAAATGCTGCTCTCTGAGGGGTTTGAGTGCCTTGGATAGCTGAATCAGTCAGGCCTGTAAGTAAGGTTAAATCACAAGGTCTAAGTGAAGTTAAATGCTGCTAAGAGATGTTCTTTTCTAAGTTGTTATGTTTAATATAAGTTATAAGCTAAGTTTTGTTAAGTGTTATTCCTGTGTTAAATTGTCAAGTCATAGGTTATAAATTAGGTGCTATTCTTTTGCCAAATTTTGAAGTTGAAGGTATCAGTTAAGGTTAAGGCATAACTTAAGTCCTTTTAAGTTTGAGCTCTGTTAAGCTTCTACGCCATATTTTTTTCATCCTTGCCCTCACTGTCCTTGTGTCACACACACACACAGGGACAGTTCCTGCTTCATTTCTGGTTTGATTGCCTGGATTCTGTTTTGTTTTGTTGTTGCTTTGTTTCCTTGCTGTGCCTGAAGTGTCCAGTCAGGAGCAGAGTGACTCTTGCTAAGGAACTTAGCCATGATGTCACTTAATATTAAATCTGGTTTTGACTGATCCCTTGCCGGGGATTTTTTCAGCGCTCTCAAGGCCTCGTTCATAACAGGGTGAAGGAGCCCTGGCCTAGGCTCTGGCTCTGGCGGACACGGGGATGCTGCCGGGGGGTCCCTGTCCCCCTGTGCCACCCCCAGGGCCCCGGCCCCCCGTCCCCGTGTCAGGCTCTGTGGTCGATCTTGTGGAACATCCTCTGGGGGAGGCTGCGGGGCCGAGGGTGGGGGGACCCGGGGGGACAGGGGACCCCACTGCACACGAGCAGGGTTGGACTGCTCTGGGGGGAACTGTGAGGGGGGCTGGGGCAGAGTGACCTCCCCAGTGACCTCACACAGCCCCTGTGATGTCACACTGCCATCTGTGATGTCACACAGCCCCTGTGATGTCACAGAGCCCTCTTTGATGTCACACTGTGATGTCATCCAGCTGCTCTGTTGTGGTGGTGTTCACAGGGGTCCCAGGACAAGGGAAGAGACAAGAATCTTGACTCCATGTTTCAAAAGGCTGATTTATTATTTTTTTATATATATTATATTAAGAGAAAATTATATGCCTAAAGAATAGAAGAAAGTATTTCATGAGAAGGCTAGCAAGGAGTAGAAAAGAATGGAATGATTATAAAATCTTGTGACTGACCAGAGAGTCTGAGACAGACCTGTGATTGGCCATTAATTAGAAACAACCGCATGAGACCAATCAAAGATGTACCTGTTGCATTCCACAGCAGCAGGTAATTATTGTTTACCTTTTGTTTCTGAGGCCTCTCAGCTTCTCAGGAGAAAAATCCTGGCAAAGGATTTTTCATAAAATATGTCCGTGACACTCTGTGATGTCACAGAAGGCTCTGTGATATCACACAATCACACCATGACATCATAGTCTGATTTATGGTGTCACAGCCAGTTCTGTGATGTTAGTCAGCCACCCATTGATGTCATAACCCACTCTCTGGTGTCCCACAGCCACCCTCCATGATGGCAGAGTCTGGTCTATGGCATCACATCCTACCCTATCATGTCACAGCCACCTCTGTGATGTCACAATCCCCCCAGTGATGTCACACAATCCCCTCAGTGATGTCACACAATCCACTCTGTAATGTCACCGCACACATGTTGACCTCACAACCTGCTCTGTGATGTCACAGAATCCCCTATATGATGCTGTAGCTGCTCAATGACCTCACACAACAAAATCTGTGATGTCATAGCCCAACCAGTGACCTCACACAGCCAACTCTGTGCTGTCGCAAAGCCCCTTGCTGACATCCCAGCTGCTCTGTGCCTCTATGACACAGCCACAGAGGTGCTGCTCTGACACAGCCCCCACTGGGACATGCCACAGCCCCTGCCAGTGCTGAGCCCCTGTGAGCTCTGTCTATGCCCTGCTGGTGTCCCTGAGGGGCCTGGCAGTGCCCCAGCCCTGCTGGGCTGTGCACAGGAGCTGCTCCTGGCCAGAGCTGTCTCTCTGCAGTGCTGCCCTTGCCAGGAGCTGCCTCTGGGCCAGGAGCCTGGCCCAGCTCAGCAGCACAGACACAGCACAGGGACTTTAATGACCCTCTGGGGCTTTGGTGCTCTTTGCATCAGAGCCAGTCCCTCAGAGTGTGCTCAAAGAACTTCTCAATAACTCAAACTGATATTGAAAGACTGTATTTTCTTGTACTTTAATTGGATCCCTCTGAGGCACATAACTGACAAAGTGTCCCCAGGTTCCAGGTAGAGGAGAGAACTGGATGCAGTGATGATGGCTGGGGACAAGCAAGTGAAAGGTGTTTCTGATGCTGAGCAAACCTGTGCCTCTGTCCCTGCAGGCTGTCGTCATCCCCCGGCTGCCCCTCCTGGCTGGCCCCTTCCTTTGCTGACAGCTCTGCCTCCTGCCTGCCCCTGCCTGCCCACACAAAGCCTTGGGCTGCTCCAGGCTCCTGTTGGGGAATGTGTTGTACCACAGCCCTGCCCTGGCAGGGAAATTCCTTTCTCCTTATGTCCGACCTGGGCCTCCCCAGCTGGCTTTGGCATTAATTCTTTCTTTCGCTGGCTGTTCTCTACTATGTGAAAAGGATCCAACATCTCTGAAAGCACCCTTCAATCCCTCCCAGGGCTCTCTGCTGTACTCAGTCTCCGCCCCACTATGCACAGATCTCCTGTGTCCCTATAGAGTGGTCAAGTGTTTGAGGCCAATAATTCCTGGACAAGAGGGACAGTTTTTATTTTTATAGGAAGGAAACCAGAGAACCCCAGGGTTTGAAGGCAGATGAGAGGCAGTCACCAGAGACCAAGGCTAGCCAGACCTGTCTGTCTTCGCAGCTGTTGTCTGAAAGCAGCCTTTGGATATATGGGGAGTTTTGAGGGTGGAATTCCATTTCAGCCATGGTTCCTGGACTGGAATGGCAGTTCTCCATAGGAAGGAGAAGGGTGGAGTCCCAGTGTTTCAAAGGCTGATTAGAGGCAGCCCCAAGGAGGCCAAGGCCAGCCAGACTTGTTGTCAGGGAAGAATGCTTGGAGAGACAGAATTTGGGAGGCCAAAGCCCGCTTTTGTCTATGGGCATCAGGACAAGAAGACAGTTCTTTTCCACATGAAGGAAAGTACAGAGCCCCAGTGTTTCAAAGGGAGATGAGAGCTGGCCCTCAGGAAGCCAAGGCAACCTGGACAGTCCAGGCAGCTTTTGTCTGGGAGCTATCCGTGGGTATAAGGAATTTTGAAGGTGGATTCTCAATTTTAGCCATGGATGCCCTGGACTTGAAAGACGTCTTTTTCCATGGGAAGAAAAGCACAGGCCCCCAGTGTTATGAAGGCAGATGAGAGGTGGCCCCCAAGAAGACAAGGCCCGGCAGAGCTGTCTGCCTCGGCAAGTTTCATATGGGAATAATCCTTGGATATAATCAAATCTGGAGGAGGAATCCCAATTTTGGCCATGAACCCCTGGAGGAGAAGGACAGTTCTTTCCCACAGGAAGGAACACACAGAACTCCAGGGTTTCAGGAGAAGGTGAGAAGTGATCTTCAACATGCCAAGGTCAGTTGGACCAGTCAGGCAGCCCCCAGGAGGCCCAGCCAGCCAGACCTGTTCCGTGTTCTTGGATCCTTGGGGCCCTGCAGCATCACAACGGCCCCTTGGTTCCATGAGGCCCTGTAGGATCAGAACAGATCTTTGTTTCCATGAGGCCCAGTGATATAACAATGGTCTCCTTGGCTCCACAGTGGCACAATGGCCCCTTGCTTCCATGAGGCCTTGCAGCGTCAAAATGGTTTCCTTGTTTCCATGGGACTGCGCAATGCCACAATGGCCCATTGGTTCCATGAGGCCTCAGAGTTTCAAATTGGCCCCTTGGTTCAATTGGGCTCCTCAGGGTCACAATGGCCCCTTGGTTACACCAGGCCTGGATGTTACACTGGCCCCTTGCTTCCATGGGGGCCCACAGTGTCACAGTGGCCCCTTGGTTTCAGTGGGTCCTGAAGTGTCATAATGGACTCCATGGTTCTATGAGGCCCCACAATGTCACAATGGACTTTTGATTCAAAGAGCTTTTGTACTGCCAACAACAGCCAACAACAGTCTTTTTGGTTCCATGGTGTCACACTGGACCCTTGGTATTATGGGGACTCACAGTGTCAGAAGGGTCTCCTTGGTTCCATGAGGCCCTGCACAGCCCCTTGATTCAACGAGGCCTCAATGTGTCATTATAGCCTCCAGGATTCCATGAGGCCCTGTAGTGTCAAAAGGCAACTTTGGTTCCATGTGTTCCAGCACTGTTCCATGAATGCTTAGTTCCATGGGGCCCTGTAGTGTCACAATGGACTCCTTGATTCCATGGAGCCACACAGCGTGACAACAGCCCCTTGGCCTGACAAGATTCCATAGTGTCACAATGGTTCCTTGCTTCCATGAGGTATTGTAGCGTCACAATGGCCCCTTGGTTCTGTGAGGCGTTGTGGTGTCACAACCCTCTCCATGATTCCATAAGGCCTTGCAGTGTCACAACAGACCATTGGTTTCACTGAGCCCCACAGTGTCTCTGTGTCCCCTTGGCTCCACAAGGCTCTGAAGTGCCACAAAGGCCTTTTGGTTTCTCAAGGCCTCAAAGTGCAAAAATGGCCTCCATGGTTCCATGAGGCCCTGCTGTGTCACAATGGACCGTTGGTTCCATGAGGCCCCAGTGTCACAATGGTATCTCAGGTTCCATTGGACACTTCATCCCACGGAGACCCACAGGGATCACTGTAGTTCCCTTGATTCCATGATGCCCTGCCACGCTATAATGGCCCCTCAGTTCCAGTGGGTCCCAAAGTGTCAGAACAGTCTCCATTGTTCCATGAGGCTTCTCAAAGTCACTGTGGTCCCCTTAGTTCCACAGGGCCCCACAGTGGAACAATGGACTCTTGGTTCCTTGAGGTTCCTCAGTCGCAATGGTCTCCTTGGATCCGCAGTATCACAATGGACCATTGGTTCAATGTGGCCCCACTGTGCCAAAATGGATTTTGGTTCCATGGGGTTCCACTGTGTCATAATGGATCCTTTGTTCCATGAGTTTGCTCAGTGTCACATCTGATTCCTTGGTTCTGTGAGGTCTCGCCGTCACCAAATCTCCAAAATATCAGAATAAGACTCATTAACACTAAATTGCTATTTAAGAGGGTATCATTGATTCAGGCCTGAGGTCTAGCGAGGGATAATTCCTAACCTTATGTGGGCATGTAATTCTACCAGTGTCACTAAATGTGTATTACTATTTACCATTACCACAAAACCCACCCCAAGTTCCCAGTTTCAGTCCTTCTTTTTTCTGCCATTACATCCTTGAGCCAGATGTCTTCTTGTCTTCCAACCATCCTTGCTGGGAAAGCAGCACCTGCATGACTTGTTCCTGTGCGAAAAGTTCACAGGCACGGAAAAATTGAATTAACAATTTTGGTATCAGCCCAAGGCTTTGTGTGGGCAGGCAGAGGCAGGCAGGAGCCAGAGCTGTCAGCAAACGAAGGGGCCAGCCAGGTGGGGCAGTCGGGGGATGCCGACAGCCTGCAGGGACAGAGGCTCAGGGCAGGGACCCCCTGGGACAGCATGGGCTGCACAGGGCACAGGGTTGGGCAGCAGCTGCAAGACAGCCCTGACAGAGCCAACTTGGGCAGCACTTTGGCCAGGGCAGATGCAAGAGCACTGAATCCCCAGAGGGTCATTGAACTCCTTGTGCTGTGTCTGTGCTGCTGAGCTGGGCCGGGCTCCTGGCCCAGAGGCAGCTCCTGGCAGGGGCAGCGCTGCAGAGAGACAGCTCTGGCCAGGAGCAGCTCCTGTGCACAGCCCAGCAGGGCTGGGGCACTGCCAGGGCCCCTCAGGGACACCAGCAGGGCACAGACAGAGCTCACAGGGGCTCAGCACTGTCAGGGGTTCATGGCATGTCCCAGAGGGGGCTGTGTCAGAGCAGCACCTCTGTGGCTGTGTCATAGAGGCACAGAGCAGCTGTGATGTCAACAAGGGGCTGTGTGACAGCGCAGAGTGCGTTGTGTGAGGTCACACATTGAGCTATGACATCACAGAGTTGTTATGTGAGGTCATTGAGCAGCTACAGCATCATATATGGGATTCTGTTACATCACAGAGCAGGCTGTGACATCATGGCATGACTGTGTGACATTACAGAGCGGGCTGTGAGGTCAAAGGGTGTGATGTGATATTACAGAGTGGCAGTATGACATCACAGAGAGGATTTTGTGACATCACACAGCTGTCTGTGACATCATATAGTAGGGTATGTGGCCATATAGCAGATCCTGCCATCATAGAAGGTGGCTCTGTGACATCAGAGAGCAGATTGTGACATCACTGTCTCGGAGTGAAATACCATGGAGCCAGCTGTGACATCACAGAAATGACAGTGACATCACAGGGTGACTTTCTGACATCACAGAGTGTTCTGTGACATCACAGGGGCTGTGTGAGGTCACAGAGATGGCTGTGTTACATCCCAGGGAGTGTGACATCACAGATGGCTTTGTGACATCACAGGGGACTGTGTGGCATCACAGGGGCTATGTGAGGTCGCTGGGGAGGTCACTCTGCCCCGGCCCCCCTCACAGTTCCCCCCAGAGCAGTCCAACCCTGCTCGTGCACAGTGGGGCCCCTCTCCCCCCGGGTCCCCCCGCCCCTGGCCCTGCAGCCTCCCCCAGAGGATGTTCCACGAGATCGACCCCAGAGCCTGACACAGGGATGGGGGGCCGGGGCCTTGAGGGTGGCACAGGGGGACAGGGACCCCCCCGGCAGCATCCCCCTGTCCCCCAGGGCCAGAACCTGGGCCAGGGCTCCTTCACCCTGTTATGAACGAGGCCTTGAGAGCGCTGAAAAAATCCCCAGCAAGGGATCAGCAAAAACCAGATTTAATATTAAGGGACAGCAGCACAAAGTTCCTTGGCAAGAGTCACTCTGCTCCTGACTGGACACTTCAGGCACACCAAGGAAACAAAGCATCAACAAAAGCAAACAAAAACAGTTCCCAGGGCTGCTCCTACAGAAACCAGGGGCTGGTTGGGCAGCAGCAGTGCCTGGAGCAGACAGTGTTTGTGATGAGCTGCAGAGGAGCTTAGCCCAGGGGCTGTTGGCCAAGGCCGAGCCCCAGGGAGCATTTCTCAGCTGGCAGGGTGGTCTGAGGAGGGGAGAGGGGAATGCAGTAGCACAGGGCCCATGGAACCAAGGGACCATTGTGACACTGTGGGGCCTCATGGAATCATGGAGAGCACTGTGACATTGCTGGGCCTCATGGAACCAAGGGAACCGTATTGATGCTATGTGGCTCCATGGAATGTAGGGTTCATTGTGACACTGAGAGGCCCCATCAAACCAAGAGTCAATTGTGACACTGCATGGCCTCGTGGAACTGTGGAGACCATTATGGCACTTTGGGATGTAATGGAACCAAGGGGCCATTGTGACACTGTGAGATCCCATGGAGTCAAAGGTCCATTGTGACATTGCAAGGCGTCATGGAACTGTGGAGACACCATCAGGACACTTCACAGCCTCATGGAACCAACGGGCCATTGTGACACTTAGGGGCATCATGGAACCAGTCAGACCATTGTGACACTGAGGGTTCCCACAGTATCAAGAGGACCATTGTGATACTGTGGGGCCTTGTGAAACCATGAGGCCTTTGTGACACTGCAGGTCTGTGTGGAACCAAAGCTCCAGGTTGACACAGAGGGGCCTTGAGTCATCAATGGTCCATTGTGACACTGTGGAGCCAAAGGAGACCATTGTGACACTGCAAACCCCCAGGGTCCAAAGGTTCATTGTGACATTGCAGGGCTCATGGAATAGAGTAGACACGTGTCATTGTGGGGCCTATGGAACCATGGAGACCATGGTGACACTGCAAGGCCTCATCGAGTTGTTGGGACCATTGTGACTCTTTGGGGCCTTCCAGAATGTAGGGGCCACTGTGACACTCTGGGAGCCCATCAAACCAAGGGTCCATTTTGACACTGCAGGTCTTCTTGTAATCAATGGGCTACTTTGACAATATGGGGCCCCATAAAACCAAGGCAAGACAGAACAGGTCTGGCTGGTTTAGCCTCCCATGGACTGCCTGACTGGTCCAGCTGACCTTGCCCATGTTCAGGGTCTATTCTCATATGCTATTGAAACACCACGGCTCTGTGCTTTCCTTCCCAATGGAAAATAACTGTTCTTCTCCTCCAGGCACCCATGGCCTGAATTGGGATTTCATCTCCAAATTTCCTTATATCTAGGGATTGTTCCCATAGGAATATTGCCAGGACAACTTGGTCTTGCAGTGGTTTCACAAGGGTCACTTTCCATCTCTCCCCAAAACATTGGGGAAGGCTCTGTACTTTCCTTCCTGTGGGAAAGACCTGTCCTGCTTCTCCAGGTACCCATTGCTGAGATTCAGTTCCACCTACAAAATTCCTTAAATCCAAAGACTACTTCCAGACAAAATCTGCCATTCCTAACAAGTCAAGCTGGCCTTGGACTAGCGAGGTTCTCCAAACACTGGGGTTCTGTGCTTTCCTTCCTATGGAAAAGAACTGTCCTACTCAGTCAAGGTGCCCATGGCTAGAACTGGGATTTCCACCTTCTAACATTCCCTATTGTGACAGTCTGAAGGAGATTGTTGGCTGGAAACATTTCATGTGGGGGGGCAGGAAGGGGCAGGTCCAGCCTTGCCCTGACCTGGAACCCCAATCCCCCCAGAGCCTCTACCCCAGCCCAGCAGTGGCTGCCAGTCCCTGGCACAGCACAGGCAATGCTCCACAGCCACCTCTGCAGCCCCCAGCCCAGCTCCCGCGGGACCAAATGAGCCCAAGTCCCACCTGGGGGAAGAGCCCAGGAAGACCAAGGGGTATTGAAGGCTGACCACAAGGCAAGCACACATCTTGACCCTACCTCCTCTTGGAATTTCCATCTGAACAGTGCTGGAATCCAGGAATCGTAGCTGTGTGTGTGCCTCTCTGTATCTTTTTTGTCTTTCTCTCTTTCTGTGTCTTCTGCTATTTCTGTGCTCCTGCAAATTTTGAGTAACATTACGTGTAACAGGCTGAGAGTTTGTGAAACTAAATGGACCAAGTCAATGCTTTGCGAAGAGTTTTTTGTTGATTGAATGTCTGTCGTAGTTTGAACATCAGAAGAATTTTCAAAAGTAATAAAAAACTTTTTGTGTAACTGACAATCTGTTAAACCACTGAGATACTGAACACGCCTCTGTGAAACACATATATTAAAGATGAAAAAACCCAGGAACCTCCTCTTTCTTTTCCAGTCAACAAGAAAGTAGTGGGCCCTGGCTCCAGCCCCCATTTCAACCAAACCAAACCAAACCAAACCAAACCAAACCAAACCAAACCAAACCAAACCAAACCAAACCAAACCAAACCAAACCAAACCAAACCAAACCAAACCAAACCAAACCAAACCAAACCAAACCAAGCAACCCTGCCCTGGGCTGAGCCCCTTCCCCTCTCTCGAGGCTGTCCTCCTCCATTGGCCCCATTCTAACAAAACCAAACCCCAACAGCTACCAAACAGGAAAACAAAAAAATGTACAAAACCCCAACCAGAACAAAGCTAGCCACAGCTATTAAAATCTTATCATTGAGTTGTTGTCCTCCCTCTCCCAACACAACCCAAAAACCAAAAACCCCTACAACACATAACCTATAAAAAATAACCCTACAACTAAAGTTAAACACAAAATAAACCCAAAAACCAACCATAAAACCAATCCAACACAACCCAAAACCAACTCCCACCACAAGTTACTGTCAGGTCAGGTGTTAATCCTTTCAATACATCAATCCTCCACTGAGTAAAAGAAAAAAACAAAATGCAAACATATTAAAAAACACCCATCAAAGTCAGTAAAAAAAAAATGCAATCTCAAATAAAAAAGACGAAAAAATACCTTAATCTTAAATCTTAAATTCTCCTATAAACTGTAAAGAAAAAACTCTTTTAAAGCACATAAAATTATAAAAAAATATTCAAATTATTATCAAACAAAAACCTGAATACTAAAATAAACAAATGTTAAAATCACTGTAATTTCATAAAAAGTTTAAAAAGGAAAAGAAAAAAAAATAATCCAATACCCCCAAGAGAAGAACTCTATTCCAGAAGATAAAAATAATTGTAAAAGTAAATAATAAAATCTTTAAACAACTCATCTTTAAACCAATACCTCATAAGTCAGTATGGCCCATCAACAAGCTGTACAAAAGCTTGTAGCAATAAAAACAACTTCACAATATCTAAGTTCCCCAGACAACTGTATTCATTACAAAATTAAGAACCACAAAAAAAAAATACTTTTTCCCTCTTCTAAAAAAACTCCATAGGTTTAACAGAAGAAACTTCTCTCCCAAAGTGATCTAAAAAAAAGACTATTCTGGAAATAGTAAGGTAACTATAAATTTTAAATTTAGTTTCTTCACATTGTCAGAAAAAGTTGTAAAGAAAAAAAAAGTGTACTAAGGAGTTTATTTTAATTCTTACTACTTTCTTCTTTTCTAATTTATTTTTCATAAAATTTTCTTTATACCCTTTTAAAATTTTAAGCCTACTTTACGTTTCTTGTAATCCTATCTCACAACAAAATAAATACATAAATAATTAATCGACACTAAAACCCCACCACACTCATCAATCCATTAATTAAGAAATATCAAGATTAGAAAAATCTGAATTTAACAAACAAAACAAAGTACAATGTTACCATAAACGTTTGACAAAGTTTCTCTGATTTTCTGAAGTTGCCAGTAAAGGCTGTTTGGTTGTTTTGAGCTCCTGAGAATCTCCTGTTGGTATTTCTCCAGTGAGTTTAACTCAGAGGACGCAAACAATTGTAATTCCTTTAAAATGTCTCTTTGAGTGAGCTTTTTGGGGGGAGTCAGGGCTTGTGTGTCCTGCTTGGCACGGCCCAGGCAGGGCTTTCCCAGCAACATTCCCCACTCCATTTCCCAGCTGGAGCCGCTGGTGCCTCTGAGTTTTGCTGCCCCAGCCCCAGGGACGCTCTCTTTGTCTGCCTATTCCCCCATGGTCTCTGGGCAGGATTGGCCTCAGTGGGGGCTGCTGATATCCTCAGCAACTTGGAGGCTGCTGCTGAATTTTCCTGCTGCAGAGGCTTGTTCAGCCTTCAGCTCTTCAGTGCAGGAATTCAGTGTTCCAGGGCTCATTAACATTCAGAACACCTGAACAAGCCAAGCCTCAGGGAATAATTTGATTTTAATTTTCCAAATCCTTCATGGTTGTTCAGACAGATTTAAGAAATGTATTCAAACTGAATATATTCTATTTAAAAAGACAGTGAGAAAAGATTTTTAGGTCCTGCTTAGGTTTTTTTTTCCCTGTTAATACATTGATATGTGCAATCTCCAACTTAAATTGAATCCCAGTACCTCCTCATGCAATTTGATTAGATATGAAAATCAAGACCCTTCATGGCTCACAATCAATCAGACTCTGTCCCTACCCCCACCCCACCATTTCCCCCATCCAAGCCCTGGCACCCAGAGCAGCCTTGTGCAAATCTGAGCTCCCTCCAGCCCAGGCTGCACCTGCAGCTTTCAGCTCCTTGGCTCCAACTCCCGCCTGCTTTCCTTGGAGAAGGAGCTGCCCGAGACACAGAGGGATGTTCATTTCTTGTTGGCCAACAAAGCCAAGGGAGGGCACAGCTTCATCAAATGCAAAAGTCATTCTTCTGCTGGATATTAAATCTACTTTCCACAGCAGACAGTCTCAGAGCAATGGAAAACACCTTCTGTGCCCAGAAAAGATCCCAAGGTCCCCCAAACCCTGCCTGCCCCAATTCTGCCCAGATTTGTTCTTTGCACACACGAGTCACACGCTGAAGTCAAGAGCTCCCTCCATGCCCAGAGGAGGAAAAGAGAGAGAGGATGAAGAGCTCTCCTGTGCAGAGCCAAGGTCCAAGTGCAGCCCTTTCAGTGGGAACCACAACTCATCAGGTTTGTGTCCTTTGGGGTCAGGGCCTGGTGACACTCAGAGGCACAGAAAGGTTTCTTGCCAGCAAAAAAAAAATTGAACATTTGAAAAGTTTATTCACCATCACTGAACTCTTCCCTTAACTCTCTGGTATGTCCCAGCAGCATCTGACATGTCCCCTGTCATCAAAGAATTTCCATACAGGAGCTGTTTTAGACAAAGATTAAGGAAAATTTTGTGATAGATATAAACACAATTTAGATGTTGACTAATGTGATATTTATTTGAACTTCAAAAAGACTTGTCAACTCCCAGAAACTCAAAACATGGAACCAGTTCAGTTGAGACATACTCGAATGACCAGAGAGCATCTGCAGGAGGATATCTGAGAGCAGCAGGAGGAACATAGATCCAGCTGGTGTAGTGAGGAGATGTCCGTAGACATGGTCATTTAACCAGGAGAGCTGGAAACACCTTGTCCCTGTTTAGGGCACATTTGGTAGAGAATCTCCAAAGGAGGGCCCCTCCAGAAAGCAAATGCACACAGCCCCTCCCCCCAACCAGTTCAGGAAGAATTCCTCAGAGAGATGTGGAAAGAACCTGTTTATTTAACAGGCCCAGCACCCCCCAGCACACAAAATGAACAATACCGGATGACACCGCTCTGAAAAAGGTCACAAAATCAGAAATTCTCTTTCTGGGCTGATTGCTCTGTTCTCAGTCTCTCCAGCGCTGGGGCAGTTGCTGCAGGCCAAACAGTGCAAATCCTTGGTGTTCCCAGGTCCCAGTCCGGAGCAGGTTCAAGATGGTCGCAAAAAAAGGAGAGGAGAAACAGTTCAGGAAGGAATTTGGACTGTGTAACTAGAACTAGCAGAAGCAAAAGCAAGCAGAAGCGAGAGCAGAGGGGGGAGAGAGAGAGAGAGAGCAAAGCAGAGAGCCAAAAAGCAAAAAGCAAAAACAGCCCTATGTACTGCTCATCCCTGTGTCCCTGATAAGAGAAACCCAAACAAAACTTTCACTCTTCAAAGACAATCCTAAAGGCACAGAACATGAATGGGGATACAAGCATCACAACGTCACCCCAGGATACTGTGGAACTCAGATTATTGTTGATAGTGCAAAAAGCTCATGGAACCAAGGGTCCATTGTGGCTCTGTAGGGTTTCACAGAACCAAGGAGACCATTTGGACAGTGTGGGACTGCATGGAGCCAAGGGCCCACTGAGACACTGAGGAATCTCATGGAACCAAAGGTCTGTTGTTACACTACAGGGCCCTGTGGATCTAATGGGAGCATGGTGACACTGTGGTGCTCCATGGAACCAAGGGGCCATTCTGATTCTGCTTTTCTTCATGGAACCAAGGGGTCACTACAGCACTGCAGAGCCTTGTCGAACTAAGGCAGCCTTGTGACACTGCGGGCCCCCTTGGAACCAAGGGTCCATTGGGATATTGTGGGGCGTCATGGAACCACAGGGACCATTATGAGCCTTTGGAACCCATTGTGACCAAGGGGCCATTGTAGCACGGCAGGGCCTCATGGAATCAAGGGGACCACAGTGATATTGTGGGGTTCCATGGAACAAAGGGGCCATTGTGATACTGTGGAATCAAGGAGAACAATGCTGTGTTACGGGGCATCATGGAACCAAGCAGGCCATTGTGACCCATGGGGCTTTGTGGAACCAAAGGACCAGTGTGGCACTGCAGGGCCTCATGGAACCAAGGGCACAAAATAGTGACACTGTAGTGTCACTACAATAGTGACACTATGGGGCTCCAAGGGACCAAGGGGACATTCTTAAAGTGCAGAACCAAGGAGGCCATTGTGACACTCTGGGACATCATGGAGTCATAGGTCCATTGTGAAACAGCAAACACTTGGGAAACAATGGAGGCCATTTTTACTCTTTGAGGCCTTGTGAAACAAAGGTTTCATCACGGCACTTGGCGTCCCCATGGAACCAAGGAGTCCATTGTGACACTATGAGGCCCTGTTGGGCCAAAGGTCAATTCTGGCACTGTGTGGCACCATGGAACCAAGGAGGCCATTTTGACACTGCCGGGCCTCATCGAACCAAGGGTCCATTGTGATACTGCGGTACCAAGGAGAACCCTGTGACACTGCAAGGCCTCATGGAATCAAGGGGCCAGTGTGACACAGCCTCGTGGTACCAAGGATACAATTTGACTCCATCAGTGTGACACTGTGCAGCCTTAGAGGTCCAAGGAAACAGGTAAAAGGTCAGATTGACTTGGCCTCCCAGAGTCCACCTGACAGGTCCAGTTGATCTTGGAATATTGAGGGCTGCCTCTCATCAGCCCTTGGAGAACTGGGACCCCGTGCTTTCCTTCCTATGGAAAACCATCTGTCCTTCCAGGTGGCCACAGCCAAAATTGATGCTCCCCCTGAAAAATTCCCTATATGCATGTGTTCTCACAGACAAAAGCTGCCAGAACAGAGAGCTCTGGCTGGCTTTGGCCTCTTGTGGTCAACTCTCATCTCAGTGAAGCCCAGGAAAATATTTGAACAGGCTTGACTGCTGGAACATCAGTAAGTCTCTTGTCCTCTGACAAACACAGATGCTCTTCTAATCATAATTGTCTTTTTCCCTTATTGTGTATTATACCTGAAATATTATATTCAGCTAAAAAATATTATTCTTATCTCTCTCACAGTGTTATCTGAAACAAAACACCTCATGTACATGTGGATCCAGGTCACCTGTATAGGCAAACACCAGAAAGAATGCAGCAGGAATTATTTGTCCCTGCTCCCATCTGTCACATCTCCTCTGAAGCTTAAAGTGCAGCTCCAGCACTTGGGAGGACTCAGGGGGTCACAAACTCAGCTCCCACGCAGAGAATTTGTGGACCCTGGGGTGCTCTTCTTGGCCCCTGCACGCTCAGCCAGGCTGAGATGGACACTGATGGTTTCTGGGCCAGGCTCTCTGAGCCCAGCCCAGCTCCCTGCAAGCTCTGCCAGCTGCCCTGAGCTCTGGGCAGCACCAAGGGCCTCTCCCCAGCCCAGCCCAGCCGGCTCTGGCCCCACAGCTCTGCTCAGGCCAGGCTGCTCTGGCCACTGCCCCACTGCCTCAGCCGCTGGTAAGGGCACAACAGCAGCCGCAGCTGCCACAGGACTCAGCCCCAGCCATGGGGGAAGGTGCTTGGCCAAGGCCAAAGGAGGCTCCCTGGCTGCCCTGCTCCCCTCAGGCTGAGGTGCTGAGAGCTCTGCAGCCCCTGCTACCATCTCATCTGCCCAGGGCAGCACAAGAGCCCTGGCCTTGGGGCCCTCAAGAGCTGCTCCTGCTCCAGGTCCAGGGCCCATGCCAAAACTGGGGCAGCCACAAAGCTATGCCCATTTCTGTTCATTGCTGCTCTGATGGGGATGGATCCTCAGCCTCTTGGAGGTTGCTGATGAATTTATTATACCGGATGCCTCTTCTTCTTCTTTCAGCTCTTCAGTTCAGGAATTCAGTGAAAAAGGCTCATAAATATTTGTTCAATACACCCAAACAAGAAAAGTCCCAAAGAATATTCTAAGTTTTCAACTCTTTTGCAGTTAATTAGACAAATTTCAGAAGTGTATTCAAAGTGAATCTGCTATATTGAAAGAAAAAAAAGCAGAGAGAACTTTTTGTCATTTTCTTTTCCTTTTTAAAGACTGATATCAGCAATGCCCAATTGATACTGATCCCCAGTACCTCCTAATGCAGTTTGAACAGATATAAAAATCAAGACCCTCCATGGCTGACAATCAATAACACTTTGTCCCCACCCCATCCCCACCATTTCCCTCATCCAACCCCTGGCACTTCTATGGATCAGGAATGGTGTGGCTAACAGGACCAGGACAGTGATTCTTCCCCTGTGTTCAGCACTGGTTGGACAGCACCTGAAATGCAGTGTTCAGTTCTGGGCCCCCCAATTTAGGAAGGACATGGAGGGGCTGGAGCATGTCCAGAGAAAGGCAACAAGGCTGGTAAGGGGTCTGGAGCACGACTCCTGTGAGGAACAGCTGAGGCAGCAGCGGTTGTTTATCCTGCAGAAGAAGAGGCTCAGGGGAGACCTCATCACTCTCTACAACTCCCTGACAGGAGGGTACAGCCACGTGGGGGTCGGGCTCTTTTCCCAGGGAACAGTGACAAGACAAGAGGACACAGCCTTCAGCTGCACCACAGGACAATTACACTGCACATCAGGAAATATTCTTCACAGAAATTATGATTGGGCATTTGAATGGGCTGCCCAAGGTGGTGGGTGAGTCACTGTCCCTGGAAGTGTGTAAGGAAAGACTGGATATGGCACTCAGTGCCATGGCCTGGGTGACAAGGTGGTGTTGGGTCCCAGGTTGGACTTGATGCTCTCCAAGGTCTTTTCCAGTCTGGTTGATATTCTGATGATTGTGACACTGCAGGGCCCTGGGGAGCAAGAGGCCATTGTGACATTGCAGGGCCTGGTGGCACAAATAGGATCATGGTGACACTGTGTACAACATGGCAGCACAGAGCCACGGGGCCATTGTGACACTGTGGGGCTGAGTGGAAGCAAGGAGTCCATTGTGACAGTCTGGGTCCTGCTGGAACCACAGAGGCCACTGTGAAACTCTAGGGCCTTGTGGAACCAAGAGACCATTGTGCCACTGCGGAACCAAGGAGACCCTGGGGACAATGGAATCAAGGAGCCATTGCTCCATTGCAAGGACTCTGGGAGCTGAGGGAACAATTGTGACACTGTGGTGCCCCACGGAACCAAAGGTCCCTGGTGACACTGCAGGATCTTGTGTCACCAGGGCTCCATTGTGACACGGCAGCACCAAGGAATTCATGGTGGCACTCTGAGGCCTCCTGGAACCAAGAGGCCAGTGTGACCGTGCAGGGCCTTGTGGAACCATGCAGAGCATTGTGACAGAGCAGGATCTGGAATCATGATGGGGCGATTGTGACACTGCAGGGCCCCATGGAACACAGGCACCAGTGCTGCTCCTCAGGGACTCCTGGAATGAAGGAAACATGTTTGACACCATGGTGGCCCTTGGCCCAAAGAGGCCACTATGACACTGTGGAACCAAGGAGAGCATTGCTGCACTGCCAGACTTCATGGAACGAAGCATCCATTGTGACACTGCAGGGCCTTGGGGGACCACAGCACCATTGTGATACTGTGGGGCCCAAGCGATCCAAGGGACTTTGTGACACCAAGATGTCCCATGGAACCAAAGGGACATTGTGACACTGGGTGGCCTCATGGAATCATGGAGACCATTGGGACACTCTGGGGCCTCATGGAAATGTGGCGACACCAAGATGGCTGTGAGTGTTGATCTGCTGGAGGGTAGGAGGGCTCTGCACAGGGCCCTGGACAGGCTGGATCCAGGCACCAAATCCAACAAGGTGAGGTTTAACAAGTCTAAGTGCTGGATCCTGTACTTTGGCCACAACAAGCCCTGCAGCACTACAGGCTGGGGACAGAGTGGCTGGAGAGCAGCCAGGCAGAAAGGGACCTACAGGGACTGATGGACAGCAGGCTGGACATGAGGCAGCAGTGTGTCCAGGTGGCCAAGAAGACCAATGGCTCCTGGCCTGGCTCAGGAATGGTGTGGCCAGCAGGAGCAGGCCAGAGATTCTTCTCCTGTGCTGGGCACTGGTTGGGCAGCTGCTTATAATACTGTGTCCAGTTCTGGTGCCCCCAGTTTAGGAAGGCCATGGAGGGGCTTTAGTGGGTCCAGAGAAGGGCAGCAAGACTGGGGAGGGGTCTGGAGCACAAGTCCTGTGTGGAACAGGTGGGAGAGGTTGAGTTGTTTAGCCTGGAGAAAAGAAGACTCAGGGGAGACAAGGCAGTGTCAGGGCACAGCTTAGACTTGATGATCTCCAAGGTCTTTTCCAACCTTGCTGACTCTGGGGTTTTCTGAAAAAACCCTTGGAGCAGTTGCAAGAGGAGCCCTGGGCCTCCTATTCAGAAGCTCCAGCAGCGCAAGTCCCTCAGGTTCTCCTGCCAGCCCCAAAGCCCATCCTGTCAGTCCTGCAGAGCCTCTGCAGCTGTTTTCATTGCCCAGAACAGGGAAACCCAAAGCCAGACACAGCAGCCCAGATGTGTCCCCCTGGCCTGGGGTGCCTCTGGCCAGGAAGCAGAACCAGGCACTGCAGGAGCCTGCAGACAATTCCTGCAGCACTTGTAGGAAGATCCTGCTCCCCAAAGGATGTTCCCATGGGGCTAAGTCAGGAACTGCAATGGGGAGTGGGGCCAGAGAGGAAAGGGCAAACAGGGACGGGCTGTTTGCAGGGAGGGAACAAGGCTGGACGAGAGGAAGAAATTTGGACAAGGGAAGAATAGAGAAAGCAGAGGTGAAGCAAAGGAAATGCTCAGGGCAGTTTAGGGATGGCTGCCAGGCAGCCCTGGCTCTGAGCAACAGCGTCTGCAGTGGGAAAGGAAAGTCCCAGCTGATGGGAACAAACTTTCTGGCTGAGTGCAGAGGCCAGGACAAAGCTGAGTGGTTTCCCTGGTGTCTCCCAGCCCTTGCTGGCCCCAGGGGCAGATGGCATTTGTGCTCCCTCAGGTTCATGTCCCCACAGCAACAGCATGGGGGTACTCCTGCCTGCAGTGTGCAATGCAAATAGAGGCTCCTGAGCCAGTGTTGCCATGTCTGTGCCTGCAAGTATGGAGCACCTGTGTGAGCTGGGGGAGAGGCCAGGGCTGTAGAGGGGGCATGTTGTTGGCAGCTCCATCAGGATGCTCTGGGACACTGCCCTGGGCTGTCCAGCACTCTGGGGATGGATCAATCCCTGATCTGCTGTTCTTTCCCATTTCCTCAGGGGCCTTGCAGAGCCCCAGCCATGCTGTTTGCCCCCAGCCTGCCCACGGCCAGCCTGGTGCTGCTCACAGGGGTTATCTGTGCTGAGCATTGGCCTGGGTGTGTTCATCAGAGAGCCTGGGCAAGGAGCCTGGAGCCCCCAGGCCTTGGCCTGAGGCGTCAGCACTGCCCCAGCAGTGCCCATGGCCTGTCCCTGCTGCAGCCCCGGCACTGCCACCCCCAGGACTGTGCCCAGCCCCGAGAGCACTCAGGCCCTACATCAACACCAGGGCCACCAGGGCAGCGGGGCAGGGTCATGGCAGCAGCACTGGCAACACCAAGTGCTGCTGCTGCTGGGCTCAGCTGCTGGGCCAGCACTGATCTGCCCCCAGCTCTGCACACAGACATTGCTGCTGCAGCTCCAGAGAAGGCAACTAAAGGGCATCTGTGCAGAAAATTTTGCTGGGAAATCCTTTATTTCCTTTAAAGCCACCAAAAGCGCAGCCCTTCATTGACACAGTCTCTAGCCACAGGGAAAATGGAGAGAAACAAAATGAGAAATGGCACAAACAATGACATTTATTTGTGGAATATATTAAAAAAGTAAAACAAAAGAAACAAACTTCCAAAATGAAACTAACAAGAAGTATCAAGGATTACTTTTATTACAAGTGATTTGCAGCAATTGGCCAGCAGTTTAATGTTTCTGAAAGTATCCAGTCATCAGTCTCCATTCTGCAGCCTTGGGCTACTGGTTCCTCAGGTTGTGGATGAGGGGGTTCAGGCCTGGAGGCACCACTGAGTACAGAACTGACAAGGCCACATCCAGGGGTGGAAAAGAGATGGAGGGCGGCTTCAAGTGAGAAAATATGGCAGTGCTGAGGCACAGAGAGACTGCAGCCAGGTGAGGGAGGCAGGTGGAAAAGGTTTTGTGCCGTCCCTGTTCAGAGGGGATCCTCAGCACAGCCCTGAAGGTCTGCACATAGGAGAAAACAATGAACACAAAGCAGACAAATTCTAAACACACACTAACAGCAATTAGCCCAAGTTCCCTGAGGTAGGAATTTGAGCAGGAGAGCTTGAGGATCTGAGGCATTTCAGAGAAGAACTGGTCCAGGGCATTGCCACGGCACAGGGGCAATGAAAATGTATTGGCCGTGGGCATGAGAGCATTGAGAAAGGCACTAGCCCAGGCATCTGCTGCCATGTGGGAACAAGCTCTGCTACCCAGGAGGGTCCCATAGTGCAGGGGTTTGCAGATGGACACGTAGCGGTCGTAGCACATGATGGTCAGGAGGGAAAAGTCTGCTGAAATGAAAAAGGCAAAAAAAAGAGCTGTGCCGCACGTCCTTTGTAGGAGATGTTCCTGGTTTCCCAGAGGGAATCGTGCATGGCTTTGGGGACAGTGGTGCAGATGGAGCCCAGGTCAGTGAGGGCCAAGTTGAGCAGGAAGAAGAACATGGGCGTGTGCAGGTGGTGGCCACAGGCTACAGCGCTGATGATGAGGTCGTTGCCCAGGAGGGCAGCCAGGGAGATGCTGAGCAAGACGCAGAAGTGCAGGAGCTGCAGCTGCCACGTGTCTGCCAATGCCAGCAGGAGGAAGTGCCTGACAGAGGTGCTTTTCGACATTTGCTCTGTCTTGGCATGGGGTACTTTGCTGGAGAAAAGGACAATTAAGAGTTACTGATTTCTGTAACCAAAATCATAGCCATTTCTCATATGCCCAGCTCTATAATACACACACACATATTTCTGTGTTTAAGAGTTGTGAGGTTTTCTTTTTAGGCTCCCCTGTATCTGTCCTGATGTTCTTGGATATCAGAAACTCTCAGCATTTCTCCCGCCCTCAGGGAGAACAGAGGTGTTCGTGTTGCCTTCCCTGAGGCAACATGCACAGTGGAGCCTGGGAGGAGGTGGTGTGTCCCTTCATTCTGTTTGGAGTTTATCTGGGCTCTCACTCTTCTTAAGTGGAGGGTGTTCACATGCCCAAATTTTCCTTAAAGACAAACACATATTCCTGAGGGCAGATAGATCCACCACAGCTCAGCCCCATGTTTTTAGCCAAGGACTCACATTGTTCATTTCATCAACCCAGCAGCATTTTCCGTGTCAGAACACCTCTGCCTTTCCCCATCAATCTTATAACTCAGAGATGCTTTAGGACAGGTTTGTACCCCAGATTGAAGCTGCCAGCTTGGACTGAAATCTCAGGGAGACTTCCAAGTGTCCTTCTGATGGTGTGATAAATAGGTATGATTCGTGCTGATAAAAATTGAAACAGTAATCAATATTGATACAGTAATTAATATTTGAGAATAATAAAATAGTTAAAAGTTGTAATGCCAAAGAAGAGAGGGAGAGGAGGGGCTCCACCCCCCCTTCCCAGCAGATGTTCTCAAGGACCACAGGAAAGAAGCTGAAGATACAGTTGCTTAAAACGGAGCAACAATCTGGTTCGGTCCCAACAAATGCTAATTATAAGGGATTTATTGCCTTGATATGTAGATGCAGTGATATGTTAGTCTTGGCTTACATTGTACTGGCATGGTGCGCATGTGTAACCCAAAGGTGAATTAAAGGACAAAGAGGAAGAGGAGAGGTCTTCATCCAAAACGACCCCCAAAGACTTGTGCAACCACCAAACCGAGTGGTAGCGGATGCGTGATAAGGGTGGTAATGAAGGCGGAGATGGAGAGATGACAAACCGAAAGTGGGAGGAGATGGTATTGACACATGGCATATAAGGGGTGACTTTCACTTGGCAAGCTTGTACGTGAAGGGGCAAGGGTCAAGAACCCTGCACTCTGTACCCCGCGGTATCTTTTGTTTATGTGCTATTATTGGAACCAAATTATCCCTTATTTTAATCAAATTATATTGTATCCAATTGTATATATTTTTATTTTAATTATTCAATTAAAATTGTTACTACTTTAAATATTGTTTGGTTTTTTTATGATGGGATAATTGGGCAAACATAACCATGGCATTGGATGAAGGGAGATGCAGCTCCTTCCCTGGCTGCACTGACAGCATTGCCCAGAGCCGGGCACTGGGGACAGCGTCACCCTGAGCGAGCTGTGCCCCCTTCCAGAGCCCCCAGTGCCGGGCAGCTGCTCCCAGCCCTGTGCTCTGCAGAGGGAACTGGGCCCGGGGCTGCAGAGCTGCCCCATGGCTCTGCTGCAGCTCTGCCTGCACAGGAGGGGCTGCATGCCTTGGAGCCCCAGCCCTGAGGGCAGAGGCTTGGCTGGGGGACAGGAGGGACGGGACTTGTTCAGAGGGAGCGGCTGCACTGGAGGGGATCCTGTGGACATCTCTAAACTCTTCCTACCACAGCATTGCTGTATTTTGTTTTCTCTCCTTGCCTGATCTTCTCTCTGCTTCCTGGAGATTTTCCTCCTGCAGGTGTTTCCCTGTGCCTGCTCTCTCCCTGCCAGCACTCACAGACCCCAAATCTCTGTGCCCTCTCCTTGGCCCTACAGAACCCTGCCTGCTTGCAGGGCACTGGCTGGGGGCAGGTTCTGTTTGCAGCTTGGAGAAAGGACACCTCAGACTGAGCCTGATGGCTCCAGCAAATGTGATGCTGGTGCTGTCTATGGGCAGAGGAGGGGCAGAAAGCTCATTAGGGATCTCCTGTGAACACATTGATCACTAAATTTACCAGGTCAGATATTACAGGCAATTGTCAAAATTTATAATCATCCTTTAATATTTACCTCCCATCCCTGCCATTCTTCAATAGTAGGAAACTGAATGCAAAGTCTGAGAAATTTCTTATATTTTATGAAAATCCTTGACTTGGAAATATTCTATGACTGAACAGAACCCCTCAGCATGTAAGAGCTTCATGAGCATTTAACCTCCCCTGCACCAGAAATACCCAGAATTGTACTCACAGAATCTGTGGGCATTATGATGTTCCAGCTTTAGGAGATGGCTCCAGAAACTGCAGCTGCATTGTCCTGCAGCCAGAGGTTCCTGTGCCAAGGGCTGGCAGTGATTGTGCCCCAGGCACTTCTCAGCCCCTTCCCAGCCCTGACTAACTGAAGCTCTCTGGGCCTCTGTGCTGTGCCCAGGGGGGCTGAAGCAGTGCCCCAGCCCTGCTGGGCTGGCAGAAGGGCTGCTCATCAAGAGAAATGTGATTTTGAAGCTCTTCTTGATTACCAGAAACTGCCTCTGTGCCAGGAGCCCAGCCCAGCTCAACAGCACAGACATAGCACAGAGACTTTATTGAGCCTCTGGGGCTTTGTGCTCAGGCCGTGAATATCAGTCCCTGAGAGGGAGCTGAAGAAACCTCTCCAGAACTTCAAGTCAGAATCCAACTCCAAACTTTTTTGCACTTTTAATGGGTCCCAGAGAGGGACACAACTGAGAAAGTGTCTCCAGGCTCCAGGCAGAGCAGAGAACTTGAGGCAGTGATGACAGGTGGGGACAAAGAGAAGCCAAGTCTTGGTGCCCTGGGGCACAGCAGTGTCTGTGCCACCAAGGGCTGTGAGGAGACACCTTGTCCTGAGGCACTGGGCCTCCTGGCACAGCCCCAGCCAGGCTGGGCATTGTCAGCCCCTTGTCCTTCCCTCAGCATCCCCCCCCTAGCCCACATCCCAGTGGCCTCAAGGATCTGCTGGAAGGAGTCCCTAGGGAGCCTTGCTCAGGAATGGCCCAGGAGGCTCCTTAATGCTCCCAGGGACTGCAGGTTTTCAAAGGACTTTGGGTTTTGCTTTTGCCTTGGAGTCTGTGAGATGTTTGTGCAATCATGTCCTCCAATTATCTGCTGTAATTAGTCCCTGGAGAGGCTTTGTCAGTAGCAACATTCAGTGGGACTCATTAATGCTTCAGGGTACTCAGTTATTTTAAGGTACTTACTGTTTCCCTTTTGATACAGACCCTGTGAGAGATTTGTGCAATCACGGCCCCAATTATCTGTTTTAATAAGTCCCTTGAGAGCTTTGTACTGACACTCAGTGGGGCTCATTAATCCATAGAGATACTCAAGGTTTTTAAGGTACTTTGGATTTTTCTTTCCAGACTCAGTGTCCGAGCAGCTTTTTGTGCCATCCTGGCCTCCAGTTCTCTCCTCCAAGGAGTCCATGAGGAGCCTGTGTGGGGGATGGACCTCAATGGGACCCATTCATTCCTTGAGACACTTTGGGATTTTCTTCTGACTTTGACTCCTGGAAAGGTTTGTGCAATCTCCTCTCAGGCCCTGAGGTTTCAGGGCTCAGCTCCAAATGCACCACAGGGCTCATTAGGATCAAGCAAGTCCTGACAAACCATGGCTCTGCCTTGATTTCCCTCTGGTCTAGTTCAGTTCAGCAGGAAGGCTTCTTTTTACAGTTATGGAGAAATATTTCAAAGAGCTTCTCAGAAATATGTAATCCTATCTTAAAGAGTGTATTTTATTACTGTTCTCTTTAGAGAAGATATGATTGCAGCATTCTGTTCTTGATATTGATGTAGGGCCGCTCCTAAGGAGTTCTGGCCAGGTCAGAGAAGTTATACCTTGAGAGCAGATCCACTTTGGACAACCTTGCCTCACATTCCCCAATCCCATGTGAGAAATTATTTTACTTTCAAAAATTTAAATGCCTTTTTAAGACCTTATCAAAATACAACAGAAGACTGAATAAAGAAAAGGATACAATGCCAGGAGCAAAAATTCAGTCACTGCGTGCTCATCTACAAAATGAATATTCTGTCTTTTATACCTCTAGCCCCTCCCAAAGTTTTTTCAATCGACTTCTTCTTCACTGTCCAGTGGTGGACATCACTGTCTTAAATCTTTATTGGAGGTCAGGTGCTGCCATAGTAACAAGCCAACCCTCCCAAATGCCCCGACTACTGAGGCCATCCTGTGAGAACAATGCAAGGGGGAGGGGAAGGATAACAATACATCTACAAAACTTCTCTTAACATATATTTAATATTCACCCCTTAATTGCGAGAGTCAACAATAGGATTACTCATCTATAACAAACACTTCTTTTCTTTTTTTATAAGTTATTTTGTTCAAACAGTTCAGTCAAAAATTTTCTCTCTCTTTTGAATGAGTCATACCAGCATCTATTGATGTGGGCAAGGACAATGGGAACAGGAGAAAAAAATCTCAGGTTTTCCTTGGACACAGTTTATTGGAATGTACAAAAGGACATCCCAGAAGTTCAGTATGGCTTTGACTCCCATCTACCGTGCCTATGTGGCTGCTACCCATAGTCAGTGTATCTTAGGGGTGAGCACAGAGGCCAACTCGGTCCTGCCCTCCAGTCCCTGTTGAATTAAAAGACAATTGAGGAATTATAGAGGTCTGGTATGGCCTTTTGTCCCTACCTTACCATGCCTATGGGTTTGCTACCCACAGCAGGGCTATGGAACCTTCTTGGTAGCAAACAAATGGTCTTTCCCTCTTTCCTTTGTCTTTTTTTCTGGAAGAAGCTGTCCCATTGCCTTTTACCATCCCTTGTGTACTTCCCCTCAACAGATGCTGGTAATTCTCACCCATTAAAACAGAAAGAGAGTTCTCGAGCTGGTTGGTGGATGCTTGACTCTACTTTTTGGGCATCTTGGTGTATTTCTGGTTGCCTTTCAGTCTCTGCTTGAGAGTCAATCTTGTTTCACGTGGCCTGGATGTTACAGTCCACTCTTTAGGTTCTTCAACTGGGCCTTTGACTCTGTTGCCATGAGTCCATCCCTGCTCTGCAGTTCACACCGCTGATTTGGTGGTGAGCAGTACCTGAAAGGGACCTTCCTACTGAGGAGTTAGAGGCTGATGTCTCCATGACTTAATCATCACCCAATCCTCAGGATTAATATTATGGATTCTGAAATCCAGGGTGGTAGTTTGAGGAATTGCCCCTTTATGTCCTAACCCTTCTAAGGTTTGTGCTATAGACATAACTTATTTCTTGGCATTGGCTTCCCCTTCCTCATAGGTGGCAACCTTCTGGGGTGAGGTCAGGAAGGGTAACCCAAACATCATTTCATGGAGTGACACCCCCAGATCTGATTGGGGTTGGGTTCTAATTCTTAGTAAGACCAAAGGGAGACATTTTATCCATGACATTTGGGTTTCAATCATTAGGTTCACTAGAACTCTTTTTAGAGTTTAGTTCATTCTTTCCACCCAACTGAAATTCTGTGGATGCCATGGAGTGTGTAATTCCCATTTTACTCCCAGGGCCTGAACAACTTTCTGCAATATCTTTGATGTGAAATGAGTTCTCCAGTCTGAATCAATCTTGTTTACCATCCCATACTGGGGAATGATTGATTCTAGAAGCGTTTTACTCACAACACGGGCATTGGCTTTCACAGTGGGTACCACCTCTACCCAATGAGTCAAGTGATCTACTATCACTGGCAATAATTTCCACTGTTGTACATGGGGAAGCTCAGTAAAGTCTACTTGGATGTTTTGGAAGGGCCCTAAGGCTAGTTCTCGCCCTCCTCTGTGTGTTTTCATCATGATTTTCTTAGTAACTTTTTGACATATCACACACCCTTCAGTTACTTGCTTATCTATTCCAGAAATTCCTATGCATCCCCATTCCCTTAGAAATTGATCACTTAGCACTGGTGTACCCCAATGTGTTGTTCCATGTATGCCTTCTAGCATTTTCTTGGCAAGGGGTTTATTCAACATTTGCTTCCCATCTGCCAATCTCCACTTTCCTTCATTGTCTTTCTTGGCTCCTATTTTGAGGAATTCTTCCTCTTCTTTCCTACTGAATCCAGTGATTTTTTGCATTTCTCTCATGGGTGTTGGTATTATTATTAGTTTTTCTGTCTCTGATTCAGTTGCATTTTTCAATTCTAAATTTTCTAAATTGTTCTGTCACACCTCCAGAGTCGCCCCTTTTTTATGTCCTTTAACATATATCACCCCTACTTCCTCTGGTAATTGCAATGTTTCTAGCACTTCTAAAATAAGTTTTTTGTGAATCAGTCCCTTTCCCTTTGAATTTAATAGCCCCCTCTCTTCCGAAATGTTTCCAAATTTATGCACTACTCCAAAAGCATATTTTCAGTTTGTATATATTGTTCCCCTTTTCTGTGCTAATGTTTCTAGAGCTCATTTTAGGGCATACAGCTCACATGCTTGGGCTGACCAGTTGGAAGGCACCTTTCCTTTTTCTATGACTACCAACCCTTCATGCACTATAGTGTACCCTGACACCTTATGCCCCTTTATTACCTGTGAAGATCCATTGATGTACAATAATTTTCCAACTTGGAGTGGTTTATCTGTTAGGTCCTCTCTTACTTTTGTTTGATAGTTTATAACCTCTAGGCAGTTATGTAATAATTCCTCATCTGTCTCCATACAAGAACTGGGCAGGTAGAGTTGGTTACTCACGATTAGCTTTAAACCATTTTCTATTAAGATTGCTTCATAAGTTAACATACAGGGATCTTTGAGCCATTTCTCAGCCTTTTCACCTAGGATACTTATAACTGAGTGTGGGGTACATATTTTCAATTTTCCCCTAAAGGTTAATGTCTTGGTTTGAAAACACAGGTGTCCACTATGGAAGGCAGGAATCTCCCTTGAAATGGAAAATGTAAGCCCCCTTCCTCCAAATTGTTATAATTTTGGAATTAAGGGAGGGGGCTTTCAGGCAAAGATATGGGAGCAGGAATAACGGTTCTTTATTAGGGAAGAAAATTAAACAAATAAACAATGCAGTAATACAAAACAGCACTGACAGAGTCAGAATATGACCTGACACCCTGTTGGTCAGGGTGTTGGTAGCAGTCCAATTAAAATGGTGACTGCAGTCCTCCTAAAGTGGCAGGTGTGGTTCTGTTGAAGCTGTGATGCTGTAGAACAGTGTTGTCTTCCTCTGAAGATTCAGTGGTGGTGTAGATAGGTCTGGTCTTCCTCTAGGAATCCAGCGGAAAAGGCTGCTGCTCCTCTGGGAATCCAGTGGAAAACTTGTTCTGGTGTCCCAAAATCTCAGATTATATCCAGTTAGGAATACTTGGCTCCTCCCTCTGGGTGGAGCATCTCACAATGGGATGATGTAATTTTCATTAGTCATGCTCCAGGTGCTTTGCCCAGGCTCCCTCAAGAACACAGCCAGGCCAATGCTCAGCACAGAAAACCTCGTGAGCAGCTCCCAGGCTGGGAGCAAACAGCATGGCTGGGGCTCTGCAAGGGCCCTGGGGGAGATGGGAAGGAGCAGCAGAGCAGGGACTGATCCATCCCCAGGGCGCTGGACAGCCCAGGGCAGCGTCCCAGAGCGTCCTGATGGAGCTGCCAACAACATCCCCCCTCTGCAGGCCTGGCGTCTCCCCCAGCTCACACAGGTGCCCCATCCTTGCAGGCACAGACATGGCAGCACTGGCTTAGCAGCCCCTGTTTGCATTGCACACAGCTGGCGGGAGCACTCCCATGCTGTTGGTGTGGGGACATGAATCTGAGGGAGCACAAATGCCATCAGCCCCTGGGGCCAGCAAGGGCTGGGGAACACCTGGGAAACCACTCAGCTATGTCCTGGCCTCTGCAGACAGCCAGAAACTTTGTTCCCATCAGCTGGGAGTTTCATGTCCCACTGCAGACGCTGTTGCTCAGAGCCAGGGCACCTGGCAGCTACCCCCAAACTGCCCTGAGCATTTCCTTTGCTTCACCTTGGCTTTCTTTACTCTGTCTGGCAAAAATTTCTTCCTGTTGCCCAGCCCTGTTCCCTCTTCTGAAAACAGCCCATCCCTGTTTGCCCTTTCCTCTCTGGCCCGACTCCCCATTGCAGTTCCTGACTTGGCACCACAGGATCATCCCTTGGGGAGCAGGATCATCCTGCAATTGCTGCAGGAATTGTTTGCAGGCTCCTGCAGTGCCTGGTGCTTCTCCCTTGCCAGAGGCACCCCAGGCCAGGGGGGCACATCTGGGCTGCTGTGTCTGGCTCTGGGGCTCCCTGTTCTGGGCAATGAGGAGGAGCTGCAGGGGCTCTGCAGGACTGACAGGATGGGCTTTGGGGCTGGCAGGAGAAGCTGAGGGACCTGGGCTGCTGGAGCTCTGGAAGAGGAGGCCCAGGGCTCATCCTGCAACTACTCCAAGGGTGATTTCAGAGAATCCCAGAATCAGCAAGGGTGGAATAGACCTTGGGGATCATTGAGTCCAACCTGTGCCGTGACACTGCCTCGTCTCCCCTGAGCCTCCTCTTCTCCAGGATAAACAACCCCAGCTCCCTCAGCCACTCCTCACAGAATTTGTGTTCCAGACCCTTCCCCAGCCTTGTTGCCCTTATCTGGACACGCTCCAGCCCCTCCATGTCCTTCCTAAATTGGGGGCCCAGAACTGGACACAGCACTGGAGATGCTGCCCAACCAATGCTGAGCACAGGGGAAAAATCACTGTCCTGCTCCTGCTGGCCACACCTTTCCTGATCCATAAGAGTGCCAGGTGTTGGATAAGGGAAATTCTGGGGCACAAAGTCTGATTGATTATCAGCCATGAAGGGTCTTGCTTTTCATATCTGTTCAAACTGCATTAGGATGATCTGGGGATCAATAACAATTGGATACTGCTGATACCAACCTACAAACATAAAAAGAAAACTTAACATGAGAAAACACTTCTCTATGCGTTGTTTTCCATATAGTATAGTCACTTAGAACACACTTCTGAAATCTGTCTATTTATTCACAGAAGAATTATTACCAGAAAGAATAATTTTTCCCACAGAAGAGCTAATATAGATTATTCCCCGGAGCCTTTTTTCCCCTGTGTTTTTTGCGCAAATGTTTATGAGCGTTTCTCACTGAATTACTGAAGCGAAGAACTCCAGAAGCAAGAGGCCACTGGAGTAGGAAAATTCATCAGCAACCTCCAAGTGGCTGAGGATCCATCCTCATCAGAGCAGCAATGAAGAGAAATGGGCAAAGCTTTGTGGCTGCCCCAGCTTTGGCATGGGTGCTGGACCTGGAGCAGGAGCAGCTCTTGAGGGCCCCAAGGCCGCAGCTCTTGTGCTGCCCTAGGCAGATGGGATGGCAGCAGGGGCTGCAGAGCTCTCAGCACCTCAGCCTGAGGGGAGCAGGGCAGCCAGGAAGCCTCCTTTGGCCTTGGCCAAGCACCTTCCCCCATGGCTGGGGCTGAGGCCTGTGGCAGCTGCAGCTGCTGCTGTGCCCTTGCCAGGGGCTGAGGCTGTGGGGCAGTGCCCAGAGCAGCCTGCCTTGAGCAGAGCTGTGGGGCCAGAGCCAGCTGGGCTGGGCTGGGCTGGGGAGAGGCCCTTGGTGCTGCCCAGAGCTCAGGGCAGCTGGCAGAGCTTGCAGGGGGCTGGGCTGGGCTCCGAGAGCCTGGCCCAGAAACCGTTAGTGTCCATCTCAGCTTGGCTGAGCATGCAGGACTCAGGCCAGGCCTTGTGGGGCAGGGCCAGTGCCTCTGCAAGGCATTGCAAACAGGCAAGTGGCCCAGAGAGGAGGCTGCTCTATGCCCTTGGTGGCACGGACAGAGCAGGGAGGGGGTCCAGGACATTTGTCAGCGCCAGCCTCTGTGCCCAGCCCTTGGCAGCCCTGGCTGCTGAGCCCAGCTTCGGCTTGGGTTGAGTTTGGCTGTGGCCGAGCTCCATCCTCCTGCGGGGCTCAGGGCCTGTTCCCAGCCATGGCCAGCCCTGGCTGCCTCTCTGCTGGCCCAGAGGCCGGCAGAGCCCGGGGCAGGGCTGTCTGTGCAGACCCACAGGTGCCACAGGCTCTGCAGGAGCTGGCAGAGGCTGCCCAGCAGGGAGGCCATGGGGCACAGAGCCCCAAGGCTGCTGTGGGCACCACGGCACAGGAGCCGTTCCCAGCCGCAATGCTCCTGGCCTGGCCTGGGCCTGCACAGCGGCTGGGCCACCATGGCGGGGCCATCACAGGGCCACAAAGGGGCCACGCAGCCGCTGCCGTGGCTGACAGCAAGGCCAGGCACACACAAGACATTGCTGAGCATGGCCTGCACTGGCTAAGCCTGACTGTGCCAAAGGCAGAGCTCAGCTGCCCGGGGGGCTGCAGCAACAGTCCAGAGCCCAAAGAGCCTCCATGGCTGTGCTGGAGACCAAGGCTGCAGCAGGGAAATGCATGGCTGCTGCGGGATGGGGAGGGCATTGAATTCCAGCACACACCTCAGCTGTCTGATGGTCCCGGCACCATGCTGGGCCCTGTTTCAGACTGGAGCAGAGAAGATGTTGATGGGACAGGAGCCCTGCAGGGCTGTCAGCGACCTGCAGCTTGCACGGCGTTCTGTTCTCCCTCAGGTGCTCTCAGACAGATCCAATCCCAACTCGGCACATCAGGGCACAAGTGGCACTGCCTGTTCATGGCCACACAACTGATTGCTGCCTGCAAAGGGGCTCAGGTTTTATTACCTGTTAGTTTCATAATATACAAGCACATTTTTATTATCTGGGTACCTTGACTACTTTTATGATGTTGCAAAGCTTTCCCACCAGGACCAGGAATTTCTGAGAAGTGTGCTGATGGCATAATGTGAAGAAATACTAATCTTCCTCTCTTCTTGTCTCACCAATATTCAGTGTATTACTTCCTCTCACTCTTTCTTCAGGTGTTTCCAGCTCTCCTTTTTAAATGGCCATGTCTAAGGACATCTCTTCAGTAGACCAGCTCGATCTATGTCCTTCCCATTCCTCCCAGTTTTTCTCCTCTGGATGCTCTCTGGTCATTCACGTGCCTCTCAACTGAGTAATTTCATGCTTTGAAACTCAGGGAGTGCCTCAATCTTTCTGAAGTTAAAATAAATATATCAATATTCAACATCTTGTTGTGTTTATATCTATCTTATGTCCTTGTCCAAAAATTTTCCTATACAGAAATCCCTTGGGAATGGGGAACATGTCAGACGCTGCTGGGACATCCCAGAGAGCTGAGGGAAGAGCTATGATGGTTATTAAACAGTTCAAATATTCAACTTGTCTTTGTTGGCAAGAAACCTTTCTGTGCCTCTGAGTGTTACCAGTCCCTGAGCCCAAAGGACACAAACCTGATGAGTTGTGGTTCCAACTGCAGGGGCTGCACTTGCACCTTGGCTCTGCACAGGAGAGCTCTTCATCGCTTTTCTCTTTTCCTCCCTTGTGATATGGAGGGAGCTGCTGACTTCAGCGTGTGACTCATGTGTGCAAAGAGCAAATCTGGGCAGAATCAGGGCAGGGAGGGTTTGGGGGACCTTGGGGTCTGTGCTGGGCACAGAAGGTGTTTTCCATTGCTCTGAGACTGTCTCCTCTGGAAAGTGGATTAAATATCCAGCAGAGGAATGATTTCTGCATTTGACGGAGCTGTGCCTTGCCTTGGCTTTGTTGGCTGACAAGAAATGAACATCCCTCTGCGTCTCAGGCAGCTCCTTCTCCAAGAAAAGCAGGTGGGAGTTGGAGCTAAGGAGCTGAAAGCTGCAGGTGCAGCCTGGGCTGGAGGGAGCTCAGATTTGCCCAGGGCTGCTCTGGGTGCCAGGCTTTGGATGAGGGAAATGGTGGGGTGGGAGTAGGGACAGAGTCTGATTGATTGTCAGCCATGAAGGGTCTTGATTTTCATATGTATTCAAACTGCATGAGGAGGTACTTGGATTCAATGCCAATTGGAGATTGCTATTAACATTCCCCTGTTAATAAAATAAATAAAAGAACCCTAAAAAGAACCTAAAAAATGTTTTCTCACTGTCTTTTAAAATAGAACATACTCAGTTAAATGCACTTCTGAAATCTCTCTTATTAACTACACAAGATTTGGAAACTGAAATAAAATTATCTCTGAGGCTTGGCTTGTTAAGGTCTTCTGAATGTTAATGGGCCTTGGGACACTGAATTCCTGCACAGAAGAGCTGAAGGCTGAACAAGCCTCTGCAGCAGGAAAATTCAGCAGCAGCCTCCAAGGTGCTGAGGATATCAGCAGCCCCCACTGAGGCCACCCCTGCCCAGAGACCATGGGGGAATGGGCAGACAAGGAGAGCGTCCTTGGGGCTGGGGCAGCACAACTCAGAGGCACCAGCGGCTCCAGCTGGGAAATGGAGTGGGGAATGTGGCTGGGAAAGCCCTGCCTGGGCCGTGCCAAGCAGGACACACAAGCCCTGACTCCCCCCAAAAAGCTCACTCAAAGAGACATTTTAAAGGAATTACAATTGTTTGCGTCCTCTGAGTTAAAATCACTGGAGAAATACCAACAGGAGATTCTCAGGAGCTCAAAACAACCAAACAGCCTTTACTGGCAACTTCAGAAAATCAGAGAAACTTTGTCAAACGTTTATGGTAACATTGTACTTTGTTTTGTTTGTTAAATTCAGATTTTTCTAATCTTGATATTTCTTAATTAATGGATTGATGAGTGTGGTGGGGTTTAGTGTCAGTTATTTATGTATGTATTTTGTTTTGAAACAGCATTATGAGAAAGGTAAAGTAGGCTTAAAATTTTTAAAAGGTATAAGGAAAATTTCATTAAAAATAAGTTAAAAAATAAAAAAGGTAGTAAGAATCACAATAAACTTTTTGGAACACCTTTTGTTCTTTACAACTTTTGTTTTACTGACAATGTAAACTTAAGTAAACTTAAAATTTCTAGTTAGTTTACTATTTCTAGAATAGATTTTTTTTCAGTTTACTTAGGGAGAGAAGTTTTCTTGTTATGGTTATGGACATTTTTTTTTAAGAGGAAAAAATAGTTTTTGTGGTTCTTAATTTTGTCATGGCTAACAGCTGTCTGGGGAAATTTGGTATTGTGAAGTTGTTTTTATTGCTACAAGATTGTTTGCATCTTGTTGGTGGGCCACGACGACTAATGAGGTATTGTTTTAAAGATGAGTTGTTCAAAGGTAATGTTTTTATTGTTTACTTCTAAAATATCTTTATCTCTGAGAATAGAGATCTCCTCTTGAGGGTACTAGACTACTTTTCATTTCTGTTTAAACTTTTTATGGAATTACAGTTTTTTTTTTCTCTTAGTATGGAGGTTTTTGTTTGATATTAATTTGAATATTTTTTATAGTTTTAAGTGTTATAAAGAAAAAGAGGGTTTTTATGGTTTATAAGAGTATTTTAGTTTTAAGATTAAGGTATTTTTTCTTCTTTTTTAATTGGGATATTTGTTATTCTTTACTGATCTTGATGGTTTAATTGTTTTTTTTTTTTTAATATATGTTTGTATTTTATTTTTCTTTTACTTGGAAGAGGATTGAAATATGGAAAGGGTTAACACCTGACCCACCAATAACTTGGGGTGGAAGTAATGGTTGGGTTGTGTTAGGATTGGTTTTATAGCTGGTTTTGGGGTTTTTTTTGTGTTTAATTTTAGTTGGAGGGTGTTTTTTATGGGTTATAGGTTGTAGGGGTTTTTGGTTTCAGTTGTGTTGGGGAGAGGGGACTTGATGGTAAGATTTTAATAGCTCTGCCTAGCTTTGTTCTGATTGGGGTTTTGTGTCCTCTTTTATTTTCCTGTTTGTTAGTTGTTGGGGTTTCTTTTGGTTAGAATGGGGCCGATGGGAACAAGGGATAGCCTGGGGAGGGGAGAAGGGGCTCGGCCCATGGCACGGTTGCTTGGTTTGGTTTGGTTTGGTTTGGTTGAGATGGGGGCCAGGGCCAGGGCCCGCTACTTCTTTGTTGCCTGGAAAAGAAAGAGGAGGTTCCTGGGTTTTTTCATCTTTAAAATATGTGTTTAACAGAGGCATGTTCAGTATCTTAGTGGTTTAACAGATTGTCAGTTACACAAAAAGTTTTGTATTACTTTGTATAATTCTTCTCATGTTCAAACTACGACAGACATTCAACCAACAAAAAACACTTCTCAAAGCATTGACTTAGTGCTTTCAACTTCACAAACTCTAAGCCTGTTCAATTTAATGTTAATCAAAATTTGCAGGAGAACAGAAACAGAAGAAGACACAGAAAGAGAAAAACACAAAAAAGATACAGAGGAGCACACATACAGCTACCAACTCCTGGATTCCAGTGTTGTTCAGATGAAAATTCCAGGAGGAGGTAGGGTCAAGATGTGTGCTTGCCTTGTGGTCAGCCTTAAATACCCCTTGGTCTCCCTGGGCCCTTCCCCCAGGTGGGACTTGGGCTCATTTGGTCCCTCAGGAGCTGGGCTGGGGGCTGCAGAGGTGGCTGTGGAGCATTGCCTGTGCTGTGCCAGGGACTGGCAGCCACTGCTGGGCTGGGGTAGAGGCTCTGGGGATATTGGGGTGCCAGGGCAGGGCAGTGCTATACCTGCCCCTTCATCCCCACACATGAAATGTTTTGAGCCAACAATCTCCTCCAGTCTATAACAGTAAGGCAATGTTGGAGGTGGAATCCCAATTCTGGCCATGGGCACCTGGAGGAGAAGGACACTTCTTTTCCATAGCAAGGAAAGCACAGAGCCCCAGTGTTTCAATAGTGAATGAGAAGAGACCATCCACTTGCCAAGGTCAGCTGGACCAGTAAGGGGGCCCAGTAGGCCGAACCAGCCCAACCTGTTCCATGTTCCCTTAGTTTTATCGTGCCCTATAGTGTTACAATGACACCTTGGTTCCATGAGGTCTTGCAGTGTCACAATGGTCTCTGTTGTTCCCCAGGCCCCAGTGTCACAGGACTCCTCTGTGCCCTGCAATGCCACAATGGACCTTTGGACCCTGGGGGTTTGCAGTGTCACAATGGTCCCCTTTGGCTCCACAGTGTCACAATGGACCATTGATGACACGAGGCCCCTCTGTGTCACCCTGGAGCTTTGGTTCCATGCACCCCTGCAGTGTCACAAAGGCCTCTTGCTTTCACAAGGCTCCAAAGTATGACAATGGTCCTCTCGGTTCTGTGGGGACCCCCAGGGTCACAATGGTCTCACTATTTCCATGAGGCCTTAAAGTGTCACAATGCTTTGTTTATTCCATGGGGCCTCATAGTGTCAAAGGGTCTCCATGATTCCATGAGTCCCCTCAATGTCAGAATGGTCTCCTTGGTTTCATGGTGCCCCTCAGTGCCACAATGGCCCCTTGGTTCCATAAGGCTGGGAAGTCTCTTAATGGCCTCTCCATGGTTCCATGAGGCATTGCAATGTCACAATGGACCTTTGGTTTGATGGGGGCTCGCAATGTCACAATGATCCCTACATTCCATGGAGCCACACAGAGTCAGTACAGTCCCCTTGGTTTCATGAGGCCCAGCAATGTCACAGTGCTGTCCATGACTCCATGAGTCTCAACAGTATCACAATGGTCCCTTGGTCTCACAGGGCCCCACAGTGTTACAATGGTCCCTTGGTTCCAGGGGCCCTGTGCTGCTGCATTCCCCCCTCCCCTTCTCAGGCCCCCCTGCCAGCTGAGAAATGCTCCTTGGGCCTCGGCCTTGGCCAACAGCCCCTGGGCTAAGCTCCTCTGCAGCTCATCACAAACACTGTCAGATCCAGGCACTGCTGCTGCCCAACCAGCTCCTGGTTCCTTTAGCAGCAGCCCTGGGAACTGTTTTTGTTCCCTCAGTGGCACAACATCCCTGTTCTCACACTGCCAAAGAAAGCTGCTGATGCCAAGTGCAGCCAGGATGAACCATTGCTGGGACTGAAGTCCCTCTCTTGGGGCCCTACAAACAGTGCTCCAAAAGGAGCCCTTGGAGCTCTTCTGGGCCAGCGACTCCCTCTGAGTGGGGCCTCTCCCAGCCAGGAACTCTCCCATTTGCTGCACTCGGGGATCCTGAACAACCACAGAGCCTGGGCCGATCCCCCCACTCCTCCAGGCTCAACCCTTCACCCACTGGAGAGATGCCAAAGGATCCACAGTGAGCATTTCCTGTCCTCAGGAGAATTTCTCACAGGTGCCTTGCACTGACTCTTGATGTCTGTGTGCACACAGGAGTGCTTGTGCTGGGGAAATGTGGCAGAAATGCTGCTCTCTGAGGGCTTGAGTGCCTTGGATAGCTGAGTCAGTCAGATATCCATGTATCAGTAAGTAAATTTTAGTCACGAGGTCTAAACAAAGTTAAATGCTGCTAAGAGTTGTTCTTTTTCTAAGTTGGTAAATTTTATTTATTAGCTAAGTTAAGGATTGTTAAGTGTAATTCCTCCGTTAAATTTCTAACTCATAGGTTTTAAGTTAGGTTAAATAGTGTTAAGTGCTGTTCTTTTGCTAAATTGGGGAGTTGAAGGTATCAGTTAAGGTTAAGGTGTAAGTTAACTCCTGTAAAGTTTGAGCTCTGTTAAGCTTTTTGGCCATATTCATTTTATCTTTACCCTCACTGTCCTTGTGTCTCACACATACCCAGGAAGAGTTCTTGGCTGATTTCTGGTTTGATTGCCTGGATTTTGTTTGGTTTTGTTGATGCTTTGTTTCCTTGCTGTGCCTGAAGTGTCCAGTCAGGAGCAGTGACTCTTGCTAAGGAACTTTGTGCTGCTGTCCCTTAATATTAAATCTGGTTTTTGCTGATCCCTTGCTGGGGATCTTTTCAGCGCTCTCAAGGCCTTATTCATAACAGGGTGAAGGAGCCCTGGCCCAGGCTCTGGCCCTGGGGGACACGGGGACGCTGTTGGGGGCTCCCTGTCCCCCTGTGCCACCCCCAGGGCCCCGGCCCCCCATCCCCGTGTCAGGCTCTGGGGTCGATCTCGTGGAACATCCTCTGGGGGAGGCTGCGGGGCCGGGGGTGGGGGGACCGGGTGGACAGGGGACCCCACTGTGCACGAGCAGGGTTGGACTGCTCTGGGGGGAGCTGTGAGGGGGGCTGGGGCAGAGTGACCTCCCCAGTGACCTCACACAGCCCCCGTGATGTCACACAGCCTTCTGTGATGTCACACAGTCGTCTGAGACGTCACCTTGTGATGTGATACAGCCATCTCTGTGATGCCACAGAAGACACTGTGATGTCAAAAAAGTCACCATGTGATGTCACTGTCTTTTTGTGATATCACAGTCTGTTCTGTGAGGTCACAGCCTGCTCTATGATGTTACACAGCCACCTGGTGATGCCACAAACCAATCTTTGATGCCACAGGTTCACACTTTATGATGGCAGAGTCTGCTCTATGGCCTCACATCCTACTCTGTGATGCAACAGCCAGTTCTGTGTCACAACTCCCTCAGTGATGACACAAAACACTCAAGAACTCAGTTACATTGAAATGCTGAAGTTTCTTGCACTTTGAAGAGATCCCTGTCAGGGACAGGACTGAGAAAGTGTCCCCAGGTTCCAGGGAGAGGAGAACACTGGAGGCAGTGATGACAGCTGGGGACAAACAAGGCAAAGGTGTCTCTGGTGCTGAGCACACCTGGATGTGTTTGAGGAATGCAAAGGGCCAAGGCCTGAGCCCCAGCCCCTGGCCAGGCAGATCCTGTCCCTCCCTCCTTGCTCAGGGCTCTTCCCGGGATGGGCACTGGCATGTGGGGATGTGCAATGCCAAGGGCAGGAGCATGGGGCGGCCCCTGCCAGGCTGCTGAGCAGGGACAAGGAGGCAATGAGGCCCCAGCCCTGCAAGGGTCACTTGTCTCCTGCTCCTGCCTCAGGCCCAGGCCCAGCAGCCATGGCCAAAGTGCTGCCCATGTTGGCTCTGGCAGGGCTGTCTTGCAGCTGCTGCCCATCCCTGTGCCCTGTGCAGCCCAGGCTGTCCCACGGTGTCCCTGCCCTGTTCCTCTGTCCTTGCAGTCTGTCGTCCCTGGCACAGCACAGGCAATGCTCCACAGCTATTACAGCGTCCTGAGTGGGTCGCTGGAGGCGATAGAGAGACGAGAATCTTGTTTCTTGATCAGAAGGCTGGATTTATTGATCTATGATATGTAATACATTATACTAAATAGAATAAAGAGAGAAGTTTGCAGATGCTTGTTAAGCTAAGAATAGAAAAAAAGTATTCTATAACAAAGTTGTGTCCAGGGACTCAGTCCCCAGCTTGTTCCTGTGATTGGCTCTTAATTATAAACAAGCACATGAGACCAATGCATTTCATTGGTTGCATTTCACAGCAGCTGATAATAATTGTTTACATTCTTTTTCTGAGGCCCTTGCTTCCCAGAAAATGCAGAAATCTGAAAGAAAGGATTTCTGTGAAAAAATGTCTGCGACACACAGCCATCTCTGCAGCCCCAAGCCCAGCTCCTGAGAGACCAAATGCCACCAAGTCTGACCTGGCGGAAGGGCTCAGGCAGATCAAGGGGTATTAAAAGCTGACCACAATGCAAGCACATATCTTGACCCTACCTCCTCTTGGAATTTTCATCTGAACACCACTGAAATCCAGGAGCTGGTAGCTCTGTGTGTGCCTCTTTATATCTTTTTTGTCTTTCTGTCTTTTTGTGTTTTCTGTTTCTGTGCTCCTGCAAATTTTGATTAACATTAAATTGAACATGCTTAGAGTTTGTCAAGTTGAATGGGCCTAGTCAATGCTTTGAGAAGTGTTTTTTGTTGGTTGAATGTCTGACATCATTTGACATGAGAAGAATTTTCAAAAGCAATTCAAAACTTTTTGTGTAACTGACAATCTGTTAAACTATTAAGATACTGAACACATCTCTGTGAAACACATATGTTAAAGATGAAAAAAGCCAGGAACCTCCTCTTTCTTTTCCAGTCAACAAAGCAGCAGCAGGCCCTGGCCCTGGCCCCCATCTCAACCGAACCAAACCAAACCAAACCAAACCAAACCAAACCAAACCAAACCAAACCAAACCAAACCAAACCAAACCAAACCAAACCAAACCAAACCAAACCAAACCAAACCAAACCAAGGAACCCTGCCGTGGGCTGAGCCCCTTTCCCCCACCTCCCCCAGGATGCCCCCCCCATTGGCCCCGTTCTAACCAAACCATACCCCAAAAACTACCAAGCAGGAAAAAAAAAAGGTTCTAGAAAGCTAGACACACCTATTAAAACTTACAATCAAGTCCCCTTCCCCCAACACCACTCAAATCATAAACCTCTACAACCTGCAACTCATACAAAATAACCCTACAACTAAAATTAAACACAAAACACCCCAAAAACAAACCATAAAACCAATCCCAACAGAGTCCAACGACAACTTCCACCACAAGTTATTGAGAGGTCAGGCGTCAATCCTTTCAATACTTCAATCCTCCCTCAAGTATAAAAAAAAAAACAAAATACAAGCATATAAAAAACAATATAAAGCCATCAAAGTCAGTAAACAAGAAATTAAATCCCAGATAAAAAAGAAGAAAAAAATATCTTCATCTTAAAACTAAAATCTTCTTATAAACTATAAAGAAAAAACTCTTTTCCTTTATTACACATAAAACTAAAAACCAAAATTCAAAATAATATCAAACAAAAACTTCCATACTAAAGTAAACAAACATTTAAATAACTGTAATTTCATCAAAAGATTAGGCAGGGGAAAAGAAATAATCCACTATCCCCAAGAGAAGATCTCTATTCCCAGAGATAAAAATAATTTTAGAAGAAAATAATAAAAACTGCTACCTTTAAACAACTCATCTTTAAAACATTTTAGAATTAAACTGAAAAAAGAGTATTCTACAAATAGTAAGCTAAGCAGAAATTTTAAGTTTACTTTCTTTACATTGTCAGTAAAAAGAAAAAGTTGCAGAGAAAAAAAAGTGTTCTAAAGAGTTTAATTTAATTCTTACTACCTTTCTCTTTAAATTTATTTTTAATAAAAATTTCCTTTAAAATCTTTTAAATTTTTTGGCTTACTTTACCTTTCTCGTAATCCAATCTCACAACAAAATAAATACATAAAAAAATTAACTGACACTAAAACCCACCACACTCATCAGTACATTAATTAAGAAATCTCACCATTAGAAAAATCTTAAATTAACAAACCAAAACCGCTGCAATGTCGTAATAAACCTTTTGCTAAAGTTTCTCTGATTTTCTAAAGTTGCCAGTAAAGCCTGTTTTGTTGTTTTGAGCCCCTGAGAATCTCTTGTTGGTATTTTCCAGGGAGTCCAACTCAGAGTACACAAACAATTCTAATTCCTTTTAAATGTCTCATTAAGAAAATTGTTTGGGAGATGGGGTTTCAGGGCTTTTGTGTCCGGCTTGGCACAGCCCAGGCAGGGCTTTGCCAGACACATTCCACACTCCATTTCCCAGCTGGAGCCGCTGGTGCCTCTGAGTTGTGCTGCCCCAGCCCCAGGGACGCTCTCCTTGTCTGCCCATTCCCCCACGGTCTCTGGGCAGGGGTGGCCTCAGTGGGGGCTGCTGACATCCTCAGCACCTTGGAGGCTGCTGCTGAATTTTCCTGCTCCAGAGGCTTGTTCAGCCTTCAGCTCTTCAGTGCAGGAATTCAGTGCCCCAGGGCTCATAAACATTCAGAACACCTTAACAAGCCAAACCTCTGGGGATAATTTGATTTCAGTTTCCAAATCTTGTGTGGTTAATAAGAGAGAATTCATAAGTGCATTCAACTGAATATGTTCTATTTCAAAACACTGTGAGAAAACATTTCTTAGGTCCTGCTTCAGTTTTTTGTTATTTATTTTATTAACAGGGGAATGTTAATAGCAATCTCCAATTGACAATGAATGCAAGTAGCTCCTCATACTGTTTGAGTAGATATGAAAATCAAGACCCTTCATGGCTGACAATCAATCAGACTCTGTCCCTACTCCCACCCCACCACTTCCCCCATCCAAGCCCTGGCACTCAGAGCAGCCTTGTGCAAATCTGAGCTCCCTCCAGCCCAGGCTGCACCTGCAGCTTTCAGCTCCTTGGCTCCAACTCCCGCCTGCTTTCCTTGGAGAAGGAACTGCCCGAGACACAGAGGGATGTTCATTTATTGTCAGCCAACAAAGACAAGGGAAGGCACATCTCCATCAAATGCAAAAGTCATTCTTCTCCTGGGCACTGCTCTGCACTTGATTCCCCACAGCCTGTCCTGTTTCCTTCATCCCTGCATTGCCAGAGACTTTGTGGGACAAGGGAGCTCTGCTCTGGGGATGGAGGGAGATGCAAGTGCCACCACTGGGATGGGAACCACAACTCATCAGGTTTGTGTCCTTTGGGAGTCAGGAACTGATGAAACTCAGAGGCACAGAAAGTTTCTCTTCATGGCCAACAGACTATAGTGGAACAGCACACAATTTAATAACAATCACACTCTTCCCTGAGCTATGTGCATGGTCCCTGCAGCATCTGATGAGTCCACCACCCACAAGTGATTGTGATCATCCTGGTGTGGTGCAAAACAGCTCAAACAATTCCTGATTTGCAAAGCTGTCAGTGGTGGATGAAGAAGGGAGGTCAGGCTGCTCTTGTTGTTGAGGAAATTCTGAAAGCAGCCTGACTAATTTCATCTCCTCCTGTCCCGGCTGATCTCCCCTCTTTCCTCTTCCATCCATTGGCGTTTGCCTCCCACCAGCCCCAAGTGAAGAGCCTGGCTCTGTGTTCTCCCTCCCCTCCTGGCTGGCACTGCCAGGCTGGCATGAGGAGCCCCTCAGCCTTCCCTGCTCCAGGCTGCACAAGCCCAGCTCCCTCAGCCTCTGCTCACAGCCCAAGGGCTCCAGCCCCACCTTGGAGGCCCTTCCCAAACCCTGCTACAGCTGACAGACATCTTTCCTGCCCTGGGCAACCCAACCCAGGCCACAGTGACCTGGATAATCCATGTCCTTGGTGTCCTGGTCCCACAGCCCTCGCCCCTTGTTCCCCTGTCAGGCTCTGGGGTGGATCCTGTGGAACATCCTTTGGTGGAGGCTGTGGCTCCAGGTGGGCCGGGGGGATCCTGGGGGACAGGGACCCTGCTGGGCATGGACAGCATTGGACTTGTTGGGAGAAACTGAGAGGGGGAGCTGGGGCAGAGTGACCAACCCAGTGACCTGACACAGCCCTGCTGGGATGTCACACAGCCCCTGTGTGATGTCACAGCTGCTCTGTGAGGTCACAGCCCATTCTCTATTGTCACACAGCTGGCCTCTGATGTCACTGCCAATTCTGTGATGGCAGACCTCTGCAGTGTGATGTCACAGTTAGCTCTGTGATTTCAGACTTCTGTCCTGTGGTGTCACAGAGGCAATCTGTTATGTCATAGCTGCTCAATGACCCCACATAACCCACTCTGTGATGTCACAGCCCACTCTGTGACCTCATGTTACCAGATGATCAATTGTTTCCACCAGGTGAGCTGACACCTGGAGCTTGTTCTCAAAAACCCTGGGCCTATGGAAACCACACAATGCCCATTGTGTGAGAAGGGGAACTGGAAGTTCACCAGCCTGAGTGTCCTGCCAGCTCAGCCAGGCTCACTGGAACATTGAGGTCCACGACCACCAGGGCTCACCAGAGAGACCCCCAGGACAGGAGAACACATGGGTAAAGGGGAGGGGAAATACGTTAATGATTTTGGGGAAATTATATTCATACGTGTGTTTAGTCCAGGACAATCAATGCATATGTGTGCAAAATACAGAAAATAAACAGAAACTTTCCTGTACTCAGCATGCACGGCTTTGGGAGGAGCTGTCCCCCGTGTATCTAGCTGAATAAAGAATGTTGCTTCTTAATGCTACATTGGTGTTAAGGAGTTTTCTATTTTAACAAATTTTGGGTAACACTCCCACCTAGAGGACTGGAGGTGCCAGTGTGACCCCACCCAAACAAGGGCTGGAAGGAGGCTCTGGGGAACTCCAGGCCTGTCAGCCTGACCTGGGTGCCCAGACAGGTTATTGAACAGATCATCTTGAGTGCCATCACAGGGCACCCACAGGATGGCTGAGGGATCAGACCCAGCCAGCATGGATTTCAATGTCTGCCCTGATGATCTGGATGACGGGATTGGGTCAACCATTGGCAAATTGGCAGATGACACCAAGTTGTCTGGGAGTGCTGATCTGCTCGAGGGTAGGAGGGCTCTGCACAGGATTTGGACAGGCTGGATCCAGGGCCCAAATCCAACAAGATGACGTTTAATCAGTCCAAATATTGGATCCTGCACTTTGGCCACAACAACCCCTGCAGCACTACAGGCTGGGGACAGTGTGTCTGGAGAGCAGCCAGGCAGAAAGGGATCTGGAGGCACTGATGGACAGCAGGCTGGACATGAGCCAGCAGTGTGCCCAGGTGGCCAAGAAGGCCAATGGCTCCTGGCTGGATGAGGAATGGTGTAGCCAGGGCCAGCATTGCAGGCAATAAAAATCTCTGCATTGGTGTACCAGGACAGAGATGGGCTGTTTGAAGGGGAAGGAACAGGGGCAGGCAACAGGAAGAAATTTGTAGCAGGAAGAGTAAAGAAAGCAGAGGTGAAGCAAATGAAACGCTCAGGACAGTTTGGGGGTGGCTGCCAGGCAGCCCTGGCTCTGAGCAACAGCGTCTGCAGTGGCACAGGAAACTCCCAGCTGATGGGAACAAACTTTCAGGCTGACTGCAGAGGCCAGGACAAAGCTGAGTGGTTTCCCAGGTGTCCCCCAGCCCTTGCTGGCCCCAGGGGCTGATGGCATTTGTGCTCTCTCAGGTTCATGTCCCCACAGCAACAGCATGGGGGTGCTCCCCCTGCTCTGTGCAATGCAAACAGGGGCTGCTGAGCCAGTGCTTCCATGTCTGTGCCTGCAAGGATGGGGCACCTGTGTGAGCTGGGGGAGAGGCCAGGGCTGCAGAGGGGGGATGTTGTTGGCAGCTCCATCAGGACGCTCTGGGACACTGCCCTGGGCTGTCCAGTGCACTGGGGATGGATCAGCCCCTGCTCTGCTGCTCCTTCCCATCTCCCCCAGGGCCCTTGCAGAGCCCCAGCCATGCTGTTTGCCCCCAGCCTGCCCACGGCCAGCCTGGGGCTGCTCACGGGGCTTTTCTGTGCTGAGCATTGGCCTGGGTGTGTTCTTGAGAGAGCCTGGGCAAGGAGCCTGGAGCCCCCAGGGCCTGGCCTGAGGCGTCAGTGCTGCCCCAGCAGTGCCCATGGGCTGTCCCTGCTGCAGCCCCAGCACTGCCACCCCCAGGACTGTGCCTGGCCCCGAGAGCACTCAGGCCCTACAGCAACACCAGGGCCACCAGGGCAGTGGGGCAGGGCCACGGCAGCAGCACTGGCAACACCAAGTGCTGCTGCTGGTGGGCACAGCTGCTGTGCCAGCATTGATCTGCCCCCAGCTCTGCACAGAGACATTGCTGCTGCAGCTCCAGAGAAGGCTACAGAAGGGCATCTCTGGTGAGAACTTTCCTGGGAGATTCTTTAGTTCATTTTAAAGCCACTGAGAGCACAGCCCCTCATTGAAACAGTCTCTGAGCACAGGGAAAGTAGACAGAAACAAAATGAGAAATGCACAAGCAATTATATTTGTTTGTTGACTATATTGTAAAAGTAAGACACATAAAAAGAACCTCCAAAATGAAACCAACAAGGAGTATCAAAGATGACTTTAATTACAAATGATTAGCAAAAATTTTCCAGCAGTCTAATGTTTCTGAAAGCATCCAGTCATCAGTTTCCACACTGCAGCCTTGAGCTCCTGGTTCCTCAGGCTGTAGATGAGGGGGTTCAGGACTGGAGGCACCACTGAGTACAGAACTGACAGGGCCAGATCCACTGATGGGGAAGAGATGGAGGGGGGCTTCAGGTAGGCAAATATGCAAGTGCTGAGGAATAGGGAGAGCACGGCCAGGTGAGGGAGGCAGGTGGAAAAGGCTTTGTGCCGTCCCTGCTCAGAGGGGATCCTCAGCACAGCCCTGAAGATCTGCACATAGGAGAAAACAATGAACACAAAACAGGCAAGTGCTAAACAGGCACTGACAGCAATGAGTCCAATTTCCCTGAGGAGGGATTTGGAGGAGGAGAGCTTGAGGATCGGGGGGATTTCACAGAAGAACTGACCTAGGGCATTGCCACGGCACAGGGGCAGGGAAAATGTATTGGCTGTGTGCAGCAGTGAATAGAGAAAGGCACTGGCCCAAGCAGCTGCTGCCATGTGGGCACAAGCTCTGTTGCCCAGGAGGGTCCCATAGTGCAGGGGTTTGCAGATGGACACGTAGCGGTCGTAGCACATGATGGTCAGGAGAGAAAACTCTGCTGAGATGAAGAACATAAAGAAAAAGAGCTGTGTGACACAGCCTATGAAGGAGATGTCCCTGGTGTCCCAGAGGGAATTGTGCATGGCTTTGGGGACAGTGGTGCAGATGGAGCCCAGGTCAGTGAGGGCCAGGTTGAGCAGGAAGAAGAACATGGGCGTGTGCATGTGGTTGCTCCAGGCTACAGTGCTGATGATGAGGCCGTTGCCCAGGAGGGCAGCCAGGGAGATGCCCAGCAAGAGGCAGAAGTGCAGGAGCTGCAGCTGCCGCGTGTCTGCCAATGCCAGCAGGAGGAAGTGCCTGATGGAGCTGCTGTTGGGCATTTGCTGGGGCTGCACATGGGGACCTGTTCATGGAGAAAAGGACAGTGAAGAGTCAGAGGAGACATCTGAAACCAAAATAAAAGCCATTTCTCATACACCCCCCACTTTAACATACATAGACAATGTTTTGTGTTTAAGAGTTGTGAGGTTTTCTTTTTGAGCTCCCTGCATATCTGTCCAGCTTATTTTCAATATCAGATACACTCAGCATTTCTGCTGCCCTCTGGTAGAACAAAGTGAGTTCCCTGCAGCCAGATGGTAAGTGCAGACTGGGAGCAGATGATCTGTCACTTCATTCTGTTTTGAGTTTCTCTGGGCTTTTAATTTCTGAAATGGAGAATTTTCACACTCCCAAGTTTCTCTTACCAACCCCCAGGTACTGCTGAGAGCAGATGGATCCATCACAGCCCAGCTCCACATTTGTAGCCAAGGACTCACCTTGCTCATTTCACCAATCCAGCAGCATTTTCACTGTCACAACACCTCTGTCTTTCCCCATCAATCTTATAACACAAAGTTGTTCTAGGAGAGGTTTGCATCCTGGATTGAAGCTCCCAGCTTGGACTGAAATCTCAGAGAGAGTCCCAAGTGTCCTTATGATGGCACTGGATTGAGGGAGATGCAGCTCCTTCCCTGGCTGCACTGACAGCATTGCCCAGAGCCGGGCACTGGGGACAGTGTCACCCTGAGCCAGCTGTGCCCCCTGCCAGAGCCCCCAAGGCCAGGCAGCTGCTCCCAGCCCTGTGCTCTACAGAGGGAACTGGGCCCGGGGCTGCAGAGCTGCCCCACAGCTCTGCTGCAGCTCTGCCAGCACAGGAGGGGCTGCACACCTTGGAGCCCCGGCCCTGAGGGCACAGGCTGGGCTGGGTACAGGAGGGAGGGGGCTTGTGCAGAGGGAGGGGCTGCACTGGAGGGGATCCTGTGGATATCTCTAAACTCTCCCTGCCACAGCATTGCTGGGTTTTGTTTCCTCTCATTGCCTGATTTTCTCTCTGCTTCCTGGAGATTTTCCTCCTGCAGGTGTTTCCCTGCTCCTGATCTCTCTGTGGCAGCACTCACAGACCCCAAATCTCTGTGCACTCTCCTTGGCCTGACAAAACCCTGCCTGTTTGCTGGGCACTGGCTGGGAGCAGATTCTGTTTGCAGCTTGGATGAAGGACAGCTCAGACTGAGCCTGAAGGTTAAGAGCAAGGGTGATGCTGCTGCTGTCCTTGGGCACAGTGGCCTAAAGCATATTGGGGATCTCCTGTTAACCTATTGGAAGCACATTAGGAATCTCCTGTGAACCTATTGATCACAAAAAGTAACACTTCGGATGTCTCAGGCACTTGTCAAAATTCATATTAAATACTTCATAATCAACCTTTAATATTCATCCCCACTACCTTTCATTCTGCAATAGTAGGAAACTGACTTAGACTTAGAAAGTTTCCTCATTTTTATCAAAATCCTTGACTTGGAAATATTCTATGACTAATCAGAAGCCCTCAGCATGTCAGAGCTTCATGAGCATTTCACCTCCCCTGCACCAGAAATACCCAGATTTATACTCACAGAGTCTGTAGGCGTTGGGATGTTCCAGCTTTAGGAGATGGCTCCAGGAGCTGCAGCTGCATTGTCCTGCAGCCAGAGGTTCCTGTGCCAAGGGCTGGCAGTGATTGTGCCCCAGGCACTTCTCAGCACCTTCCCAGCCCTGACTAACTGAAGCTCTCTGGGCCTCTGTGCTGTGCCTGGGGTGGCTGCAGGCAGTGACCCAGCCCTGCTGGGCTGGCAGAAGAGCTGCTCATCAAGAGAAATGTGCTTTTGAAGCTCTTCTTGGTTTCCCAGGAGCTGCCTCTATGCCAGGAGCCCAGCCCAGCTCAGCAGCACAGACACAGCACAAGGACTTTAATGAGCCTCTGGGGCTTTGTGCTCAGGCCCTGAACATCAGTCCCTGAGAGGGAGCTGAAGAAACCTCTCCAGAACTCCAAGTCAGAATCCAGCTCCAAAGTTTCTTGAAATTTTAATGGGTCCCACTGAGGGACACGACTGAGGAAGTGTCCCCAGGCCCCAGGCAGAGCAGAGAACTGGAAGCACTGATGACAGGTGGGGACAAAGAGAAGCCAAGTCTTGGTGCCCTGGGGCACAGCAGGGTCTGTGCCACCAAGTGCTGTGAGGAGACACCTTGTCCTGAGGCCCTGGGGCCTCCTGGCACAGCCCCAGCCAGGCTGGGCACTGTCAGCCCCTTGTCTTGCCCTCAGCATCCTCCCCTAGCCCACATCCCAGTGGCCTCAAGGATCTGCTGGAAGGAGTCCCTGGGGAGCCTTGCTCAGCAATGGCCCTGGGGGCTCCTTCATGCTCCCTGCAGGGACTGCAGGTGTTTCAAAGGACTTTGGGTTTGGCTTTTGCCTTGGAGTCTCTGAGAGGTTTGTGCAATCATGACCTCCAATTATTTGCTGTAATTAGTCCCTGGAGACGCTTTGTCAGTAGCAACACTCAGTGGGGCTCATTAATACTTCAGGATACTTCAGTTGTTTTAAGCTACTTCTTGTTTCCCTTTCGATACAGACTCTATGAAAAAAATTGTGCAGTCCCAGCCTCCAATATCTCCTTTAATTATTCCCTGGAGAGCCTTTATCAGTAATGACACTCAGTGGGCCATTTATGCTTCAAGGTACTTCAGGTATTTTAAGGTATTTGGTTTTGCCCTTTGGATACAGACTCTGCGAGAGATTTGTGCAATCATGGCCCCAATTATCTGCTTTAACGAGTCTCCTGAGAGCTTTGTACTGACACTCAGTGGGGCTCATTAATACTTTGAGATACTCAAGGTTTTTAAGGTACTTTGTGTATCCCTTTGCACTCTGAATATCTGAGAGGTGTTTATTCCAATTCTGGTCTTCAATTCTCTCCTCCAAGGAGCTCATGAGCAGTTTGTGTTGGGGATGGACCTCAGTGAAACCCATTCATGCCTTGAGACACTTTGGGGTTTTTTTCTTACTTTAACTCCTGGAAAGGTTTGTGCAATCTCCTCTCAGGCCCTGAGCTTCAAGGACTCAGCTCCAAATGCAGCACCGGGCTCATTAGGATCAAGCAAGTCCTGACAAACTATGGCTCTGCCTTGATTTCTCTCTGGTCTGGAGCAGTTCATGGGGCAGACTTCCTTTTACAGTTGTGGAGAAATATTTCAAAGAGCTTTTAAGTAATATGTAATCCTATTTTAAAGAGTGTATTTTATTACTGTTCTCTTTGGAGAAGAGCTGATTGGAGCGTTAAGTGTTTTATATTGATGTAGGGCACTCCTAAGGAGGTCTGGCCAGGTCAGTGAAGTTGTACCTTGGAGCTGACCCAGTGTGGACAACCTTGCCTCACATTCCCCAACCTCATGTGAGAAACCATTTTCACTTTCAAAAATTTAAATTGTTAAGATCTTATCAAAATACAACAGAAGACTTAATAAAGAAAATAACACAGTGCTGGGAGCAAAGGATTCAGTTACCGTGCGCTCAGCTACAAAATGGATATTCTGTCTTTTATATCTCTGGCCCCTCCCAAAGTCTTGTCAATCGACTCCTTCTTCACTGTCCAGTGGTGGAGATCACTGTCTTACACCTTGATTGGAGGTCAGGTTCTGCCATAGTAACAAGCTGACCCTCCCAAATGCCCCGACTACTGAGGCCATCCTGTGATAACAATGCAAGGGGGAGGGGAAGGATAACTATACATCTACAAAACTTTTCTTAACATATAATTAATATTCACTCTTTAACTGTGAGAGTCAACCATAGGATTACTCATTTGTAACAAACCCTCCTTTTCTTTTTCTATAAGTAATTTTGCTCAAACAATTAAGTAAAAAATTTCTCTCTCTCTTGAATGAGTCATACCAGCATCTGTTGATGTGGGCAAGGACAGTGGGAACAGCAGAAAAAATCTCAGGTTTTCCTTAGACACACTTATTTGGAATGCACAAAAGGGCACCACAGAGGTCCAGTATGGCTTTGACTCCCATCTACCGTGCCTATGTGGCTGCTACCCATAGTCAGTGTATCTTAGGGGTGAGCACAGAGGCCAACTCGGTCCTGCCCTCCAGTCCCTGTTGAATTAAAAGGCAACTGAGCAATGATAGAGGTCTGGTATGGCCTTTTGTCCCCACCTTACCATGCCAACAAGGTTGCTACCCACAGCAGGGCTATGGAGCCTTCTTGGTAGCAAACAAAGGGGCCAACCCAATCTTGCCCTCTATTCCTTGTCTTACTTCTTAAGGATGCTGCCCCATTACCTTTTACAGTCCCTTGTGTACTTCTCCTCAACAGATGCTGGTAATTCTCACCCATGAAAACAGGAAGACAGTTCTCGAGCTGGTTGGTGGAAGCTTGACTCTACGTTTCGGGTGTCTTGGTGTTTTTCTGGTTGTCTTTCAGTCTCTGCTTGAAAGTCAATCTTGTTTCATGCAACCTGGATGTTACAGTCCACTCTTTGGGTTCTTCTCCTGAGCCCCTGACTCTGTTGCCATGAGTCCATGCCTGCTCTGCAGTTCACACGGCCAATTTGGTGGTGAGCAGTACCTGAAAGGGACCTTCCCACTGAGGAGTTAGAGGCTGATCTCTCCATTACTTGATCATCACCCAATCCCCAGGATTATTATTATGGATTCTGAAATTCAGGGAGGTAGTTTGAGGAATTGCCCCTTTATGTCTTAGCCCTTCTAAGGTTTGTGCTATAGACATAACTTATTTCTTGGCATTGGCTTCCCCTTCCTCATAGGTGGCAACCTTCTGGGGTGAGGTCAGGAAGGGTAACCCAAACATCATTTCATGGAGTGACACCCCCAGATCTGATTGGGGTTGGGTTCTAATTCTTAATAAGGCTAAAGGGAGACATTTTATTAATGGCATTTGGGTTTCAATCATGAGCTTAAATAGAGCTCTTTTAAGAGTTTGATTCATTCTCTCAACCTGACTGGAACTCTGTGGATGCCTTGGAGTGTCTAATTCCTATTTTACTCCTGGGCCTGAACAACTTTCTGCAATACCTTCGATGTGAAATGAGTTCCCCCATCTGAATCAATCCTGTTTGCCGTCTCATACTGGGGAATGATTGATTCTAGAAGTGTTTTACTCACGACACTGGCATTGGCTTTCACAGTGTGTACCACCTCGACCCAATGAGTCAAGTGATCTACTATCACTGGCAAAAACTTCCAACATTGTACCTGAGGAAACTCAGTAAACTCTACTTGGATGTTTTGAAAGGGCTTTAAGGCAGTTCTCACCCTCCTCTGAGTGTTTTTCCCATGACCTTCTTATTCACTTGCTGACATATCACACACCATTCAGTTACTTGCTTAGCTATTCTGAAAATTCCTATGCATCCCCAATCCCTTAGAAATTGATCACTTAGCACTTATGTATCCCAGTGTGTTGTTCCATGTATGCCTTCTAGCATTTTCCTGGCAAAGGGTTTATTCAACATTTGCTGCCCATCTGCTAATCTCCCCTTCATTATCTTTCTTGGCTCCTGTTTTAAGGAGTTCTTCTTCTTCTGTCCCACTGAATATGGGGACTTTTTCCATTTCTCTCATGGGGATTAACACTAATATTAGTGTTTCTGTCTCTGATTCAATTGCATTTTTAGCTTCAAAATCGGCTAAATTTTTCCCTTGCACCCATTTTTGATATCTTTTGAACATATACCACTGCTACTTCCTCTGGTAATACCACCGGTACTTCCTCTGTAAGGTTTCTAACTCTTCTAAAGAAATTTTTTGTGAATCAGTCTCTTTCCCTTTGAAGTGAATAACCCCCTCTCTTCCCAAATTTTTTCAAAAGTATGCACTACTCCAAAAGTGTATTTTCAGTCTGTATCTATTGTTCCCCTTTTCTGTGCTAATATTTCCAGAGCTCGTTTTAGGGCATGCAAATCACAGGCTTGGGCTGACCAGCTGGAAGGTAACTTTCCCTTTTGTAAGGCTACCACCCCTTCATCCACTATAGTGTACCCTTGTAATATATGGTAGGGATAATTCATGCTATTAATGTATGGTATAAAATATTGTGAAATCCAAACCATGTATTTTGACTACCTTGGCCAGGAGCAGCTGTCTTATTCAGACTCAACTATTTCCTGGATGCAAGTTAAGACAACAATCGAGGCCTTAAGGTAAGAATAGAAGCTTCCAGGGAGATGATCACTTGTTTCCTGAGTTGTCCAGAACCATTGGAAACCAATTATCACCTTGATGATTGCATCTATCAAGACAGTCAGCGATGCCACCCTGATACATCTGAATACACGACTCCTCCGAAGCTGATTGACACCAATGGCACACCTGGACGAGGCTTTTGTCCACCTCTGCTCATGGAAAGCAACAGCAATGCATGTGAAGAGACACAAAGAAAATTTTATCATCGTTGCCTCGGACAGAATAAACTGTAAAAACCTCGCAGCACGAAGCTGCGAGCATGAACTGGGGGGACTCTGACACTCCAGGGGTCAGATCCGTGTTCACCCAGTGCCGATCCCAGGCTCAACGCTGTATCTTTGGCTGTGGTGGTTTCAAAGAACAAACTTTGGTCTCGCAGACAAAAAAATAAATCTGTTCTAAATTTTTTATAATTTTGGCTCACAATTTGATCATTTATAAGACTCTTGATTTTCATATCTGTTCAAACTGAATGAAGAGGTGCAAGGGGTCAATATAAATTGGACATTGCTGATATCAATCTATGAACAGGAAAAGAACACAGGACAAAAGTCTTCTCTCTGCATTGTTTAAATACAGCATATTCACTTTCAATAAGCTTCTGAAATCTGTCTAATTAACCAAAAAACAGATTATTAGCAAGGGCTTTTCTTGTTTGGATGTTTTAAACAAAAATGTTTATGAGCCTTTGTCACTGAATTCCCAAATGGAAGAGCTCCAGAAAGAAGAGGCCTCTGGAGTAGGAAAATTCATCAGCAACCTCCAAGTGGCTGAGGATCCATCCCTATCAGGGCAGCAATGAACAGAAATGGGCACAGCCTTGTGGCTGCCCCAGCTTTGGCATGGGCCCTGGGCCTGGAGCAGGAGCAGCTCTTGAGGGCCCCAAGGTCAGGGCTCTTGTGCTGCCCTGGGCAGATGGGATGGCAGCAGGGGCTGCAGAGCTCTCAGCACCTCAGCCCGAGGGGAGCAGGGCAGCCAGGGAGCCTCCTTTGGCCTTGGCCAAGCACCTTCCCCCATGGCAAAGGCTGAGTCCTGTGGCAGCTGCAGCTGCTGCTGTGCCCTTGCCAGGGGCTGAGGCCGTGGGGCAGTGCCCAGAGCAGCCTGGCCTGAGCAGAGCTGTGGGGCCAGAGCTGGCTGGGCTGGGCTGGGGAGAGGCCCTTGGTGCTGCCCAGAGCTCAGGGCAGCTGGCAGAGCTTGCAGGGAGCTGGGCCGGGCTCAGGGAGCCTGGTCCAGAAACCATCAGTGTCCATCTCAGCCTGGCTGACCGTGCAAGGGCAGGACTCAGGCCAGGCCTTGTGGGGCAGGGCCAGCACCTGTGCAGGGCATTGCAAACAGGCAAGTGCTCCAGAGAGGAGGCTGCTCTGTGCCCTTGGTGGCATGGACAGAGCAGGGAGGGGGCCCAGGATATTTGCCAGCACCAGCCTGTGTCCCCAGCCCTTGGCAGTCTTGGCTACTGAGCCCAGCTTTGGTGTGGGCTGAGTTTGGCTGTGGCCCAGCTCCATCCTCCTGCAGGGCTCAGGGCCTGTTCCCAGCCATGGCCAGCCCTGTCCAGCCTCTCTGCTGGCCCAGAGGCCGGCAGAGCCTGGGGCAGGGCTGTCTGTGTAGCCCCACAGGTGCCAGGGGCTCTGCAGGAGCTGGCAGAGGCTGCCCAGCAGGGAGGCCATGGGGCACAGAGCCCCAAGGCTGCTGTGGGCACCACGGCACAGGGGCCGTTCCCAGCCGCAATGCTCCTGGCCTGGGCTGGGCCTGCACAGGGGCTGGGCCACCATGGCTGGGCCAGCAAAGGGGCACAAATGTGAAATATATAAGGGCAAGGAGACCAGCTCCTTTTGGATACCTTTTTTGAGTGATAAGCTCTGGGTGGGGGCCCAAGGGGTCGCACACACCGCTACTGATCCCTTTGGCGATGCAGAGGAAGAGATAGACAGTTTTGCTCCACAGCATGACTGGGGCTTCCATCCTCATGAGCGTGCCTAGGAAGACAGTTTTTGGCTCGTCATCTAGGGTCCTCATTCTGATCCAGTTCTAGTCAGGTCACAGTGACATCTAAAGCTTTGTTGGTGGAGTAGGAGAACTTTTCGCTAGTAGGACCCATTGCTTAGTTCTTTAAATCTTCGGCTAGCTCATCGTTTTTGGCGTCTTTCATTGGATTTCCTTGACTCTCTCTTAGTTTGCATATTTTCCTTGGAATTTTACTTGATGCCATGTTGAGGAGCAGTGGAGGCAGTACTGGACAGATGCAACAAAGTTACTGTTAGGGTGAGGGGATTATCAGCGGGGGCAACTTAAATGTTCGACATTTAACAACAATTTAAATAACACAGTTAACTTGTTACAGTTTTAGATTAACACTAACAACTCTAATTGTATTAACTTGTGGACTTTTTCATAACAAGTCCCCCCTCTATTCTTTGATTGGGCTGATGCCCGCATCAATTTGCTGTTTCTAGCTCTTGGAAATAAAATTTCCTGAGTTTTTTGAATTTGCCGTATATTTCTTTTGCAGTTTCATGTTTCTGCCTCTGGCTTTCCACTAACATTTTTTTTGCTTGTCTCTGATTACTTATCTTGGGAATTTGAATACTTGCTTCGACTGTGGAAGTTAGCATTCACACTAAACAGGGCAAGAGACACAGTAGAAACAACAATCCAGTTATTGAACAGATAGTTATAAATGCAGCTTTTTCCCACCACGTTCCTATAAAGGACCAGAACTCATTCCATCAGTTAGTATTGATTAAAGGTGTCCACTCTTGAGTCCCTACATAAGCCAATTTGTGGATTTCCTTAGAGATGTTCTTAATTAAAGCACTTTTATTGTCAATCTCCAAGCAGCACTCAGAAGAGTTGAATTTTCTGCATATTCCTCCCTCATGTGCCAATAGGTAATCTACAGCCAGTCTAATTTGATAAATTACTGTTCTTGTTTGGGACAATTGGTCACTTATATGCTCAAATACTAGAGCTGTTTGATTAGAAACTTTTTCAAGTACTGCTTGTAGCCTGATTATTCTATTTAACATACAGATAGGGGTGCAGTAGCCCCAGGATTCACCCTGAGCCCATGTTGCTAGCCCGTAAGTTTGGATGATTTCTTCTGGAGTCCACACTTCGCTCTTCCATACTTGTGTCCCGCCCATGTCAATTTCATCTCTTTTCTTTCTATTGTCTTTCTTTAAATCATCATATACTGGGACTCCTAGGTGTGCTTCTGCTTTCTTAGGTAGTGGGAAAAAGGTTGGTTTGATGACCCCTATGATACAACTCCCTGTCCAGTCTCCAGGTAACTTTGTATATGCTGTGTCCCCACAGATCCAAAACAAATACTCTGGGGCCTGCCAGAACCCATCTATGGTTTCATCCAGGAATTCCCAAAATTTTGATAGTTTTCTGATTCTCCAGAAGGGGTTTATTCTTTTTGCTGTACATTGATACAGCTTATATCCTTCATGATATATACATCCCTTTTCTGTTTTTCCACCAGCCCAATACATATTGGGCTCCTTTGGGTCCCGTCTGGTATCCAAATTCTTTATTATTAAATATCTTTTACATGCCATTTTTCCTACAGGTTTGTTGTATCTCTTCCCCATTCTCAGTATGCATTCTTCACCTATTATTTTTGATTTTAGGTTCCATTTTTCTTTTCCCCTGGATGTCAAAGATTCGTATTCTAATTTTGTTTGTTTCCATCTCAAAATTTCTAGTGGGCTTAGATTAATTCCCTCCCAAGGCCAAATTTCAGTCATTTGGGTACTTCCACAAACCCAACACTTGGTTAAATTTACCTCTTTGCTTATCTTTTCTACTAGATCTATAAATAATTTTTTTTTTCCAAGGGGATGTCTGGACTATCTCTCTCCCTTGTCAGCTGTTTTTCCTTTACCAGGTCTTTTAATCCTAATGCTCAAAACAAAACCAGGGTTCTCCTACTTGGAATTCCCCAAGCAGGTGTTGCCTATAAGAGGCCGTATTCCTGCTAACTCAGTAGACCTTCCTGTCTTCTCGGCAGGTAATTAATTGAGAGTGATTAAAACAGCTCAGGTTTATGTTGGTGTGGACTCTGAATAGGGCCTTCAGGTCTTCCCCATCATAGATGGGATAGTAACATTTGGTGCAAGGGTCCTTATCTCTGCTGACAGCACCACTCACCAGCAGCATCAGCACCAGTTTTCCCAAGAGTCCAGTAGGGGCCATTTTTTCCATGCTTGTTCCCCCCGGTCTTGCCTCTTGGATCTCAGGTCTTCCAAGGGATTTGATAGAGTCTCTGTACACTGGCTGTTTCACTGTCTATCTGCTTATTTTTACTGCCTTTTGTGAAAGCTCAGCAGGAGAGTTTGATTTCTATTAATTTTCTTAGAGGGGGTGATTCTAACTTTTCAACTCTTAAAACACTTTTTACCACTCACCACGTTACAACAAATCTCTTAACTCCTATAATGGCTTATAAGAACAATTCTTTAGCTCTGCTTTCAGTCTTTATCAGTCCTTGGTTTTTTCTTAAGAATTATCTTTAGATCTTTTGGATTCTGGCTTACAGTCCGCTCTCATGAATTGGTGGATGAGGTTCTTTCTACTGGTCCTGCAGATGGTGCAAGGGAGTTGGGTATTTTGTTGGGAGGTGTCATCGGCCCTTTGACTCTAGTAATATGTGTCCAACCCTTTTCTTGAGTCCATATCTCCGTGTGTGTAGTCAGCAACACCTGAAAGGGACCTTCAAATTTAGGTGTTAAAGGTGTTAAAGGTGTATTGTTCCATGATTTAATTAGTACCCAATCTCCAGGGTGAATATCATGCACATTTGTATCTTGAGGAGAGGTTTGGGGTATATATCCTTTTTTTCTAAGGCTCTCTAATGTTTTCCCACTAGATTCTAAATACTTGTGGGTAGCCACTTCTTCATCTAAATAATTTCCAGTACTGTAGGAGGACAGTAAGAATGGAAACCCAAACATCATCTCATAGGGGGAGACCTCTATATCTGCTCAGGGTCTTGTTGTAATGCGTAGCAAGGCTAAGGGTAGGGGTAGGCACTTCAACCAATTTCATTTGGTCTCAGATATTAATTTTGTCAACACTTTTTTGAGTGTTTTACTCATCCTTTCAACTTTGCCTGAGCTCTGGGGATGCCATGGAGTATGTAGTTTCCATTTCATCCCCAAGGCTTCAATTACTTGCTGTAAGGCCTGAGCAGCAAAGTGAGGCCCCCTATCAGAATCGATAGTGTTCACTAAACCATACCAGGGAATGATGTCTTCCAAGATTATCTTTGCGACCACTTCTACAGTCTCCTTTTTAGTGGGAAGAGCTTCTACCCAATGAGTGAGGTGGGTAGGCGTTTATATCCCTGTACCAGAGGCATTTCAGTGACGTCTATCTGTATGTTTTGGGATGGTCTTAAAGCCAATTCTCTTCCTCCGGGTTCTATTTTTCTCATTACCTTTTGGTTTATCCTTTGACAAATTACACATCCTTTAGTTATTGTTCTGGCTAAATCATACACTCCAATGCATAGGTTTTCTGTCAGGAAGTGGTCGCATAGTCCCTGGGTTCCCTAATGTGTTAGTTCATGTATTTCTGTTAATACTTTCTGTGCTAACGCTTGATTTAGAAACTTCTTCCCATCTGGGTTAACCATTCACCATGTTCCCCTTGGTGTAACTTCAGTTCCTCTATCGCCTTTTGTTCTTTCTCACTGAGGATTGGTCTTACTTCACGTTCCTTTTGTCCATCTTTACCCTTTAATTTGAAAATCTTAACTGGTTCTCCTAATTCTAAGGCTGCTTCCTTGGCCATTTGGTCAGCAAGTTTATTCCCTTTTATCTCAAGTGTATTCCCTTTCTGGTGTCCTTTTATGTGCACTATTGCTATGTCTGTTGGCTTTTGTAAAGATTTTAATACTATCTTTATTAGCTCTGCATGTGCTAAATTTTTTCCTTTAGAATTTAAATATCCATGCTTCTCCCAGATCTTACCAGATGTGTGGACTATGCCAAATGCATATTGCCAATCTGTGTAAATGGTGCCATAATCTTTCTCTAACAAATCTAGTCCCCTTTTTAATGCATATACTTCACAGCACTGGGCTGATCAATTCAAAGACAGTTTATCTTTTTCTAAGACTTCCATGTCTTTACCACCTATTTTTGCATACCCAGAAACTCTTCCCAGCGATCACTCAAGAGGACCCATCTATGAACAGCACTCTCCCATAACCTAAGGGAACATCTCTGAGGTCTTCCCTTACTTTTGTTTACATGTGTATTAATTCGAGGCAATTGTGTTCTAAATTGTCTACGGGTTCTCAAGAAAGGAATTGAGCAGGATTAAGACACTTAGAAGTAGCTAGGTCTAAATTATTAGTATCTATTAGGATAATTTTATATTTTAAAATCCTAGAGTCAGTGAGCCATTGCTGGGCCCTTTGACTAAGAACCGTTCTAATATCATGTGGTGGGTGCACTTTAATCTTTACCTGTAATGTCAATTTCTGGGCTTCTATCAAAAATGCTGCAGCTGCAATTGCTTGCAGACAGGTTGGGCCCCCGCTGGGCTACAGGATCTAGTAATTTTGATAGAAATGCTATGTGTTTTCAGGATCCTCCCCATTCTTGGGTAAGCACCACATAGGTGATTCCTTCTTCTGCGCTTACAAATAGATAAAATTCCTTCCTAAGATCGGGCAAATTTAGCACTGGGGCTGAAGATAATTTATTCTTTAGATCCTGCAATCGCTGGTCATCTGTTGTCCACTGGATTGGTTCTTGGTCTACCAATTTATTGTAGAAAATTTTCACACTCTGTGTGTAATTATTTATCCACAATTTGCAATACCCAAATAATCCCAGGAGTTTTCTTACGTACCTCTTAGTTTTAGGAGCCAGAATTGAAAGAATTCCTGTAATTCTTTCAGAATTGAATTTTTTACACCCTCTTCCAATCACGTATCCTAGATAGGTGACTTCAGGTTCTATTAATTCCAATTTATCCTGCGATACCTTCAGCCCCTTTTCCCCTAGGAAATTTAATAGTTGTATACTGACCATTTTGACTTCACTTTACTGTTCTCCAGATGCAAGTAAATCATCAACGTATTGCAATATTTTTATTTCTTCTTTATGATGGAATGGATCTAATAATTCTTCTAGTGCCTGCCCGAACAGATTAGGGGACTCAGTAAATCCTTGTAGTAAGCGTGTCTACCTTAACTGCATTTTCCGGTTTCTATCCGGATGTTCCCATTCAAACGCAAACCAATCCCAGCAATCTTCAGGAAGGGGACAAGACCAAAAAGCATCTTTTAAATCTATGATGGTAAACCAAGCGTGTTCTCTTGGGATCTGACTCAGCAATGTGTATGGATTGGGCACTAGAGGGTGCCTTGCAATAGTCCTCTTATTTACTTCTGTTAAATCCTGGACCAATCCATATTTTCCCTCCCTATATTTTTGATAGCTAATATGGGGGTATTAGGGGGGGGGCATACACGGTTCTAGGATACCTTCCCTTAATAGGTGCTCGACCACAGGCGCCAATCCCTTCCTTCCCTCTAATGATATGGGATACGGTTTCACCTGTATGGGAGAAGTGTCTTTGTGCATTTCTACCTTTACTGGTGGAATGTTCAAATATCCATATTTTCCCTGTTCTGCCCACACCTTGGGGTGGATCTCTTCTAAGTCTCTTTGGGTTAACCTCATAAGTCTGAACACCATTTTCCCGTTCTCAGGTAGGATCCCCACTCCCAACAGGACTTGTAAGTCTCTACCCAACAGACTGGTTTCTAGTCTAGGCAGATAGATAATATCTACTATACATTGCCTTGAATTTCCTTTTATTTTTACATTTTCGACAACTGGTGCTCTAAACAGCTTCCCTTCTGCACCTAATATTTCACAGGTCTTATTCCCAATGATCATCCCCACTGGTAACTTATTAATACTTGATCTATCAGCTCCTGTATCCACAAGGAATTCAAAGTCTTCATCTTGGGGACCCACTATAAAATTTATTAGGGGCTCTTCTTGGTGTCTCATCGGATCCCCTAACATATAGAGCCCCTTACACCCCTAGTTGTCACCCCTCAAGACCCGTTCCAATGACTCCTGTTCCTGCGCAATCGTTGCATCTATCCGCAACTTCCTGCAATCTTTCCTAAAGTGTCTGACTTCTTCACAATAATAATGTGTCCTGTCATTAGGTACTCCTTCTATCTTTCTTGGTTTTTCCCCATCTTTTCTAAAACCTGTTTTTTTCCCTGTATCATCCTACCGAGGATGTTGGCTTTTTTTGACCTATTCCAGAAGACCATACTGATGGGCTGTTATCAGCCCCAACACTTTGCCGAGCTACAGCAACCATTATTCTGGCTTTTGCTTTTGCCTTCTCCTCTTCCCTCCTTGGGTAAACCTTCAGAGCCTCTTTTAATAACTAATTTATACCTTTCTCTTGCCAGTCTTCAATTTGTTCCAACTTTCTCCTAATATCGGGCCAAGATTTTGTAACAAATTGTACTTTTAAATGTACTTGTCCCTCTGGACTATTGGGATCTGGATCAGTTATATTGGAATATAACTGAAAATTCCTCCTCAATCTATTGGGCCAACTTGCTGGAGTCTCATCTTTTTCTTGAGTGCCCTCAAAGGCCAATTTAGTGTTGCTACTATGAGGGATAGATTCTTTTATACTTTCAATTATCAGAGACCGGTAGTCTCTCATATTCCTTCTGCCTTCTTCCCAATTTGGATGCCACCCTGGACCGACTAAAGGCATCTTAAGGTCTCCAAGAGGCCCTATTCTACTCTCCCTCTCCCAAATTCTGATTGCTGCTGCTCTGATCATTCTGACCTCCTCAGGACAAAACAAGATATTAAATATAGAGTTTAATTCTCCCCAGGTGTAAGTGTTAGATCCAAGGAACTGGTCCAACAGATTTGAAACGCCCACTGGATCTTCCACTAAAATTCCTAACTCCTTTTTAAAACCCCTCCCTGGGCACCAGGACCTTCCCTTGTTTAGCCACTCGCCAGTCCAGACCATGAGTCCAAACCCTGGGCTAGACCGTCCTGTTCCAATACCATATCTGCCTTCCTCACTTTTTGAACGGAGGTAGAAAGGTTCAAGGAGACTCCATTCTGTGGGGTTACAAGGGGTATCTCTTCCCAGAAACTAGGATCAACCCAAGTGGGACCTGACCCCTTTGCTGTCCACCATCCAGCTTGGCTACCCCTCCCCAGTGGAATAGCCTAGGCGAAAGGGATGTGTGCAAGAATGTGTGGTGCCTGTCCTTGCCTTAACCTAAAGAGTCCCCACCCCAGTGCTCTTGGGCTGTGGGTTCATTATCTCCTCCCCAAGATCATGGCAGTGCACCACCTGCGGTACGTCTGGACCGGTCCTGGGAATTGAGGACCCTTGTGGGCACTTGGTACTGGCTGTGCCTGAGGGCACCCTGAGATGCATGTGACTCACTCAATGTCTAGGTACTCCACACAGCCAGACCTACCTAGACCGCAATGGTCTTAGCAAGGGAGACCTAGCCCTGAAGCATGCCACTCACGCCTGAATGCCCGGGGGAGGGCCCTCACTATCCTCAGGAGACACCTCACTCAGCAGTTCCTCTCATTCCCCCATTCCTGGCTGGCCCCCTCACGGGGGTCTGGAACTGCGGAACTAAGGGTCCTCATTCGCTTCAGGGGTCTGAGCTGCCCGCCCTTGTCTCACTCACACACCCTTTGCACACCTCCTACACCCGCCACCGGGGTCACTTACTCCTCCAGCGCTCCTCAGCATTGCTGATCCCAGGCTAATCTCTTCGGTCCAGGTAGCCAGCTGTCCTGGAGGTCCATGGCAGGCAGCCGTCCCGTTCCTGGCATCCTCTTCAGGCATGGCTATCTCAAATGGGTCCCCAGCTGAAATGAATAGGGCAAAGAGAGTTGCTCCTTTTGGATACCTTTATGGAGTGATAAGCTCTGGGTGGGGGCCCAAGGGGTTGCACACACAACCGCTGCTCCCTTTGGCAACGCAGAAAAGGAGATAGACAGTTTTGCTCCACAGCAGAACTTGGGCTTCCATCCTCACAGGTGTGCTTAGGAAGACAGTTTTTGGCTCATCATCTAGGGTCCTCATTCTGACCAGTTCTAGTCAGGTCATGGTGACATCTAAAACCTTGCGGGTGGAGTAGGAGAACTTTTTGCTAGTAGGACCCATTGCTTAGTTCTTTAAATCTCCGGCCAGCTGGTTGTTTATAGGGCCTTTCATTGGATTTTCTTGAATGTCTCTTTGCATATTTTCCGGGGATGTTACCCAATGCCATGTTGGGGGGCAGTGGAGGCAGTACTGGACAGATGCAACAAAGTTACTGTTAGGGTAAGAGGATTAACAGTGGGGGTGTCACAGACATCTTTTGTGAAAAATCCTCTCTTTAGGATTTTTCCTTCTTCTGGGGAGCTGAGGTCCCAGAAAGAGAATGTAAACAATTATCATCTGCTGCTGTGGAATGTAACAGGCGCATCTGTGATTGGCCCATGTTCCATGTTTACAATTAAGGGGCAATCAGAGACTGAGCTCTCTGGGACAGATTCACAGAGAGCCCTATTGTTGATGGATTCCTATTCTATTCTTAGCTTAGCAGCTTTTGAACTTTTCTCTTTATTCCTATTAGTATAGTCATAATGTATTATGTATCACAAATTATTTAATCCAGCCTTCTGATCATGAAGCCAAGATTCTGGTCTATCTCTCTCACCCTGAGAAACCCTTGCAAAGCCCTGCAACATGGGGGTAACTTAAAGGTTTAACATTTAACAACAATTTAAATAATACAATTAACTTGTAACAATTTCAGATTAACACTAACAACTCTGTATTAACTTGTGAACTTGTTCATAACAGAAATATGACACAAATATCAGAGATAAGGATGAGCTCAAAATGATTCACTAGTGCATGGTAGAATGGACCAGAAGGGAAATCAGGAGCAATCATGTATACTGGCTGAGATATGGGTCAGATGAAGGGTGGATGTGCCAGGCATTAAACATCCATGTAAGAGCTAAGAAACCATTGAATCAGGAAGAGAATGACTATGCTGCCTGCTGTGGGAGGGAGAGCTCACCCTCCAAGATGAGCATGTTTAAGATATCAGAAAAACAGAATGGGACCCATTAGAACACTTTTCCCCTCCACCTCCAGTAGCCCCAGATGCACCTCCCCTACTGCCTGATGGGCCTAGCCAGAACACCAGGAGCAGGGTAGAACAAAGACAGGAAAGCAGATCAGGGGATGGGAACCAAGCAGTGGGATTATATACCCTGAGGGAAGCACCCCTGTGTGGAGTGCAGGGAGGAATTAGATTTGTAACCGTGCCTCTCAGTTCTTCTGACATGAGAATGTTCAAGAAATAATTGAAAGGATTACTAGACGACTTCACTGGATTAGTGGAACAGTTAGACCAGTTTCCTGGGACCAAAATCTATACATGGGAAGAGATGCAATCAATAACGACCATGCTATTCACACCAGAAGAAAGACAGATGATCCGAGCAGCTGAGATATAGATATGGGAAAGGGAGCATGTGCAAGGACCTCCTGGGGATCTGGAAATGCCCATAGTGCACCCCACCTGGGACCACAGCAGCACTGAGGGGAGGCAAGACATGGAGGAATACAGAACATTGATTATAAGAGGTATCAAAGAGGCAGTTCCATGTAATTAAAATCTCATGAAGCTTTTGATGAGCAGCAAAGGAAGTAAGAAACTAGGACAGAGTGGCTAGAAAGATTGAGAAGAAATATGAGGCAATATTCAGGAGCTGACCCTGATACAGTGGCCAGATAGATCTTACTAAAGATAAATTTCATCACTCATGCCTGGCCAGATATATGGAGAAAGTTAGAAAAGTTAGATGGTTGTCAAGAAAGGTTAGAGGATCTTTTAGGGGAAGCACAGAAAATGTGTGTAAAGAGGGAAAAAGAGAAGACCAAGACAAAACCCAAGGTAATGGCAACTGCCATTAGGGAAGGAAACCATGTAAAGAACAACCGATGTAGGGGGGAGGACCCAATGTCAGAGAAGGTAGACAGAGGGCAGTGAGCATGGGCTGGAGAGGCTCTGCAGGACTGACAGGATGGGCTTTGGGGCTGGCAGGAGAAGCTGAGGGACCTGGGCTGCTGGAGCTTCTGAAGAGGAGGCCCAGGGCTCCTCCTGCAACTGCTCCAAGGGTGGTTTCAGAGAATCCCAGAATCAACAAGGCTGGAACAGGCCATGGAGATCATCATGTCCAACCTGTGCCATGACACCACCTTGTCTCCCCTGAGCCTCCTCCAGGATAAACAACCCCAGCTCCCTCAGCTGCTCCTCAAAGCTCTTGTGCTCCCTCCCCAGCCTTGTTGCCCTTCTCTGGACATGCTCCAGCCCCTCCATGTCCTCCCTAAATTGGGGGCCCAGAACTGGACACAGCACTGGAGATGCTGCCCAACCAATGCTGAGCACAGGGGAAGAATCTCTGCCCTGCTCCTGCTGGCCACACCATTCCTGATCCAGGCCAGGAGCCATTGGCCTTCTTGGCCAGCTGGGCACACTGCTGGCTCCTGTCCAGCCTGCTGTCCATCAGTTTCTGCAGGTCCCTTTCTGCCTAGCTGCTGTCCAGCCACTCTGTCCCCAGCCTGTAGTGCTGCAGGGGTTGTTGTGGCCAAAGTGGAAGACCCAGCACTTGGACTTGTTAAACCTCACCTTGTTGGATTTGGGCCCTGGATCCAGCTCCCCCTCACAGTTTCTCCCAACAACTCCAATGCTGTTCATGCCCAGCAGGGTCCCTGTCCCCTGGAATCCCCCCGGCCCACCTGGAGCCACAGCCTCCACCAAAGGATGTTCCACAGGATCCACCCCAGAGCCTGACAGGGAACAAGGGACCAGGGCTGTGTGACCAGGACATCAAGGACATGGATTATCCAGGTCACTGTGGCCTGGGTTGGGTTGCCCAGGGCAGGAAAGATGTCTGGCAGCTGGAGCAGGGTCTGGGAAGGGTCTCCAAGGTGGGGCTGGAGCCCTTGGGCTGTGGGCAGAAGCTGAGGGAGTTGGGCTTGTCCAGCCCGGAGCAGGGAAGGCTGAGGGGCTCCTCATGCCAGCCTGGCAGTGCCAGCGAGGAGGGGATGGAGAACACAGAGCCAGGCTCTTCACCAGGGGGCCTGGTGGGAGACAAACGCCAGTGGATGGAAGGGGAAAGAGGGGAGATCAGCCAGGACAGGAGATGAAATGAGTCAGGCTGCTTTCAGCATTTCCTCAGCACCAAAATCAGCCCGATCTCTCTTCTTCATCCACCACTGACAGCTTTGCAAATCAGGAATTGTTTGAGCTGTTTTGCACCCACTCCAGGATGAGCATTCTGATACAAGAACTTAATGCTGTTTATATCTATCACAGAACAATGAATGTCCAAATTAATTTTAGTATGGAAATCATTTGTGGGTGGTGGACTCATCAGACACTGCTGGGACATTGCACATGGCTCAGAGAAGAGCGTGACTGTTATTAAATTGTGTCCTGTTCAACTACGGTCTCTTGGCCATGGAGAGAAACTTTCTGTGCCTCTGAGTCTCACCAGTTTCTGACCCCGAAAGGGCATAAACCTGATGAGTTGTGGTTCCCATTCCAGTGGTGGCACTTGGACCTCCCTCCATCCCCAGAGCAGAGCTCCCTTGTCCCAGAAAGTCCCTGGCAGTGGAGGGATGAAGGAAACAGGACAGGCTGTGGGGATCAGGGCCAGGGTACAGCCAGGGCTTTGGGGTGGTTGTTAGCCCAGGGCAGGATGTGGCCCTTGGCCTCGATGAGCCTCATCCCATTGTCCTGGGCCCATGGCTTCAGCCTGTCTAGATCCCTCTGCAGAGCTTCCTGCCCTCCAGCACAGCCACATTCCCACCCAGACTGGGCTCACCTGAGAACTGACTGAGGGTGCCCTTGATGGCCTCATCCAGATCAGCAATAAAGCGATTTCACTGATCTCGCCCCAATCCTGAGCCCTGGAGACACCCCTGGATGTGACTGCATTCCTCAGCTGCTCTGAGTGCCAGGAGTTGGATGGGGGAAATGGTGGGGAAGGGGTAGGGACAAAGTCTGAGTGATTGTCAGCCAAGAAAGGTCTTGATTTTTAATACCTAATCAGACTGCATTGGAAAGTGCTGGGGGTCAATATAAATTGGATATTGCAGATGTCCATCTATAATGAGGAGAAGAAAACTTACCTTGACCAAACAATTCTCTCTTCATTGTTTTCAATACAGTATATTCACTTTCAATTCACTTCTGAAATTTGTCTAATTAACCACAGAAGAATTAAAAGTTGGAATGATTCCCCAGGGCTTGTCTTGTTCAAGTGTTTTGAACAAATGTTTATGAGCCTTTTCGAGTGAATTCCTGAACTGAGGAGCTCAAGAAAAAAGAGGCCTCTGGAGTAGGAAAATTCATCAGCAACCTCCAAGTGCGAGGAGATCTATCCCCATCAGAGCAGCAATGAACAGAAATGAGCACAGCTTTGTGGCTGCCCCAGCTTTGGCCTGGGCCCTGGGCCTGGAGCAGGAGCAGCTCTTGAGGGCCCCAAGTCCGCGGCTCTTGTGCTGCCCTGGGCAGATGGGATGGCAGCAGGGGCTGCAGAGCTCTCAGAATATCAGGCAGAGCAGAGCAGGGCAGCCAGGGAGCCTCCTTTGGCCTTGGCCAAGCACCTTCCTCCATGGATGGGGCTGAGTCCTGTGGCAGCTGCAGCTGCTGCTGTGCCCTTGCCAGGGGCTGAGGCCGTGGAGCAGTGCCCAGAGCAGCCTGGCCTGAGCAGAGCTGTGGGGCGAGAGCCGGCTGGGCTGGGCTGGGGAGAGGCCCTTGGTGCTGCCCAGAGCTCAGGGCAGCTGGCAGAGCTTGCAGGGAGCTGGGCTGGGCTCAGAGAGCCTGGCCCAGAAACCATCAGTGTCCATCTCAGCCTGGCTGAGCGTGCAGGGGCAGGACTCAGGCCAGGCCTTGTGGGGCAGGGCCAGCGCCTGTGCAAGGCATTGCAAACAGGCAAGTGGCCCAGAGAGGAGGCTGCTCTGGGCCCTTGGTGGCATGGACAGAGCAGGGAGGGGGCCCAGGACATTTGTCAGTGCCAGCCTCTGTGCCCAGCCCTTGGCAGCCCTGGCTGCTGATTCCAGCTTTGGCCTGGGCTGAGTTTGGCTATGGCCCAGCTCCATCCTCCTGCGGGGCTCAGGGCCTGTTCCCAGCCATGGCCAGCCCTGTCCAGCCTCTCTGCTGGCCCAGAGGCTGGCAGAGCCTGGGGCAGGGCTGTCTGTGCAGCCCCACAGGTGCCAGGGGCTCTGCAGGAGCTGGCAGAGGCTGCCCAGCAGGGAGGCCATGGGGCACAGAGCCCCAAGGCTGCTGTGGGCACCACGGCACAGGGGGCGTTTCCAGCCACAATGCTCCTGGCCTGGGCTGGGCCTGCACAGGGGCTGGGCCACCATGGCTGGGACAGCACAGGGCCACAAAGGGGCCACGCAGCCGCTGCCGGGGCTGACAGCAAGGCCAGGCACACACAAGCAATTGCTGAGCATGGCCTGTGCTGGCCAGGCCTGACTGTGCCAGAGGCAGAGCTCAGCTTCCCTTGGGGGCTGCAGGAACAGTCCAGAGCCCAAAGAGCCAAGGAGACCAAGGCTGCAGGAGGGAAATGCAGGGCTGCTCTGGGGTGAGGAGGGCATTGAATTCCAGCACACACCTCAACTCTCTGATGATCCCGGCACCATGCTGGGCCCTGTTTCACACTGGAGCAGAGCAGATGTTGATGGGACAGCAGCCCTGTGAGACTGTCAGGAGGGATGGGACAGGATGGGATGGGACAGAGCCCTGCGGGGCTGTTTTTGTTTTGTTACAGTTTAGATCCCATCTACTGCATCTGAAAGGTGAAATCTTAAGTTTAAAAGCAAAGTTTTAAAATTGATATATATGTGAGGATTTTGCCAAAAATTATCTCATGAAAAAGATAGAGCAAAATCAAATTCTATGCTGGTGTTGGTGGGTTTTAATTGCTTCTTGTCATGCAGATTTGTCTATCGAACAACCAAAACCAAATGTTTGGTTGACCTTAGCTAAGGCAGCAGGCTTGGATACCATATGTTTGTCTCATTCGGAACCAGAAAAGCCTTTCTCAACCTGTCTGGTTGGTGTGCCTGTAAAAGATTTGCCTTTGATCATAAAGCAATCCAATGGTGAGCCTGGTGAAATTGACAATGGGAACAATCCTGTATTGAATTGGAATGTTTGGGCCAAAGAACCTTCCAAAGCAGTATCTGAACCCCAAGAATTAGAAATCCTTGTTTTTTAACAATAGATTTTTTGTCTTACATTTATAGCTAATGATTAGCAAGAACGTGATCCTCCAAAGTACAAAGTTATTCTCCATTATTTTGCACACAGAAACTTAAGTTTTTTGGTGTATTTTTCAAACAGTTGGGATGTGTTTTCTGAGGCTGGCCAATATCCACAACAATTGCCCAAGGGATATTGTTCATTTGTGGAGATTGGGCTTGACAAGGCAATCCATCACACCTTGAAGGTGGCCCATGTAGCATTGGAATACTCCCTGTGATAGCACCTAGTGTCAAGGCAGTCATTAAGAGGAAACTAAGGGGAACAAGATCTGCTCGTCATTATGATGAAAACAGTAAGAGTGATTTCATGCCTTGGAAGGCTGCAAAAAGAGTTTCAGCAGGTTTGTTTTTACCCCAACTGGCTTCAGCAATGGCATTGAAACAATAAGATCGGGTTGGATGTTGGCTGAGTAAACAAACGAATGCCACATCCACTGTAATCAGTGATATGTTGACTGATGTTAATAGTGTTAGACCTGCTACCCTTCAAAATAGAGCAGCAATTGATTTTCTTTTACTGGTACAATGTCATGGTTGTGAGGAATTTGAAGGACTGTGCTGTATGAACCTGTCAGATCATTCTGAATCTATCCACAAAAGCATACAAAAGCTGAAAGATTTTACAGCTCCAGTTAAAGAAGATGGTGAGTCACGGTTAGATGATTTGTTCCAAGAATGAAGCTTTGCACATTGGCTAAGGGAACTATGTAGAATAGGTCTCTATATGTATTGAGGGTTTTGGTAGTGATACTAGTAGTAATACCCTGCATACTTTGGTTTGTGCGACAAATGATGGACAAAACTATCAAAGAAGATTTTATCACACAAGAGAGAGAGAGGTAGGAAATGGATTCACAGAGAGTTCTCGAAATCTCACAGAGATGGTGGGTGAAGGTGTAGACATGGAGGAAGGTTTTGAATTAAGACCTTGGAATCGACAAGACTTTTTCAAACAATGACTTGTAACTATTGTCAGGCATAATTTATGCCCTTTGAACTGAGTGGACTTCCAATGCATTAAAATTGCTGTGTTGTAATATAGCAATGCTTAGTGCAAGCAAGAAAAAGCTTTAAATAGGTAATAAGCAGAAATATTATAGTAAGGCTATGAAACACAAGTAATAAATGACATAATTGTGAAGGTTTCTTTTTAGGTGAAGAGAGAGGGGGAATTGTGGAAATCCACAAAATTAGAGAGTTTTGGGGAAAGCATCAAAAGGAAGGCCCCAGAGGCAGTAGAACTGTGATTAGAGCTAAGCAGCAGTCATGAGATAGGTCAGCAGAAAAATTATTTAAACTGTAGAAAATCAAGGACAAATAGAACACTGATCTGTGTATTAATGCTTGTCTAGAATAACACTCTAAAAAGCAAGGGTAGAAACTCTTTCCCTCCCTGATGGGCTGCGGGCTGGCAACTGCTTCTCTGAAGATGTGCAGCTGCTCCTCTCTGGAGAGGCCATGGAAGGGCTGTGATGGTCTACGGGAACCAGAGGAACATTGAGCTCAGGCTGGCATTTGAGCTCCACGGGAACAAGCAGAATGAAGAGCTCACAGTGGAGATTAAATTTGCCTGTGCCTGGCTCCTCCGATGAAACCCCAAGAAGTCCAGATGATGCAAACAACTTCTCCCAAAAAGCTAGGAAAACTTTGGAGTCCTGAGCACCTGCACTTAGCCTGGAAGGGCCTGGAGGCAGCTCTAAGTCCTCAGGTGAGGCAGCACTGAGGTCCTGGTATGACAGGTCCGGGTATGAGGGAAGGAAAAGGGAAGAAAAGGGAAGGCTGGGTCACTATTGGTCTTTGGGTGTGCTTCGCTTGGCAGCAACTGTACCATCAGGCAAAACAAAAGCTCCCTGAATTGTTAAAACTGAAAATCACGGACAAAGCCTCTCTAACTAGTCAAAGTTAGAAAGTGGTATGTTCATTACGCCGGCGGGCAGCACAGGGGAGGGTCATTCCCAAAATGCGTGACCGCTGACCGGGCTCGGCTCGGCTTGGCACAGCACAGCAGGATCCAGCAGGACAGGGAAGGGCAAGGCAGGCAGGGAAGGGCAGGGCAGGGCACTGGGAGCAGTGACAGGCTCTGTCCCCACACTGCATCCCGTGCCTGGGTAGCCATCAGGGACAGAGAGGAAGGACATTGCTCTGTCTTGGCTGAGGAAAGGATGGAAAGGGAGAGATAGAAAACATTCATTTGGACTCCTTTTCAGCAGACCAGCTGTTTTTATCTCACTATGTCTGCCTGTCTTTGGGAGAGTTGGCACATTTCTCATGATTTGGAGTCAGCTACAGCAGCAGGAAGGGGCAGCAATTTTGTCAGCATTGATATCAGTGCCCCATGGACAGATGTTGCTTTCTTCAAGAGATTTCTGGCCTAGAGTTGTAGGAAAGTCACACTGGTGTCTTCCCAAACGGTATTGCCGTTTTATTTTCACAGGAATCACCTCTTCTTTTTCTTCCCCCCAATCTGGGGAGAGCTCCAATGCAAATGCCTCCTGCAGCCAACTCTTGTCACTGTGAACTGACAAAGGAGATCTTGCAGTGGGGAGACACTCCCTAGAGCTGCTGTGGGGAGCTGAAGGCGGAAGTTTTGTCCCTTGGTCTCGAAGTCTTGTTGGGGAGCTGCTTGTGCTCTGGGGGACGGACACCAGTGGTGTTTATCCAAGCCTTGCAGGATCATTCCTTAACTTCCTGACACACCACAGGGACTTTGGGATTGTCATATTGGCAAACAAATTTCAGTCTGGGCACTTTTTGAAATGCTTCAATTATTCCTTTTTTGCTTTTCTGCAGAAATATTTTCATCATCTACTCCTTCCAGAGAATCTTTTCCTACTTTTTTGGGAATTCCTTTTGCTGCCCTCCCAGATCAGGCCAATTCCCAGGGCTCCTTCCCAAAGTGAGGTGCAGCCCATGGCCTCCACTCTCCAGCTGGAACAGAAGGAAGCACAGAGTTTGCTGTTGTGGGAGAGGAGCTTCTCTCTCCTGCCTGCTTTCCCTTTGGGACAGGTTGGTGTGTGCTCATTTGGTAAAGGCAAGTTTAAACTCGGAAGCAGTTGTGTTTCAAACTGCTCCCTTCTCCAGCTCTTCTGTGGGTATCCTTGGACAAAAGGCCTCTTGGTGGGAGCTCTCTGTGGCAGGTTAAGGAAGGAGGTTTATATTTCAGGGCTGTGACTGCCGAATGCAGCTGTTTTCCAGAGGTGTCCAGAGCTGGGAGTGGCTCCTTTTCTCACCTGCCTGCAGAAAAGGAAGTTGCAAAGTGGGAATTTCATTTGTGCAGATGGCCATCAGGGGTATTTGCCAAGAGATGGGCTGGCAGAGAGGCAGGTCTCATGCTAAACTGGCTGTGTGTTTGTTTTGATGGTGGAGAGGGTCAGAGATGCAGACACAGACACCAGCTGAGGGAACAGTGTAATTTACTGTAATGCAAAAGTGCAAAAAAGAGTCAGGAAAGGATAAGCTAAGCAATGCACCTCAGCTTTATTGCAAAAGGGTGCCTCTGGTGATTAAGGAAGATCCATCACCAGGTACCCCAATGGTTTCCCCTTCATGCAGAGCTGCACATCAGCTGGGCGAAGCTGTCCCAGCCAAGCCCTGCAGAGCCACGGCCGGGAACCGGGAAATCCTGCGGTGCCTCCACCTTTGGCGGCCACGAGGCTCCCGAGTGCGCTGTGAGAGTAGCCCGGCTCCGACAGTGCTGGACGAGCAATGTGCCCGAGCTTCTGCTGGGGGACAGCTGGTGTCATTCTCCTCTTGGTTTTCTCCCCGAGCCTGCCCAGGGCTCAAGGAGGAACCAAGGCCAGGTGTGGCCTTGTCCATTTTCCTCATGCAGAAAGGTGAAGACGTGTTTCACCAGTGAATGGATGCAACAATCCATTTGATAATAACACTTGGTTAAGGAGCAGGTACATAGAACATTGGGTTGGGAAGGTGATCTAGAGGGCAACTTTGGCTCAGATCCTGTTGTTGAGGCTTCAGTCAGGGTCTGTTGTTCAGGCCTTAGCCCTTCAGTATTTTGTGGTGCAAATTACACCTGCGCAGAGCTGGAAACAAACAAGTCTGTCTTTAGCACATCTGAGACAGGGAACAGCATTAGCCCTGCCAGGCCAGGCTGGGGCCAAGAGCAGAAGGCCAGCATCCTGCTTTGCCCACAGGCAGCCCTGCAGAGCAAGCAGCCCCTCCTGCCCAGGGGCTGAGGTGCCCGAAGCTGCCTCCCCGCTGTGCAGCTCTGCAGAGCCCGCGGGGCGCAGGGTCCTGGGCAGCCAGGGCAGCCCAGCTGCCTTGGAGCACAAGGAGTGCCCCAGAGAGAAGCTGCTGCCCTTTGCTTTGGAACTGTTCCTCAGAGTCTTGTCAATAATCCCCAGTGTCTGATGTGTTTTCCTTTTGTCTCCCAAATTTAACACAGCTTTCTGAGAAAACTGACTGATGTAGCTGCTGCTGCTGGTGGTAGTGCTTTTGTCTGCAGGTGAGGGCAGATGATTTGGACCAAGGACCGAGTCCATTGTTAACACCCCAGATTTGCCAAGTCAAGAAAACCATTCACAACTGGGCTACCACTGCTGAGCAGTTTTCCTAGGTTTTGGAAAGCTACCACCTTAAGAAACCCAACAGATTTTCCTCCAGGAGGACACCAACAGTAGCATGATGCCAATGTTTTCCACTCCTTTTCTGTGTCTTTTTTAGAGTTCCTCATTGCCCAGCAGGAAGGAAAGTACCTGTGATATTGTGATTTGAGATCTCTGTGTTGTTCGTTGCCACATGAGTGTTCATGACAAGCTGGACACCCCACTCGTGGCTCTGTTGAGTTAAATTCATCCCAATTCTGTGCAAACAGCAGCCCCAAGATGCTGAGAAAAGCAAGCACAGTGGGTGGGTGTGCATGCACACATCCGGGGTCTGACTGCTAAGTGGGCAGAAGGTTTTGCACTGTTGTAAATCTTCATACTCCCAAGCTGGAGGAATTTATCAAATCTATATGAATTGAAAAGATATAAATCAATATGAAATAAAAAAAAATTCAAAACGTATGAAATAATTCATAATTATTTCTCATATACGCCATTTAACACCTATATACTAGTGCCGGCCAGGGGTCTCTGTACAAATCACGAACAGGACGGGGCTGCTGAGGAACTGCCTCAAGCTGTTTGTTTTCCAGCATCAGTCTCATTGCATGGTTATGACAAAGGGAAGATGCCAGCAGCTCACATCCCTGGCAGCAGATAAAGAATTTAATGTTATAACTTACTTTAAGTAAGTTTTTTGACCAATCACACAAAGCAGAAGCATATTGACAATAGTTCTATCCAACCACTATAAGCACTTGTACCTTTGGGTAAAACAATGCTTGATTATTTTGAATACAATATCTGCTTGTAAACCTTAAAAGGCAATGCACAGAGCTCCATTATTAAGCTTAGAAGTTCTAATATCTTGCTAGAGATACTTTTTGGTAGCTTAGGGAGTTATTCTAGCCAAGCGTTAATACACAGACCATTGTTCTATTTGCCCTTACTTTTCTACTTCTTATATAACTTTTCTGCTGACAAATCTTATGGCTGCTGCTTAGCTCTAATTGCAGTTCTGCTCTCTCTGGGGCCTGCCTTTTGCAGCTTTCCCAAACCCCTTTGATTTGAAGGATTCCCACAATTCCCCCTCTTGGTAGAAGTAAAAAGAAACCTTTGTAACCGTGTTGTTTATTAACTACCTTGCATTTCATAGCTTTACTAGAGTATACCTGCTTATTACTTGCTTAAAGCATCCTTTTTGCTCGCATTAAGCCTTGCTATATTCCAAGACAGCAATTTTAATGCTGTGGAAGTCCAGTCAGTGCAAAGCGCATAAGTCATGTCTGACAGCAATCACAAGTCATTGTTCCAAAAAAGTCTTGTCTGTTCCAAGGTCTTAATTCAAAACATTCCTCCATGTCTATACCTTCATCCACCATCTGTGTGAGATTTCAAGAACACTCTGTGAATCCATTTCCTACCTCTCTCTCTTGTGTGATTAAAACTTCTTTGATAGTTTTGTCCATCATTTATCACACAGACCGACGTATGCAAGGTATTACTACTAGTATCATTACCAAAACACCCAATACATATAGAGACCCATTCTACAAAATTCCTATAGCCGAGGTTCAAAGCTTGATTCTTGGAACAAATCATCTAACCATGACCCACCATCTTCTTTAATTGGAGCTGTCAAATCTTTCAGCTTTTTTACGCCTTTGTGGATGGATTCAGCATGATCTGACAGGTTCATGCAACACAATCCTTCAAATTCCTCACAACAATGCCCATGTGCCTGTAAAAGAAAATCATTTGCTGCTCTGTTCTGTAAGGTTGCATGTCTGACAGAACTAACATCAGTCATCATGTCACTAATTGCAATGGAAGTAGCACAATCTTCTTTCTTAAGCCAACACCCTAATCGGTATAATGGTTTCAATGCTCTGAACAAGTGCTAAAAGATTTGCTTCAGAACTGAAATAGATGGGGAAGCTTTTGCCAAAATGAAACTGAACAGGAACATGGAGCTCGATCAAATTATATACTGGCACTTGTTGGTTTTGCTTGCTTGCTTTTGCATGCATATATGCATGTAGATCAACCAAAAATGAATGTTTGCCTTGCTTTAGCCAAGACAGCAGTCTCAGACACCATATGTTTGACCAATTTGAGCCCAGACAAATCCTTTGCCACCCGTTTGGTCAGTGTGCCTGTGCCAGCCAAGGAGTAACCAATACCCAATCATGACATATATTGGTGTGAGGCTGCCAACGAGACCAGTTCCATAACCAGCTGACATCACTGGGCCCCTGATCTTCTTAAAGAACCTTGTGATCCTCAAGAATTGGAATTCTTGGTTCATTGGTGATGGAATTTTGTGCTGAGTTTCAGTACCAGGGAGATCCACAGTTGAATGTTACTCCCCATCATCCTGAGGACAGATACTCAAGTTTGTGGTGCAATTGTACTACCCCAGTTCCCCCTAAGGGTGAAACTGCTGATAATGGACGTCACGCTTTTGCTGAAAGAGCTCTATGATACAAACCATTTTCACAGTCCAAAAATCAACATCAAACTCAAGATTTGTGGTTTCACAGGTTGAACAGGGAACGTCTGGCACGAACCGTAGCTTCTCCATGCGGTTCAGGTCTGCGTGCTCATTTCCCTGCTGGTGGAATTGTCAGTGTGCTCTTGTATATGAGACAGTTTCACATCCTTCACGGGGACCCACTTAAGTCCAACACCTGTGCAAATACAAGCATACCCTTTGCCTCAAGTGATTAGTGGAAATGGTCATTCAATTTGTCCTAACTCAAAATTCCTAATCAAAATGGAAGGATTTTCTTTCAATTTTTCCTGTGTGCTGTTTGAAAAGTGCCTAAAAATTGGAGGATTAGGTCCTGCAAATGAGCTGTTCAAAACATAAAGACATATAAAGCTTTGCTCAACCTCATCTGGGGTGTTGCTTGGGCCACTCCCCCTTTTGTTGATCTAGAATGGCTTTTAGAGTGTGGTGCATCCTTTCAACAATTGCCTGACCTGTGTGGGAATAGGGAATTCCAAAATGTGGTGAACACCCCAGTCCATCAAAAATGTGACCAATTTTTGATCTGTGTATGTGGGGCCATTTGTCAGTTTTTAGCTCGTGGTGGATCAGTTTGGCGAGCTCTGGGCCCAGTGACACTGACAAGGACAAAAGCAAAAGACGAGAGGCGCTCTCTCTTCCCAGGACCAAAGTCCCACAGCTTTAATGGAGAACAGCTCCAGGAGAGAAAGGGAGTGTCCAGGAGAGGAAAGAGGATGTCCAGGGGAGGAAAGAGAGTGTCCACCTCGTGGCAGGAGATTTTAAACCCTGGGGGAAGGGGGCAGTAGAAAGGAACTACCATAGTTTAACATAATAAATCACCACACTGTAGTTTTCTGCATAAATTGCTGCACATGTTGCAAACAAAATCCTAAAATCTCCCCAAACACAACTGTGCAGTCCCAAATGACTACAATGTGGGAGAAAAACCACTCAACCCCCCTGTATACCCAAGCACCAGATGCACCAGGGAGTACCAAACCCTGCAATTACAAAGTCCACACACAAGCTCACCGGGAAAGGAATATCGCTTTATGAGGGGACAGAGTGCTCACTTTTCTCAACACAACACACACCATCCACCACATCATCTTCCTCAAACATTCGCACACTGAAAACACAGCCACAATTACAACACACAGGAAAAATAGCAGCAATAAAACAGGATTTGCTCAATTCACCCCCAGAATTGCTAGCAGGTCCTTATTGACACAGCAAATCCTTTCTGCCAGCAGCCAGACCCAAACCCAAACTGCACAGGCGTACGTTGTGCACAGGACATCTCTGTGTGACTTGTGAACAGCCCTTCCCCTGCATACGCCTTACGGGTTACTTTATACAGAGTTAAACATTCCTTTCTCCACAGTCCCAGCAGTCTTGTCTGTCCCCCACGAGGAGCAGCTGAGAGCGGAGGTGCCTCCAGGAAAGGAATGTCCTGGCAGCGCCCAGAGATTTCCAGAGCCCGGATGTTCTTGCTGGAGCAGAGAAGTGTTCCTGCCGCGGTCAGCAAATGAGGTGTGGAATAGAACTCCCCACAGTTAAAGGTAGAAGGTGGTGTGTTTATTACAGCGCCAGGCACATGAGGAGTTGTCTCCTGAAGACATGTGTGAAGAAGCACTGTCTCTCTACTGATCTAAAAAAATCTTACATATTCATATAATTCCCAAAACAACTAATACATATTCATTAGGTAACCCCACCTACCCCCTTTGTATTCAAATGTATTATAACTGAGTCCAAAGTTCCTTCACATTTGCGGATTCTTTCACATCACGTGGGTGGGTGGGTTTTAAAGTGGGGAATGGTCTCCTTCTGATGAAGGCCAAGATGTCTTGCTCAATTTGATCTCTTTACTTATGATCTATTGGCAGGCTTTCACACCCCTTGGCTATAGCTGAAGTTTTGGGGCCCAGGTGCAGGCTACGGTCCTCTTCTTTGTCCCAAAGAAATCCGCATCCCATCCTGCTTCTTTAATCATAGTAAAGACAGGCAAGGGATATATTACCCTAGCCTTAACTACCTTATCTGCTAAAAATTAACTATCCCCTATTATTTCTACTCTTCTTGCTATACTCTTTCCCCCTAATATTGCTAAAATTTTAACTCTTCCAGTTCTTTTAAATCCTGGATTCATTGGCCTCATCTCACACACCAGCCATGTGTGAGCCAATGCTGTAACTGGGAAATTCCACTCCTGAGCAGGAGATACTAGGCCTGGTTCTGAGCTGGAAGGGTGAGAAGGATGAGATGCACGTGGTTTTGATCCAGGGGATGTCCTGAAAGTGCATTGCCTACCTGCCCCTGCTGCTGAGCATCACACTCCACCTCCTTCTCGTGCTCAGCAAATTTTAGGAATCCAGGGCTTGGTATGTATTATTTGCTAGTGCAACAAATAGAATGAATTTGCTTTGTAAGCCCAGTTTTGTCCTGGGTTATTTTGTGCATGGGTCTGTCTCCTCCTGAACCTGTGTCAAAGACCAGCAGGGACCTACAGGACACTCCTATTCTCATGTCAGTAAATTCGGAGAAGTGACTTAAGTGCCAATAAGTATCAATCAGTAAATCAAATAATTTGGGGGAATGTGATGATGGTCACAAAGATTGCAGGATGAAGAGAGAGGCGAGAATGTTGACCTCATGTTCAGAAGGCTTGATTTATTATTTTATTATATATATTACATTATAACTATACTAAAAGAAATAGAAGGAAAGTTGTCAGAAGGCTAGCTAAGCTAAGAATATAAAAGGCATGAATACCAAAGGTCTGTCTCCTGGCAGAGAGTGAGACCCAGCTCTGCCATGAGTGGTCAGTACATCCAAACATCCACAGGAGACCAATCATGCATCCACCTGTTACATTCCACAGCAGTAGATAACCATTGTTTACTCTTTGTTGCTGAAACTTCTCAGCTTCAGCAGGAAAAATCCTAATGAAAGGATTTTAATGAAAAGATGTCTGTGATAGGGGAATATTTAGCCTGTGAGTTTCAGCAAAGTATTGAATATGTCTTAGATCGATGGACACAAACTAGTAAGTGAGATTGCTGGGCGTGCACGTGTTAGGGAAGTGATTCCCCACACACCCAGTGCTGAGATCAAGGATTGCCTCTCTTCTAACCCTGAGCTGGCATCAGGGATCGGGCCCTGCTTGGTAATGTTCATTTTGAAGACTTCTGTTGAGCAGGTAAGAATGGTGAAAATGAAATCTTTTCCAGCTGTTTCCCTTTGGTTTACCTGTTTGAGGGTTAAAATTGTGTGCTGCAGGTGTGCTGGGTGTGTGCAGAGCAGTGCAGCCCCAGAAACCCCTTGGCTTGCCCGCAGGTTGTCATGCCTTGTTGCCAGGTGTGCCCAGCTGTGGCAGGAGAAGGAGCCCGCAGCGCAGTGGGCACCGTGCCCTGCCCAGCCCGGGGCTCTCTGGCACAGAGCAGCAGCAGTGCCAGCACCGTTCAACCCGCTCCTGCCTTGGCTTCCCCTGGCACACAGAAGCCTCTGGAAATCAGCAGCGCCAGTGGCGTTCCCAGCTGGGAGCAGCTGCTGCTGGCGGGCAGATGCTGCCAGTTCGACTGCTGCCAAAGGGGAAGAGAGGCAGAGATGTACCCACACCGGAGCCCTGGGCATGTCCAATAAAGGTGCAAATATGTGGGGAGATTTGTTAGGAAACATTTCAGCTGTGATGCCAACAGTGGCTTCTCTCCTGGTTCTGTGTGTTCTGGACAAGTAATGCAATGGTTGGGTCTGACAATTAAGAAGCAGATGTTATGTGGATGTTCAAATGAGTAGTGATTATATTGTAATATATTCTCCCATAGTCCTCTTTCCCGTCCCCCTTGTAACAGCCTGGGTAGTCAGGGCATTTGGGGAGGGCCAGCTTGTGACCAGCAGGCAGGGTGTAACAACACCTGACCTCCAGTCAGGATGCAAGAAAGTAATATCCTCCAATGGATAGCAGAGAAAAAGTTGACTGACAAAACTTTTAGAGGGGCTAAGGGTATAAAAGGCAGAGCATCGTTTTTGTAGATGAGCACATGGCTGCTAGTCACAGAGACTCCCAATGCTGCAATTTTTCCTTATTCAGTCCTTTGTTAAGGTTTACTAAACCTTTAAAATTTTAAAAGTGAGAGTCATTTCTCACATGTGCAATGCTGTGGGCCATTGTCTTGTTCTGGTTTCCTTTGCTTGTGTCCCATCTGAGTGCTCAACTGGGGTACAGGCTGTAGGTGCTTGGGGCACTCCTGGAGTTCCTCTTGGATCCCTGAACAGGGTTTGGCCCATGAGGGGCTTTTGCGCTGCTTTGTGACACAGAAAAACTTCCCAGGCTCTTTTGTATTTGCTGTAGGGAAGGTTGGTTATTGCTTTGCATAAATTCACAGACCAACATGGAGTGTTTGCTTTGTGATGTCAGGGCATGGTTGCCACCTTGTTGTAGTGACATCAGAAGGTTGCCTTGGTGCACAGAAGGCCTGAGTGTCAGAGCAGCCCTGGGCCTTGCTCAGTTGATGAGAACTTTTCTGGTTGGGGTATTTGTCAGTGGGTAGCTGCCCACTGACAAGAGCCTTGTTTCTTCTATTTACCCAACTTTCAAAAATGACAATATTTCACCATCTGGCCACAGCAGCTTTTGCTGCATATGGCATTTCTTTTTCCGCGTATTACGTTACATACTTTGCACGTAAGTAGAGTTTTCCATTCTACTTAGGTTAGGGTGTATCCTTACCTGGCTTTTGTATGTCTTCCTGCTCTTTCTTGGGGGCTGAGTTTCTGATTTTGAAAGAGCATTAGGATGCCAGTGGTTTGGTAAAGCTCCTGTCAAGAGGTTCAGCTAAAAGGGGGTGTCTGTAGCCACAGGGGCAGCATTTGCAGGGGAACCTGCTGGGCTTCCATTCCCTCCACGGGAGAGTCTGTGGCAGCAGAGTCTGTCATTTCCTCAGTTTGCTGGGACAAGCAGGACAACTTCCAAAATGCAGCCTGGGAGGCCTTCTCAGAAGGCCTTCTAAGGACTTTGTAGTTCTCCCCAGAACTCAGGGAAAGCTTCTTTTGTTCCAAATTTTGTAATGAAAGGATTTGACTGTCTATTTTGACCCTTGACTGAGTGCTAAAAGAGTGATTCCCCTTGCAGTGAAGTGCAAACAACAAAGCAGTGAGTGTCTGCTCCTGAGGCCTGGAGCTGCTGCTGTGCTCTTTCACAGCAGAACTGCCACAGCTCAGGGGGATTTGGGGCAAGCTTTTCTGGGTGACTGTTTTCAGCAACTTAATGGGAATTAGTGCATGCAACTTCTTTTTTTAAAAAAGTACCTGAAAGACAAGAGAACAATAGCTGCTTTATCTGCTGGACAGAACAGAAGCATTGAGTGTTGAAGAACAATTTGCATTTTCTTGATCATGTTTGTATTCATTTACTGGCTAAACTGGCCAAAGTGTAGGCACAACCAAGATTATTGTCCTGATCTCTTGCTGGCTGTGTGAAGGAACTATGTCATGTGGAGGGATGTTGATAAAGAAAAATACTCTCTGTTTGGGTTGACTTCTTCTCTTCTGTGGGATTCAGCAGCCCAGGCAGTTTTCTCACAGCACTTGTTCATTTTCCCTTGCCCACTACAGGTCACCTGAAGCGTGTATTCAGAGGTGCTGATCCTGAGGTGAGTGAGAAAGGTTCATGTTCCTGGTGCTTAAGAATTGTAGAGCAAGCTGTGAGCTTGGCCTGTGGCAGTAGAGTGTAGAGGGCCAGCTGGGCAGGCTGAAAGAAAATCCATTTCCATGTCTGCAGCAGCAATAACAAAGGCATCGCTGGCTATTTCCTAATTTTCCATTTCAGAACTTTCAAGGAATGAAAAGCTTGTTTTGCAGAGAGAATGTTGCTTCTTGATAGCAGCCAGGGCGTAATGTCTAATTCAGAACTATTAGCAATTCTGTTGAATTAGCCCATTTAAATTTAGTGTCAGTGACTTAGAATCCCATTGTTATCAAAGTTTCTGATTTGTCCTTAGCAGAGCTGGTTGTAGAAATAGAGCTGAATAGCATAAAGTGCTGAATAGAAATAAGGTTATAAATTATAGGTAACTTTGTGTCCCTCATACTGCTGTCTGTCCACAGATCACAGAACCAACAGCAGTCTCTCCCCTGGCTCCCTCTGCTCATGGAGAGGAGGCCGAAGAGGAGGCAAATGAGGTGGATGAGCGCCAGCCTCCAGCTGTGCTCACACCACAGCCTGAACATTCTGAGCCAGTAAGTGCCAGCTGTGTGTGCTGCTGTCTTTAGTGCAGGGCAGAGCTGCAAGTTTCTGACCAGCCAGCACTTGCTGTTGCTGGCTGAGGATGCTGAGTGCTGGAGTCCTGCCAGGGCCTGGTGATTGCCCCCAGCCTGTGAGAGATGGACAATGGGCTTTGGTCTGTCATGTTTAGGGACCAGCTTCCTGGCATTTTGATAGGGGCCAGCCTGAAGCACGAAGGCTCCCTGTTCCCAGAGGAGGGAGCATGTCAAAGACACTGTGCTCAGCCTTGTTGTAAACACAGGGGACACTGTGGCGTGGAGATACCTGTCCCCCTGCACAGACTGGCCAAGTAGCTGCAGGCACAAAAAAATGTTGATCTGACCACACAAGTTCTTTCTGGTGCTTTGTCTCCACAAACTTCTTGGGTGTGTTTACTTGGGAGTATTTCAGAGACACACTGGGGATGTAGAGTTGCTGCTTGAAGTCAGGGATTTTGGTGCCTTTGTTGCCAGGTTGCTCTTTTGCCCCTTCAGGCAGAGCAGCCAGTAGCAGAGCAGATAGGTGCTCTGAGTCTGCCTGTTTCTTGGTCTTTGATAAGCTGCAAGGAGATGACTGTGTTGTCCATGAAGCTGTGGGGGGGCATTCTTGTCAGGCGTGGCAAAAGAAACAAAGGGAGTAGTTCTGAACCCTTCTTCTGAGGCAAAAACCAGACACTGCATGTGTCTGTCGATACCTTCTATTGTGTAGTATGCTTTGAAAACTGCATTTGAAAACTGCATTGGAGCCTAGAGTGTGAGCAAAGCTGCAAGTCCTTGACTGCTGTCTTGTAATGCTAAACCCAGGATGTACACCTTGCAATGGTGCCTGCAGTATCTGAAGTGCAATGGGCACCTTTGTGGCTGGGGAGCTGCGTGGGCCCAAAGGACGCAGGGCTGGCGGCCGTGAGCAGCTGAAGATGAGGCAGTGTGGGGCCAGGGGCCCAAGAAGGCCAAGGGCACGGTGGCTGTGCCAGCAGCAGTGGGGCAGCAGGAGCAGGGCAGGGAGCGTGGCCCTGTGCTGGGCAGCGCTGCGGCCACAGCTGGAGTGCTGTGTGCAGCTGTGGGCCCTGGGAAGCAGAAAGTCATGGAGGGGCTGCAGCGTGGGCACAGAGGGACAGGGGAGCTGAGCAAGGGGTGCAGCACAAGGCCAGGGAGGAGGTGCTGAGGGAGCTTTAGCCTGGACAATGGGGGCTCATGAGGGACCTTCAGGCAGACTGCCATTGATCCCTGCCTTGGATCCATAGAGCCAATGCTCAGCACGAGGGCTTTTTCCCTGCCAGACATCCCTTCACTGCATCCAAGTGCTTTAGACACTGGTGTGGGTAACACTTTCATATTTTGTTTATTTGTTTGTTTGCTAGAAGGACAAGTCTTGTGCAATTTCTCCTTCTCCAGAGATCAAGGGAGCTTTTTTCTCAATCTTTCCTGCCCTTTTACAGCACTGGCAGAAATTCTGCTAAAATTTTAATGTTCAAGGAGGCAGTTCTGGATAATGCAGTATTTTTGCACAAGAACACATAGTTTGGGGCAGGGATGTTGGTGCAGAACGAGCTGTTCTGGTGCCAGACCAGCCAGTAGGGCTTGCCCATCATTTTCAAGTTAACGGCTCCCGTGTCTTTTGGCGTCCCAGGGAATCAGTGTGTGTTGTGTTTGGGAAGTGAGTAGGAAATCAATGCCCTTGCATTCCAGCTGGCCCTCAGAGATTAGAGGAGCTGGGAGGGGCTGGGCTGCATTTCTGATTCCAGCCACTTTAGCACCATCAGTGTGGGCGAGTCCAAGAGAAGAACTTGCCCGAGCACAGATGCACAAAGAGAGCCGTTCCCAGTGCAATGCTCTGGGTCTGGTTGCATTCCATAAGGACCGACATGCTCCAGATTCCCCAAGAGTGTGGGTTACTGAAGCAACAGGAGAGCAAATTCAGGATGGCTGCTGATCGGGGCACTGCTACCGAGTGCTGATGTGTGTAGCGACAGAAAGGACAGGATTGATTCAGGGTGACCCCCACGTGGGGAATAATGTGCTTTGGCTCTATGATTAAGAAGGTTAAACAAATGCTTTCTTAAGCTATGTTATATTACACTAGTACTATATTAAAACTATACTAAAGAGATACTTCACTAAAAAGCTACTAAAGAAAAACTCGTGACTGTCTCCAGGCAGTCTTTTATCTAATTAACTAATCAGTCTAAACAACTATCACTAAAATCCAACTAACAAATCACTTTCAGAAAACAATCACTATAACACATTCTTCCTATACTAAAAAACAAGAACAGCCAGTAGAGATTAGAATTGTTTTCTCTTCTTCTCTAAGTTTCTCACTACCTTCCCTTAAAAAAAACCTAGGAGAGAGAATTATATCTCTCTCCATTCAAAGAATATAAATACCACAGTACAGTAAAGAGAGATTATAAAAGTGAGATCTGTCTGTCTATCTATGTATCTATTTAAATCCTCCTGACTCTGCTCCAAAGCAGTGGAAGATGCAAAGCTCACCTAAAGGCATCCCTTCAGGAGAGACAAACAGGACACGGCGGAAGCAGAGGGAGGCCCTCACCAGACCCTTGAGAAATGCCACCCCTTCCCTGTCAGCTGCCTGAGAGGCTGCTGGAGCTTCAGTCCCAGATGGCCCCTGATTGTAGGGCCAGGGTCACTTTGGAATCTGTGCCTCCCCTCGGGCAGAGAAGGACCCAGGAGAGCAGCAGCACAGTGCTTTGGGAACGTGTGAGCCCAGCAGTCTTTGAGTCTTGGCCCACAAAGGGCGTATGGGAAGTTGAAACCCATCTTCTCTTGCTTTCTGTGCAGGTGCTTCTCAAGAAAGAGCAGGAGCACACTGCCTTATCTGAGATGCCATGCCAGACTCAGGGAGTGCTGTTCCCTGCCCGAGGGCAGGAAGAGCAGCTCAGGCAGCAGGTGGAAGAGCCACAGGAGAATGGCCAGGTGAGCCTGACTGGCCAGGGCACAGAGGGAAGGGCAGGGAGAGGGGCATAAACCAGAGCTCTTGGGACTGAGGAGGCCAGGAGTCCCACAGGCACTGGAAGGACAGAGCCTTGCAATCTGCAGAGATCAGCACCAGCACAGGAGGGTTACAGTGGAAGCAGAGCTGGGTAGGGAAGCAGAAAGAAGGGGCTGAATAAATGTGATTTTGAGGCTAAAAGAGGGAAAAGCTGAGCTTGATGGCAGCTCTCAGTCACTTGCTCTGCTTTTGTGTGTACAGAACATCAAGGCAGAGCCACAAGCAGAGCTGCTTGAAGCTCAGAGTGCCATCATGGCAGTGAAGAGGAGGAATGAAGACATCCAAGAGGAGAAGAATCTCCCTATGCACAGGGGTAATCAACAAAAACAGGTGAATGAAGGAATGGCAGCCACTCTACTCATGAAAGAGAGTCCTTTCCGTTGTTGTTTACAGAAAATTGACAAACAGATGCAGGCACAGCTGCAGGAAACTGAGGCTAGGACCAAGGCAAGGAAGAAGAGGCTAGACGAAAAAATTAAAATCATCCAAGAGAAAATGAATTGCCTCCTTCAGGAGCAAAAGGCTCTAGAAAAGCAAGTGAGGGAAATAGCCATCAGCACTGCAGTCACCCAAGGGTGGTTTCTGCCCTCCTTGCCTTCCCAGTGCAGAGCAGCAGGGGTGGGTTATGCCTCTGAGTGCCATCCTGATGAGGCCTCTGTCAGAGCTGCTCTCAAGGACACTTCCTGCTCTGCTGGATCTCAGCTGATGCTCTAGACAGTGGCATTACTCCTTTGGCCATTTAGCCAGCAGTCATGAACTCCTGCTGGCTTCTTCCAGGTGACCTTGTTTCTTGAGGTGTTTTTGCAGGTGAACATGGTCACTCACATAGATTTGGAATACGAGCTACAAGCTGTCTGTATCCCTTGCAGATCTGCTCCTGTCCTTTACTTTCTTCCCAGTCGATGTCTCCTGGCAGACGGGGACAAGCTGTAGTCTCTGACTGCTTTGTTCTGTTTGACTTGAGGTGGAAGTGTCGCCATCCTACCTAGCAGCCTGCAGAGAGTTCCAGCAAATGACGGGCAACCAAGAGCCCCGAGGCTGGCATGAGGCCCAGGAACTGACCCACCCAGAGATGCTGCAGGATAAGCATGTCCCGAGGAAGGTGCAGAAAAAGAGAATTTCATGGCAGGAAGTAGAATATTAGAATGAGGAGCTGCAAATGTATCTGCAGACCTAGGAGGGGGAAAGGAGTCTTTGAGAGAAGTGGAGCGGTCGTTGCTGCAGTCATCCTTTAGAACAAGAAACTGGCTATGAACTCGAGTCAAACCAGCCTTTGCTTTTGACCATTTGGTTTCACAAGGGGACATCCAAAGCAATCCAGTTGAAGAGCTCTGCATGTGGCTGACAGCAGCTTCCTAAGAGCTTGCATTTCAAATGGCAATCTCTCTTGCATTTCAGGGCAATCTCTGCCACACCTTCCTGACATCAACTCATTTCTTGTCTCAGATCTACACCGACTCTGACACTGAAGCTGCTGCAGAAGCAGCAGTGCCATCCCAAGGAGCCTTTGCTCCCCAGCTGAAGAAGTGGAGCCTGAGCCCTTGGTTCACCTGCCGTGCTGACCCAGCTGCTGCTCAGCAACAGGAGATGGCGGGTGACTCCCTGGAGCAGCAGAGTACGTCTGGTGTCTTTCTTATCTGAGGGACAGTGTGTTGTGTGTACATGTCAGCATAGCTGTACCAAGGGTTCTGATCAGTTTAGTGTCACAGAAGTGCTGGCAGTGCTCCGAGGCAGCAAGAGAGAGCTCTGGGTGTTCCTGCTGCCTCTGAGGGCAGCTTAGACTGGCTGGAGTTTGCCTGAGCTTCCCTCTCTGCCGAAGGCAGAATCAGGGATTGTTCCTGGATCAGCAGAAGGCTGTGACTGCTTGAGTCCTAGCCACTGGCAGAAGCCCTGCTGAAATCAGTCTCTAGGATAACACATCAAGCCCTTTGTGATTCTGCAGCGCAACCCAATGAATCTGATTCTTGCCCTGAACAGCTGCCAGTGCTGTGCTCTCAGATAAGATCTGGTAGGGTTGAGAAGAGAGCCCAGTGGATTCTGTGTCTACCATCACCTGTTGGGACAAAAAGGGCACTGATCTGTGCCTGAGTGTGGCTGATCTCAAAGCCCATCCTGTTGTGTCCTGAATGGGGGTAACAGCTTGTCCGGGGCTCAGGCTCACTCTGGCTTCTTCCCATCAGTGCCTGTCAGTGCTCATGCTTGGGCTTTGCCAGACTTGTTGTGGTCGCTGCCCTGTCCCTGAGGGCTGTGGGAATGCAGAGGCTGGAGCCTTCCTTAGCTGGGAGGGTCCCGCTGCTGCCCGGCTGCTGCCTTGCACGGCCTGGACTCACAAGAGGGTCAGCATCTCCTTTGGGCAGCTCTCTGTGTCACAGGGACGCCTGAGGAGCACTGCTGTCCTCTGTGCCCGTGCCCGCCGTGCCGAGTTGGGAAGATGGGGACGTGTGCGGTGCCGAGAGGGCGAGTGCAATGGGAGCGACTGATCCGCGCTGTCAGGGTGAAGAGAAGCGGCGCGGTTCTTCACGCGGGGCATGGGCAAGGGCGTCTTTGGGCTCAGCCTGCTCATAAAGGGTGAGGGTCCTGATGCTGAAAGCCCCGTGGGGATTTGTTCTAGCATGAGCTGCTCTGGTTTACAAACACAGAGGCATTCTTCTGGCTAACTGCTGCAAGGTGGAAAAGATGGGAACACTTGGCAATATTCCTCCTGTTCTGGACTTGGCATCTGTTCAGAGGAATTGATACCAGATGTCCAGGTGCATTTAATCTTAGCAAGTAGGAAACCTTTTATAAATCTCACAGTGTTTATTCCCAAGAAAACAAAGGCACTGTTAGTTCCAGCTCTCCTTAATGTTTCTAGATGACAAACTTAATTGCCTTGGTAGGTATTCTCTTCTGATCTCAGTCTCCTCTGAATGTATCTCCCTGTGCTTCCCTGTGTGCCTGCTGTCAAGAGGTCTCTCTCTTCAAAGGATGCTGGAAATCAGTCTCTGTGCCAGCCACTTGTGCTGTGGGCCTGTTGTTCTTTTCTTGTTATTCCAGTTCCTGTTCCTGTTGTTGTTAGCCAGCTGTCCACAAAGGGAGGGCTCAGAGCTCCAGACAGTGGGGCTGCCTTTTGTATCTCCTAGAAGGTGAGATCTCTGCTTTGAAGTGAACATCTTGCATTTTGTTTCCCTCAGGGAGAATGGTGAAGATGGAAAATCCTATTCTAAAATACATTGAACTGGAAAATATTGGCAGTGGGTGAGTCCAAGCAATGTTAATTTTACAAAACTATGCATCAGATGTTTTGCTGGCGGAATAGGTATCAAGTGTGAAGTCAGACAAGCTGCAAATGTGTTCAGGCACTGGGCTTAGATTTTCAGTGCTGATCAGAATTTCTAAGTGTGCTCAGAAGGCATTGTCAAACACATCTCAATGTTTCCAGTGTCCTGCAGGTCTGCGGTATTTACAGCACAGATCTCCTGTGTGGGCTGGCTTTCACTGCAAGATCTAAATGGCTTCTCCTCTCTCTGCTTCTGTTTTGTTTCTAGGACTTTTGGAGATGTTTGTAAAGCACTTGACACTGCCACAGGAGGAGAGGTAAATGTCAACAGCCCCTGCAGGCTCTGCTGCACTCGAGGGCTTTCCCCTCTGGTGTGAGCTGTGGCTGGAGCTTTGGGCAGAGCTGTGCTGAAAAGGCACAAGAAGCACAGATTGGTGCCAGCCCACAGAACACATTTGGGACTTTGTTCTCCTCAGCTGCCGGAAGGAAGGCACGGAGGGCAGTGGTTCCTTTCAGAGAAGGACGCGCTCACTCGCTCTCCATTGCTAAAACAAAGGTGGTGCGTGCGAGCACCTCACTGCTCTTTGGGGCTACAGCTTCAGAGTCCTGAATTCTCATTTCTGGCTGCCAGCAAATCCATCTGAAAGTTACTGGTAGTTCCTTAGCCACCTGCAGTGCTGCACTTGGGAACTGCACATAGGGAGAGATCTGCAAGGTGTCCCTGAAAGCCCTAAGCCCTGCCCATAGCCCAAGATGTATCCACAGAGTATTAAGTTCTGAGTCCCAAACAAAGCAGCAGAGAGTGTGGTCAGAGGTTTGTGGGTGATAACTGAGACACTGCTGTTACCAAGTGGTCAAGGCAAAATGTCAGTGGCCCCACGTGTCCTGTAACTGGCTCCCAAGGGAGCAGATAAATGGGCTGTTGGAATGTCAGTTCCTAATTACTGCAGTGCCTAATCACAAGGCAGTTTGGCACAGCTCAGCTGTGTCATTGCAAAATCACTTGCTCCACGTGCCTTGTGGTCTCATGCCACCAACGTCTCAAGTTACTGATTTTCAATGTCGTTTTAGGTGGCCATCAAGAAAATACAGCTCCAAGGACTGAGGAAGAAGGAACTAAAAGTCAACGAACTCATGGTCATGAAGGTGAATAGAAATCCCAACCTGGTCAACTGTTTAGACAGGTGAGTTGTGCTTTTGTCCCATGAATGTTTGTTTGCATGTTGCAAACATGCAAGGTAAAATCCCACTTTGGTCACTGGCAGAAAATAGAGCTGTAATTATTGGCTAATTATTATTGCTCTTTTCATCTCCAGTGGATGGGAAGAGATTGCATTTTGTCTGCATTAGTCTTCGCTGGCACATGGTATTTGAAAATTGTTCAAAAACACAGATGAGTTGTGTCTTACTAAATCAATGATCTCTATATTCACAGCCACCACTTTGTTTTGGAGCTTGATTTTTTTCAAGTGTCTTCTTACGTCCAGGTAAACTAACAAGGATTTCCCTTGGATTGTTGCCACTGTTTTCCATTGCTATGCATGCCAGGAAGACTAGATACTTTTTTTCCAGAAACACCAAGCATGACAGGTTTTTTTATCTGGGCTGTTACTAAACTGCACATTTTGCTTGCTGCCCATCTAAGACATCTCCTTTTTTGCAGCTGCGCCTTTCTCCTTGAGACTGCACAGATTGCAAACAATGCACAGCCAAGAGGGAATGTCTCTTCCTTTATTTTGTCTTTGTCTCAAAGGGACCTGAAAAGAAGAACCAACCTGTCTTTTCCAAACAGCAACTTAGCCATGTACATTCATCTCCATGCCCTTGTTTCCTTTTTTCAGCTACCTTGTGGGTGAGGAACTGTCCCTGGTTATGGAATACATGGATGGAGGCACTCTGAGCAATGTCATCAGCCAGACCTACCTGTCGGAAGATGAGATGGCAGCCATCAGTCGGGAGGTCAGCAATCCCATCTGTGTTTCCAAGGGCTTCAACAGGATTGTCTGGGAAACGGGCTCAGAGCTGAAGTGATTTCCTGTGCCGAGCTTTGTTTCTGTGTTGCTGGTATGCTATGGGCAAGTAAAAGCGTCTCAAGTGAAAGGCCTGCCAGTGCCCCTGCACTCCCTGTACTCAGTGCCAGTACTCTTATCTCCTGCTGTTGTATTCTCGCTCTGTCTCTTGTATTTTTATTTGTATTTTCTGTTCTCTACCTTGCCTCTCTAAATGTTTGCCTGGAGTCTGTCTTCGCTGCATTCCTTGCCTGTAAAAGCAAAGTGCTGGTGGCAGGATTTGAAAAGACCAGCAAAGAAAAAAGACTCATTTCTCACAGTCCTCAGCTGAAAAGGATAGAAGTGCAGCCAAAATGCTCTTTGCTTCCGCAAAGTGACTGGTGTGATACTTCCAAGCCTGTGCTGAGGCCAGCAAGAAAATCTTTTCCATGCAGCCTCCCACACAAAAGTGATCCACTAAACACCAAAGGGAGGGACTTTTCCTTTCCAAACCCCTCCTTTGTCCTCTGCATGGAAAAAGCAGGTCCACTGCAGCAGGAGTCATCCTGGCTGGTTTGCAGGGGACAGCCTACAACAGCAGGTGCTGTTGCTCTTTCAAAAGCTGATGTGCCTTTCCTCAGAAAGGTCCTGTCCTGCAAGTGTTGGAGCAGCAAGCTCTTCCTCTCAGTGGCCATTACTGTTCTGCCCTTACTCCCCATTCTCCTGGACAGGGAATCTTTTAGATTCTTTGTTTCCTTCCTGGTGTGATGAAATCACATCACTCATTTTTGCCCTCCTCTTTCTGTTTTCTTGCTCAGTGCCTTCAAGGACTGGATTTTCTTCATTCAAACCATGTCATCCACCAAGATGTGAAGAGCAGCAACATCCTTCTCAGAACTGACGGTTCTGTCAAGCTGGGTCAGTATATTCTTGGTCAGGTGCAGCTTTCCAGGGATGTGTGTGTGGGGCTGCTTGGCGTGACTGCCAGCTCCCCAAAAATGGTGCTGGTGGCAGTGCAGGGACCCCTGCTGTGAGCTGAGGGCACAGTTGGAACGTGCACAGAGGTATAAGGAACCACAAGCAGTCAAGAGTGGCCTTGCTCTGTGTGTGTCCCTTCTAGACAGAGGGATCTACAATCTAAAGCTTCAGGGGAATGAAGTCCACTGCTGTGAGCAGCATTAAGAAACCTGGGTTTTTTTGGAAGTGGCCAATTCCATACTCCCTTGGCTAAAGCCCCAAGGAAATCGAGTGTGGACAGTTCTCCAGGAGATCCAGCAGCACATTCTTAGCCTGAGAGTGGGGAATTCTTTGCTTGGTTTCCTAATTGGAGCTGGCTTTCATGGTTTGTTTTTTTCTCCACAGCTGACTTTGGCCTCTTTGCTCAGCTCAGCCCTGAGCAGGGCAGACGGAGCTCCGTGGCCGGTGCTGCTGGGTGGCTGGCGCCTGAAGTGGTGACAGGCCAACCATGTGGCCCCAAAGTGGACATATGGTCTTTGGGAATTGTGGGCATCGAAATGGTGGAACGAGAAGTTCCTTCCTGGAATGCAACTCCTGTCTTGGTAAGGTGCAAATACTCACTGATTCCACTGTCTTTCTCACCTGTCCCATGTTGTGCGTGCCATTGGACAAAATCCCATTGCCATCTGCTGGCACCACTTCCACCAAGGTCCCCTTCTAAAAATGCCCCTGCAACACATCAGCATCTGCTGTAGCTTTGGTTGTATCAGAAAGGGAAGTGGCGGTTCAGAAACCTAACCAGTTCAGAAACCTGCCATTTTGGCCTCCAGCCGTGCCTGACATTTCCCACTTGTTTTTTGAACAATGTTGGAACTCTGTTTCTGAAGGACAAGAATTTTTCAGTGGACAGGGTAGACATGTGATAAACATCCTGAGCAATGGAAGTTAGACCTTTTCAGTTTCAATTTTATAGAAAACATAGAAAAAAAGGAAAAAGAAGAGTAAACAAAAAAGGAAAAGAGAAAAAAACCTACTACCAAAGCAATGCCCAAGCAGTTCTGCTTGCTTTTTCATTTTTTAAATGCAGCTCTTCTCTTCCATTCTGTAGCATCTTTTCCAAATCCTGTGGTTGTTGAAACTTTCAGGCTTTCAAGTCATCTGTACATTGTTCAGTCACGTGTGTGGGTGGCCTGGATAATTTTAGGATGTGTTTTTCTCTGACTGCAGTTAGAATTGTTTGCCAAACCCTTGGCTGTTTCTGGGTACTTTAACAAGTTGATGATGCAGGCAGGTGCCTGGGCTGGGATCCAGCATGGGCAGTTGACACCAGTGCTGTGTTTCTTTACCTCAGGAGCAGGGCCATCCCTGGCCTGCACTGTTATAATGACAGGGAGGGCTCCAGCTCCCAACCATGGCCAGTGGCTGAGCTCAGCTGAGAGTCAGGATAAAACCCTCTTTGTCACCTCTGGTGATGTGGGAAAAGGACAGAAAGCCGCATAAATTATTTGTACACAAGGGGAGTGCATTGCCATTTCTGGCTTTGAAATTTTCCTTTGGGTTAAAGAGGATAATAGCAAAGTCTCTTTGGTCACCATCTATTTCAGTGCCATGAGCACAGACTTATCATGACAGTGGTGGGCATTTTTATGGAGACTCCAAGGCCTCTTGCCATTGTTATTTTTGTCTGTTTGAGATGGATTCTGCAAGTTGAGGTTTGAATAGTTCCAAGTTGGTGTCTTATGTTTCTAAATACCATCTTGCAAAAGCAGAATGAGCTCTCTCCCTCTGACTTGTCAGCGTGTTAGAGCTTGGTTCCACATGAACCACACTGGATAATGATCAGCTGATGTCTTGCCAATCTACACTGTAATTCCTTGGCCTGAGGAGTATCAGAAAGCCCTGCTGAGCTCCATGGACACTGTCAGCTGCATGGAAGTGAGCATCCTTGGCCTTGCTGAAGAAACTGGAGCTCAGCTTAGGTTAGATGCTCTTGAGCAGGAGAAAGGCTGGAATCGTCAGGTGTTTCCAGAGGCCTGCGTGCCCAGAGGGACTGAGTTCTGGGGAGCAGCTGGATGTTTCTGCACATCATGGAAGGGGATTGCCAGACAGCTCAAGCCTCACCACAGGCAAACACTCCCCAGCTCTTCTCAGGCAACATTTGCTTTGGGTTTCAAGTTGTTCCCACTTGTCTGTCTGTGAAGATGCCCCTAAAACCACAAGGCAAGCCTCTCAGAACTGGTGTTACATTTCCAGAAATGAAGAAAAGAAGCCCAAACACATGAAAGTTGCTAAGGCACTGTTTTTTAGAGAGGAACTTAACTCCCTGTGCAGTTTCTTCTCACTGGGAAACGTGCCTGAAACCTGGGCATGAGGGTGTAAAGGCCACAGAGTCTCTTCTGCTTCTTGTGCAGTGCTGCTGAAACACTCAGTGACCGTGTTTCTCTCCCAGCCCAAGTCACGTTCTGCCCGTTACCAAGCCAGAGCCTGGTGATGTGGAGAGCCTGCCAAAACCTCCCATTTGTTTCCTGGCACTTTCTGGGATGCGCCTACCATTTATGCATTGACTTGAGCAGCCAAATGACTAGAGGGTGTCCATAGGGATGGAACCTCTCCTTCTGATTCGACCATGAAAGGTTTTTCTTTTCCATGTAAGGAAAGCAGAAATTTTCAGACTGCTGAGAAACAGAGCTGCAGGTGGCTCCTGTGTGTCCAAGCAGGCGTTTTCATCCCAGTACATTTGTGCATGGATCATAATGCGTCTGTGTTGAGGATGAGATTCCAAAGATTTGTTTCCTTACCTGAGGAATACCTGGTGGATTTCCTTTCTTTCCCTCCAATTCCCATTCTTTTCAAGAACAAAGCAAAAAGCTTGATTAGTTTTGTTTTGTGGCAGCGGTGCTTAAGGGACCAAGAAGCACTGCAGAAATACTTTCCATGTACTAACCCTTGGATACAGTAGAGTTAGTATAGCAAAGTCCTTCTTCCAAAACGCCTCTCAAGCTGGCATGAATCCTCAGAGAAGCAAATGTCCTTTTGCTGATGTAGCTCCCACTAACTAGGTCAGTATATGAAATCAGCTGCCAAGGCAAGATCTGTGGGATGTTGGAGAGGCTGTGGCTGCATCGGGGTTTGGGTTTTTTGGTTGGTAAAGGAAAGTCATCTCTGGGTCTGTGCCAGGGCAGAAACTGCCACTGCAGAGTGGAGCTTAATCAGTGGGATCTGGGAGAGCAGTGACAGATGGGAAAGAAGCAGGTGGAGCCTGGTGTCTCCTTTTTCCCCAGCCTCAACTCCTGATAGCCACAGGAGGAAGACAAAAGCTGCAGCAGCCCAACCTATTTTCATCCTGCCTGCGTGACTTCCTGAGCTGCTGCCTGCAGAGAGATGAGGCGCGGCGCTGGTCTGCCAAGGAGCTCCTGCAGGTAAAATGTGAAGGGGCTGCAGGTGAAACAGGCTCTGAGGGATGGGCTCCTCCTCCACTCAAGCCCAAGGCAGCAGATGAGCCCCCTTCCTCCTCACCTCCATTCTTGCTGCTCTTCAAATGAAAACAGTGAGGAATCCTAGACTGGGCTGGGCTGGCAGGGCCCTGTAAATGTCCTCTGGTGCAAGTGTCCTGCAATGAGCAGGGACATCTTTAAAGACATCAAGTTTCTCAGAGCCCTTTCCCACTGGAGCCGGAATGGTTGCAGGGATGGGGCACCTACAAGCTCTTGGGGCAAGCTGTGCCAGGGTCACACCATGCTCCGAGTAAACAAGTTCTGATTAGATCCTATTTGTGTTAAAAAATATTCACCCACATCCTCTTGTAACTGGCCCTGTTAAAAAAGATGTCCTCAACTTTCCTCAAAGCCACTCTGAAGTTTTGGAAAGTGGCAATAAAGTCTCCCTGGGGCCTGTTATTGACAAAACTGAGCAACCCCACCTCTCTCTGCATTTCCTGAGTCAGAGAGGTCCTCTGGCTGTTTCTGTCACCTTCTTTTGTAATTTGGTGGGGTGTTCAATTTTATGTAATGGCAAAAGAATTGAAGTAGAGCAATGCAGGGTACAGAGACATGAAATGGTGGTGGAGGAACCCAAGGAAGCCAGTCCCAGATGATCAGTCAGAGATTTGGCTGTGGGCAGGAGGGGCTGTGGGGGGCTCACTGTGAGCCTCTGAGGGGCCCTGGTTGGTGCCCCCCAGCCCACCCTCAGAGGTTTCTGCCACGCAAACAGGGACAGCTGGGAGGGACTTGTCCCAGCCCCATCTGCTGCCTGGCACGCTCAAGCAGATGGGAACTGTGCCAAGGTTACTGCCAGGTTGTGTGGCAGAGAGGGAACTGCAGGGCCCAGTGCCACTGGGCTGGGCCTGCTGGGAAGGAAGGTGCCATCCAGCACATGAGGGGCAGGGCATGGAAAGGCAGACACTGCTTTCTGTCCCTGTGGCAATCAGCACAGTGCCTGTCTTTCAAAGAGAGGGACCAATGAGAGGCTTTGGAGTTTCCTGAAAAGAAGAAAAGCACCATTTCTAGAGCACTGGCAGGGCTAAAATCTCAGCAAGATGAAGACACCTGTATAAATGGATGAGTGGGATTCTGGGCCAGGTTTGCCTGTGATGGCAAAGTCTGCACATAAAGATGGAGGTGTAGACAGTTCCATTGTTCCTCTTCCTGCATCCTCCTAGGAGCAGGAGGAATCCTGTGAAGCACTGAGCTTGGAAAGTCATTGTTCATTGTTTTTTGTTGATCTGTTTTTTTTCCCTTTGGGCAGCATCCATTTGTAAGATTTGCTGAGCCTGTGTCCAGCCTGGTGCCACTGATTGTTTCAGTGAAGAAGAGGAGGGAGACAAGAATGTGACAATCACATCAGGACCATTTATTCCTCAATCAGTTTAGAGTAGGATTGTAGGTTAGGATTAGGATTAGGATTAGGATTAGGATTAGGATTAGGATTAGGATTAGGATTAGGATTAGGATTAGGATTAGATTAAGGATAAGGATAAGGATAAGGATAAGGATAAGGATAAGGATAAGGATAAGGATAAGGATAAGGATAAGGATAAGGATAAGGATTAAGATTAGGATAAGGATAAGGATTAGGGTTAAGGTAAGGGTTAGGGTTAGAGTAGGATTGTCTAATAGGACTGCAGAGTAGGATTGAAAATCAATAAAGTTTCTGAAACCACAACTCACCTTGAAGATTCCCTTCCTTCTCACTCTGTGAATAAGCTCGAGAATTCCTTCTGAATTGTCTGTTGTTTCTTAAAGGTGGAAAGTGAAACAGTGTCTTTGGCATGGTGTGAAAGTGGGGAAGGATGTTCTTCATTCATCCTCTCCAGACCACAATGCCTTTGGAATATGGCCCACTGGTCTGTTTTTGGCCATCTTTGGTACTTCTATTTAAGGCAGAAAGGGCAATGGCATTTAAAGGCAAAAGCACAGGAAGAATGGGGCAGCCCAAACATCTTATACAGATGCAGGCCTTCAGCTGTGACTGGAGAGCATTGGGGCTCCCTAAATGCAATAATCTCTTTGGCTGGAGGAGAGCCTTGCTCAAGTGAGAAAGCAGAAAGATCAGAGAGGGTGCTCGGGAAGGTCTCCTGTGGTGCAGAGCTGTCAGCGCCTGTGAGGTGAGAGTGGGCCCGGCCTTGCCCGGGCTGGAGCCCCAGCAGAGCCCCGGCAGAGGCCGGAGCAGCCTGAGCCCCGGCAGAGGCAGGCTGGAAGGAGGCCCTTGGAGCTGCAAGAGGCAGCAGCCGGGCCCTGGGTGCCTCTTGCTGGGAGCGGGCGAATCCTCTGCTCTCAGAGCCCAGGTGGCAGCTGGCTGCTGCCGAGGGGAAGCGCAGCCGTGCTGGGCACAGCCCGGCCTGGAGGCCATGGCCGTCTGGAGTGTGCCCAGGAGCAGAGAAAGGCCAAGGGCAGCTGCGGGCTGGCTGGACCGGCTCCTCTTCTGCCGGCTGCCCTGCAACTCCTGCAAAGGTCAGCAGTGTGTGCAGCACTCTGGGCACCGGGGCAGGGAGCCGGGCTGCTCGGCAGGCTGGAACACAGGGCAGCTCCTTCAGGCCCGGCACTTGTGCCAGGGGAAGCGAGGCCAGCGTGAGGCAGGGACAGCTTGGCAGGGCCCATCTGCAGGAGCCAGCGCCTCACGCAGCTCTGGGAGGAAGCGCCTGCAATCCTGCAGTTCTGCACTGAGCCAGAGCAAGGGTGTGAGATGCAGAGTGTTTGGCAGAAATATTCAGGCCCACCAGGCCAGCCTGCTTTGTGCTCTGTGGCGCACAGCAAGCGCTGTGCAATGCAGCTCTGAGCTGCTGGGAGAGAGGCAGTTGGGGATGTGCCTGAGGTGAGTCAAGGGGTAACCTGAAAATGTATTTAGGATAATTGAAAAGTGCAGATAAGTCGAGGGGCCAGCTGGGAATAGAACTGGAATACTGGAATTGGAATAGAATTGGAAGATTGCATGTTTTAGTTAAGATTTTAAAATGATGTAAGAAGCTTAGTTAGTAATAGAGCTAGCAGAAATCATGTACCTTAGTTAAAGAGTACAAAATATATTAGGAACATAAAGCTAGGAGTGACAGCGATAGAGGAAGCAATTGTGAAGAAGCTGAGACCATAGAAATACCTTGCCTTAAGAATAAGTGAACAGTTAGGAGAGGCTTGGACCATGAGTAGCAGGTCAAAAGGTCTTGCCAACTGGCCATGGGAGAAGAGTTCACCATGAGGAAGACTGCTTTCTTCCTCCCATACAACCACTCCCTCATTTCAAAATCCCACCAACCCAGTTGAGGGAGTACAATTGTGCAGCTGTAATAGATATTCAGCTGATAAAAATGTGAAGCAGGCAGATAATAATTATGTATTAGGAGTCCTTAGGAACCTAATGTAAAACTTTTTCTGTAGAAATAGAGAGCAGGAGTCTGCAACTCCTTGAACATGTCTTTGGAAACTAGTTCACATGTGACCAGGGCTGCAATAAATACCCTTCTTTTCTACTATAATTAGTTGAAGAGTCATCTGTCCATGCTTCAAGGGTTATGCTGGAGTAGTGAACTGATTTGCAAGGGAGAAGAAGAGTTTCAGCAGGCAATTTTTGGAAGAGATGGAAGGCTCTTGTGACTGAAGGGAAATCTATTTGGAATGGAGTAATGATCCCAAAGTCCATACAATTGTATCTTTGTGTCTGAATTTAAATGAGAATCACTATAGATAGCTTCATGCAATTTGTCTAAAAATTTATCGAAGTCTTCATTCTTTCTTTGACAAATCTGTCTAAAAGACATAGTGTGTAACTTATCTGGAAGTGCAAGAAATGCATTATATGCTAGTTGTTGGCTCATCTGTAAGACTTGATCAATGCTCTTAGCCTGGGCAGTGGCAGTAGCCCCGGGCCCTTTGCCAAGTATAACTGTTGTGCTGTTAAACCATACCCTGCACTCTAGCACCGATCTTGCTGCTTCTTGAGCACACTTTTCCTCCCAGCTTTTATGAAACATCACCTGCTGATGGGGTGGCATTCTAAGTCTTATTAGGGTATGCACATCAGCTGGAATTATTCTGTTAGATGGAAAAATATACTGCAGAAGTGACTGTGAAATTTGGGATTTTCAACCAAATTGTGAAATTGCAGCTCTCAATTTTTCTAAAATCTTCCAATCGAAAGGTTCTCAAACTCTACTTGCAGCATTAGTTACTACAAGAAAAGCTTCTACATCATTGGAGAGAAAAGTCCCTTCCACAATAGCTTCTGCAATAACTATTTTCTACTTTAGTTGCTGAGCTGCTTCTATTTCAGGGTCACATTCCAACTCTAATTCCACATTCTTTACAGTGTGAGAGGGAGGATTTTGTTTAACCAACTCAAATGATGGCTCAGAGACAGAATGGAGGAGTTTTTGCAAGACAATGGCCATATTCAGCTGATGCACAATCCAGCCTGCTTGTACTAATGGACAATGAACACCTTCACAAAGAATAAATTATGGACATATTCAGAAATAAGCTCGGTATATCCTCGAAAAATATATAAGAAGAGTCATCAGGACTCAGCAAGTTTGTCAGCAGGCTTGAGAAAGTGAGCCATGGGTGGGCCAGACAACCACAGCAAGATGCATAAAAAATTAGATGATCCAATCAGCATTCTATTTTAGACATGTGAACAGCTAGCATTAACCAATCATGTATTAGCTAGAGACACGTGGACAGTAGAGATTTATTATAAATAGAGTCTTATTAGGAATAAAAAATTTAGCTTCACTGGATCATTTTGGTCATTGTGTGATGTCCATGAACCTCCGCACCATGCACTTAAGGGTGTGTTGGTGTTGCCCATGAAATGTACACATCTGGGGAAGTGCCCTTGGCAGAGAGGGGCTTGATTCCCAAGGAAACTGCTTCCCCAGGAGCCCCCAGTGAGACAGGTGCAAGTGTCTCCATTTGACTCCCTGTGTTTCCTTCAGTCCTTGACGCCCCTTGCACTTTGCAGAGGGGCATGCAAAGGGAGAAGGCTGTGAAGAAATACCAATTATGTTCTCTTGATGCAGAGTGTGATTTTATACACTCTCTCCTATGGTGCAGATGCTCTTCATTTCTACTGTTGATTATTGATTCTACTATTGATTATTCTTATCAATACATATTTTAATTTGCTCTGGCATTCTTCCCATAGAAAAGCTTTCCTTGTGTATTTGATTTAGGTCTGCAAATGTTGATACGTATCTTTAGGTACCTGAATTTAGCTCATTTCTCCTCTCGCTTTAATTTCAGGAAATGTCAGAATTACAGATGTACGCACTAAAGTATCCAAGATTTCTGTGCAACAGAAAGATGAGTAAACAGTAGTACAGCCCAATCTACATTACCTTTAGCAGTTACCAAATCCAGTAGGTATTTAGAAAAGTTTGCCTTCTTTCAGCAATATTACAAATAGATTGTTATATACAAATTATAATATTATAATATTGGCTTTACACAAATATTAAAATTGATTCTACATGTGTGATGTTAAAGTTGTGATCTTTATAACTTTGTTATAAAGATATAGTTTTTATTTCTGTTGTTAATTAAGCTTAGAGAGCTCCCAAGGCCTTGAACATACTTGAGACTAATTTTGCAATAAACTATCTTTTAAAACTGTTTGGAAAGCAGAAGGTAGGAACATCAGTCATCTGTTGTGTTTGACTTTATTGTTATTTGAGATTGTAGTAAATACTGAGCATGAGCTGGGATGCAGATTGTAATTGCTCATCTTTCCAAAGATAGATATGAATACTATTAACATGTGCCCTGTTTATTGTTCCTAACTGACTAATTTACTGCAGTAGTTTTATAGTGCATTTTTATTGTTGTAATGTCTAAATGCAGTGGGAGAATATATATTTGACTTGGGGTAGTTTGGCTTTTGTTTTTCGAATAATAAAACCACTCTCTTCAGCCTGGTGAAGAAAAAATCTGCTTCTGTCCTTGTGTACAGCTATGGTTTTGTTTACATAGCTTCTCCTTCCCTTTTCTGCCTAGGCTTTCTCACCTGCAGTTTTCCGTAGAAAAGCAACAAACCTTTGAAAGGCTAAACCTCAACATAACTGTGACCCTCAATCAATACTTCCTTCTTCCAATTTCTTAAGATCTCTTTGTCCTGGTCACTCAGTATGGCCTTTTTCCTCGAAGTTCTTTGGCTGTCTTGAATGCTTACAGCGTAAAAGGTAAGCCCTGATCTATTTTCAACTCCCTGCTCAGATGCAGACTGCTGGAAGGGAGCTAGGACTGGTACTGGAGACCTGGCAGCTTGTCCAGGAAGCAAATTTTTTGAAATAATGGTAATATGGAGAAGCATGCAAGTCCAGGTGGTGAACTCATATATGCAAGTTCTTGCAGTTTCCTGACAGGACTTTACAGTTCAAGGGTATGGTCTCTTCTTATTTCTATCCCCCCATGTTCAATCCTTGCCACATTTCTTCAACTTCTTTTGCATTGTCATCTTCCGTGTTTTCTTCCTCTCTTCTTCTCTCTGTGACTTTCTATGCAGGACAGATAACCTGTCATACAGCGTCAGCTTGCTCAGTGACCTGAGTAGTGATATGATGGTGTAGAAATTGTAGGCGCACAGTAGGCAAACGTGTCATGCTTCTGTGTGCCCTCTGCAGGCAGACCTGCTTTCCAAACCTTCAGTCAGACTTGGAAAAAAGGCTTGTCACCACTACTTTGTTGTGGTTTATGCACTGATGAAGAAACATTTCCATCTCAGCCCACTTAAGCCACTGCAGAGCAGGAGTTGTTGCTTTGGTAGCAGATGTGCTGGCAGGGTCCTTACAGCTCCACAAGATGTGCCTCTCCTAGAACAGATTTTTGCATTTTTGTACAATAAAAACTATGCTTTAAATTGCACCAGTGTAAGTCATGCACTCCTGTAGATGTGTTTTCAGACATAGATATTTACATATATGTGCCTAGTGAATGGCCTCCTGGGGAGCAGGAACAAATGAGGAAGGAAACTGGGCTGATAAAACATGCTTCTGCTTCAAGAAAAACCCCCCAGTCTTCCCTTTCCAGAGAAGTCTATAAACTTTTTCTAGATTGGCCTAAAGGGGATAAACAAGTCCCTCCATGTCCTGATCTTTTACTAGTCTCAAATTATTTAGAAAAGTTTTAATTTCTATTTCTGCACTTCAGACCTGTTCTCCCAGCAGCCAGGGACCTGCACAGCTACTGTGGGTGGGGCAGGTGCTCAGGTAATTACCAACAAGTGCTTGGTAATTGCTAACAGCAGTTGAGGTGAGAAGTTGGCTTGTGCCTGGCTGAGGGCTTGAGGACTGTGGTGAGAGAAGGGATAGGGAGTGAAGTGGAAAAAATCAGTTACACAGGCAAATCTGAGGTGTAGGTGGAATTTAACTGGATTAGGTACTGCATTTCATGGACTTGATCTCATGAAGAACTGAACATTTAACTATGAGATAGGACTATTTAGTTGTTATTCTAAATGCTGCATTTACTAATATGTAATGTAGTTTCTTTGTATTTTGCTCAGAAGCTGTCCCAAAAACATTGAAGTCCAACTAAAGTCTTCATAAACACAAGTTAATAGCTTACTTTTTGTTAAAAACAGAAGCTGAAAGGGCCAATGGCTCTTGCATTCAGTAATTCACACATTTTAAAGGAAGTGGCTCACTCTTCTTCCTGTGTCTAGCTTGTCTCTTCAGGCTAGAAAACATTTCTGGGAGCATTTCCCTTCTGCTCCTATATCTCTATGCCCTTGGAATCTGATGGTAATACTATATTTTTCTAAAATTAGAAAATTTTAAATTTCTGTAGGCCCTTTCATTTTGTAATTTGCACCTGTCACTTGGGGCGAGGGGGGAAGTCTGATGAGTTTTTTTTCTTGTAGGCCTGTCAAATTGCAGTCCATTGCATTTAGCTGCAAAATCCTAGGTCATGCTAGGATTGCCTAGCATGCACAGAATGCCTGAAATGGACACTGGTAGAGGGTAAAAATATTGCCTGATACAGATACTATCAACTATTTTTAGTTCCTGACAGTCCAGTATTTCCCTTACCTAAGGGATACCTGTTCATATTTCTTTCTCTTTTTCTTGCAGCTTTCAGTTCTGTGATGACTGAGAAACAAAAATACAAAGTAAGGGTGTGCAGAGTAGATGGACTTTATGAGAATTAGGGGGCAATTTGACCATACACTGATCTGTATGATTGCCTTCTTCTGTGAGATTGTAGTGATGTTGTAATATATGTTGGGAAATAATTCATGCTATAAAAGTGTGTATTTCATAACGATTGCAAAATCCAAACAAGTCTCTGACCACAAGCAGCCTGAGAGGCAGATGTCTATTCAAATTCCAAAATTCCTGAAGGTGGCCAGATAAGATCGGCACTTTAGCCCAAGAATAGACACACCCAGCGCAATGATCACCATTATCCCGAGACATCGTCATCCTCATGTCATCGGAAGACACCCAAGAGTGATCATTGCCCTGTTGATAACATCAATCAAGATAGCCAGAGACATTGTCATCCTCATGTCATCGGAAGACACCCAAGAGTGATCATTGCCCTGTTGATAACATCGATCAAGATAGCCAAAGTCGCCAGAAATATACCTGTGAATACGTGACTTCCCTGAATCCGATCAGTGCTGGCTATCAACAAGGAAATGGCGATTGTCCAGCTCTGCACAGTGAAAGAACCAACTATGAATATGCAGAGTTACAAAAGAAACCGGGACTTCTTCGCTCAGGCATAATAAACTGTATAAAGCATCCCTGCAAGAAGCGGTGCTCGTGAATGGTGGAGGGTCCGATGCAATAGAGGTGGGATCCAGGTTCACCCAGCACCAACCCCGGGCTCGACACTGTCTCTTTGGCTGTGGTGGTTTTGAAGACCATATTTTAGTAGTGGAAAAAGATAAAGAAATCTTTTCAGATTTTTTACCAATTTGGCTTTTGATTGATCATTCATAACAGTTCATGATAAGCACCAGTACAAGCTGGACTTCCCAGAGCAGCCAACTGAAAGAATCTGAAAAGAAATGCAGGAAATGCCTTGGTAAACCTTGCCTGGAAGATGGGTGACTTTTTTTCAGTAATCTATAATCCATTCCCTTGGCCTTTGGCTTTCTTAACAAGGCCATTTGCATCCCAGATTCCCCATGAAGTGCAAAGCCTGAGCTTGTGGAAGTGGCTGAAAGATGCCCTGTTTCTCTGCAGGGACATTCAACTGGAACAGGAGCCAGAGCGCTGTCTGGGGAAGCCTCCTCCAAGCTGGAATTTGTGCCGTGCTGGGAGAGGAGGAGGAGGGGGAGAAGGCTGGCGCTGTGTGGCAGGAGCAGGAGGTTTGGGCCGCAGGACATTCCATCTGCACCACTGCCCCGCAATGGGCGGCTGTGCCCGGGGCTCTGGGCCTGGCCCCGTGTGCGCTGAGCTCCCTGGGCTGGGCTCAGGTTCCCGCTGGGACTGGGCAGAGCCTGGGCTCAAACTGGGGGCAGCAGCAGTGCAAAACACCTCTGGGCATCTGCGTTTCCTGCTGCTGGGAAGGAGCAATGAAGCGAGTTTAGAAGTTCTGGTTTCTGCTTCTCCTGGTTGATTTTTTAATTTAACTCCACACTGCGGAGGCGAATTCTGTGACAGCCACTGTCAGCTTATTCTATTTCAACAGTGCCAGCAACAGGGCTCTGTTTGAGCCCTGCAAATGTGGCCTGTGAAGCTTTAATTCCCCTCATCTTAGTGTTTAGGAGCTGGTGAGCATTCCAGTATCTGCTGATCTTTATGCCTGTGACAAAAATACTGACTTCACTGTCATGAAAGCACCGTGGGTAGCACCAACTGAAAGCAGCACTTGCAGTTTCATGGATAAAATTCAGGTTGCAAGCAGAAGAGGGCCAAGAGCAGCCATGATCTGCAATTCCCAAGGCAGAGGCACCAGCAGCCTCCTCCTGTCACCTCAGGGTGAGTCAAACAGAGGTGGAAACAGTGCTGGAACCCAATCCTTTCTTCCTCTGAGGGCTGGCTCAGGGCAGCACAGGCGGGCCCTGAGCAGTCAGGGCTGTGTGTGAGTGCTAGTTGCTGTGCTCCAGAATTGAGCTGGAAAAAGCCCTTGGGAGCCGAGGCAGGAGCAGGCGGGAAGGGGCCGGCGCTGCTGCTGCTCCTGGCCGGGAGCCCCGGCTGGGCCGGGCCGGCGCCCCCTGCACTGCGGCTGCTGCTGCTGCCAGAGCCGGGCGGGACTCAGGGACAGGGAACGGACACGGGGGGACAGCAAAGGCCTGGCGGCTGCAGGGATGGTGGTGCTGGGGCCGGGGCCAGCACAGAGCTTCAGCCCGCAGTTAACCCCAAGGAAAACGCTGGGGAAAGGCTCCATTTCAGCCTTTCTGCACTTGTGGCTGTGAAAGGACTGAAATGAAAGGAGAACAATCAGGGCCTGACACCTTCTCCTTTGGGAGGAGCCCTGCGTCTGGGGCTGTGAGGGGCCATGAGGGACTGTGAGGGGCCATGGGGAACTGTGAGGGGCCATGAGAGGCTCTGAGGGGCCGTGAGGGGCCGCGAGGGGCCATGGGGAACTGTGAAGGGGTTGTGAGGGGCCATGAGGGGCTGTGAGGTGTCACTCTTGAGTCGAGAATGTCACAGGAACAGGCAGGAGGCAGTTGTGTAGAGAGAGTGAAAGAAGGTTTTATTCAAGAGAACTGTGCAGTTTTTATAGAGAAACAGAAAGACAAAGTAGAACAACACCACCTGCAGATTGTTTATACTTAACAAGTTATTACATCCCTACCATACCCTAAAAATTCTCACATGCTGCTGTGAGAAACACTTGCTGTTTCTCTCTCTCTCTTCCAGGGCATCCACAGTGAGAGGCTGTGAGGGATCTTGGGGAACTGTGAGGGGCCATGAGCTGTGGGAGGCTGTGAGGGGCCATGAGGGGCCATGGGGAGCTGTGAGGGGCTGTGGGAGGCCAGGCTCCTCATGGAACCAAGGATCCATTGTGACTGCAGTACCAAGGAAATCATTGTTGACAGTACAGAACCTCATGGAACCAAGGGGCCATTGTGGCCCAGCAAGGCCTTGTGGAACCAAAGGGACCATGGTGACACTATGGAACCTCATGGTACCACAGATCCATTGTTACACAGCAGCCACAGCAGGGCCGCAGAACCAAGGAGATCATTGTGACACTTCACAACCTCATGGAATCAAGGCGTCTGTGTTACACTACTGAACCTCGTGGAGCAAAGGGTCCATTGTGACACTGTGGAACCAAGGAGACTGTTGTTGGCAGTAGGAAAGCTCGTGGAACCAAAAGTCCATTGTGACATTGTGGGGTGTCATGGAACCATGGAGACCATTAGGACACTTCAGGACCACTGGAATCAAGGGGCCATTGTGACACTGCAGGGCCTTGTATAACCAAGGGGTCCTTGTAGCATGGCAGGGCCTTATGGACTCAAGGGGATCAAAGTGACACTGTGGGGCTCCATAAGGGGCTTTGGAGCTCCATAAGGGGCTGTGGGGGCTCCATGAGACCATGGGGCCATTCTGACCATGGAACCAAGGATACTGTTGTTACACTACAGAATAAAGAAGGCCACTGTGAACCAGCAGGGGAACCCACTGGGACTATTGTGACACTTCAAGGGTATTGTGGAACAGCAGGGCCTCGTGGAAGCGATGAGACCATTGTGACATCCCAGGGCCTCATGGGAGCAAGGGGCCATTGGGACACTGTGGGTCCTCATGGAACCAAGGGGCCAGTGTAACACATCCTGGGGAACCCAATAGAACCAAGGGGCCATTTGGAGACTCTGTGACCACATGGAAGCAAGGGGCCATTGTGTCATTGTGCAGTCCCATGGCAAGAAGGAAACCATTTGGACACTGCAAGGCCACTTGGAAAGCAAGGGGCCATTGTGCCACTGCAGAGCCAAGGAGACCATTGTTATATCACTGGGCCTCATGGAAAGCAAGATCTGTGGTGATCCTACAGGGCCTCATGGAACCAAGGGGCAATTTTGATGCTGCAGGGCCCCAAGGATCCAAGAATATGGAAAAGGTCTGGGTGGCTGGGCCTCCTGGGGGCTGCTTGACTGGTCCAGCTGGCCTTGGCATGTTGAGAGTTGCTTCTTATCAACCCCTGAAACCCTGGAATTCTGTGCATTCCTTCCTGTAGGAAAGAACTGTCCTTCTTCAGGGATTAAAGGCTGAAATTGGGATTCCTCCTCCAAATTTGATTATATCCAAGGAATTATTCCCATATGAAACCTGCCAGGACAGACAGCTCTGGCTGGCCTTGGCCTCTTGGGGGCCACTCCTCATCTGCCTTCAAAACACTGGGGGCCCGTTCTTTTCTTCCCATTGAAAAAAACACTTTCAAGTCCAGCAATCCATGGCCAAAATTGAGAATCCGCCTCCAAAATTCCGTATATCCAAAGGTAGCTCCCAGGCAAAAGCTGCCAGGGCTATCTAGGTTCCCTTGGCTGCCCTGGTGGCCCTGGTGTTGCTGTAGGGCCTGAGTGCTCTCGGGGCTGGGCACAGCCCTGGGGGTGGCAGTGCCGGGGCTGCAGCAGGGACAGCCCATGGGCACTGCTAGGGCAGCGCTGACGCCTCAGGCCAGGCCCTGGGGGCTCCAGGCTCCTTGCCCAGGCCCTCTCATGAACACAGCCAGGCCAATGCTCAGCACAGAAGACCCCTGTAAGCAGGCCCAGGCTGGCTGTGGGCAGGCTGGGGGCAAACAGCATGGCTGGGGCTCTGCAAGAGCCATGGGGCAGACGGGAAGGAGCAGCAGAGCAGGGGCTGATCCATCCCCAGTGTGCTGCACAGCCCAGGGCAGCGTCCCAGAGCGTCCTCATGGAGCTGCCAACAACATCCCCCCTCTGCAGCCCTGGCCTCTCCCCCAGCTCACACAGGTGCCCTATCCTTGCAGGCACAGACACGGCAGCACTGGCTCAGCAGCCCCTGTTTGCATTGCACAGAGCAGGTGGGAGCACCCCCATGCTGTTGCTGTGGGGACATGAACATGAGGGAGCACAAATGCCATCAGCCCCTGGGGCCAGCAAGGGCTGGGGAACACCAGGGAATCCACTCAGCTTTGTCCTGGCCTCTGCAGACAGCCAGAAAGTTTGTTCCCATCAGCTGGGAATTTCCTGTCCCACTGCAGATGCTGTTGCTCAGGGCCAGGGCTGCCTGGCAGCCACCCCCAAACTGCCCTGAGCATTTCCTTTGCTTCACCTTTGTTTTCTTTCCTCTTCCTGATACAAATGTCTTCCCAATGCCCACCCCTGTTCCCTCCCCTGCAAACAGCCCATCCCTGGTTGCCCTTTCCTTTCTGGCCTCATTCTCCATTGCAGTTCCTGACTTGGCCCCATGGGAACGTCCCTTGGGGAGCAGGATCATCCTACAAGTGCTGCAGGAATTGTCTGCAGGCTCCTGCAGTGCCTGGTGCTGCTCCCTTGCCAGAGGGAACCCCAGGCCAGGGGGGCACATCTGGGCTGCTGTGTCTGGCTCTGGGGCTCCCTGTTCTGGGCAATGAAGAGGAGCTGCAGAGGCTCTGCAGGACTGACAGGATGGGCTTTGGGGCTGGCAGGAGAAGCTGAGGTACCTGGGCTGCTGGAGCTCCCCAAGAGGAGGCCCAGGGCTCCTCCTGCATCCCAGAATCAGCAAGGTTGGAAAAGACCTTGGAGATCCTCAAGTCCACCCAATGTCCTGACACTGCCTTGTCTCCTCTCAGCCTCCTCCAGGACAAACAACCCCAGCTCCCTCAGCCCCTCCTCAAAGCTCTTGTGCTCCAGACCCCTCCCCAGCCTTGTTGCCCTTCTCTGGACACACTCCAGCCCCTCCATGTCCTTCCCAAATTGGGGCCCCAGAACTGGACACAGCACTCCAGGTGCTGCCCAAGCAGTGCTGAGCACAGGGGAACAATCTTTGCCCTGCTCCTGCTGGCCACACCATTCCTGATCCAGGCCAGGAGCCATTGGCCTCCTTGGCCACCTGGGCACACTGCTGGCTCATGTCCAGCCTGCTGTCCATCAGTCCCTGCAGGTCCCTTTCTGCCTGGCTGCTGTCCAGCCCCTCTGGCACCTTGTTGAGGGAGGGAGGTAGGGACGGAACGGGTCCAGATCCAATCCTTCCTGAAATGTGGTGTTTGCTGGCACTGCCAGTTCCCAGATCTTGATATTTCCCTATTCTGGTACAGCCCAAGTGCAGCAACTTGCTGGCAAAGAAAGCCAAAACCAAGCAAAACCTGCTACCTACAGCAACCCGATCTTGGGTTTGCTGACACCACCAGTACCCAGATCGGGAATGTTTCAGATGCCTGCACAGCCTAATTCCAGCAGTTTGCTGCCACAGAAAATTAGCATCTGGAAATTTCTCAGTGCCAGCAAAACCTAAATGCAGCAATTTTCTGGCAAAGAAAGCCAGAACTCAGCAACTTCCCAGTGCTGCCACCAGCACCACCCAGGTCTGGTGTTTGCTGCACAAATGCCCAGATCTGGAAATTTCCCAATGCTGGCACAGCCCAAGTCCAGCAATTTGCTGGCACAGAAAGCCAAAATCTGGCAATTTCCTGATGCCAATACAGGTGCCCAGACCTGGTGTTTGCTGCCACTGCCAGTGCTCAGATCTGGATATTTCCCTGTTCTGGCAAAGCCAAATCCATCAATTTTCTGGTAAAGAAAGCCAAAATCTGGCAATTCCCTGCTACCATCATTGGCAATGCCAAGATCCGGTGATTGCTGGCACCACCAGTGCCCAGATGCGGGAATTTCCCAGTGCCAGCACAGCCCAAGTCTTGTAATTTCTGGCAAAGAAAGCCGAAACCTTGCAAATACCTGGTACCTACAGCAACCCAATCTTGTGTTTGCTGACACCACAGTGTCCAGATCCAGAAGTTTTAAGGTTCCTGCACAACATAATTCCAGCAATATGCTGGCATTGAAAGTTAGCATTTGGCAATTTCCTGGTGCTGGCACATTCCCCACCCAGATCTGGTGTGCGCTGGCACTGCCAGTGCCCACATCTGGCAATTTCCCTGTTCCGGCATCGCCCATGTCCAGCAATTTGCTGGCCAAGAAAGCTAAAACCTGGCAATTTCCCCTTGCCAGCACTGGCCAGTCTGGGGTTTGCTGGCAGCGGGACCCCAAGAAAAAGGAAGGAAAGAAGAAAGGAGGAAGGGGTCCAGATCCAGTCCTTCCTGGAGCCTGGAGCCTGAAATGAGCTGTTTGCTGGCACTGCCAGTGCCCAGATCTGGAAATTTCCTTATTCTGACACAGCCCAAGTGCAGCAATTTGCTGGCACAGAAATCCAAAACCTGTGGCAGCTTCCTGCTACTGGCTCTGGCACCACCCACATCTTGTGTTTCATGTAATCAGAACCCAGATTTGGAAATTTCTCAGCGCCAGCAGAGCCCAAATCTGGCAGATTTCTGGCAATGACACCACCCACATCTGGTGTTTGCTGGCAGTGCCAGCGCCCAGATCGGAAAACTTCCTGGTGCTGGCACAGCCCAAGCCCAGTGATTTGCTGGCACAGAAAGCCAAAGTTTGGAAATCTGCAGGTTCTGGCTCCAGCGCCACCGTGATCTGGTGTTTGCTGGGACTGCCAGTGCCCAGGTTTGGAAATTTCCCAATGCCTTCACAGCCCAGGTCCAGCAATTTGATTTTAGCCACCTTAGGAAGAGAAGTTCCTCAGACTGTGACTTTCCTTTTTCTTGGAACTGTTTAAACCTGCTCTAGACTGAAAACCCAGACAAACACCGGCAGCTCACACCTGTGGCCCCCTGAGCTCTGGGACGCTGCATTCCAGCACCAGAGGGACTTAGAAGAGACCGAGTGAGCCAACTACAACCCACAAAAACGACTTTCTGAATTTGCCAACTCTTCAGCACTGTCCAAGGTTTTATTTAATATTATTCATTTTTCATACTTGTGAATACTTTACTTGTTAAAAAAACTGGGGTTTTTTTCACTTTTCTCAAGGGAAGTCTTTCCCTGAACTAGTAGGGGGAGGGGCCGCTTGAACTTGCTTTCTAGACAGACTCCTTTAGGAGGTTTCCTCCCCAAATTTGCCCTAATCCAGCACAAACAGTCACAATGAAAATTTCACCAGTGGCGGAATTTCCTGGTGGAAAATCTTGTGACAGAAGCTTGACCTTGTTCTCCATGAGAGATTTTTGGGAAGAGCAGACAGGAGAAGATTCCTGGAAAACTGAAACAGCTTTCCAGAAGTGAAATGAAAATGAAACAAACAATCCAAGATGTTTTCCTCTATTTATTTCTATGCTCCCCTTTTCCATGTTACACTATTTCTCCATCCCAGTAATTCCAGATGCACTGCACCTCTAAGATTGGTGACTTGGTGATTTTTAGACACTCTAAAATCCCATGAGCCACATACAGTTTTCCTTCCCCTGTTTTTACAGGAAAGCAACACTGGAGATGTAAGTGCAGTGCTGGGCTCAGGTAGGAATCCTACCCCAAGGGAAGGTGGCCCAACAGTGTTTGCCCCTCAGCAAGGACAATGCACAGCAGCAAGCGAGGGGATCGCTGTGCCAGTGTGCAGGAGTCAGGGCTCTGCATCCGGGCTCAGCGCTGCAAAGTTCCCGTGTTTGGGCAGACGGAGGGGCTGTCCCCGGGGCGCGCGGGGCTCGAACGTGGGGCTCGTGGGGCGAGCGGGGAACGGACACGGGGACGAACGGCCCCGGTGCCTCAGTTGCGGCAGCGGCAGCGGCAGCAGCAGCGGCAGCAGCAGCGGCGAGAGCAGCAAAGCAGACAGTTTAAAACGCGCTTTCTCCTATTTTTCTTCCTCTTTCTCTTTGTCCCTTTCTTTCTCTCTCTCTCCTTTTCCCGCTGTCGGGCACCCTTCTTCCGCGGTCCCTTGCCCGGCGTCCCTCCCCTCTCCCCGCCTCCCTCTCCCCTGCCGGGCCGGGCCATGCCCCCGGCCCGCCCCCGGCCCCGGGCGGGGCTGCCCCGTGCCCGGCCCCGGCCGTCCCGCCGCGGTCTCGCCTCCGCCCGGCTCTGGCCGTGCTGGCGGTGGCGCTGCTGGGCGGGCATCAGTGCGTGGTGCGGAGGCGGCATCGCCGCCCTTCGGCTCCGCCTGGCCCGAGCCCGGCCCCGGCCCCGAGGCAGGGTCCAGTCTCGAGCCCGGCCCCGGCCCCGGCCCTTCCCGGGGCCCGCGGAGGACACACGCGGCGCGGCCGCTCCTGCCACCTCCGCTGCGGCTTCCCCGGCCCGAGCTCCGCCGCTCGGCAGCGCGGCCGCCGGCCCCGAGCCTCCCGTGCCGCGTTCCCGGGAGCGAACGCCGGGGCATGGCCGGCCCGGGGCGGGTGAGGGGCGCTCGGGGGCCGTTGCTGGCCCCGGGCCGAGCGCTGACCGCCGCGTCCCGCCCGCAGGTGAGGCGCAGGAGGCCCTGCAGGAGCGGCACCGGCTGCGTTCGGTGCTGGGGCGCCAGAGAGCCTCGAGAGTGCCCAAGCTGGCCACTGTGGAGGAGGAGGAGGAGGAGGAGGAGGAGGAAGAAGGCCCTGGAGCTGCTCCAGCACAGGACAATGAAGAGGCGGTGCCGTTCCATCCACCGCAGGAGGGTGAGCGGCAGAGCTGGGCTGCAGGACTGGAGCCTGCGGCCAACTTGGCCCCATCCCATCCCATTCCATCCCATCCCATCCCCTGGGGAAATGCCCATGGACAGGGTGGAAGAGGGGCCGGGCAGACACCCCGCAGTGGCCGTGCTCCATCCCCTGGAGCATCCCGGGGCTCTCCCTGCCTGGGGAGTGCAGGGCTGGGCTGTGTTCTCCGGCCTCTCCCGCAGCCCCTCAGCTCTGGCTGCGCTCGCTCTTTGCCAGATGCAGCCCTGCAGCGCACACAGGAGCAGGAGCGCAGACGTGGCCGCTTCTGCAGCACAGCACAGGTACCTGCAGCCACCCCCACCTGGGCCGGGCCTGCTGTCCCTGCTCAGCCCAGCACCGTGTGTGCAGCACTCCATGCAACATCCCCGGCTTCTTGCCCTTCTCCTACAGCTCGTTTGCGACTTCATCAGGAGCATTTGGCAGAAGGAGACCAGCACCATGGGCACTGGGCTCAGAGCACACTCAGAGCTCCTCAATCATGAGACCAGTGCCGCCCTGCTGGATTTGCTCCTGGAGAAGGGTGTTGCCAGGCCAGAACAAGTAAGCAGCCTGGGGCCAGGCTTCAATTCCCCCATGAGTGCCGTGCCTTCCCCAGCCACGCCTGGTGGTCCCTGGGAGCCTTTGAGGCCATGGCAGTGCGCTGGGAAGGGAAGGACTTCTCTGGGGACCCTGGGGACATTGTTCCCTCTGGCAGCTTTCCAAGTCTCCCCGTGCCTTCTCCAGGTGCCCGCCATGGTGAGGTACATTCACCGCTGGCTCATGGCCAATGATTCTGCCGAGCACAGGCTGGACAAGGCCCTGCTGAATCTCACCGCAGCACACCCGGGTGACGCAGTCGTGACGCTCCTGCGTGTGGCCCCGTCCTGTGACAGGTATGGGGCCCACCTGCCCAGAAGGCTCAGGCCTTCCCAGCCCATCAGCCTGTACCACCTGTCCCAGGTGTCTGAGTTCCAGGGCCCTCTGGCTGCTGCCTTTCCCAGCCCTGGCACGTCAGCCCCCGAGCCTGCTGCCATGCTGCCTTGCTGCCCCTAAGGGCCCTGTCCCCACAGGGCTGGGCTGCCTGGCTGCTGCTGGCCAGGGCCAGTGGGGAGAGGCAGAGCCCGTGGTCAGCTGGGCCCCTGGGGATGCCCAGGCCACGGTGCCGTGTCTGAGACCGCCCCTGAGACAGAGCTCTAACCCTACAGAGCTGCTTTGACCATGTGGAAGACCATCATGGGCTCGCTCAGGACTGCAGAGCCAGTGCAGCTGATACTCCTGGATGTGCTGGGGAGCTGGCCAGAGCACAGCATGTGCACCTCTGATAGGGACAAAACGGGTGTCTTTGGCCTGGCTGTGAGTTTCTGACACTGGCCTTTGCTGGCCCCAAGGCTCCCTCTCCAGCAGCTCTCCTTCCTCCTTCCCCCACTGCATCTCCCTGCCTCGGGCGCTGGCCTGAAACCTGGCCCAGGGGCAGCTTCAGGCCCACCAGGCCCCGTGCTCCCCCCTGCCAAGGTCTCTCAGGGGCCTCTCCCTGCTACGCTCGGGCCCCGCCACACGGACACCTCGGCACTGAGTGCTGTCTCGGGGGGCTTTGTCCCTTGCAGGCAACCGTGGTGATGTGGAAGATCCTTCAGGAGGCCCCTGTCCCACGAATAGTGGCGCCGCATTTCCCCCACCTGTTTGTGCATCTGCTCTTCCAAGTGTTCTTCAGCACAGAAGAGATGCCAGAGGAGGTCGACACCTTCTGGAAGCAATGCCAGGAAGAGCACGGCCTTGCCACCAGCCCCAACAGGTGCTCCATCCCACTCCTCCTGTCCCTGCCACATGGCCTGTGAAGGAGCCAGTGCTCCCAGTGTGACTTGGGCTTTGCTGTGCACACAGGTTTGCAGTGCAGACCCTGCAGTCCCTGCTCTGCCTTCTCCAGTGTGAGCAGGTGGTGGTGTCAATGGAAGGCAAGCGTGGCTGGGACACGCTGCTCTGCGTCGATACCCATCACTCTGCCGTGGCTCTGCTGGCCGGGTGAGACACCCTCTTCTCCCCATTGCTCCTGGCATTTGTGCCCTGTGCCCGGGCTGTCCCACACAGTCCCCGTGGCTGTGGGCCAAAGGGACGAGCGACAGCCAAACAGACTGGAAAAGGCTGGGAAAGGGGGTGCCCAGGAGCGGCCACACCTCAAAGGGCCCAGGTCCCCTGGCAGTGGGTGGTGGGGAAGGACAAGAACCATGTGAGTCAGTGCTGGGAAAGGCTTCCCCCACTCGGCTCAAGGTCTTAGTGACACTTTCCACCTTCCAGGGAGATGTGCCATGCATCCAGGCCCTTGTGTAAACGGATCTTATGCTGCCTTCTTGAGATGCTCAGCAAAGAGATGCCATACTGGGATTTCCCTGCCCTGGCATTCCTTGTGGAGGTGAGCCTCAAGGCCAGCATGACCTGGCCGAGCTGCCTCCCAGCTCTCTGCCCTCTCGTCGCCGCAGCCGCCTGGGATGGTGCCCGTGCCCTGCGCTGCTGCCTGGGCCCAGCCCCGTGCGGCTCCGGGCTCCTGCCGGCCGGCTCCCCCGTCACTGCCCTGTGCCTTGCAGGTCCTTGAGTGCCTGGACTTGAGGGAATGCAGGGACAGCATCATGGATCTTGTCTTGTCATGGCACCTGCAGAGGGACCGCGCAGACATTGGCAGCCAGCTGCTCAGGGCCCTCCTCCCGCGCAGGGACCATTCCCCGCTGGTGAGAAGGGGGCAGTGGCTGAAGCCGTGCAGGCAGCGTGGGGCTGGGTAATGCAGTCGCTTGGCCTTGCCTGGCCTTCGGGCGCTGGGGCAGCTGCTCCCAGCTCTCCTGCCTCCCGCTTCAGCTGCCCCAGTGCTTCAGGACAGGCCTTTGGCCTCTGGGCCCTGCGGCAGCAGGGTGGCCTTTCACAAAGTCGTGTTCCACACAGGCCGAAAGAATGTGGAGCCTGACCGAAAGGCTCGTGGAGCTCCTGCGGCTCAGGATGACCACCATGCTACTGGGCTATCTGTTCCTGGATAATGGTGCCCGCATACCCAGTCCCATTGCCCTGCATTTGGCTAAGGTGTTCCTACCACTCTTTGACCACGTAAGGCTCTGTGCCCCCAGCCACGGCCACTGGCTGCTGCCCGCACACTTGGTGCCCTGTGCAGATGCAGGCCTGTGCCAATGTGGGCCAGAACAAGCTGATGCTGAGCTCTTGCTGCCTTCCTGTTCTACAGGGTGATAGCCAGGTGCAGCAGCTCTCCATGATTGTCTTTCACACCTTGATTTCTGCTGTAGAAGAAGAAGGAAGAAAGCCCCTGACGACACAAGTGTGGCAGAGCCTGCTCCCACTGCTCTTCCACTGCCATGATGAGAATCTGCGTGTGGCACAGGTGAGGACTGGTGGGCTGCTGATGTCCCCCTGGCAGGGGGCTCGGCTGCCTCCTGCCCTGCACCTGCTGGACCGCAGCCTCCTCCAGGCTGCAGCTCCTGTGCCGTAGGGCTCTGGGGCCATGTCCGCATCTCTGCTGCTCTCCAGACTTCTCGGGAAACGCTGCTTTGTGCAGTCAAGTTCCTGAAAAGGAAAGATCTTGAAAAAACTGTGAAGAAAGAGAAACTCTCCAAGTTCACTGAGCTCCTGGTAAGGAGGGCCGGCATGCCCCAGCCTCAGCCTGGAGAAGGCCCCTGAGGACGGTGCTCAGTGTGCGGGGCTGGCAGCTGTGCCCCTGCCCGCTGCTGCAGCCAGAGGCCCCGCGGGCTCTTCTCCAGGCTCCCGTGGGCCCGAGCCGGGTGCCCATGGAGCCCCGGCCCGGCGGGGCTGCGGGGCGGGCCGGCACCGCGGCTCCCCGGGCAGCAGCCGGCCCTCTGCCCCCTCCCCTCGGGAGCCCTTGGCCAGCGGCTGCTGGCCGCGCCTCAGGGCTGTGCGGGCAGGCGAGGCCGGCAATGGGCGCAGGCAGCGCCCGGCCCAGGGGCTGAGCCCGCGCCAACCCTTCCCTCCTGCCGCTCTCTGCAGCTGGCAGAGGACAGGAGCCGAGCGGCCGAGCACCTGCGCCAGGCCCTGCGCTACGTGCAGAGCCCACAGGAGCCCCTGCGAGAGGCGGCCATCAGGTTCATGGGTGAGTCCCGAGCCTGGGCTGCCCCTCCCCTCCCCGGCCCGCCGCAGCTCGGCCCCAGCCCCACCTGCTGCCCCGGCAGCGACGGCCGGGCCCCGCCCCGTGGAGCACCCCCTGGCCTGGGCTTTGCTGCCGCCCTCTGGCAGCCGTGCCCTGGGGCGGCAGCGTGCGGCAAGGGCCCGGCTGAGCCCTGCCGGGCCAGCAGCCCGTGTGGCCACAGCGCCGGCAGTGCCGCTGGCAGGGAGCTGTGCCGCTGGGGCCGTGACAGGCTCTGTGTTCACAGGCATGGCCGGGCGGCGCCTGAGGGGGCAGCAGCAAGAGCTGCAGCTGGTCTGCACTGGTGAGTGAGGGCAGCGGGCTGACAGCGCGGGCTGCCGAGGGGAGCTGCAAGCCCTGCCCCAGCTGCGGAGGGCTCTGCTGCCGTGGGCAGAGAACACGGAGCTTTCAGGGCGCCGTGGGCCATTGGTGGCCAGCAGCTTCGGGCTGATCCCCTTGCTCCCTGCTCCCTTCTGGCCATGGCAAGAGCCGGCTGGAATGGCCTTGGCAGGGGGCTCTCCTCGGCTCCCCGCAGATCCGGCTCTGACCGTGCCTCTGTTCCTCTCTCTTGCAGCCCTGGAACACCTGACGGAGGACAGGAGCAGTGCCGTGTCGCAGCTGGCACTTGAAACACTGCATGTCCTGAGGGAAATACAGCGTGGGCGATATTCCACCATCCAGAGGCTGCAAGATCAGCTGCACAGGGCATGGAGGACCCGGCCTCCTCTGTCGGGGCTTGGCTGGCTGCGCTGCCGGAAGACTTAGGAGAAGAGCTGATCCTGGAGGCTGTCTTTGCTGGGGCAACCTGAGCCAGGGGTAATTTTCCTTTTCTTTAATATTTTTCTGTTCTTCTTTTCATTGTTTTATCTATATTGAAAATAAATAATTTATAGGGTATATATAATTATATATATTCTTATAGATTATAGATTACTGTAAATAATTATAGAATGTATTATGATACACAGACTGCCAGGAGCTTTTCTTTGCTGCCTCGGGTCTGCAGGGCAAGAGGCAGGAAAGGGTGAAAAGGGAGCTTGTGCTCAGCAGCACAGGAGGCTGAGGGGTGCTGAGGCCCTGCAGGGGGAAAAGGGTGCTTGTGCTCAGCCAGCTGCCCAGGCGTGCAGCGGCCCAGGGGAAATGGCCAGAAGCCCCTTGGCCTTTGGTGGTTCTGCTGAAGCCTTTGTGCTGCCCACAGAGCGGCTGGGCAGGGCCCGGGGCTGCGGGGATCCCTGCCAGAGCGGTGCCTGGAGATGGCCACAAGCCCTGTGCCAGGCAGGAAGCGCCATGTGTGTCCTCCTGCCCGTGTGCTGCTGGCTGCCTTGCTGAGGGCTCCCAGGTGCCTCTGGATGGGGCTGCTCTGGAGCTTCTGTGGGGCTGCGGCGCTGCTGCTGGGCAGCTTGGCCGGGCTGGGGCAGCCCCTGAGGGGCTGGGGCACTGGCAAGCCCTGGGCAATGGGCTGTCAGAGGCCACAAGCAGCCCCCCAGCAGCCGCCTTGATCCTGACAGAGTTGACTTGCAAGAGGGTTCCTGGGCACTCTGGCACTAACAGCATCAGTGTTGTTGGAAACCCAAATGCAGGGAAATCTCAGACCTTTGGTCTTGTCAGCAAAGCTTAGAATTAAGCACAGGACTTGATTGGAGACCTTGGAAAGGGCTTCCAAACTTAGGTGCTAGAAGCGAGAATGAGGATTTCTAGTTTATTATAGCAGAGACACGGGGAGGAGAGTTGAAGTGGAGGAAAGTTACGAGTTTTAGAGTCCAAGATCTAGAAAAAATAAAAGTAGTTACAATGGAAAACGAGAAGCTTAGGATGCAGTGCTGTAGGTTTGTGTGTCATAACATGATTGGCTAAGGAAGCTTACACTGTAGCAGGAGTCCCTAAGACGAAATATTGAAGGGTTGGCTCCAAACCACAAATATCTTTGTTGGTCGTGTCTTCTTGGCCAAGAAATCCTTCCAAGCTCTTGTAACTACAAGTCTTGCGGCCCTGTGAGCCATGCGGTGGAGATGTGAGCCAAACTCACCCTTCCTGTCTGTGTAGAAGTGAAGAAAATGCAATGGCATCATGTAAAAAACTCAGAGGTCCGCTCTCTAGCTCGTTCCAAACTCCTTCAACTCCTGCAGAGTGGGATTTAGCTACAAAGAGATGACAAGGACCCTTAGTGCTGCCTCTTTGACTCCAGAGCAGTTGCTTTAGAATCTTTCACATAACCCTGTGTAGTTATGTGCCAGAAATGGATCATTGGAAGAAACTTTCCCAAGTAACTTGCATGGAGGTTTGTTTGAGGAGAAAGGCTCCCAGCAGAGGTCTGGGCTTTGGCCTAGCTGTGTCCCCTGCTGATTGTGAAGTGTGCCATCAGCTGCAGGGCTTTCTGGGCTAAAAATGTCATCAAGTCACTTGGACTTGCTCTTTATGGCCTCTAAAAGCTGGACCCAATTTTGGGGCAAATTTGGAGACCGCATCTATGGGTGGATGGGGCACCTAGGATTTTCCCAGTTGCTGGGAATGGTTCTCCAGGTCCCTGGAGTATCCATCCTATCTGGTTCTGCTTGTCCTGGTTCCCTGACAGCTGAGGCCCTGGGCAGAGCCCTGAGAGCCTGGTCTTCCCCCAGGGAAGGAGAAGGAGCCCCTGGAGAAGCTGTACCGGGTGAGGATGCTGCTGCTGCTGCTGCTGCTGCTGCTGCTGCTGCTGCTGCTGGAGACAGCGATGGTGACATCAAGGATGACAAGCTCTTCCTCAGCCTGGCCACGGGAGGCTGAAGGTGATGGACTTTGATTCTGGCACCTTCTTCAAAGCCAAACTCCACAGGGAATTTGCAGATGAGTCCCCAGCCGGGGAAATTCTGCCAGATTTGGGCATGGCCCAGCCTGGCTGGGAACCAAAGGCTCCCCCTTTGCTGGGGCAGATGCAACTCATTCTTCAGTGGCTGCCCAGCTGCTTTTGGCAGGGCTGGGGCATGGGCTGGGGTGGGCACGAAATGGGAGTGGGCTCCTGGCCCTGCCAACAGCCCCCAGCACCCACCGTGCCCTGAGCTGGGGCTGGGGCAGCCAGCCCGACACAAACAAACCCCCATGGTGGGAGCAGAGGTGGGGCTCCAGAACCCATGCTGGGGCTGCTTTGCTGTGCAGGCAAGGAAGGGCTTGGGCTGCTCCACTGCCCTTGTTTGCTTTGGGGTCACTGTGATTTTGGGGGGCAGTGCAGGGGGGAAGAGAGAAAGTGTGGGCTTCCCACAGCCATGGCTGGGTTTTTCCCTGGCATGCAGGGGTTTGGCCTTTCTCAAGGCCCTTCCAGAGATAAGAGTTTTCACCGTTTTTCTTGTTTTCCCTTTTTGCATCTAATCTCTTTTCAATAATGTGTTGTTTGTTTTAGCAGAGGAAATGTTCCAGGTGATCCAGTGTGGATGGGGAAGTGCTGGGGAGCAGCTGTGGCGTGGATGGGCCATGCCCTTGGAGAAGGCTGAGGCCATGGTTTGGGAGCAGCTTTTCTTGCAGCCGTGGCTGGCGTGAGGTGGGTCCCCGTGTGCTTGGCAGGGTGGGATCAGAGCTTTTGGGAGATGGCAGCGAGCACAGGAGCATCCTGCTCTGGGCAGCTGCTGAGGGCTGGATGTGCCGTGGCTGGCTGCAGGCTGGGCACATGTGCTGCCCTCCTGCTCTTTGCCAAAGGCAGCAGGGATGGGCAGCTCTGGGCACAGCTCTGGGCACAGTCAGCATGGCCTGGGCACCACAGGCCTTGGCACAAGGGCACAGGAGCCCTCAGCTGACGGGCGGTTTCTGCTTTCTCTCCTTGCAGCCAGGCTCTGCGGGTGCTGAGGCTGCTCTGGGCTCTGCCAGGGCTCTGCTGGGCTCAGCCCTGGGCCCAGCTGGGCTGGCTCTGCCCTCACATTGCTCTGACAGCTCTGCATCAGACGAGCCCATTGCGAGCACAGTGCCTGAGCTTTCTGCTTTGGCAGGTGAGTGAGACTGCTGCAGGCCCAGAGATTGCAGCTGGGGACACACATTCAATTGGCAAGGACCCAAACTCTCCACAGTCCAGCTGAACACCTGGATCTGCACAGGGTGTTTTGTCTGTCCCATTCTTCCTTCTTGATTGGCTGGAATTGTGCAATTCCACTTTCTTCCTCCTCTAGAAGTGCCACGAGTGGGCCAAAGCTGGCGAGTTGGCCGTGCTCCTGAGGCAGTGCAGTCTGGAGCTGGTGGATGGAGAATTGCCCATCTGCACTGCCAAACCAGAGCAAAAAGCCGTAAGTGGGACTTTGTGTCTCTAAGAAATCCCTGACAGTTTGACAGGGAATGTGCAGCTCATTCGCACGGTGAGAAGGAAGGTCATCTTCTAAAGGATTTGGGCTTTGACAGAGTTTCCATTCCCAGTCCTGCTTGGAGCTGGAAGGGCACAAAGCAATTTCCTCTTGTTTTGACCAGAATTTAAAATAACAATATTGGAAACAATCCCCAAAAACTTTTTATAAAGACTGCTGACATCACTAAGATGGATCCATGCCATCAGCACATTTACGAAATGAATAACTGAGTTCTGTTTCGAATGATCAGTTACCTCTTAATTCAAAGTTAGAGAAGATTTTTAACTGCACACTTGGGTTTTGTTTTTATCTTTCACACTTTATATAGTTTTTTGTTACTTTTTCCTTTTTTCTCCTTTCAATAGAAAACATGTCCTATCAAAGGAATGTCCTTTGCTCCTGGTTCCTGTGTGGAACAGCTCCCTTCCTGCTGGCTGAGCTGCTCAGGCAGAGCCCGGCAGCTCCTGGCCCTGCAGGGCTGAGGCTTTTCCCCGTTGCTGGGCACAGACTGATGGAGCAGCACTGCTGAACTCGGGCACACAGAGGCACCAGCAGCAGCTGCCTTTGGCCACCTGAGGCTCCAAGACCCAAACTCTGAGCAGCCAGGGCTGGAAGAGACTGGCAGGATCTGATCCCTGACTCTGGGCAGACAGGGCTGAACAAATGACCCCGCAGAAGCAGCAGCAGCAGCAGCAGCAGATGGAGCTGACTTTGAGCACAGCCCCTGCCCCTCTTCCCTCCCGTGTGCAGCGGTGTCACAGCAGCCTGAGGCACCTGGGAGCCCCCAGTGCCAGCAGGGACTGGAGATGGCAGCCCTGGGCTCCTGGAGGCTGTGCAAGGAACAGAGCTGGGCACTCCCTGTGCATGGGGAGCTTCCAGATGGAAAAGGCTGCTGTGCCCAGGCAGCTCCAAGGGCACAGAAAGGAGGCTCTGGAGCACTGGATCTGTGCCAGTGCCACAGTCCTGGGCAGCAGCCAGCGAGCCCTGGGGGAACAGAGGGCACAGCAAGAGGGACAGAACCAGGCAAGGGCAGAGACTGGAGAGAGCCAGGCCTGGGAGCAGGAGCAGCTGCTCCATTACACTCTTGGAGAAAGCTCTTGGCTGGTTCAAAGTGCTGAAAGGCGTGAAGGGCAGAGAGGAGGCCACAGCAAACAATGCTCCTGTTTGCACAGCCTCCCCTCTCCGTGTCCCAGAAGGAATTGCATGCACTGTGTTCTTCTCTCCGAGCCGTCTCGTTCAGCATGAGCAACTCAGCACCAGGAGCTGAAGGAGCTGAAGCCTCAGGCCACAGGAGCTGGGCAAGAGGGAACTTTTGGAGCAAAGGAATGCTGCTAAAATAGCCCCAGCTGAATGCAGTGGATATAATCATGGAATCACAGAATCCTTTCTGTTGGAAAAGCCCTCTGAGCTCACCCAGTGCAGCCGCTCACCCAGCAGTGCCAAGCCCAGCACTAAACCACGTCCCTGAAGTGCCAAGGCCTGGACACCAGCCCTGACTGAGGCCTGGACAGCAGGCCCTGAGCCAAAGGCAGTCTCTGGATGAACCTTCCAAGCAAAGGTTATCTTTGTATCTGCTCCCTAATGAAGTATGCATGGTGATTAGCACTGTGATAGATGTAGCCACTCCTTAGTGAGACATGTATTGACCTTTGTGTATTTAGAAGCCAGACAAGGCCATGAATCTGACATCTGGCCTTGTTTGGGGCTGAATGGTCAAAGTCACCTCCCTTGGTTCCTCCTGGGGCCCTGGCCAGGCTTTGGGAGAGACCCAAGAGGAGGATGAAAGCAGATGTTGCCACACTAGCAGTACTGTCAGTTTGTTCATTCAGCACTGTCAGAGCTGGGCCCTGTCCCAGTGGGGCTGGAGCCTCACCTGGGGCTGGAGGCACCTGCAGGAATTCCCAGTGCCCAGGAGTGGCTCTGCAGCCCTTGGCTGTGACAGCTTCCCCAGCTGCTGTGTGGGTCTGGGGGATGGTAAAGGCTGAGGGTAAATGCTGCTGGATCTTTCTTAATCATTGCTGCAATCTTTGGTGGGGATGGTTGGCTGCATTGCTGAGCTGCTCCTTTTGTGATTCTTTGCTGCTCTGAACTGCAGGAAATGACACTGATTCCTTCAGCTGGAGTCTGTGCCCTTGGTGCTAACTTTGGCTACTGGTAATACAAAACTGGCACAGTCTGGCCAGATCCCAACAAAATGTCACTTGTTCAGTGTCAATGTGAGGAATCAGTGCCATCAAGAATTCCCAGCTGGGAAGCCCTTCCCTCGAATTCCCTGGCTCTGGAGTAGGCTGAGATCAGAGCCCCGTGTGGGCAGTGGGGCAGTCGGGTAAAAGAAGCTGCACCCCTGGATGGCTTTAAATGCATCCAAAAATTGCATATGGAAAAGGAAAAGAACTTGTGGGTTTGGGCAGACAAACATGAATTTGTTAAGGGTGCATTGGAAACAGCACCTTCAGAAGGAACAATTATTGTTGGAATGCTCCCACATGGAGCAAGAGAAGAAGATTTTAATTTTGAGCTCAGATGCATTTGTGCAAGTGAAATATCTATATACATAATAATATATATGTATTTATAGTATAGTAAGACCTCAATATATATATTTATATATGTCTGTATCTACTTTTATCTATATTTTTATATCACTATCTATGTATAAAATTATAATAATAATGTGAAGTAGTGTTGACAATACTAATTTGGTAGCTTTGGCAGCTCAGGGATGTAACACTAAATACCCTACAGAACTGGATTGGCCAGGACCTTAATGTCAGCGGTCAACTTTGTGAGATTGTATACAATGGAAAAAGGAGGAAGGGAGGAAATTGGCTATTTTTACAGGGTGTGCTGATGCTGTGATGCAGAGTGCTTTGTCTGTTCCTGTGAAAAATACAGTGATTAAGCCTGCAGGGTTTTTCATGCACAAGCTGCAGGACTGGTTGAACGGGTTGTTAAAAGAGCAGTGTAAAAAATGAGGAGATGGAACCTTTGCCCATGGAGAGCCCATGTCCCAGATGTGCTCCATGCCCTTCACAATGGCCCACGGGGGAAATGGAAACCCCCTGGCTGTGCACGGCTGCCCCCAATTTGCAAATCCAACCATGGGCAGTGAGACTTGGGCTGCCTGGGAAATTGTTCTGGCTGTGATGGCCCCTGGCAGGGCCAGCCCAGAGGCTGCAGGGCTGGGCCTTCATGCGTTGGAATTCATTAGGATAAATTCAAATCAAATGAGAGCTATCAATACCAAAACAGGAATTCAGATTCCTCCAGGACACTTTGCTTTGGTAACTGCTCCCTTGGAGCTTGGCCTTGCAAAGTGTTCCTGTCATGGCAGGAGGAATTGATGCAGAATATCCAGGAGAAATTACAGTAATTCTGTCAAACAATAATGAACAAGATTGGATTATTCAACCCCATGACAGAGTAGCACAATTATTGATCTTGCAATTTTAAGAACAATTGTGAAAAAAGGAGATCCACCTCCAGTCACCACCGTTGTGGGGATAAAGGGTTTGGATGCAGCAGCCCTAATAATGGAGCCAGAGTGTGGGTCTGGAGGCCAAATGGCCCTCCCGAGGCAGCTGAAGGAGCAGCTGCTAGGAAAAACAACTCTGAGTCCTGAAACCTGGACAGGAACAATGGGAATGTGTCCCTGCAGCCAGGGATTCTGTGTGAGAACAAGTAGATCTGACAGGAGATTGTTTTACACATCCTGCCAGACCAGATCTCCCTGTTTGCCCCAAGGGCCCCTGTGGAAAATGCTCTGATCCACGGGGCTCCGTGTGAAGGCTGCTGTGACACTGAGGGACTTGCACAGGAATTCCATCCAGGAGCCTGGGTGCCCCTCAGGGACTGGGACCTGGCCCCTTCCAGTCAGAGGGGAAAGGGTCCCCCCAAGCCTTGTTAGCCACAGACAGCATGGTAAAGCTGAACAGCAAAGGGCCTTGGGGCATTATTCTGGAATTAAAAAGGTGCCAGCTCCACGGACAACAGAATTCTTGTTCCTAACTCCAATGGGATTGAGAAAATAGAATGAAGAACGGTGTCACTAAAGTACTCCTGATGTCTGTAAGGTGTACCTTGATAGTCAGCCAGAATCTTTGTCTGCCACAAACACCTCTCGTGTTTCACCAAGGGGTTAGTCATCAAAATGTAATGATGGGTTATGATGGATTGCTGAGCTTCTTTTGTAATTCTTTGCTAATGATGATGTGCTTTGCTGAGCTTATCCTTTTGTAAATCTCTGCAGCTGTGCATGATATAAATGACACAATTCCTTAGGCTGGTGTCTGTGTCTTTGGTAGTGACCCTGCCCACTGGTGAAACAGGGCCCCCTCTTGCCTTAAGTGTTACCTGGGAAGGCAAAAACTTTCCCTCCAAAATTCCCCCCTTCCTCCCTGTTCCCCCCATTCCTACCCTGAGCATGATGTGCTCTGGTCTGGGCTATGCCCGGGCTCAGTTGGGGTCCCCTGTCCTGGCTGTGTCCCCTGCCCAGCTCCCCCGCAGCCCCAGCCCCTGCCCAGCGTGGCCAGACCTCCTTACGAGAGTCCCTGCATCAATATCAGCCACTGAATGCTGCAATCACTTCTTGTGTAATAGGAACAGCAATAAAAGACACCCTTTATAATAGGAATACATATTTCTTATAAGCTCTTTGAACTCTTTCTCCATAACTGTCAAAGGAAACCCTCCTAATGAACTGCATTGGAGCAGAGGGAAATCAAGGCAGAGCCATGGTTTGTCATGACTTGCTTGATCCTAATGAGCCCCGTGGTGCATTTGGCGTGAGCCCTGGAACCTCAGGGCCTGGGAGGAGATTGCACAAACCTTGCCAGGAGTCAAAGTCAGAAGAAAACCCCAAAGTGTCTCAGAGCACTAATGGCTCCCACTGAGGTCCATCCCCAACAGAGGCTCCTCATGGACTCCTTACAGGACAGAATTGGAGACCAGGATGGCACAAAAGCCTCTCAAACACTCAGTGTGGGAAGGAAAATCCAAAGTACCTTAAACACCTTGAGTGTCTCAAAGGATTAATGAGCCCTACTGAGTGTAAGTACAAAGCTCTCCAGGGACTAATTAACACAGATAATTGGGGCCATGATTGCACAAACCTCTCCCAGAGTCTGTATCCAAAGGGAAACACCAAGTACCTTAAAATAACTGAAGTACCTTGTAGCATTAATGAGCCCCACTGAGTGTTGTTACTGACAAAGCCACTGCAGGGACTAATGACAGCAGATAATTGGAGGCCATGATTGCACAAACCTCTCAGAGACTCCAAGGCAAAAGCAAAACCCAAAGTCCTTTGAAAAACCTGCAGTCCCTGTAGGGAGCATTCAGGAGCCCCCAGGGCCATTCCTCAGCAAGGCTCCCCAGGGACTCCTTCCAGCAGATCCTTGAGGCCACTGGGATGTGGGCTAGGGGCGGATGCTGAGGGCAGGACAAGGGGCTGAAAGTGCCCAGCCTGGCTGGGGCTGTGCCAGGAGGCCCCAGGGCCTCAGGACAAGGTGTCTCCTCACAGCCCTTGGTGGCACAGACCCTGCTGTGCCCCAGGGCACAAGGACTCGGCTTCTCTTTTTCCCCAGCTGCCATCAGTGCCTCCAGTTCTCTGCTCTGCCTGGGGCCTTGGGACACTTTCTCAGTTGTGAACCTCAGTGGGACCCATTAAAAGTCCAAGAAAGTTTGGAGCTGGATTCTGACTTGGAGTTCTGGAGAGGTTTCTTCAGCTCCCTCTCAGGGACTGATGTTCAGGGCTCAGAGTAAAAGGGATGAAATTCAGGTATGATCTAGAAAATACTTCTTCCCTGTCAGGGTGGTGAAGTCCTGGCACAGGTTGCTCACAGAAGCAGAGTAAATAAAGTCTTAGAATTCTTCTTTTCTGTCCCATTGCTATTCCATAAGTTCAAGTTTGGTTTTCAGAGTGCGACCTTCTCAGCTGGTTGCCATTTGTGTCCTGCTTTCTCTCCTGCCTTCCTTTGTCTGCTCCTTTTCCCTTCCACACGGTCTCTCTTTACCTGTGGCAGCTCCCAGCCAAAGACCTTCCCCTGATTTTTTTTTTTTCCTTCCTGACTCGGGTGCTCAAACAGCCCTGGATGAAGTTCTGGAGGCTGGCAGTGAAATGTCTTTGTAAGATCTTGCTCTGCTTGTGTCTTGGCCCCTTCAGAATTTGGCCTTGAAGGGCAGGAGCATCTTTTCCTTGCTGGCAGCTGGAATTGCAGCCCATGGCAGTGAGTGCCAGAGATGTCAGAGGGCGATTGCTGAGGCTGCCAGGGCGCTGCTCCTGCCGTGCCTGCCAGGGGAGCTGTGCAGGGCAGGGTCAGGCTGCAGCAGCTGGCTGGGCTCCCCGAGCAGACAGCAAAGGCGGCTTTGCTGCACATTCTGCAGCTGGGAGCAGAGGGAAGAAGGGCAGGGAGTCCCTGACAGAATGCTGGAATGCTTGTGCCTGGAAGGAACCTGCCCATGGGTCCATCCAGGCTTAAGGTGCCATGAGGGAGAGGTGCCTCAGCCCCAGTGAAGGCACAAATGAGACCATAGGAGAACAAAACCATATTGTTTTGTTCATGGATTTTACTGAACAAGAAATGGGAGCTCAGGAGATCGAAGTACGAAAGAGGTCTTGGAGAGAGAGAGCTTAGAAGATGATCAGTTGGAAGTAGATACTTTTTAAGGTCCTTTCCTGCATTCTGGGATTCTAGAAGACGTGTAGATGTGAATTTGGATTTAATATTCTTCTTATTATTATAATTTCTTCTTCTTTCTTTCTCTTCTTCCCCTTCTTCTTCTTAATTGCTACTACTATTCTTTCTTCTTCTTTAAAATATTCTTCCTATTCTCCTTCTAAGTAATCTTATTTGCTTGCTATGCTTATTAACTATGTCATTCTTGATTTTTAATATTCTTATATTAATTACTAGTTTTTCATCTTCCTCTTCATCTTCGTATTCCTATTCTCATTCTTATTATTCTTACTAAATTTACTACTACTATTTCTTATTCTTCTTCTTATTCCTATTCTTTTTTTAAATATTTTCAAAATATCTTTTGTGTAAGTTTTTTTTAATTTTTTTTTTTTACTACTACTATTTCTTAAACTCAACTTTAATTTGTTTCGGAGGAATGGTATGAGTCAAAGTCCTGCAGTCACATCCATGGAGCAACAGCTCCCACCTGTGCTCATTCCTCAGGGATACAATCCCAAAGGACCAGCGCGGAATCCTTTCAAGATGAGAGGAAATGGCCTTTGATGGCACCAGGGGAGGTTTGGATTCAATGTCAGAAAGAATTTTTCTCTGACAGAGGGGTGAGGCACTGGAAGAAGCTGCCCAGGGAGGCGGTGGAGTCGCCGTCTCTGAGGCGTTGAGGAGTTGTGCGGATGTTGCCCTTGAGGACGTGGTTGTGCGGTGATGATAGTGCTGCCAGAGTGCCAGTGGCACTGGGTGAGCGTCAGGGTCTCTTCCCACCTCGATGACTCTGGGATTCCCTGCTGAGCGTTCTGGCACCAATTGTGTCCCACACGTGCTGTTTAGGACTGGCCCCAGCAGTGACTGTGGGTGCTGGGGAGATGCTCCTGGCTGGCCGGGGCAGCTGAAGCTGCAGGGCCATGTCCAGGCCGAGGCCGCCCGTGTGGCTCCCTGGGGCCCCGCGCAGGGAGCAGCCATCATCGGCTGGCCCGGGCTGGGCAGGGCCATGGGTGCTGCTCCTGTAGCTGCCGCGCCAGGCAGGGCCAGCAGAGCAGCGCCCGCAGTGCCCGCAGCGCCTGCTTGAGGCACCTGGGCCGTTTGCTCGGGGCAGCGCTGCTGCCTGTGGGCCTGCGCTCCCGGCTGGCCAGCTGAGGCGCTGCCACGGCTCTGCGGGGCAGGCCCCGGGCTCTGGGGCCCTGCCTCGGGCCCCTGCTGGCCCATGGAGCCTTCGCTGCACAGGGAGGGAAGCGAGGCACACAGGGACTCCGCTGCCTGCCCCTCAACCCAGACCTCCTGAGGGACGGGTAGTGGCAGCCCATCTGTCGCAAGATCTGCCAGCCTTTGGGCCCTGCCTTCTCTTTCAGACAGCTTGTGGATGCTGACTTCATCCCAGTCACTGTCCTCCTCCTCCCACAGCAAGGGAGTGGGCCCGAAGCTGAAGATGCTGTTACCTGCACAGCAGTTCTGTGGCAGGTCTGTGCTGCTGCTGTCTTTCTCCGTGGAATCATCTCGGAGTTCTCTGAGTTTTGTTTTGCTGCAGCTGGAGAGGTCTTGGGAGCTGCTGAACTCTCCTTGGGACAGCTCTGGCTCTGCCCCACCTTGGTACTCTTGGCAAAGCTCAGTCTGGCTGTAGGATTCCCAGTCTTCATTGCTGCCAGCTGAGGTGCCCTCCTCACTCTCCTTCTCTGTCAGCACTGAGCCCTGCTCTGCCTCTTCCCACTGCTCCCTGGGGGTTTGGGCTCCCAGTGGGCTGGGTGAGGGGCTGGTGGGGCAGCAGGGTCTGTCTGGAGCAGGGACTGGGCTCTGTGTCCCTGCTGATGGCACCATCTCCCTGGGGGCAGGAGAATGTGCCTGCTTCTCCTGGCTGTTCGCACTTCCTTGCCTTTGCTGGCTCAGCTTTGGCTCAGTCACCTCCTTTTCCATTGGGGGTAGCTCCTGGGCTGTTGCCCTTTGTTGCCACTGGTAGGGCTGTTGCTGTGCCCCCTCTCCCCACAGCACCCTCACAGCCGCCTTGCACTGCTGCAACTCGTGGGCACTCATTGCTCTGCATGGGGACGCTTCCTTGGCTGCCATTGCAGGCACCTACTGGAAGAATTCACAGCTTGTCCCCTCTTCCCTCAGGCCAAGCTCTCGGGCCCCAACATCTCCCCACTTGTCATCTCTGTCACGTTTCTTCTCTTCTTCCATGATGACAAAGGGTCTCTCCTTCTCCTCCTCAGTGTCTGACCATGGCCAGGCTGAGGCACCCACTGCCCCCACCAAGTGCCTGCTGAGGGCCTGGTCTTGCCCCTAGCTGGGCAGGGGGCTGGGTGACTGGAAGGAGTTGAGCTTTGTCTTGCAAAGGGAATTTTGGGGCATCAAGGGTGTCTTTGGTGTTACAAACTGAATGTAAAAATCCCCTGAGCAGTCACTGGCAGGTCAGGTCTGTGAGCACAGTGTGGTTTATGTGCAGGAACACGGGGCAGAGGCAGCAATGAAACAAGGCACAGCACCACACCTGGATTACCTGACCTCTTACCTGCCTCAAAACTGCACAGGCTCAGCTCCAAGCACCTCATTTTGAGAGTGATGTGTAGTTCTCACAGACCTCAGCCTAAGCACTCATGGGCAAAATTCTACTTATGCCCTACACAACTTCTAATTAAAACAGCAGGTACAAATTAGCATGAAATTGAATCCTTTAATGGATGGTTTTCCCTTTTCTCTTCCATTTAAAATCACCCTAACAAGCCTGATTCAATGTGCAAGTGGAATGTATCCTCCAGTGAAAATTCAAATTTAAGTCACTGCAATTTTACATGTGAATATTTTTTCCTCTAGCCCCTATACAGCATGAAGCTTGAAGTGCCCGCTGCAGAGGACACTGACTTCCAGTGACACACAGGGAATAAAACCCCAAAACTCCTAACATTTAATTATCCTGTCCTTTACCAGGTGCTGAACCTCATCTCCAACACCTGAAAAATTTAGTATTTTCCTTTTCATCCCAAATCCACCTTCTTCTCCCACAGCTGTCAGGGCCCTGACTGCACTAATTGTGTGACCAGTCTCAGCTGGGGCTTCCACTCACACTCTTGGACAGGGACTTTATTTAGCCTTGGGGTTTAAATAGAACAATAGAATGGTTTGGTTTTGCAGGGACCTTAAGTTCATCCAGTTTTAACTCTCTGCCATGGTCAGGGACACCTTTGCTGCTCCAAGCCCCATCCAGCCTGGCCTTGGATGCTTCCAGGGATCCAGAGGCAGCCACAGCTTCTCTGGGCACACTTTGCCAGGGCCTCACCACTCTCACAGGAAAGAATTAATTCTCAATATCCAGTCTAAATCTGCCCTTTTTCAGTTTAAAGCCATTTCCCCGTGTCCTGTCACTGCAGGCTCTTGTCCAAAGTCCCTCTCCAGCTCTCTCTTGGAGCTCCTTTAAGCACTGGAAGGAATTCTAAGGTGTCTCTGGAGCCTCCTCTTCTCCAGGCTGAACACTCATCTCTCCCAGCCTGTCTGCCCAGCAGAGATGTTCCAGCCCCTGAGCCTCTTTATGGCCCTCCTCTGAACCTACCTGACCATGTCCTTCTCCTGCTGGGATGACAGAGGTGACTCGTGGGTGTCTTTGCTGCTAATTCTGTTCCTGAACTGCTGTTTGGGTTTCCTGGGCTGACATTGTGTCCATGTCTTTGCCGGATGGTCACTGGACCATGTCCTCTTGGTGAGCTCTTTACCTGGCTGGTGTTGTGGCCACCCTCAGCTCCCAGATTCCTTTTCCTGAGGGACAACAGCAAGAGCTGGATGAGGCTGGGCAGAGCCACTAAGTCCCTGTGCACTCAGGACACCAGTAATGTTTTGCTCTACAGCATTTTCCCCCAGACAGTGTCTACTGTCAGCACTATTTCCTTTAATCAAAAAATAAATACATTTCAGCGTGGCTCATGATGCTAAATGAAAATAACAGGGGGCTAATGAGCATTGTGAACAAGGCATTAACATGGCAGAGGTTTCCACAAGAAGCTGCATCCTTCTTCCAACAACATGTATACACAACTGTGTCTACAGTTGTGACCTCATCTGTTGATTTTAATTCAGGGAATAAATAGATTTAGATGTCTAACTTTGGTTTATCTTTGTAGCAAATTATGCATTGTGTTACACTTACTAATAAGGAACAAAACTGCCAACTCTGTTTGTGCAACTGTTCAGGGGTCATTCTTACTCTTCACTGAACACATTTAACACATCTAATATTCATAACTGTGTTAGCACATTTAATATTCATGAGTTTGGGGTAGAAGTTAAAGTGTTACTCCCCCAGTAAGTGTTGTGGGAGGATTGGGCCAGTGTCAGTCTGTAAAGGGAGGGTGGCTGTGGCCCTGCTCTGGCAATGGCACTTCTGAACACACCCACACAGGCCGTCCGCGAGTTATGTGCGTCCCCAAGGCTGAAATAACACGTGCAGGCCAAAACTTTTCGAATCCCTTTTCCAAATTTATTTTTTACCTCTTCTCCTTGAAAATCTAAAACCCTGGAACAGCCTTGGCTACCCCTCTAAACGCTGCTGGACAGTGGGCTCATTAGAGCGGCCACCATCGCTGCTGGTGCGGTACTGTGAGGGAGAACCTCACGGCGCAGTGGCACCAGCCCCGCCGAAACGGGCGGACGGGAAAAACCCATGAAGAGAAGCCACGGTAGGGGACAAGGAGGGACAAGGAGGGACAAGGAAGGACAGGAGGGTCAGGGAGGAACAAGGAGGGACAGGGAGGGAAGGAGGCATTCCCACCTGCCCCGTCCCTCTCCTCAGCCCTGCCGCCATTTCGGGAGCTCTGTGCGGGCGTGCGGCTCCCCCTGGCGGCCTCACAGCCGTCCCGTCCCAGTGGCCATGAAGTCCATGTTCGTCACCGTGAGCACCACCAGCTTCGATGAGCTGATCGCCGCGGCCCGCTCCCCGCCCGCGCTGCAGGTCAGTCGGCCGAGACACCGACACCGGCCCTGGCCCGGGCCTGCCCTCCCGGGGCTGGCGCCTGTGCGCCGCGGGCTGCCCTGCCCTCCCTGCCGCATCCCGGCAGCAGTGCCGGGGCGCCTGAGGGCGCCGTGGCGGTTCGGGGGTGCCCGGCGGAGAAGCATGAAGTGTTGCTTGAGGAAGGGGAGGGACGGCCTGTGGGACGGGGAGGGGGTGGGGTGATACCGGGGCCGGGGCCGTCTGGAGCTGGGCACAGCCCTCACACAGCCTCTCTATCCCCGCCTCATCCCCTTCGTTCCACCTCCGTCATCCCCCCCTTCTTCTCCTTCTCTCTCTCCGTCCCCCCTCCCCACCATCTTCTCCGCCCCCCTTATCGCCTCCATCCCCCGGTGCCCTGCCCGCAGGCGCTGCAGAGCCGCGGGTACCAGAAGCTGGTGCTGCAGGCAGGCTGGGGCTCGCTGCCGCAGCCGCAGCCCAGCAGCAGCCCGGCCACGGCGGTGGAAGCGTTCCGGTTCAAGGACTCGCTGGCTGAGGAGCTGCAGAGCGCAGACCTGGTCATCAGCCACACAGGTACAGCCCGGCTGCTTCTGGGGCTGCGGGAGCTCCGTGGGATGAGTTCTCTTCAGCCCGGGGTGAGCTGGCTGGGAGTGCTGAGCTCCACAGCTGGGTTGTTCAAGAGGCTCCCCTCTTTCAGCAGCGAGTAGGGGGATATTTGATCTCTCACCATGTTTTCTGTTCCTCTTGTAGGTGCTGGTAGCTGCCTGGAGACTCTAGAGAATGGAAAACCACTAATAGTAGTAATAAATGACAAGCTGATGAACCATCAGCTTGAGCTGGCCAAACAGCTGCACAGAGATGGCTGTGTCCTCTACTGTAACTGCAGGTATGGAGCTGCTGGGGCTGTTCCTGCTGGGCAAGAGCATTCAGTCCATGTGACTGCACAGCTGAGAACGCAACAAGGTAATTTACATCCTTCTCTGTCATCTCCATCTGGATATTACATTTTCCAGAGTGAATAGACTAACACTATGTAGAAATTTACCACACTTACAAAGCTTTTTTACCACAATAATTATTTTTTTACCACTTATAAATATTTTTTTTCATTTGAGGTAACATATATTTAGATTAAAAAAAGAAAAACACTTCAGGGGATTAATAAAGCAGATATAGATATTATCTGGTTAGTAACTTTAAATACCCCTGTCTTTCAGGTACTCATTCAGGCTGCCCTTTTAACCAAACTTCCTGAATCCACCATACCATCTGACAAGTAGTTTCACAGATCCACTGCCTGTCACTTCAGGACCAAAATTTAAACTAAACTAACAAAAACACACAAAAAACCCCCTACCCCACAAGCAAACAATGTGTGAAAAAATCCCACCATCACCAAAACTCCTAGCTCCTTTTTTTAGAGTTCATCCTGACTCCTGTTGGGTTTATTTCTCCTCCTGGTTTTGACTGTATCTTACTGTTTTCTCTTTACTCATGATTGACTCCACTCTAAAAATAAAAGGTGACTTTTAAACTGAAGGCAGAAAAAATGTAACGCCCTTTACTTAGTCTGCATCTTGTTCCTTTGCCTTGCAAGCAGAGTTTCCTATGTTTCAGACGAGCTTTCTGAACAGACCAGGCCTGGCATTCATTTAAATTGAGCAAGTTTCCTAAACTTATTATCTTGGTGCTTCTGTCAGCTTTGGAATATTTATTTCTTTGTGTTGGGCAGTGCCAAGCATTCGAGCCTTATTTGCAGCCTGATACTAGCAAGTGACAGATTGATGTAGCTGTTCTTTCTGACCCTTTCTGTGATCAGGGGAGAACTCTTCCATGTGTTCAAATAGGATGGATTTCCTCTTATGGTTTATGGAGCAGAGCCTCAAATCTTGCTCAGTCTCCCAGCACTGTGACCACAGAAGATTAAAAAGTGTCAAAGTTGAGTTTGTCTCAGAAAGCTGATGGAAGTGTGTTCTCAGCAAGGCTCCCTACCAGCCAGTGCTGGCTGGGGCCTGCTGCTCTGGGCATTCTCTTCCTTTCCATACATATCCTTATTTAATATTTCCATGCTAAAGAATTATGTATGGATGCATAGAAAGAAAATTGTATTTAAAATTTTCCCATGGGGTGGCTATTTCTTTAATTTTTGCTTTTGGTCTCTTTTTACTGCACTCTTGTGGAGACAATGCAGTCAATGAACTTGTCAGCTTTGAAACCTTTTCCTCCTGGACAGCCAGAAAAGTTTGCTTCATTCTTGAATAAAGTTCTTGGGTTACAATAAACAAAACAGAGAAATAAAAAAGTTGGAACAAAATGTGTCATCTCCTCCACTTAAGATCTGCAGCTGGGCCAAACACTCAAAGAAAATTTCATTTAATATTAACTGATATTAGTGTCAAACTCATTCAGCTTTATGCATAAAAGAGTACAATGCCAATAAGGAGGGAGTATGGACTGTCGTGCGGCATGGACAGACATATTTCTGTCACAAAAGCTGCACTGGAATGGGAATTCCACCGATGAGGACAAGTTAAACTACTTCTTTACAGGCATGGCATATGCCTTCTGGTCTCTTGACCTTTTTTGCTAAACACAGGTGGAAATGTGAAATACAACGCTCTGTTTCATGTCAGGTACAAACAGGCGACGTGTATTTGTGAATGAGAAATGTGTGGACCCAGACAATGGGCGAGCTGTGAATTCTATTAATAAGTGAGGAAAATAAAGCATGGAAAAAGGCCTTTGAACCTATCTTTGGTTTGCAATTAACGCTGGTTGATTTAGGAGCATTGGAATTAAGGTGTTAAAGATAAGGCTTTTTGCTTGCATTGAATCCATAAAGAGCTCTGCAATAATAATCTTTTGAAGCATAATTTTAGAATATTACTTCTATCCTTGAAACTATAGCTTTGGAATATATAAAAAGGAAATATGCTTATCTCACGCCTTATTGAAGCAGAGAAAAACAGCTTGAGAAAGGAAGATGAACATCACCTGAAGCGTTATGAACAAAAATTCTGCCAATTTTTTTTGTGAGAAAAAGCTTACCGTGGTTGCTGCTGGGCTGCTGCTTGTGTTATGGTAATTATGGGTCGTTGTCGTTAATAGTTGGTTTTGTATCAGTAAAAACTCCAGCTGGGACCAAGTTAATGGCCCTTCTATGAGACAGTGAAGGGTGGGGACCTCCCAAACAGTGAGGAGAAGAGACTTTAGGGGGGGGGATATGCAAAATAACTCCAGGACCAGCATGCCATGAGAAGCTACTGCTTCTAGCTTGCTAAAAAAGACCTCAAAACAACAAGCCACCTAAGAGCTGAGAGATTGGAGTGATGTCTGGACGTCAGGAACGGAGCGCTGAGCCTGCAGAGATGCTGAACACCGTCGCATTCCCTCTCACCCTGAGCACGGGAGTCGTCCCGATGCCGGGAGCAGGCCAAGAGAGGTGGCAGGATTAACATCGGAAGGGGTCACCACGCCCTAAAGGCTCCCACGAGGACCAGACCCCAGCTCTGCCCCTAGTGGACAAAGCTGCACATATCCTCCTCCTCCAAGTCACCCGGGGAGAGGCGACGGGAAGCTGCAGCCCCTTCCGAGCTGCCCAATCCTGAGCTGATCACTTTTAATAAAGGCACTAAAAGGAGAAAAAGTCTCCTGCCCTGTTTATTTTAGCTTGGGCGCTCGTCCACAATAACCACGCCAGAAGAGGACACCAGGACTGGCCATCTTGGACCTCCAGGACAGCTGGCTATCAGGACCAGAGAGATCGGCTCAGGACCAGCAACACAGAGGAGCACTGGAGCACCAGACTGGTGAGAAATCCGGTGGCAGAAGTGGGAGACGTGCGCATGTGTGTGTGAGTGAGACGAGGGCTGGCAGCTGGACCTTCGGAGCAAGAGCGGACCTCTTGGTACCACATTTCCGAACGTTCGCGAGAAAGCCAGCCGGGAACAGGGGAAAGTGAGTGGAATTAGCGTGAGTGAGTCGTCTCCTAAGGGGGAAAAAAAAAGGGCCCCCCCCCTCTCTGGGCATGCGGAGGGAATAGTTGTATGAGTGGAACGCACGAAAAGTAAGTCCTGACAGAGGGAAGTCAGGCAGATTGTAAGTCCCGAGAAGGATTCGGGTAGCTCACAAGCCCTGCAGGCAAAGTAAGTCCTGACAAAGGAGTCAGGCACAAACCCCAGCGAAGGAGACTGCGCGTTGTTTTTAAGTCCTGATACGGTGAAGCCTAAAAATTGGCACGTTAGGCAAACTAAAAATCAGGCAGCAGTTTTTCCTGGCTGAGGGAGTCAGGCACAACCCGGATTCTTAGGCTGACGTTTCATGTGTTCAAGTCCTGATAGATGTAAGACCTGACATTGGGAAAGTTGGGCAATCAAGAGATCGGGCAGTTGTTTCAGTATAAAGTCCTGAGCATCAGGCAGAAATTTGAAGTTCGGTGGAGGAGGCTGAAGCTCCTCAAACAAGAGGTTTATTTTTTTAAATTACCTGTCAGTAGAGGCACCTTTGGGATTTTTTACTGTTGAGACCTGAAAAATGGGAGGGTGTAATAGTAAAAAGACCGGCAAGAGACTGAGGAATATACCTTCCAATAGTCCCTTAAGAGAACTGTTGGAGAGATGGGGTTCTATAGAGGCCACAGAGGGATTAGATAAAATGAAAATGATCCACTACTGTGTAGAAGTGTGGCCGGAATTAGAGGTGCAAGGAGGATGGCCTTGGTGTGGGACAAAGGACAAGTGGATGTGCCAACAACTAAATCATCTGACAGCTCGAGGAGATACTGATCCTGAGCAATTACTGTATGTATCTTGCTGGTTAAAGAACGCTATTGGGGATGAAGGGGTGCGAATTTGTAAGGTACAGAAGAAGAAGAAGTAGATTTTTTTAGGTCCTGCTTAGGTTATTTTAATCTGTTCATAAATTGACATGTGCAAATTCCAGTTGACACTGAATCCAAGTCACTCCTCATGCAGTTTGAATAGACATGAAAATCAAGACCCTTCATGGCTGACAATCAATCAGACTCTCCCTACCCCCACCCCACCATTTCCCCCATCCAAGCCCTGGCACTCAGAGCAGCCTTGTGCAAATCTGTGCTCCCTCCAGCCCAGGCTGCAGCTGCAGCTTTCAGCTCCTTGGCTCCAACACCCACCTGCTTTCCTTGGAGAAGGAGCTGTCCGAGACACAGAGGGATGTTCATTTAATCTCAGCCAACAAAGCCAAGGGAAGGCACAGCTCCATCAAATGCAAAAGTCATTCCTGTGGTGGAAATTACATCTACTTTCCACAGACATTCTCAGAGCAATGGAAAACACCTTCTGTGGCCAGCACAGATCCCAAGGTCCCCCCAAACCCTTCCTGCCCCAATTCTGCCCAGATTTGCTCTTTGCACACAAGAGTCACACGCTGAAGTCAGGAGCTCCCTCCATGCCCAGGGGGAGGAAAAGAGAGAAAGGGGATGAAGAGCTCTCCTGTGCAGAGACCAAAGTCCAAGTGCAGCCCATGCAGTGGGAATCATAACTCCCCAGGTTTGTGTCCTTTGGGCTCAGGGACCGATGACACTCAGAGGCACAGAAAGGTTTCTTGTAAACAAACAGAACCTGATCATTTGAACAGATTAATAACCATCACAGCTCTTCTCTCAGCTCTCTGGGATGTCCCAGCAGCATGTGACATGTCCCCTATCCCCCAGGGATTTCTGTACAAGAACAGTTCTAGATCAGGACAAAAGAAAAAAAAACAATTCTGTGATAAATACAAACATAATTGAGGTGATGATTATTTTTATATTTATAATATATAAACTCGGAAATCTTGGTCAACTTCTTGCACCTCAAAGCATTAAACCAGTCAATTGAGAGGTACTTGAATGACCAGAAAGGACCTAGAGGAGAAAATCTGGGAGTAGCAGGAAGTACAAAGATCCAGCTGCTCTAAATGAAAAGATGGTCTTAGAAATGGCCATTAAAACAGGAGACCAGGAAACACCTGATGGAAGAGTGAGATTAAATAATAAACTGAATAATGCTGACACAAGTAGATGAGAAGACCAGTGTTTCTTCTTCTGCCATCAGTATGCTTCCAGGGAATCCCTGTTCGTACTAGGAAAATGTTGCCATTTCTCAAAAGTACTCAAATGACCCACATAAAAAAGATTTGCTTGTATCTTATGATATAAGCAGGTATTAAAACCTGTGCCCCTTTCCAGGCAGACATCAGTTGTGTGCCTATGAACAAGCAGTGCCACTTGTGCCCTGAGGTTCCCAGCTGGGATTGGATCTCTCCGAGAGCACCCAAAGGAGAGCAGAGATCCTTGCAAGCTGCAGGTCCCTGACAGCCCCGCAGGGTTACTCTTCCATCAACATCTGCTCTGCTCCAGTCTGAAACAGGGCCCAGCATGGTGCCGGGAACATCAGAGAGCTGAGGTGTGTGCTGAAATTCAATGCCCTCCCCATCGCGCAGCAGCCCTGCATTTCCCTCCTGCAGCCCTGGTCTCCAGCACAGCCATGTAGGCTCTGCATGGGGGCTCTGGACTGTTCCTGCAGCACCCAAGGGCAGCTGAGCTCTGCCTTTGGCACAGTCAGGCCTGGCCAGCGCAGGCCATGCTCAGCAATTGCTTGTGTGTGCCTGGCCTTGCTGTCAGCCCCGGCAGCGGCTGCGTGGCCCCTTTGTGGCCCTGTGCTGGCCCAGCCATGGTGGCCCAGCCCCTGTGCAGACCAAGCCCAGGCCAGGAGCATTGCGGCTGGGAACGGCCCCTGTGCCGTGGTGCCCACAGCAGCCTTGGGGCTCTGTGCCCCATGGCCTCCCTGCTGGGCAGCCTCTGCCAGCTCCTGCAGAGCCCGGGGCATCTGTGGGCCTGCACAGACAATGTAATGGGTTAAAACTTTAAGTTTGTTCATCAAAGCTGACAAAGTAATTCCAGTAAGACTGTTGCATCACCTCTAGTTTGTCTAAGTAAATTTCCAGACTTTAAAGGATAAGGAAGATGAAACCAAAAGACAATAGGTTTCACAAACAGTTGTTTATCTGTTAGTAAACTGTTAATATGGGTGGGGGGTTTGCTATGATTGATAACACAGTATCAGCTTATCCACTCAGTAAACCTAGGATTCCAGGAACTCAGCAGATTGAGCCTAAGAATTCCAGGAATCAGAGAAAGGAAAATTACCAACCTTCATCTTCAGACCCCAGGAGGTGGACTATGACCACCTGAACACAAAAGAAGAATACGCAGAGTACTACACATCAGCCTGGAAGCAGGACTGTATAAGAACTCCACGGAAAATCAGATGAGTGCGGCAGTGGTAGAGCGGAGACTCTCCTGTCGCCCAGCGCGCCCAGGACGCTGACTTTGCCTATTATCACTTGCTCTATCAATTAATAAATTTAATTTTATTTGGACTTATTAGTGGGTGATTCATTCCCCACCGCAACTAACCTATAACAGACAGCCCTGCCTCGTGCTCTCCAGACCTTTGGGCCAGCAGAGAGGCAGCCAGGGCTGGCCATGGCCAGGAACAGGCCCTGAGCCCTGCAGGAGGATAGAGCTGGGCCACAGCCAAACTCAGCTCAGGACAAAGCTGGGCTCAGCAGCCAGGGCTGCCAAGGGCTGGGCACAGAGGCTGGCGCTGACAAATGTCCTGGGCCCCCTCCCTGCTCTGTCCATGCCACCAAGGGCACTGAGCAGCCTCCTCTCTGGGCCATTCGCCTGTTTGCAGTGCCTTGCACAGGCACTGGCCCTGCCCCACAAGGCCTGGCCTGAGTCCTGCCCCTGCACGCTCAGCCAGGCTGAGACGGACACTGATGGTTTCTGGGCCAGGCTCTCTGAGCCCAGCCCAGCTCCCTGCAAGCTCTGCCAGCTGCCCTGAGCTCTGGGCAGCACCAAGGGCCTCCCCCCAGCCCAGTCCAGCCCAGCCAGCTCTTGCCCCACAACTCTGCTCAGGCCAGGCTGCTCTGGCCACTGCCCCACGGCCTCAGCCCCTGGCAAGGGCACAGCAGCAGCTGCAGTGCCACAGGACTCAGCCCCACCATGGGGGAAGGTGCTGGGCCAAGGCCAAAGGAGGCTCCCTGGCTGCCCTGCTCCCCTCGGGCTGAGGTGCTGAGAGCTCTGCAGCCCCTGCTGCCATCCCATCTGCCCAGGGCAGCACAAGAGCTGCAGCCTTGGGGCCCTCAAGAGCTGCTCCTGCTCAAGGCCCAGGGCCCATGCCAAAGCTGGGCAGCCACAAAGCTGTGCCCATTTCTGTTCATTGTTGCTCTGATGGGGATGGACCTTCATCCACTAGGAGGTTGCTGATCAGTTTTCCTACTCCGGAGGGCTCTTCTTTCTTGAGCTCTTCAGTTCACAAATTCACTGAAAAAGGCTCATAAATATTTGTTCAAAATAGACAAACAAGAAAAGCCCATGGGAATAATTTAAATTTTCAGTTCTTACTCAAAATGCTCAAACTAGAAGAGCCCTGGAAAAAATTTATATTTTCAGTTCTTCTGTGGTTAATCAGACATTTCAGAAGGGCATTTAAATTGAATGTACTGTATTGAAACAATGCAGAGAACATTGCTTTATCCAGTTTTCTTTTCCTGTTTATACATTGATATCAGCAATCCCCAATTGATATGGATCCCCAGCGTCTTCTGATGCAGTCTGAACAGATATGAAAATCAAAGCCCTCCGTGGCTGACAATCAAGAACACTTTTTCCCCATCCCCTCCCATCATTTCCCTCACCCAATCCCTGGCACTCCTATGGATCAGGAATGGTGTGGCCGGCAGGAGCAGGGCAGGGATTCTTCCCCTGTGCTCAGCACTGTTTGGGCAGCATCTCGAGTGCTGTTTGCAGTTCTGGGCCCTCCAATTGAGGAAGGACATGGAGGGGCTGGAGCGTGTTCAGAGAAGGGCAACAAGGCTGGTGAGGTGTCTGGAGCACAAGTCCTGTGAGGAGCAGCTGAGGGAGCTGAGGTTGTTTATCCTGGAGAAGAGGAGGCTCAAGGGAGACCTCATCACTCTCTACAACTCCCTGACAGGAGGGTGCAGCCAGGTGGGGGTCAGGAATTTTTCCCATGAAACAGTGACAGGACAAGAGGACACAGCCAAAAGCTGCACCGCACCAGGGGAAGTTTAGCTGGACATTAGGAAATATTCTTCACAGAAAGGGTGTTTGGGCATTGGAATGGGCTGCTCAGGGAGGTGGCTGAGTCACTGTCCCTAGAAGTGTTTAAAGAAAGACTGGATGTGGCACTGAGTGCCATGGTCTGGGTGACAAGGTGGTGTTGGGTCCCAGGTCGGACTTGATGCTCTCCAAAGTCTTTTGCAGCCTGGTTGATTCTCTGATGATTGTGACGCTGCAGGTGCCTGGGGAAGCCAGGGGCCATAGGGACACTGCGGGGCCTGGTGGCACTAAGAGGACCATGGTGACACTGTGTACGACATGGCAGCACAGAGCCAAGGGCCCATTGTGACACTGTGGGGCTGGATGGAAGCAAGGAGTCCATGGTGACAGTCTGGGTCCTGCTGGAACCACAGAGGCCACTGTGACCCTGCAGGGCCTTGAGGAACCATGCAGAGCATTGTGACAGAGCAGGACCTGGTGTCATGATGGGGCCATTGTGACACTGCAGGGCCCCATGGAACCAAGGGGCCAGTGCTGCTCCTCAGGGATTCCTGGAATGAAGGAAACATGTTTGACACCATGGTGGCCCTTGAGACCAAGAGGCCATTGTGACATGGTGGAACCAAGGAGAGCATTGCTGCACTGCCAGACCTCCTGGAACCAAGGATCCATTATGACACTTCAGGGCCTTGGGGGACAAAGGGCCACTGTGACACTGTAGGGCCCAAGGATCCAAAGGACTTTGTGGCACCAAGGGGTCCCATGGAACCAAAGAGACATTGTGACACTGGGAGGCCTCATGGAATCATGGAGGCCATAGGGACACTCTGGGGTCTCATAGAGTTGTGGTGACACCAAGCTGGCTGGGAGTGTTGATCACCTGGAGGGTAGGAGGACTCTGCACAGGTCCCTGGACAGGCTGGATCCAGGGCCCAAATTCAACAAGGTGAGGTTTAACAAATCCAAGTGCTGGGTCCTGCACTTTGGTCATAACAATCCCTGCAGCACTACAGGCTGGGGACAGAGAGACTCGACAGCAGCCAGGCAGAAAGGGACCTGCAGGGACTGATGGACAGCGGGCTGGACATGAGCCAGCAGTGTGCCCAGGTGGCCAAGAAGGCCAATGGCTCCTGGCCTGGATCAGGAATGGTGTGGCCAGCAGGAGCAGGGCAGGGATTCTTCCCCTGTGCTCAGCACTGGTTGGGCAGCACCTTGAGTACTGTGTCCAGTTCTGGGCTCCCCAATTTAGGAAGGACATGGAGGGGCTGGAGCATGTCCAGAGAAGGGTAGCAAGGCTGGGAAGGGGTCTGGAGGACAACTCCTGTGAGGAGCAGCTGAAGGAGCTGGGGTTGTTTATCCTGGAGAAGAGGAGGCTCAGGGGAGACAAGGCAGTGTCAGGGCACAGATTGGACTTGATGATCTCCAAGGACTTTTCCAACCTTGCTGATTCTGGGATTCTCTGAAAGAACCCTTGGAGCAGTTGCAGGAGGAGCCCTGGGCCTCCTCTGCAGAAGCTCTAGCAGCCCAGGTGCCTCAGTTTCTCCTGCCAGCCCCAAAGCCCATCCTGTCAGTCCTGCAGAGCCTCTGCAGCTCCTCCTCACTGCCCAGGGAGCCCCAGAGCCAGACACAGCAGCCCAGATGTGCCCCCTGGCCTGGGGTGCCTCTGGCAAGGGAGTAGCAGGAGGCACTGCAGGATCCTGCAGACAATTCCTGCAGCACTTGTAGGATGATCCTGCTCCCCAAGGGACGTTCCCATGGGGCCAAGTCAGGAACTGCAATGGGCAGTGAGGCTGGAGAGGAAAGGGCAACCAGGGATGGGCTGTTTGCAGGGCAGGGAACAGGGATGGGCACTAGGAAGAAATTTTTTGCCAGGGAAGAGTAAAGAAATCAAAGGTGAAGCCAAGGAAATGGTAAGACAACTTTTGGGGTGGCTGCCAGGCAGCCCTGACCCTGAGCAACAGCATCTGCAGTGGGACAGGAAACTCCCAGCTGATGGGAACAAACTTTCTGGCTGACTGCAGAGGCCAGGACAAAGCTGACTGGTTTCCCTGGTGTCCCCCAGCCCTTGCTGGCCTCAGGGGCTGATGGCATTTGTGCTCCCTCAGGTTCATGTCCCCACAGCAACAGCATGGGGGTGCTCCCGCCTGCTCTGTGCAATGCAAACAGGGGCTGCTGAGCCAGTGCTGCCGTGTCTGTGCCTGCAAGGATGGGGCACCTGTGTGAGCTGGGGGAGAGGCCAGGGCTGCAGAGGGGGGATGTTGTTGGCAGCTCCATCAGGACGCTCTGGGACGCTGCCCTGGGCTGTGCAGCACACTGGGGATGGATCAGCCCCTGCTCTGCTGCTCCTTCCCGTCTGCCCCAGGGCCCTTGCAGAGCCCCAGTCATGCTGTTTGCCCCCAGCCTGCCCACGGCCAGCCTGGGGCTGCTCACGGGGGTTTTCTGTGCTGAGCATTGGCCTGGGTGTGTTCTCGAGAGAGCCTGGGCAAGGAGCCTGGAGCCCCCAGGGCCTGGGCTGAGGCGCCAGCGCTGCCCCAGCAGTGCCCATGGCCTGTTCCTGCTGCAGCCCCGGCACTGCCACCCCCAGGGCTGTGCCCGGCCCTGAGAGCACTCAGGCCCTGCAGCAACACCAGGGCCACCAGGGCAGCGGGGCAGGGCCATGGCAGCAGCACTGGCAACACCAAGTGCTGCTGCTGCTGCTGGGCACAGCTGCCGTGCCAGCACTGATCTGCCCCCAGCTCTGCACACAGACATTGCTGCTGCAGCTCCAGAGAAGGCAGCAAAAGGGGAATCTCTGCAAATAACTTTGCTGAGACATCCTTTATTCTGTCTCAGAGAGAGCCCAGCTCCGCATCAACAAATCTGGGGCCAAAGTGAATGTGGAGCGAAAAAAAGTGGGAAATGGCACAATCAATGACCTTGCTTTTGGACAGTATTAAAAATAGAAAACAAGGAAAAAGAACCCTCAAAATAAAAGGAACAATATATATCAATGATTACTTTTATTACAGGTGATTTTAGTGTTTCTGAAATTTTCTGGTCATTAGTGTCCGCACTGCAGCCTTGAGCTCCTAGTTCCTCAGGCTGTAGATGAGGGGTTCAGGGTTGGAGGCACCACCGAGTACAGAATTGACAGGGCCAGGTCCAGGGATGGGGAGGAGATGGAGAGGGACTTCAGGTAGGCAAAAGAGCCAGTGCTGATGAACAGGGAGACCACGGCCAGGTGAGGGAGGCAGGTGGAAAAGGCTTTGTGCTGTCCCTGCTCAGAGGGGATCCTCAGCACAGCCCTGAAGATCTGCACATAGGAGAAAACAATGAACACAAAGCAGCTTGAGGCTAAAAAGGCGCCATATTTTCTCTTTGCATACAACTCCCATCACACCCCGCGGCCCCATTAAGCCCCATCGGAGCCGGGACTACAACGCCCGTCATGCCCCGCGCTCCACAGTACCCCAGGATCTGCCCCCATCTGTCCCATCAGTGTTCCCCAGACACTCTAGGATCCCTCAGAGCCCCCTCACCACCCATTCAGGAGCCCCCAAAAGCGCCCCGGACCCCCTGAGTGCTCCCAACCCCTCAGATGCTCGGTACAGCCACTTCTGGGAATTCATTTCCTCTCATCCCCTGTGGCCCCAGAGCCCCTCAGAACACAGTCCCGCGCCTAAAACTCCTGCTGTGCCCTGTACCCTAAAGATCCTGGTTAGAGCTCCCCGAGCTCCCCGCAAGGACTCCCGAATTTTTTAACTTCCCGTGAGGGTTTCAAGTCGCGGCTCGAACGCAAAAGTGTCCCATAACAGCCATCCCGGACCCCCAAACATCGTGATCGAGCCACTTCTGGGACTACAGTTCCAATCATGCTCCGTGGAGCAACTCTGGCGCTATTCCAGCCGGGACTTCATCTCCCGTCATCCCCATGCCCTACCAAGATCCATTGCAGCTGCGCCTAGAACTCCCGTGATGCTCCGCAGCCCCATTAAATCGTATGATACCTGCGCCTTCAACTCCCATCACCCCCCGCGCCCCAGAGAGCCCCGTGAGAGCCCCCCAAGGGCCCGCCTGGACCCCGAAGGGCCCCAAATTCCCCTCCCTGACCTCCAAGGGCCCCCCTGGACCCCCAAGTGCTGCTCCGACCAAGAACTGTCCCTCGGAATCCCTGAGTGGCCCTCCAAGTGCCCACCTGGCTTCACCAAGTGTCCTCCAGACCCTCAAGATCTCTCTGAATTCCCTCCCCAGACCCAAAACTGCCCCAAATGTGGCCCAGAAATTTCTCCAGGGACCCCAAAGTGCTGCCCCTTGACCCTGTGTGAGAAAATAATGATGAAAAAGGTGGCAAAAAAGATGATAAAAAGACTAAAAATATAACTAATTACTATAAAGAGGAAGAAATAAGTCGCCAATAAATATTAATTAATTAATGAAAGGAATTGTTTTTCTTAGCATGAGAGACAATTTTTTTTATTGCTAAAAAATGTATAGATTTTTAAAGAAAAATACAAACCCAATGTAATAAAAATAATAATATTATTATAAATTAGAATATTATGTTTATAACTTTATTTATTAATTAAATTTTATTTACAAGGAAAAATACTTTGATTTTTTATGTATTTTGAGATGTCAGTCCCTGGTAGGCCATGTCAGACATAGTGAGGTTGTGGGTGAGGAGCAGCTTGTCCAAACAGGCTCAGCCTGCAAGGGGCTCATTCTTCTCCCTGCCCAGACCTCCTAAGGAGACATACAGCATCAAGATCACCTGGGAAATGCTTCTGTCCCTTCTTCTCTGAAATGAAAACAAAAAAAAATATTCCGTTGACTGAAAAGAAAAATCATGATGTGCACTTTGGAATCTTCCTCCTGAAAAGAACTCCAAACTGACTCTAATCACTGGACAAGCCCTGGACACTCAAAGACAGTGGAAGGGAGACAAAGAGCTCCTGAGGGCTTTCTGTATTTTAATCAGCCCCACGCTGGATTTGGGGCTGGCTCCAGGAGCCTCAGGCATGCAGAGAAGGATGAAGAAGCTGCTTGAGGAGTCAGCAGTAAAACTCCAAGTGCCTTGGAGCATGGCTGGGCCCCAGTGAGGGCAGGGAGTGCCCAAGGCTGCCCAGGGCTTGGTGAGAGCAGATCCTTGAGGCCAGGATTGCAGGGAGCCACAGGCTCTGAGCAGGGAACTGCAATGCTGAGCAAGGCCCGGCAGGGCTGTGTTTTCTCTCCTGTCAAGAGTCTCTGGGTAGACACTGTTGGTTTCAGGTCCATGGTCCCTGTACTGCTCTTGGCCTGCTCTGGTTAGGGTGACAAAGGCAAAAAGCTCTGACCACGGTCCTGATGTTGTCTTATGTTTTCTGTTGTTAGAAGTGTTATTTTAATTCTTCATTTGGGTGGTGGCTTGTTGTTCTAGGGGTTTTTGTAAGGTCATTCTTTTCTTCCTGGTCTTATGGGATTTTCATATTTGGTTATTATGACATAATCCTCTTCTTTATGGTGTCGGGTGGTTCGCCATCTTAGATTAGAGTGGGAGTGATAGTAAAAGGTTTTAGAATCATAAAATTTCGGGAATTAGAAAGAAGCTAGACTCAGTGGGGCCCTGGAAAAATGTTTAAAATGGACTCTGAAAATGTTAGGCTTTGTGTTTGCCAGATCGTGTGAAATTACATTTACTTAAGCAGTATATGAAAAATGATATAATTGTGATGATTATTTAGTAATTAAATATAATTATTGTATAATCATAAGAGGAATCATGAGAAACTATGTTAGAAAATTAAGGGGCACCACGAGGAGCCCATGCTTGGCTGAAATCTATGTAGCCAATAGAACAATATAAGTTTAATAATTAACATGAAAGTTATATAACGATAAAATATAAAAACATATTCATCCTGAATGTATGGTTGGAGACAGATTTGGGTTTGTACCCCTGACACCCAGAGCTCTTCAATAAAAGCACCTGCATAGAATCATTCTCGTGATTATGCTCTTCTGAACGCTGACAGGAGCAGTGCGGGTAACACCTGACAGTGAGGGGATTTATATAATTATAAATCCCTTAACTGGCATTGGAATTAGACATAACTATTAAACATTCAACAAACAATCTGTAACTAACATTGGAACTTTATATGAACTCCTTTAACAATGAACTTTATATCAATTTCTTTAACAATCGATTCTCTACCATTTTCCCCTCTAATTGTTCAATTGGGCTCAAGCCTGCATCAATTAGCAATTACTTCTTCTTGAAAGTACAATTTTTGATATTGGTTGTAAATTTGCTTGGCATCTTCATGTTCTTGGTCATTCATTATCATGGTTACTTTTGCTTCTTTCTTATTAAGCTCTTTTGGTATCATTACACTTGCTTGTACACCAGATGTTACAACTCGGATTATACAGGGGAGCATGCAAAGTAGGAGGATCAAACTAGCAATTTCACATAAGATGAAAACGGCTATTTTATTCCACCAGTTTCCTTTTAATGACCAGAAATTGTCCCACCAGCTGGTGTCGAATGTAGGGGCCCACTCTTGTGTTCCAACATAAACTAACTTACGGATTTCCTTTGAGATATTTCTAATTACTTCAGTGCAGTCATCTATTTCTAAGCAGCACTCAGAGGAGTTAAATTTTCCACAAATAATAAATAATCTACTGCTAGTCTGATTTGATACACCACAGTACTAGTCAGGGATAGTTGGTCGTTTATGTGGTCTAAAGCCAGAGAGGTTCGGTTCGATACCATCTCGAGTGCTTCTTGTAATCTCAGAATCTGATTTAATCCCGTATAAATTGGGCTCCGGTGTCTCCAGGACCCATCTTGAGCCCAGGTCACTGGTCCATAAGTGCAAATTATTTCCTGGGGGTCCATACTGTGTTTTTCCGTGTCTGGGTTCCTCCAATTTCAATTAAGTTTCTTTTTGGGCAGCTAGATCTGTTCAAATCATCATATACTGGGACCCCTTGGTTCAATCCAGACTCTTTTGGGAGTAAGAAAAATGACGGTTTAATAATTCCCATAGTGCAAGTGCTGCTCCACTCCCCGGGTAATTCAGTGTAAGCCACATTCCCACATATCCAAACCAGGTTTTCTGGACCTTTCCGAGAAGCATCACTGATAGCCATTGGAAATTCCCAGTACTTGGATATTTCTCTCACTCCCCAGAATGGGTTTATTCCTTTTCCAGTACACTCATGGAATTAATCTCCTTCTTGATAGATACACCCCATTTCTTTCTTCCCAATGGACCAGTATTTATTGGGCTTTCTAGGGATCTGTCTAGCTAATGGATGTTTTACTTTTAAATATCTTTTACAGGACATTTCTCCTACTGGGGTTTTATACATTTTCGCTTTCCTAGATATACATTACTCTTCTCCAATTATTTTAGACATTAATTCCCACCATTCTTTTCCTCTTTGTCCAACAGTTGGTACTTTTTGTCTAGTTTGTGTCCATTTTAACATATCTATTGGTCTTAAGCTGATCCCTTCCCAAGGCCAGACTTTGGCCATTTGTGTATTTCCACAGATTCAGCAATTACTTACATTCAACTCTTTACTGATCTTTTCCACTAAATCTATGAACCAGTTTTTCCCACTAGATGTTTCTAGGTCTTCTTTCTCATTTACTGATGTTGTTACTTCTTTCTCTTTTATTAAGTCCTCTGTGCCTTTTTGATTGGACTTATGTTCAAAGCAAAGCCAAGCATCTCCTATAGGACACTCCCCAAGCAGTCATTGCTGGTAAGTGGCTATATTTTGTGAAATCCAGTAAGTCTTCCTGTGCCCTTGGTAGGTTGCTAACAGAGAGAGGTTGACACAGTTTAAATTTGTATGTACTCGTATTAAAGATACGGTTTCTTCCCCTCTGTAAAGGGGGTAGTAACATTGAGCACATGGGCTCTTCTGACTTCCCAGCGTGTTGTTAACAAGTTAGATCAGTAAGAGCATTCCCAGGAGTCTGGTATGAGGCTTTCCCCTAAACTCTACAACTACTGAGCTGCACCCAGTGCTTGGAGTGGCTGTTTTTAGGCGGACTGTAGACTCACCCAGCCTTGCCTCCTGCTTATGCTTTTCTCCTACAGAAGAGCTCATTGGTTTTAGTACAGAGTTTTTAATTCTCTCAGTGTCAACACATTTGACATTTCTTTACTAATTTATTTTTGCCCTGATGGATATTTTATAGGAGATTGCTTTGTACACTAAGATTGGAGTTAACTGGGGCATTTAAACTTTTTCACATGAAAACATGACCTAAAAACCTTGAACTCAATGGTCAGATGACTTTAAGAATTTTCGGTATCCAAAACGATAGAAAAAATACTCCAAACAAATAACGAGGTATTTACTCTTATGCCTAATCCTACAAAATTACAATATACGCGGAAATGAACAAAGGCTCCAACACAAACTAAAACCTGTACATTCATTATTAATCACTAACTAATAATAAATGCAACAGGAAAGTATCTACTTTTCAAACTCAAATTAAAATATAAATAACATTAACTACAATTTTTAACAGTTCTTAACAAGTTTTGATTATTTAAACAGTTCTTAACAAGTTTTTGACTATAGACAGTCTCCAATAGTCTTTAGGTCTCCTTTGGAGGGTTAGCTTTAGATCATCTGAGTGATTAGTCACAATCCATTCATCAGAAGACTTAGAAGGGGATGTGGTTGGTTTTGACTCTTCAGTGGGAGGTGGTAAAGGTCCTTTAATCTGGGTTATATGTGTCCACCCCTTCTCTTGGGTCATATGGCTGTATTGCTGGTGAGTAGGACCTGAAAAGGGCCTTCAAACTTAGGGGTTAAAGGTGAAGAGCTCCATGATTTAACTAACACCCAGTCCCCTGGATTGATGTTATGTCCCTTAGTGTCTAAGGGAGAGGTTTGAGGGAGATAACCCTTTCTCCTAAGATCTTCGAATGTATTTCCAATAGCCTTTAGATATTTTAGGGTGGCTGTCTCTCCTTCTGGATAAATTCCCATGCTATATGGGGTTGTCAAGAAGAGGATTCCAAACATCGTTTCATACGGTGAGACTCTTCTACCTGATCGAGGCCTTGTTCTAATTTGTAACAGTCCTAAGGGTAGACAGTTAAGCCAATTCATCTGGGTTTCTGTAACTAATTTAGTTAACAGGTTTTTGATGGTTTTATTCATTCTTTCTACTCCTCTGGAGCTCCAGGGATGCCAATGGGTTGTGCAACCTCCATTTCATTCCCAGGGCTTCAACAACTTGTTGTAAAACTTGGACAGTAAAATGTGGACCTCGGTCAGAATCGACATTATTTATCAACCCATATCGGGGAATGATGTTTTCTACGATTGCTTTTGTGGCTGCTTGGGCTGTCTCTGTTTTGGTCGGGGACGCCTCTACCCAATGGGTGAGGTGATCCACGGTAACTAATAAGTGTCTGTATCCCTGAACAGGGGACATTTCTGTGATGTCTACCTGCACATTTTGGAATGGCCACAAGGCCAACTCACTTCCCCCAGATCAGATAGTACTCTTCTCATTACTTTCTGATGAATTTGTTGGCAAGTTAAACATCCCTTGGTAACTGCCTTTGCTATGGTACGTACTCCCATGCACATATGATCCCTTGGAAAGTGGTCATATAATCCTTGTATTCCCCAATGTGTCAACTCGTGTAAGTCCATCATCACCTTTCAGGCTAGAGCTTTATTTAAAATTTGCTGTCCATCACGGGTCCGCCATTCTCCATTTTCTTTTTGCTGTGATCTCATCTTTTCTAACTCTCTTAATTCTTTCTTGTCTGTGGAGAGTATTATTAATAATTGGTTAGCTGAGAAAGGCCACACTGATATAATGCCACTGGTTAAGCTGAAGGAGAAAAGTCAGCAGTCAGCAAGCTGAAAGGAAGAGTCAGCAGTGACCTTGCTGCAACATGAGGATAGGGAGTTGAGATTAGTCCTGAATATATCCTGAGAATATGTAGAAAGTATCAAAAGTAGAACCATAGGAATGTAGAAGTAGGCGTAGGTGCTGATATGTAAGCTGACCAATCCTGAGCTCAACTTTTGCAATATGTATGAAGCTCATTATTAACTGTATTTAACCCGCCGTACTGATCAATAAAATTGAGCCTGTGATGATCAAACTGATGTCCTGGTTCCCTTCCGTCGACAAATGGTGGAGAATGCGGGCATAACCGAATCTCTGCCCTTTTTCTCGGATTAAAAGAAAAAGGGATTACACCACGGTTCGGAAGTTGGGTTTGGGTCCCAGCAGCCGGGACGGTGCCGGAATTTGAAGCACCCTTAAGGTTCACAACTGTGACTTAAGCCAATACGTGTCGCCGGAGCCTGGAGAGCTGCAACAGCGCACGCTGATTAATAGGTATGGATAGGCAAGCGGCATATGATTTATTTACCGCCTATTTAGAGCGGCGTGGGATAAAAGGGATAGATTTAAAAAAGGAGTTACCAGGGTTATTAGCTTATGGCCATGCTAAGGGTATCTTTTCTAATCCTCATACAGTTCATGAGTTATCAGAGTGGAGAAAGTTTGGGGAAATATTGTGGGATACAGTACTAGACGATGATAAGTCAGCAAAGAAATTTGGGAAGTTATGGCGGGTGGTGTATAACACGTTACTTCAGCAGGTCTCTGAGAGAAAGGCAGCAGAAAGGGCGACAGAAGCTCATAAGAGGAATATAGGGTATTGTCGTGAAGATGATCCCCTGGCACCTTCTGTAACTAAGGTACTTATGCCTAAGAGTCCCCAGCAAAGTGGTGTGGAGGATTTCTCTATAGGCGCAGTGGAACCGTCTGCACCTTTCCTGTCAGAGGGGGAGGGCGAGTCGGATGGTGGGGGTAAGAGCAAACCAGCTTTGCCTCCGCCACCAGCTTCAGGCGGGTCGGATGGTGGGGGTGGGAGCAAGCCAGCTTTGCCTCCGCCACCAGCTTCAGGCGGGTTGGATGGTGGGGGTAGGGGAGAGCCAGCTTCGCCTCCGCCGCCAGCCTTGCCTCCGCCGCTACCCCTCAATGAGCCGGCTCCGGTTACAGCTTCGGTGGGGGGGTCACCTCCCCTGCCCGAGCCGGCTCCAGCGGGGGGGCGGATTGCCCCCCGCAGGCTGGCTCCGTGTGAGCCGGCTCCGGTTTCACTGTCAGCTCCAGCGGGGGAGGGGGGGCTCCCGCTTCCCCCGCACGAGCCAGCCTCTGCTTCACTGCCCCCCCCCGTGCGAAAACTCGGTGTCTGCACCGAAGCGCCAGCAGCATAGCACCCTTAAAGGGCCAGATCCCATCCCAGGGGCACACCGTGATCCATGGGGGGAGATGGCTAAACAGAGGAGGGAAGCTTGGGCTGCTTTGGCAAAAGAAGTAATGCAAATGGGGGATGGTGAGGCGGTGGAAATAGCTTCTAGTCTTGCATGGCCAGTTACATACACACCACAGTATGATGCACAGGGGAACCTTACGCATAATATAGCAGAATATACTCCCTTAGATTGGAAGCTGTTAACTCAGCTACGTTCTACGGTTAGTCAGTTTGGAGTAAAAAGTGAACCTGTTAAGCAAATGTTAGATTATCTTTTTAATACTCAGGTTTTATGTCCTAATGATTTAAGAGGAATAGTTCGGTTGATATTCACTCAGCATCAGCAGTTATTGTTTAATGCACATGACCCATTACATGGAGTAACAGTAAAGGAGCTGATGGGCTTAGAGGCATATTTACGTACAGAGGCACAGATGATATTGGGAGCTGATAAACTTACAGAGTCTATGTGGTTAGTGCGTGCTGCAATAGATATGGTTAAAGAGCCAGGAGGGTTACCGGCTTATATGGGTATTAAGCAAGGAAGGGAAGAATCATTTGGAAATTTTATCGATAGAACAGCTACTGCTATAGATCAGGCTGGTGTTGCAGGGCGCTATTGAAGCAGTGTGCCTTGCAAAATAGCAATCCAGCAACCCAAAGAGTGTTAGCTACTTTAGGGGCAAATTGGACTATTGAGGAAGCATTAGAGTGAATGGCATTAATGCCAACAGCTTCACAGGCATTTATAGCAGAAGCCTTAAAGGAATTAGGATTAGGGTTGCAAAAGCATAGTCTACTCAAAATCAGGTGTTAGCTGCTCTTGCTCCTCTCCAAAGCGGCTCACTGGCAGTCACGCAAGGAGTTTCGACACCATTCATCAAGTGTTACCGATGCGGCAATGAGGGACAGACACAAGTTGCCTCAGTGACATCGGAGACACCAGCTGCTGCCGTAAAATCGCTGCTACCTCCTGTCTGCAACCCGCAACAACACGGAGCCTCAGCTTGGACTTATCAGCAGCAGTAGACGTCACACTAATGACGAACCGGCCTGAGAGGATACCCACTGGAGTAAAGGGTCCTCTTATATTAAATGGACAAACATGTGGAGCATTATTGCTGGGACGTTCCTCTATAACTATGTTGGGATTATTTGTTTTGCCTGGTGTTATCGATGCGGACTTTACAGGGGAAATACAAATTATGGCTTACACCCTTTATCCTCTGATTAAAATTACAAAAGGACAACGCATTGCTCAATTGGTACCACTGTCACAAATGACATCAGGAATACAATCATTTACTGGGCAAGCACGGGATGAAAAAGGTTTTGGCTCTACTGGTGTTACACTTTTAACTGTGGATTTACAAAATAGACCAAAACAAAAGGTTGAAATTACCTATGGGCATCAAAGCATAACCCTTTATGGATTATTGGATACAGGAGCAGATACTAGCATAATTTCTCCAGAAGCATGGCCACAACATTGGCCTCTATTTCCCTCATCAAACATGCTGACAGGAGTGGGAGGATTTACATTGGCAAGCAGGTCGCTGTCTTTGTCTGTGTGCATTGAGAATCAACAAATATCTGCTGTGTTTTCAATTGTTCAACTGCCTCCTACAGTTTCCTGTTTAATTGGAAGGGACATTTTAACACAATTGGGAGTGGTGTTAACTAATCAGCACCCTTTGGGGTAATTGCCATTGCTTGGACTTTCCCCATTCCACTCACCTGGAAAACGGATACACCGGTGATGGTTAAGCAATGGCCATTAAAAGGGGAGAGTCTTATGCATGCCCATGAATTGGTACAGGAACAATATACAAAGGGACACCTTTGACTATCCACAAGCCCTTGGAATACACCTATTTTTGTAATCAAAAAGAAATCAGGGAAATATCGTTTGATACATGATTTGAGGGCTGTAAATGACCAAATGGAACCAATGGGGGCCTTACAGCCTGGTCTTCCAAATCCAGCTATGATTCCAGAACACTGGCCACTTTTAATTATTGACCTAAAGGATTGTTTTTTCACTATTGGCCTGCATCCTGATGACATGAAGAGATTTGCTTTTACTTTACCAGCAATAAATCGTGGGGAACCAGATAAAAGATTTGAATGGACATCTCTTCCGCAGGGCATGCGCAACTCCCCCACTTTATGTCAGCTTTATGTTGATGCAGCATTACAGCCACTACGTCGTAAATGGCCAGCAACTATAATATATCATTACATGGACGATATTTTGTTTGCACAGCAACAGCCATTCTCCTCTTTACAGATTAACACCATTATAAATACTCTTGCTGCATATTCACTTGTTATTGCTGCAGAGAAAATTCAGACTACAAAGCCCTGGAAATATTTGGGATGGACTTTGATGGATCAAATAGTGATACCACAAAAATTGGAATTACAATTGGACATTAAAACTCTACATGATGCACAGAAGTTGCTGGGAGACTTACAGTGGCTGAAGCCTATTGTGGGAATACCAAATCACTTATTGGAAGGCCTACGGCCTTTGTTAAAAGGTGTGGACCCTACTACTCCTGTACACCTGACAAAGGAGCATCGTCTTGCCTTGCAGCAAATTAGTAACTGTGTACAGCAAGGGTATGTGTCTCATCGACAACTCGACCACCCCATTGACCTTACTATCTGGAATAGCCCTTGCCACTTGCTTGGTGTTCTCTCTCAGTTGCAAAAGAAAACGGGGGAGATACGGGTGTTGGAATGGTTGTCACCACCACTACAGCACAAGAAAACAATATCTTCAAAAATTGAACAATTGGCTGCATTAATCAAAAAGGGGCATCTCAGAATTCTTGAAGTGGATGGTAGAGAACCTGCTACTATTAGATTACCTATGGAAAAAGAAACCTTGGACTGGTACTTGATAAATTCAAAGAATTTACAAGAAGCATTATTGACATCACCTGCTAAAGTAGAGACTAGTAAATTAGTGCCTAGAGTTTTGCAGTGGATGACAGAATGGAACTGGATTACTCGACCTTTGAGAGAAGAAAACCCCATAGAAGGAGCTATTACAGTTTTTACAGATGCAGGAAAGAAATCAAGGTGTGCTGCTGTTACCTGGCAAGAAAAAGGACAATGGAAGGATCAACTCCTCACAGCAGACCCTGCAGATAGCTTACAAACTTTGGAATTGTTAGCAGTAGTATGGGTGGTGTCCAACTTACAGGAGCCTTTAAATGTGGTCACAGACTCTACGTATGTTGCAGGAGTAGTCAAACGAATAGAGGAAGCAGCAATTAAGGAAGTGAATAATAAACGATTGTATGAGTTACTGATACAGTTAAGGAAAGCTTTACGGGAAAGAGCAAACGGTACCCTTAAGCAGTATATTGAAAAACATCAAGATTTGGCAGATCCACAAGCATGTTTGGCTAAGGTTTTGTATGTGATTCATCATTTATGCATTTTTGGGGAAGATGATACCCCCCCTGCAATGAAACATCATCCGAGGTCAGGTCAGGAAAATACTAAGGAAACAGAGGTCTGAGTTAAGTATAAGAACCCAAGTACAGGATTATGGGAAAAACCTGCAAAAGTATTATATTGGGGTCGGGGGTATCTTTGTGTTTCCTCACCTACAGGGCCTTTGTGGGTGCTTGCTAAGTGGAGTAAACCTGTTTTTGATGCAGCCTCTGGTGGATCGCCTTACGGAGGAGGACAAGGAGCGACTGGAGAAGAAACTGCTTCTAGTCCTACAACCACTACTGTTACAATTGAAGGGGCACTCGGAAGCGGTGGACAGAGCACTGACATGTCACTACTGGACGGCCCAGGAGTTGATTCGTTTCATTGACTCATTATCAACTTTTCACTTAACAGATCCAGCGAAACTACATTGCCTTGACTGTCACAATCCACATTGTGCTGCCTGGATAGCTCTACGTTGTGGGGGTTGTAAAAGAACATTTTGGATAGAACAATCATTATTACGGGATTTGTGGTGTCATACTTGTGAACACGAGCATACGTGGGGAAAAAGCTGGCAAGATGAATTAAGGAGACAAACGGGGCAAAACGCATATATAGCTTTAAATCTTTATGAGTCTCCTGAACAGAAGGTTCTTGCTTATTATCGATGGGAAATACAATGTATTGTAAATAGAATTAAGGTTCAAAGTAAATCACGTATAGTTTCTATAAGGTGTAGGAAATTAGTGCCTTTAACACAGCATTCGGTTGTAGGACCCTTCCAAGGGGATCCTGATAGAGCATTAGATTGCTGCATTGATAAGTTGCAAAAATTAAGTTTGAAAGTGGCAGGACCAGTGAAATTAGGAGCAGCAAGATTGAAGACTGATAAGAAAAAGAAGGCAAAAAAGGGAACGGTCTCATTTGAATAGGGGTATCAGTGATTGCTAATTAATTTTCTATGATTAGAACAATTTTACTGTTGTGGGACCCTCGGGAGGTTATAGTTGTTGAGGAGGATAACGAACAAGAACTACGATTACGAAATAAGATACACCTTGTGTTAAAGAAAGACCTTGAGCTGTTAGCCTCATATAGTAAAAAAGCTGAAGAGACTTTGCAATCACCACCATTGAATTGGTTGCATTGGGTTGAAGATACAGAATTTTATACTGGTCCTTACTTACATTCGCTTCCTTGTTATGTTTGCAAAAAGGATAAAGATAAATGCTATGCATGGGTAGCTTTGCATTGTGCAGATTGTAATCAGGTTTATTGGTATCCACAGAGGTCATTAGGATATTTATGGTGTACTTCTTGTTTTGGAAAGTGGATTCGAAATCATATCTGGGTTAGAGCTCTTGAACAAAGTACTGGCCTGCCAGGACGGACAGGATTCCAGCTCTTTGAGAGTGCAGAACAAGTGGTTATAGCATATCTTAGGTGGAAGTTACAGGAAAACCTTAGAATATTTGAAATTACTAAAGCCTCACGCATCATAGCAGCTCGCTGCAAAGCTGATTTGCCTTCAAACTTACCTCGTGCTATACTTGTGAGCAAGGATGCTGATTTAGAATTAGATCAGTATATTCAAGAATTGACTCAGCCTTACAATAGACAATCTAGCAAACCAGGGAAAAGACAGCGAAGAAAGGAAAAACAACGTAAGCAGAAGGAAGAAAAGGAGAAGCAAAGCAAGCAGAAAGAAAAATGAGGTTTGTTTTTGTAATACTGCTCAATGCTGTAGCAAGTGAAGCAGTAGGAGTAACACACTTTAGTCAACCAAGGGAAAATTTATGGGTAACACTTGCTAATCAAACTAACCAATCATCACTTTGTCTTAGTCTTGGAGGAGTCACTAACCCATTTCGAACATGCCTGGTGGGACTTCCGGTGTGGTCTCCTGGAGAATTTTGCAGTTTGATAAACAATCAAACCTTGTGTATGTCTAACATGTCAAACATCACATTGCCGGTGCAACAAGGCTATACTGCAGGTCAGAGTGATGGCTATCGTCAATGCTTACTAATCCAATCACTTAACACCTCTTTGCATTCTCCTCCTGAAGAATTGGATCTTTTTGGAAGTACAAATGCCAGCATATCTAACACTACAGCTGGTGGATGGTTTAGCTTCAAACTTTTGGGTGCTCAGAATTTAAACCAACCTAAAGAAACATGGGCCACCCTAGATTCATCCCTGAATGTGAGTGAATTCTCTCCACAGCATTACAGTCAATGTAACGGCACAAATATCACAGCACCAATGAAATTACCCACAGGAATATTTTTGATTTGTGGAGACAGGGCATGGAATGGTATACCAGCTAAACCACAGGGTGGACCCTGTTTTTTGGGAAAATTGTCACTGTTTCATCCTAATGTGTCCTTGCTAATGCAGCTGAGTCAAAATTCAAACAGGAGAAAACGTAGCATACATGACTTAGACTGCAGCAAGATAGGAGATCCACGGTTTTGGGGCACATTCAAACAGGTGGTGGTTTCAACTATCTTACCAGGAGGATCTGCCAATAAAGCCATGAATTTAGCAAAACAATTAGGATGCTGGGCAAAGAATGAGCTGAACAAGACATCACAAATTCTAGACATGCTAACTGCAGATGTGCAAAGTGTTAACCATGCTGTTTTGCAAAATAGAGCTGCTGTAGATTTTTTGCTCTTAGCACAAGGGCATGGATGTGAAGAGTTCGAGGGAATGTGTTGCATGAATCTGTCTGATCATTCGGTGTCCATTCACACTAAGATAAAAGAATTACAACAGGGACTTCACAAACTTAAGGAAGAAGACGGTTTAGGAATTGACGAATGGCTTAAAAGCTTGGGACTTGGACCGTGGCTGAGGAACCTTGTGATCTATGCTATAGGATTGCTGGGTGTAATTTTACTGTTTTTGCTTATTTTGCCTTGTATCTTTAACTGTATCCAAAACATGGTCAGCCGTACAATAGCAAAAACATGGCAAACTAATCTCCTTGCACAAGAAGAAAACGGGGGAAATGTGGAGAGTATTATTAATAATTGGTTAGCTGAGAAAGGCCATACTGACATAATGCTGCTGGTTAAGCTGAAGGAGGAAAGTCAGCAGTCAGCAAGCTGAAAGGAAGAGTCAGCAGTGACCTTGCTGCAACATGAGGATAGGGAGTTGAGATTAGTCCTGAATATATCCTGAGAATATGTAGAAAGTATCAAAAGTAGAACCATAGGAATGTAGAAGTAGGCGTAGGTGCTGATATGTATGCTGACCAATCCTGAGCTCAACTTTTGAAATATGTATGAAGCTCATTATTAACTGTATTTAACCCGCCGTACTGATCAATAAAATTGAGCCTGTGATGATCAAACTGATGTCCTGGTTCCCTTCTGTCGACACTTGTCAAAGATTGGTTATTCCTCTTTCCTTTCCCTACTAGATGTTCCCTCTATCTTAAGAATTTTAACTGGACTTTCTTGTTCCAAAACTACTTCTTTCACTACTTGATCAGCTAATCGATTTCCCTTTATTTTCGGGGTGTCCCCTTTTTGATGTCCTTTTATGTGAACTTTGGCTATCTCAATTTGTTTCCTTAGGGACTCTAGTGCTAATTTTCTTAGCTCTTCATGTATTAAATTTTTGCCTTTAGAATTTAGGTACCCCTGTTCTTCCCATATTTTTCGAATGTATGGGCAATCCCAAATGTGTACCAGGAGTTGATATAGGTTGTTCCTTTATCTTTTTCTAGTAAATCTAGTCCTCTCTTCAGGGCACAGATTTCACAGCACTGGGCAGACCAATTTGAGGGTAGCTTTCCTTTTTCCTCAGCTTGCAGATTCTGCCCATCTATGGTTGCATACCCTGAGACCTGCTTACTGGCTACCATTTGTGATGGTCCATCTGTAAATAAAATTCTCCCATGTTGGAGGGGCTTATCTTCTAAATCTTCTTGCACTTTAGTCTGCATTTCAATAATTTCTAAACAATCATGTTCCAGGTCTTTTAATGGCTCTCCCGTGAGGAACAGGGCTGGATTTAAACATTTTTAAGTGAATAATTGGAGGCCCTTGGTACTTATTAGGTTGACTTCATACTTTAGTATTTGGGCGTCGGTTACCCCCTGAGGAGCCTTGTGACTTAAGACATCTTTCACATTGTGTGGGGTATGAACCCGGATCTTCCCCTTTCAGGTTAGTTTCTGTGTGTCTTCTATTGGGGTGGCTGTTGCCTCTATCACTTGCACACAGGCTGGCCACCCTCTGGCTACTGGATCTGGTAACTTGGAGAGAGATGCGACTGCTTCCTGCATCCTCCCAAGTCCTGTGTAAGGACTCCACAAGCTGTCCCCTCTTCCACGTTTACAAATAGGTCAAAAATCTTTTAAAGGTCTGGTAGGCTCAGTACAGGGACACAGGACAATTTAGTTTTCAGATTCCGAAGCTGTTCCTCGTCATTTGAGGTCCAGGTTACAGGCTCTGAGTCTATCAATTTGTCATATGGAAATTTAACGCTTTTAGTGATTTAATACTGATCAAGCCATAATCTGCAATACTCAAACAAACCTAATAATTTTCTAACATCTCTTTTGGTCTTTGGGACAGGGATGGACAGAATTCCCAAAATTCAGGAGGCCACGAAAGGCTTAGACAAAATGAAAATGATTCACTATTGTATTGAAGTCTGGCCTAAGTTAAACCTTCAGGGGGAGTGGCCATGGTATGGGACAAGAGATCCATGGATGTGTTCCCAATTAAACCAACACCTAAAAACCTGAGAAAGTCCCAATCTTGAGCAGTTAACATATGCTGCATGTTGGCAGAGGGATACCACCGGCAATATTATAAAAGTCTGTAAACTACAAAAACAGGAGGAAAAGAATGAGGGGAGAGAAGAGGTTAGTGTTAAGTGGTACCCCCTTGATTACTTACCTCCTTCTCCATTCCCTCCTATTTACCTGGCAATGCCCCAGGCTCCTCTCCCAGATCCCCCCCTTTTACCTCTGGCGTCTCCATCCCCAGAATCAGCAGCTGCTTTGATCCCATTACCACCTCCAATTAACACTCCTATGGTCAATACTCCTACCCTAACCTCAACTCCCTTACCTGCTCCAAACACTACTGTCCCACCTCCCTCTAATCCAGTTATTTCTCCAGTCTCCCCCTCAGCCTCTTCAACTCTCTCCAGCCTCACCTCCAGTGTCCCTTCCTACGGGTTCAGTCTCTTTCCCCTTACCTACTGCTGTACCATTGCTCCCTCCTAACTGGGAGGTGAGCACCTCCATCTCTAACCCAGTTAGTATAAGTCAACTAGCCCCACTCCTCCTGTTTCTTCCCAGAAGGGTAACCTCACGGAGGGACCTTACTGTAATACACAATCTAAAACATCTAAAGTGGAGAAGCTTTTTCCTCTTAGAGAAGTCCCCATGGGTGGGATACGTGGGGGACTTGGGTTTGTGAATGCCCCATAAACAGCCACTGAAATTCGAGGCTTTGAAAAGGAGTTAGGGAACTTAGTGGAGGATCCAGTAGGAATATCGAACCAAGTAAATCTATTTCTAGGCCTTAACATTTACACCTGGGGAGAGCTGAACTCTATTTTTAAAATTTTGTTCAGCGCTGAAGAAGTGAGGATGATCAGGGACACAGGAATGCGGATCTGGGAGTGAGAAAATCGTTCAGGAGATCCCAGTGACCAGAAATTACCCTTACAGGACCCTGAGTGGGACTCTAATGAAGAGGAAGATAGAATGAACATGGAAGAGTATAGGTCCCTGATGGTTAAAGGAATAAAGAAATCAGTTCCCTGAAGTAATAACACAAAACTAGCTTTTGATAACATGCAAGAAAAGAATGAAACCCCAGCTACTTGGCTTAATAGATTAAAGAGGAACTTCCAATTATATTCCAATATAGATCCTGATAGCTCTTAAGGCCAAGTACTTCTAAAAGTGCAATTTGTTACAAAATTGTGGCTGGACATATGGAGAAAGTTAGAGAAAATGGATGACTGGCAGGAGAAGGGAATAAATGAACTGTTAAAGGAAGCTTTAAGGATATATTTAAGGAGAGAAGAAGAAAAAACTAAAGCTAAAGCTAGAATCATGGTAGCTGTAGACAGGGAAAGTCTAGGGGTAAAGAGATCAGCAGGGACAACCATCGAGAATCAATGAAAATGGACGAAAGTCCTCCTTTGAAACACCCAAAGATAAACCTATACTACCTCCATGGGTGGATACAAACAAGAGACCAGTGGTACCACTGAGCAACAGGAAATGTTATTCTTGTGGAGAGATAGGACACATAAGAAGGGATTGCAATAAACTCTCTTTGGATGAGGCAATGGTAAAAGAACAAGAGGCTCTTGAGAGACTCCTGAGGGATGACAACAAGGGGTGTCAGGGGCTTTACATGCTAGGGGACCCAATGTACCATCAAGAAGAGCCTCTGGTAAACTTTGAAGTCGGTCCCCAAAGTGAAGAATTTGAACTTTTAGTTGATACCGGAGCAGATAGATCAAGTATAAAGGAATTACCCACAGGAGTGACAACTGGGAGAAAGGTCTGTGAGGTGATGGGAGCAGAGGGAAAACCATTTAGAGCCTCCATAGCTGAAAACGTAGAAATTAAAGGAAACGGAAGGCAGTGTGTGGCTGACTTTATCTATTTACCTAATCTAGAAAGTAATTTACTACGAAGGGACCTACAAGTCTCATTAGGAGTGGGGATTATCCCAAAGGATGGGAGAATGATAGTCCAGATCATGAAATTGACATCAGGTGATACAGAGCAGATAAACCCAGAGGTTTGGGCAGGAGAAGGAAAGAGGGGCTATCTTGACATCCCACCAATAAGAATTGAAATGCAAAAAGGAATTCCTCCCGTTCAAGTAAAGCAATACCCAATGTCTATTGAGGGAAAAAAGGGACTGACCCCTATGATTGAGCAGCTATTAGAGGAAGGTATCCTGGAGCCATGTATGTCTCCCCACAACATCCCTATTTTAGCAATCAAGAAGGCAGATGGAAAAATACCAATTGGTCCAAGACTTAAGGAAGAAAAATAAGAGAACTATAACCAGGCATCCAGTGGTCCCAAATCCCTACACCCTCTTAAGTCAGATCCAAAGGGAGCATGCCTCGTTTACTATTATAGATTTTAAAGATGCATTTTGGGCATGTCCTCTTGCTGAGGAATGTAGGGATTGTTTCGTGTTTGAGTGGGAACATCCAGAGAAGAGGAGGAAACAACAATTAAGGTGGAAGTGCCTACCCCAAGGATGTACCTAGTCCCCAGATCCCTTTGAGCAAGCTTTAGAAGGGCTTTTAGAACAATTCAACCCTGAGAGCGAAGTACAAATTCTACAATATGTAGATGACTTATTAATATCTGGAGAGGAACGGAATAATGTCAGGGTAACAAGTATACGCCTTTTAAATTTCCTAAGAGCAAAGGGTTTAAAAGTATCTCAGAATAAATTGCAATTTGTGGAAGCGGAAGTTACTAATCTGGGACACATAATTGGGAAAGGATATAAGAAATTAAGTCCTATTAAGAGAGATGTCAGAAAACTATTAGGCTTATTTGGGTACTGTAAGTTATGGTTAGACCAAAATACCCAAAGTGTAAAATTTTTATATGACAAATTAGTAAACGCTGACCGAACAGAATGGAGAAATGAGGATGACAAAAAACTAAATAATTTGAAAGATAAACAAACCTCAGCACCTGTTCTAAGTTTGCCTAATCTGGAAAAAGAATTTGACCTATTTGTAAATACCGAAAAAGGAATTGCATATGGGGTGGTAGCCCAAGAGTGGGGAGGGTGTAAGAAACCAATAGCTTACATCTCCAAACTGCTAGACCCAGTAGCTAGGGGGTGGCCCACCTGTATTCAAGCAGTTGCTGCAGCAACCACCTTAATTGAAGAGACTCAAAAACTCACCCTGAGATGTAGAATAAGAATCCATACACCACATGACCTAAAAACAATTTTAAGGCCAAAGGGCTCAGAAGTGGCTTACTGACTCCAGAGTATTAAAGTATGAAATAATCTTAAAAGATGCTAATAACCTAGAGCTGGTAACCTCTAAAACTCTAAATCCAGTGCATAAAAACTCTAAATCCTGAGCATAACTGCTTGGAACTAGTGGAGTTTCTGACAAAAGTTAGGGAAGATCTAGAACAGATACCTCTACCTTATGGAATAAAATTATTTACTGATGGGTCTTCGAGAGTAGTCGAGGGTAAAAGGATGTCTGGATATGCAATAATTGAAACTACAGAAAAGGAAGACATGAGATTTACTGAGAAGGGCAAACTGCCTTCTAATTGGTCAGCTCAGTGTTGTGAAATCTATGCCTTAAAGAGGGGACTTGACTTATTGGAAGGGGGCCAAGGGACAATTTACACTGACTCACGGTATGCCTTTGGAATCGTTCATACATTTGGAAACATTTGGGAGGAACGTGGGTATCTGAACTCCAAAGGAAAAAACTTGGTGCACACAGAACTGATAAGATCAATATTAGAATCTCTACCTAAACCTGCAGAGATTGCAGTGGTACATGTTAAGGGACATCAGAAAGGGGATACCATCGAGGAAAAAGGGAATCAGTTAGCTGACCAAGTGGCTAAGGAGGCAGCGTTAAACCCAGGGGAGCCAGTGAAATTACTCAGGTTAAACAAAGTGTTAGGCAAAGAAAGGAAAGGAAAACTAGTATTCAGTGAGAAAGAACTAAAAGCAATAAAAAAATTAAAAATGCATCAGGGGAACCAAGGGGAGTGGTTGACACCAGATGGGCGTAAATTTTTAAATAAAGCCCTAGCCCAGAAAATGTTAACAGAGATACAGGAATTAACCCATTGGGGGAGTCCAAGGGTTATGTGATCACTATTTAAGAGAAAACATATGTATCGGAATACATGAAGTAGCAAAAGCAGTAACTGAGGGGTGCTTAATTTGCCAAAAACTAAATCAAAATGATGAGGCAGACCATGCGAGGGGGAAAAGAATTAGCCCAAAGACTATTCCAAAACATTCAAATAGACTTTACTGAAATGCCCCCTGTACAGAGTTGCAAACACTTATAACACTTATTGGTAATAGTTGACCACCTTACTCATTGGGTAGAAGCCTTTCCAACAAGAAAAGAGACCGGAAAAGTGGAAATAGTAGCCAAGATTATCTTAGAATTCTAACATCAATCCCCAATATGGGTTGGTGAACAATATTGATTCAGATAGGGGACCACACTTTATCGCACAAGTATTACATAAAATAATTGAGGCTTTAGGAATAAAACGGAGATTACATACCCCATGGCATCCCCAGAGCTCTGGGAGGGTATAAAGAATGAATAAAACCCTCACAAATATATTACCAAAATTAATTGCAGAAATGTAGATGAACTGGCTCAAATGTCTACCCCTTGCCTTTTTAAGGATCAGGACAGGACCCTGATCAGATATAGGGGTTCCGCCCTATAAAATGATATTTGCACTCCCATTTTTAATGACTCCATATAGTAGTGGGGATGTGGAGAGCATTATTAATAATTGGTTAGCTGAGAAAGGCCATACTGACATAATGCCACTGGTTAAACTGAAGGAGAAAAGTCAGCAGTCAGCAAGCTAAAAGGAAGAGTCAGCAGCGACCTTGCTGCAACATGAGGATAGGGAGTTGAGATTAGTCCTGAATACATCCTAAGAATATGTAGAAAGTATCAAAAGTAGAACCATAGGAATGTAGAAGTAGGCGTAGGTGCTGATATGCAAGCTGACCAATCCTGAGCTCAACTTTTGCAATATGTATGAAGCTCATTATTAACTGTATTTAACCCGCCGTACTGATCAATAAAATCGAGCCTGTGATGATCAAACTGATGTCCTGGTTCCCTTCCGTCGACAAATGGTGGAGAATGCGGGCATAACCGAATCTCTGCCCTTTTTCTCGGATTAAAAGAAAAAGGGATTACGCCACGGTCCGGAAGTTGGGTTTGGGTCCTTGCAGCCGGGACGGTGCCGGAATTTGAAGCACCCTTAAGGTTCACAACTGTGACTTAAGCCAATACGTGTCGCCGGAGCCTGGAGAGCTGCAACAGCGCGCGCTGATTAATAGGTATGGATAGGCAAGCGGCATATGATTTATTTACCGCCTATTTAGAGCGGCGTGGGATAAAAGGGATAGATTTAAAAAAGGAGTTACCAGGGTTATTAGCTTATGGCCATGCTAAGGGTATTTTTTCTAATCCTCATACAGTTCATGAGTTATCAGAGTGGAGAAAGTTTGGGGAAATATTGTGGGATACAGTACTAGATGATGATAAGTCAGCAAAGAAATTCGGGAAGTTATGGCGGGTGGTGTATAACACGTTACTTCAGCAGGTCTCTGAGAGAAAGGCAGCAGAAAGGGCAACAGAAGCTCATAAGAGGAATATAGGGTATGGTCGTGAAGATGATCCCCTGGCACCCTCTGTAACTAAAGTACTTATGCCTAAGAGTCCCCAGCAAAGTGGTGTGGAGGATTTCTCTATAGGCGCAGTGGAACCGTCTGCACCTTTTCTGTCAGAGGGGGAGGGTGAGTCGGATGGTGGAGGTAGGAGCAAGCCAGCTTTGCCTCGGCCACCAGCTTCAGGCGGGTCGGATGGTGGGAGTAGGGGCAAGCCAGCTTCGCCTCCGCCGCCAGCCTTGCCTCCGCCGCTACCCCTCAATGAGCCGGCTCAGGTTATGGCTTCGGTGGGGGGGTCACCTCCTCCGCCCGAGCCGGCTCCAGCGGGGGGGCTGGTTTCCCCTCGCGGGCTGGCTCCGCTTGAGTCGGCTCCGGTTTCACTGTCAGCTCCAGCGGGGGAGGGGGGGCTCCCGCTTCCCCCGCGCGAGCCAGCCTCTGCTTCACTGCCCCCCCCGCGCGAAAGCTCGGTGTCTGCACCGAAGCGCCAGCAGCATAGCACCCTTAAAGGGCCAGATCCCATCCCAGGGGCACACCGTGATCCATGGGGGGAGATGGCTAAACAGAGGAGGGAAGCTTGGGCTGCTTTGGCAAAAGAAGTAATGCAAATGGGGGATGGTGAGGCGGTGGAAATAGCTTCTAGTCTTGCATGGCCAGTTACATACACACCACAGTATGATGCACAGGGGAACCTTACGCATAATATAGCAGAATATACTCCCTTAGATTGGAAGCTGTTAACTCAGCTACGTTCTACGGTTAGTCAGTTTGGAGTAAAAAGTGAACCTGTTAAGCAAATGTTAGATTATCTTTTTAATACTCAGGTTTTATGTCCTAATGATTTAAGAGGAATAGTTCGGTTGATATTCACTCAGCATCAGCAGTTATTGTTTAATGCACATGACCCATTACATGGAGTAACAGTAAAGGAGCTGATGGGCTTAGAGGCATATTTACGTACAGAGGCACAGATGATATTGGGAGCTGATAAACTTACAGAGTCTATGTGGTTAGTGCGTGCTGCAATAGATATGGTTAAAGAGCCAGGAGGGTTACCGGCTTATATGGGTATTAAGCAAGGAAGGGAAGAATCATTTGGAAATTTTATCGATAGAACAGCTACAGCTATAGATCGGGCTGGTGTTGCAGGGCACTATTGAAGCAGGTGTGCTTTGCAAAATAGCAATCCAGCAACCCAAAGACTGTTAGCTACTTTAGGGGCAAATTAGACTATTGAGGAAGCATTAGAGCGAATGGCATTAATGCCAACAGCTTCATAGACATTTATAGCAGAAGCCTTAAAGGAATTAGGATTAGGGTTGCAAAAGCATAGTCTACTCAAAATCAGGTGTTAGCTGCTCTTGCTCCTCTCCAAAGCGGCTCACTGGCAGTCACATAAAGAGGCTCGAGACCATTCATCAAGTGTTACCGATGCGGCAATGAGGGACAGACACAAGTTACTGCCGTGACATCGGAGACACCAGCTGCTGCCGTGACATCGCTGCTACCTCCTGTCTGCAACCCGCAACAACCGGGAGCCTCGGCTTGGACTTATCAGCAGCAGTAGACGTCACACTAATGACGAACCGGCCTGAGAGGATACCCACTGGAATAAAGGGTCCTCTTATATTAAATGGACAAACATGTGGAGCATTATTGCTGGGACGTTCCTCTATAACTATGTTGGGATTATTTGTTTTGCCTGGTGTTATCGATGCGGACTTTACAGGGGAAATACAAATTATGGCTTACACCCTTTATCCTCCGATTAAAATTACAAAAGGACAACGCATTGCACAATTGGTACTACTGTCACAAATGACATCAGGAATACAACCATTTACTGGGCAAGCACGGGATGAAAAAGGTTTTGGCTCTACTGGTGTTACACTTTTAACTGTGGATTTACAAAATAGACCAAAACAAAAAGTTGAAATTACCTATGGGCATCAAAGCATAACCCTTTATGGATTATTGGATACAGGAGCAGATACTAGCATCATTTCTCCAGAAGCATGGCCACAACATTGGCCTCTATTTCCCTCATCAAACATGCTCACAGGAGTGGGAGGATTTACATTGGCAAGCAGGTCGCCGTCTTTGTCTGTGTGCATTGAGAATCAACAAATATCTGCTGTGTTTTCAATTGTTCAACTGCCTCCTACAGTTTCCTGTTTAATTGGAAGGGACATTTTAACACAATTGGGAGTGGTGTTAACTAATCGGCACCCTTTGGGGTAATTGCCATTGCTTGGACTTTCCCCATTCCACTCACCTGGAAAACGGATACACCGGTGATGGTTAAGCAATGGTCATTAAAAGGGGAGAGTCTTATGCATGCCCATGAATTGGTACAGGAACAATATACAAAGGGACACCTGCGACTATCCACAAGCCCTTGGAATACACCTATCTTTGTAATCAAAAAGAAATCAGGGAAATATCGTTTGATACATGATTTGAGGGCTGTAAATGACCAAATGGAACCAATGGGGGCCTTACAGCCTGGTCTTCCAAATCCAGCTATGATTCCAGAACACTGGTCACTTTTAATTATTGACCTAAAGGATTGTTTTTTCACTATTGGCCTGCATCCTGATGACATGAAGAGATTTGCTTTTACTTTACCAGCAATAAATCGTGGGGAACCAGATAAAAGATTTGAATGGACATCTCTTCCGCAGGGCATGCGCAACTCTCCCACTTTATGTCAGCTTTATGTTGATGCAGCATTACAGCCACTACGTCGTAAATGGCCAGCAACTATAATATATCATTACATGGACGATATTTTGTTTGCACAGCAACAGCCATTCTCCTCTTTACAGATTAACACCATTAAAAATACTCTTGCTGCATATTCACTTGTTATTGCTGCAGAGAAAATTCAGACTACAAAGCCCTGGAAATATTTGGGATGGACTTTGACGGATCAAATAGTGATACCACAAAAATTGGAATTACAATTGGACATTAAAACTCTACATGATGCACAGAAGTTGCTGGGAGACTTACAGTGGCTGAAGCCTATTGTGGGAATACCAAATCACTTATTAGAAGCCCTACGGCCTTTGTTAAAAGGTGTGGACCCTACTACTCCTGTACACCTGACAAAGGAGCATCGTCTTGCCTTGCAGCAAATTAGTAACTGTGTACAGCAAGGGTATGTGTCTCGTCGACAACTCGACCACCCCATTGACCTTACTATTTGGAATAGCCCTTGCCACTTGCTTGGTGCTCTCTCTCAGTTGCAAAAGAAAACGGGGGAGATACGGGTGTTGGAATGGTTATCACCACCACTACAGCATAAGAAAACAATATCTTCAAAAATTGAACAATTGGCTGCATTAATCAAAAAGGGGCGTCTCAGAATTCTTGAAGTGGATGGTAGAGAACCTGCTACTATTAGATTACCTATGGAAAAAGAAACCTTGGACTGGTACTTGATACATTCAAAGAATTTACAAGAAGCATTATTGATGTCACCTGCTAAAGTAGAGACTAGTAAATTAGTGCCTAGAGATTTGCAATGGATGACAGAATGGAACTGGATTACTCGACCTTTGAGAGAAGAAAACCCCATAGAAGGAGCTATTACAGTTTTTACAGATGCAGGAAAGAAATCAAGGTGTGCTGCTGTTACCTGGCAAGAAAAAGGACAATGGAAGCATCAACTCCTCACAGCAGACCCTGCAGATAGCTTACAAACTTTGGAATTGTTAGCAGTAGTATGGGCGGTGTCCAACTTACAGGAGCCTTTAAATGTGGTCACAGACTCTGTCCTCTGGTGGATCGCCTTACGGAGGAGGACAAGGAGCGACTGGGGAAGAAACTGCTTCTAGTCCTAAAACCACTACTGTTTCAATTGAAGGGGTACTCGGAAGCGGTGGACAGAGCACTGACACGTCACTATCGGACGGCCCAGGAGTTGATTGGTTTCATTGACTCATTATCAACTTTTCATTTAACAGATCCAGCGAAACTACATTGCCTTGACTGTCACAATCCACATTGTGCTGCCTGGATAGCTCTACGTTGTGGGGGTTGTAAAAGAACTTTTTGGATAGAACAATCATTATTACGAGATTTGTGGTGTCATACTTGTGAACACGAGCATACGTGGGGAAAAAGCTGGCAAGATGAATTAAGGAGACAAACGGGGCAAAACGCATATATAGCTTTAAATCTTTATGAGTCTCCTGAACAGAAGGTTCTTGCTTATTATCGATGGGAAATACAATGTATTGTAAATAGAATTAAGGTTCAAAGTAAATCACGTATAGTTTCTATAAGGTGTAGGAAATTAGTGCCTTTAACACAGCATTCAGTGGTAGGACCCTTCCAAGGGGATCCTGATAGAGCATTAGACTGCTGCATTGATAAGTTGCAAAAATTAAGTTTGAAAGTGGCAGGACCAGTGAAATTAGGAGCAGCAAGATTGAAGACAGATAAGAAAAAGAAGGCAAAAAGGGGAACTCATTTGAATAGGGGTATCAGTGATTGCTAATTAATTTTCTATGATTAGAACAATTTTACTGTTGTGGGACCCTCGGGAGGATATAGTTGTTGAGGAGGATAACGAACAAGAACTACGATTACGAAATAAGATACACCTTGTGTTAAAGAAGGACCTTGAGCTGTTAGCCTCATATAGTAAAAAGGCTGAAGAGGCTTTGCGATCACCACCATTGAATTGGTTGCTTTGGGTTGAAGATACAGAATTTTATACTGGTCCTTACTTGCATTCGCTTCCTTGTTATGTTTGCAAAAAGGATAAAGATAAATGCTATGCATGGGTAGCTTTGCATTGTGCAGATTGTAATCAGGTTTATTGGTATTCACAGAAGTCATTGGGATATTTATGGTGTACATCTTGTTTTGGAAAGTGGATTCGAAATCCTATCTGGGTTAGAGCTCTTGAACAAAGTACTGGCCTGCCAGGACGGACAGGATTACAGCTCTTTGAGAGTGCAGAACAAGTGGTTATAGCATATCTTAGGTGGAAGTTACAGGAAAACCTTAGAATATTTGAAATTACTAAAGCTTAACGCATCATAGCAGCTCGCTGCAAAGCTGATTTGCCTTCAAACTTACCTCGTGCTATACCTGTGAGCAAGGATGCTGATTTAGAATTAGATCAGTATATTCAAGAATTGACTCAGCCTTACAATAGACAATCTAGCAAACCAGGGAAAAGACAGCGAAGAAAGAAAAAACAACGTAAGCAGAAGAAAGAAAAGGAGAAGCAAAGTAAGGAGAAAGAAAAATGAGGTTTGTTTTTGTAATACTGCTCAATGCTGTAGCAAGTGAAGCAGTAGGAGTAACACACTTTAGTCAACCAAGGGAAAATTTATGGGTAACGCTTGCTAATCAAACTAACCAATCATCACTTTGTCTTAGTCTTGGAGGAGTCACTAACCCATTTCGAACATGCCTGGTGGGACTTCCGGTGTGGTCTCCTGGAGAATTTTGCAGTTTGATAAACAATCAAACCTTATGTATGTCTAACATGTCAAACATCACATTGCCAGTACAACAAGGGTATACTGCAGGTCAGAGTGATGGCTATCGTCAATGCTTACTAATCCAATCACTTAACACCTCTTTGCACTCTCCTCCTGAGGAATTGGATCTTTTTGGAAGTACAAATGCCAGCATATCTAACACTACAGCTGGTGGATGGTTTAGCTTCAAACTTTCGGGTGCTCAGAATTTAAACCAACCTAAAGAAACATGGGCCACCCTAGATTCATCCCTGAATGTGAGTGAATTCTCTCCACAGCATTACAGTCAATGTAACGGCACAAATATCACAGCACCAATGAAATTACCCACAGGAATATTTTTGATTTGTGGAGACAGGGCATGGAATGGTATACCAGCTAAACCACAAGGTGGACCCTGTTTTTTGGGAAAATTGTCACTGTTTCATCCTAATGTGTCCTTGCTAATGCAGCTGAGTCAAAATTCAAACAGGAGAAAACGTAGCATACATGACTTAGACTGCAGCAAGATAGGAGATCCACGGTTTTGGGGCACATTCAAACAGGTGGTGGTTTCAACTATCTTACCAGGAGGATCTGCCAATAAAGCCATGAATTTAGCAAAACAATTAGGATGCTGGGCAAAGAATGAGCTGAACAAGACATCACAAATTCTAGACATGCTAACTGCAGATGTACAAAGTGTTAACCATGCTGTTTTGCAAAATAGAGCTGCTGTAGATTTTTTGCTCTTAGCACAAGGGCATGGAGGTGAAGAGTTCGAGGGAATGTGTTGCATGAATCTGTCTGATCATTCAGTGTCCATTCACACTAAGATAAAAGAATTACAACAGGGACTTCACAAACTTAAGGAAGAAGACGGTTTAGGAATTGACGAATGGCTTAAAGGCCTGGGACTCGGACCGTGGCTGAGGAACCTTGTGATCTATGCTATAGGATTGCTGGGTGTAATTTTACTGTTTTTGCTTATTTTGCCTTGTATCTTTAACTGTATCCAAAACATGGTCAGCCGTACAATAGCAAAAACATGGCAAACTAATCTCCTTGCACAAGAAGAAAACGGGGGAAATGTGGAGAGCATTATTAATAATTGGTTAGCTGAGAAAGGCCATACTGACATAATGCCACTGGTTAAACTGAAGGAGAAAAGTCAGCAGTCAGCAAGCTAAAAGGAAGAGTCAGCAGCGACCTTGCTGCAACATGAGGATAGGGAGTTGAGATTAGTCCTGAATACATCCTAAGAATATGTAGAAAGTATCAAAAGTAGAACCATAGGAATGTAGAAGTAGGCGTAGGTGCTGATATGCAAGCTGACCAATCCTGAGCTCAACTTTTGCAATATGTATGAAGCTCATTATTAACTGTATTTAACCCGCCGTACTGATCAATAAAATCGAGCCTGTGATGATCAAACTGATGTCCTGGTTCCCTTCCGTCGACATGGGGACTATTTTGAAGGGGAAACAGCTACCTGAAAGTAAATATAAACCATTGGAAAGACCCTAGAGAGTCTGAGAAAAAGAGGATATCTTCCCCAAACTTCCCCCCTTGATACAGATGTGCACCAAATAAGTCCGGGAGATTGGGTACTAATGAAGTCATGGAGTAATACCCCATTAACTCCAAAATCTGAAGGATCCTTCCAGGTATTACTCATGACACACACTGCAGGAAGGACACGAGAAAGAGGCTGGACTCACATCACTCCAGTCAAAGGACCGGTACCACCCCCACCAAACAGCAGACTGGATCCAACAGCACCAGCTACAGACGCTTACATGTGGGTTGAAATCCCAAACTCGGACAATCTCAAAGTTACCTTTAGAAAGAGACCAAAGGTTGCTTAGAAAGACTGATAAAAGTACAAGAGACTAATATATTAAAATTGTTATACTTTTTATTCAAGTCATTATTATTTATTGTTTTTGTTGTTGACTTATGAATGTAGAATTTTTAGTTTGTGTTGGAGCCTTCATTTGTTTTGGAGTATATTATGATATTATTGGATTAGAGATTAGAGTGAACATTTTGTTAACTGTTTGGTGTAAAGATTTCATATATTATCATGAATATAGAGAATGGGTTCCTCCATCTCTTTTTAACTGTTCAAGGTTACAAGTTGAAGAGTTATAAGAATTAAATGTTAGTATGATACTTAAGTTCAAAAGGTTATATCACCGATAGAGTTCTAATAATCTATCTTTTCTCCAAGGAAAACCCTGGGGGTTTCAAACCTACTCTCCTACAGAACATTCCTCGGGAGCTATTAAATTGATAGAAAGTGGGAGGAAAGAGAAGGGAGAAAGTTCCCCAGTCCTAAGAGGCAAGGCTGGATGAGATCATAGCAATGGTTCATACTGGACTCTTGGGAGGACTGGTGTTATTCCTGTTTATGGAAAGTATAGGGAGTAAGGAAAATCCATGTACTATCACCCCCTACACGATGGGGAGAACCTTGGGTCACTGATAAGGGTTCACACCAATGTAAATCCTTATTTTTTAACTACTCCCAGTTATTTACCTGTCAAGAGGACGGGAAAGTCTATTGGATTGCGAGAAGCACTGCCTCATTTAGGCAACGCTTACTTGGAGAATGCCCTGTAGGAAAAACTTGGTTTTGTTTTGAGCATGAAAGTAATCAGGAAGGACTGAAAGATCTAATAAAGGAAAGACAATTAACAGTAACCACCAAAAAGGATGAAATAGAAATGCCCTTAGGGAAGAACCTATTCCTAGACCTAGTTGAAAGAATTAGTAAGGAACTAAATCTAACCAACTGCTGGGTCTGTGGGAGTATTAAAATGACAGAAATTTGGCCATGGGTGGGAATTAGTTTAGGACCATTAGAAGTTCTAAGGTGGGAACAATCAGGACAGAAACCTCACATTTTAGGACAAAGAAGGAAAGAACAATGGGACTTAAAATCTAAAGTAATTGGGGGAAGAATGCATAATAAGGGCAGGGAAGAGATATAATACCCCAGTGGGAAAGGTGGCATGCAAGAGGTATCTAAAGATTGAATACTTAAATGCTAGATGGATTCCCCAAGAGCCAAATCAATAATGGTCCACTGGGAAAAAGGAAAAGGGGTGCATTTATCCTGAAGGCTATAGGCTGCACAAATGAGCAGAAAAAGGGGTAAACCCCTTTTGGGGAATTAGACAAATATGTAAATATTGAGAATACCCTTGGGAAGTCCGAGATATCTTTTGGAAAGCCCCCGATCATCTATTTTGGATTTGTGGCAACACAGCCTATACTACTCTTCCAGGAGACTGGATGGGAAGCTGCACTGTAGGTGTCATCAAACCTGCTTTCTTTCTATTGCCAAAGGAATCAGGGTCAAGTTTAGGGGTTCCATTGTATGACAATTTGAGAAAGACTAACTGGAAAAAGAGGAATATAATTGATTGGGGGGGAAACAAACCTGGAAGGGAACAATCTGGACAGCAGAAGAGATAATTAACACATATGGACCTGCAACCTGGGCCCAGGATGGATCCTGGGGATATCGTACTCCAATTTACATGCTCAGTAGGATCATTCGACTCCAGGCAGTACTAGAAGTAGTGCCCAAAAGAACATCACTTGTCCTTGACCATATTAATTACCAATTGGCCCAAACTAGAACTGTCATCTACCAAATTCGACTTGCAGTTGATTACTTAGTAGCCGATGAAAGAGGGATATGTGTAAAATTTAATTCATCAGAGTGCTGCCTGAAAATCGATGATAGAAGTGAGGTAATAAGAAACATCTCAACAGAAATACGAAAAATAGCATATGTGGGAAATCAGAAGTGGACTCCCCTAATAGGCACCAGTTGGTGGGATGATTTTTGGTCTTTTAAAGGGAAATGGTGGAAGAAAGTAATCTTTATAGTAGTGGCGGCATTAATAAGTTTAATAGTCTTACCTTGCCTACTCCCATGTTTAAATAAGATTATATCATCTACAATTCAAGCTAGTACAGAGGTTTCAGAAACAACTGCTCAAGCCAAAACCAAAATAATGATGATTGAAAGTCAAGAAGGAGAACATAAAACAGGTAAAAGAGTTTATGACCAGTATCAGAAATTACAGAAGTTTTATGTCCACAAAACAGAAATTACAAATTGATGTGGGCTTAAACTCGATCAAAAAGAAAGAGGGGATATATTGTGAGGAATGAAAATCCTGGAGACGACAGCTCTTTTTCAGAGTAGCAACTGGTGGTTGATGTTAATGAAGTTGATAAGGTCTTAATTTGAAGTGTTGGTCTGTTGTTAAACATTGAATGTTCGAGTTCTAGGACTTGACTTTAGTTGCCGTTGTTAAATGTTGCTATATTACCCTCTATTTGTATCTCTCCTTGTCATACTCTCTATTTGTACCCCATATTAGTCTGCTGCTAAACATTGAATGTTAGAATTCTAAGACTTGCCTTTAGTTGCCGCTGTTAGATGTTACAATTTTACCCTGTATTTGTATCTCTCCCCGTCATACTCTGTATTTGTACCCCTTTCCCTCTCACCCGGGATTTGTCTCCATTCCCATCGGAACCACTTCCCCTGCTCCCCTGCTCCCCGGAGGACTTGCACCCGGACTGAATTCAAATGAAAGGCTGTGGGAACTATATGAACCCTCTCAAAACAACAAACCAGCACATAAACTTTGACTTTAACCCACCAGAACCACACTAAGTCACCCACTCTAGACCAGAGCTGGATTCTGTCCTGTCACCATAACTTTGATAGTACCCGGCTTGAAAGATACCCCTGGACTAAGAGCCAACATCACCTTCCTAAGGACTCTCGTGAGGACGAAAGCCCCAGATGTGCCGAAAGACAAAGCTGCACTCCTCCTCCTCAGCGTTGTCCAGTGGGAGCAGTGGCAGTGTGCGCAACCCCTCGGGTTCCCCACCCAGAGCTGACTTTAATAAAGGCCTTTAAAAGGAGCTGCTCTCCTGGCCCTATTTATCACAGCTGGCAGGGGCTGCAGGTTGATGCCATTTGTCCTTGCTGCCCCTCACATCCCCCTGGCCCACCAAGAGCCCCAAGGCAGCCGTGACGGACAGGCCCTGCTGGCCCAGGCTGGGCTTGGGGCTTGGCCTTTCTGCTTCCTGCAGCCAAGCCAGGCCTTGCTCAGCATTGCAGTTCCCTGCTCAGAGCCTGTGGCTCCCTGCAATCCTGCCCTCAAGGATCTGCTCTCACCAGGCCCTGGGCAGCCTTTGGCACTCCCTGCCCTCCCTGGGGCCCAGCCATGCTCCAAGGCACTTGGAGTTTTGCTGCTGACTCCTTGAGCAGCTTCTCATCCTTCTCTGCATGCCTGAGGCTCCTGGACCCAGCCCCAAATCCAGCGTGGGGCTGATTAAAATACAGAAAGGCCTCAGGAGCTCTTGGTCTCCCTTCCATTGTCTTTGAGTCTCCAGGGCTTGAGCAGTGATTGGAGTCAGTTTGGAGCTGTCTTCAGGAGGGAGATTCCAAAATGCACCTCCTGATTGGTTTTTAATCAAGGGTGCATTTTATTATTTTTCAGTTCATTGAAGAGGTGACAGAAGCGTTCCCCAAGTGATCTTGACCCGCACCCCCAACCTCACTGAGATCCCAAAACATCCAAAAATGTTCATGGAATTTATTAATTTTTATTCTGTAATGCATTATTTAATGTTAATATTTTATTATGTATATATTTATTATATTTATTTATATTTATAACTACACTATTGGTTTTTATTACCTTGTCTTTATATTTATATAGAAAAAATCAATGCATTTTTAGTAGCCGAGAAAATGAATGCTCAATGTTTCTAAGTAAGACAATTCCCTTTATTAAAAGTGCATATTATATGGCTCTATGCAGATATTTACCACATGTATTTTGATTTCTTGATTAGTAGTGCTGTAGTAACATTTTAATACTATATGTAGTCTTGTAATTAAAAGGTAGCTTTTGTAGTTAAAAATAGGAACTATGTTAGTGGGATTTTTAAGAACGGAATGAGGCACTCACAGCAGATAGCAGCCCCAGGACACCTAAATATTTCAGAGAAAAAGAATTTTTTGCCCTCTTATCAGAAGAAACAAACTTCTTCCTGCCTCAAAGGCTCTGTTCAGATTAGAAGGAAGAATTTGATGATGACCAGACAGAATCCTGTATTTGACTGGAATTTATGCATCATGTATGAAGTCTATGACTATACAACGGGCTATTGGTTTCAGGGTTAATCCTTTGATAACGGGCGTCCTTTACTGGTCTCGTGCTGCCAAGAAAAAGGTACCTGGATGTCCGTAACTCTTTCTCTTTATTGTCTCATATTATCCTAATTCAAATTGTCCAAATTATTATTACTCAAATTGTATTACTATTTTTATAACCATTATATTAGTATTAAACTTTTAAAATTTTAAAAACAAGTGATTGGGGTTTTTCACACCTTCATTAATTAATTAAGTTCTAGCAGTAATTTATTTATTCCTCTTTCTGGTAATTAGATACATTTGCACTCTTTTTGTCGTCTTTTTAAAATTCTTTTTACAATATTTACAAAAAAATACAGGGCCAGGGGGGAGGGTTGGTGAGGGCACCTTGAAGTCCATGGAGACGTTTCGGGAACACATTTGGGGCAGTTTTGGGTCTGGGGAGGGAATTCAGAGAGAACTTGAGGGTCTGGAGGACACTTGGGGGAGCCGGGTGTGCACTTGAAGGGGCACTCAGAGATTCTGAGGGACAGTTCGGGGTCCGGGGCAGCACTTGGGGGTCCAGGAGGGCCCTTGGAGGTCAGGGAGGGGATTTTGGGGTCTTTCGGGATCTGGGCGGGCCCTTGGGGGCCTCGAACGGGGCTCTCTGGGGCGCGGGCGTTGATGGGAGTTGTAGGCGCGGGTATCATACAGTTTAACGGAGCCGCGGAGCATCACGGGAGTTCTAGGTGCAGCTACAATGGCTCTCGGTGGGGCGCGGGGCACGACAAGAGATGAAGTCTCGTCTGGAATAGCGCCGGACGTTCGCCGCGGAGCATGATGGGAGCTGTAGTCCCGAAAGTGGCTCGAACACGATATTTGGAGGTCAGAGAAGGCTCTTGGGGGACACTTTTGTGTCCGAGCCGCGACTTGAGGCCCTCGAGGGGAACGTAAACGTCTTCGGAGCCCTTGGGAGGAGGTCTGGGATCTCTAACCGGGCCCTTTAGGGCCCGGATCACAGCAGGAGTTTTAGGCGCGGGACTGTTCTGAGGGGCTCTGGGGCCGCGGGGGATGAGAGGAGATGAATTCCCAGAAGTGGCTGTACCGGGCATCTGTGAGGTTGGGAGCACTCAGGGGATCCGGGGACGCTTTTGGGGGGGGTCCTAAATGGGCGCTGAGGAGGCACTGAGGGATCCTGGAGGGTCTGGGGGACACTTATGGGACATATGGGGGCGGATCCCGGGGTTCTTTGGAGCGCAGTGCATTAAGGGAGTTGTAGTCCCGGCTTCAATGCGGCTGTATCTGGCCGCGGGGCATGATGGGAGATGTAGGCAAAAAGAAATATGGCGCCCATCTAGACACTGCCCCCAGACCCGGATCCCAGGTGCTGATTAGCTGCAACTGCTGATGGGCGGGAGGCCCGGCAAATGGGATGCGTTGTAGGTGGGAACAGCCAAATCACCCTCCTCCAGTCTCTTCCACGACAGCCCAGTTCCTTCCCAGTACAGACAAGTATAAACCCAGTAAAGTCCATTTCATCCCAAGTAGAGCGCAGTTCAACCCCAGTGCCCCTCCAGTTCCTCCCAGTGCAGCCCAATCTATCCCAACACACTCGAGTTCATTCCCAGTTGTTCCCAGTTCCTCCCAATGTCATCCACAGGATGCCCCAGTGTCCCCAGTCTTCCGTGCAAAATCCCCAGTGTCCCCAGTTTCTCCCAGTATCCCCCAGTGTCACTCCCAGTATGTCCCAGTGTCTCCCACAGCGTTCCAGTGTTCCCCAGTAGGTCCCAGGCCTCCCCAGTGTTTCCAAGGACAGTTTAATTTCTCTCGGTGGCCATGGCAGCCAAACCCAGCAGTAGGGTCAGTGCAGTGCCCATGGCCACAGCCCCTTGCAGTGGCCCAGTGCAGCTTGGGCTGATGATCCACCCTCACAGCTGGCCCAGGGCAGCTCTGCAGTGCCTTTGGCGGCACCTTGGGCTGGCACACACCGGTGCAGTGTGTCTGTTTGCAGTGGGGAAAATCAGGACGTTCAGATTGCTTCAAAAAGCCCCCAAAAGTGAAAAACCCTCTTAGGCTGAGTGCAGCCAACTCTCCAAGCACAGCAGGGCCCAGGGGAGTGAGGACAGACAGGATGGGGCTGGGCAATGTGGAGCAAGGTTGTCCACACTGGGTCAGAGCACCAGACACAGCTCCTGTGAGCAGGCCAGAGCTGCTGAGGAGAGACCCTGGGTCAATATCAATAACAGAATTATGCAATCAACTCTACTCTAAAGAGAAATAAAATAAAATACATCCCTTAAAATAGAAATCTGTATTTCTTACAAGGTCCTTGAAATCTTTCTCCATAATTGGACTAGGAAAATTTTAATGACCCTCTCAGGGCTTTGGTGTTGTTTATATCAGACTCCGTCCCTGAGAGTGTCTTCAAAAAACTTCTGAAGAACTCAAACTTAAATTTAGACTCCAAAGTTCCTTGACGTTTTTATGGGTGCCACTGAGGGACACGACTGAGAAAGTGTCCCCAGGTTCCAGTTAGTGCAGAGCACTGCAGGCAGTGATGACAGCTGGGGACAAACAAGGCAAAGGTGTCTCTGGTGCTGAGCAAAGCTGGATGTGTTTGAGGAATGCAAAGGGCCAAGGCCTGAGCCCCAGCCCCTGGCCAGGCAGATCCTGTCCCTCCCTCCTTGCTCAGGGCCCTTCCCGGGATGGGCACTGGCATGTGGGGATGTGCAATGCCAAGGGCAGGAGCATGGGGCGGCCCCTGCCAGGCTGCTGAGCAGGGACAAGGAGGCAATGAGGCCCCAGCCCTGCAAGGGTCACTTGTCCCCTCGTGGCCTCAGGCCCAGGCCCAGCAGCCATGGCCGAAGTGCTGCCCAAGTTGGCTCTGGCAGGGCTGTCTTGCAGCTGCTGCCCATCCCTGTGCCCTGTGCAGCCCAGGCTGTCCCACGGTGCCCCTGCCCTGCGCCTCTGTCCCTGCAGGCTGTCGGCATCCCCCGGCTGCCCCACCTGGCTGGGCCCTTCCTTTGCTGACAGCTCTGCCTCCTGCCTGCCCCTGCCTGCCCACACAAAGCCTGGGGCTGATACCAAAAGGGTTCATTCCATTTTTACCCTGCCTGTGAACTTCCAGCACAGGAACAAGGCATGCAGCGGCTGCTTTCCCAGCAAGGATGGTTGGAAGAGGAGAAGACATCTGACTCAAGGGGGCAGGAATAGAGAAAACAAGGAGTGAATCTGGGAACTTGGGGTGGGTTTTATGGAAATGGGTAAATTGTAATTCACATTTAGGGACTGTATATAAGCAACATACTGGTAGAATTACATGTCCACATAGGGTTAGGAGTTATCCCATGTTGGACCTCAGGCCTGAATACATGATTCCCTCTGAAATAGCAAATGACTGTTAAGGAGGTTTTTTCGGATATCTCAGAGATTTGGTGGCAGTGGGGCCTCACAGAACCAAGGATCCAGCTGTGACACTGTGCAAACTCATGGAACCAAGGGTCCATTGTGACACAGCAGAACCCCGTGGAACCAAAATCCATTTTGGCACATTGGGGCCTCATTGAACCAATGGTCCATTGTGATACTGTGGATCCAAGGAGACCATTGTGACCCTGAGAATGCTCTTGGAACCAAGGGGCCATTGTGACACAGCAGGGCCTGGTGGAACCATGGGTCCATTGTGACACTGCAGAACCTCATGGAACCAAGGTGAGCGTGTTCTACTGCAGAACCTCATGGAACAAAGGGTCCATGGAGACACTGCAGAACCAAGGAGACTGCTGCTGGCAGTGTGAGAGCTCATGGAACCAGAAGTCCATTGTGACACAGCAAGGCCTGATGGAACCAAGGGTCCATTGTTAAACTGTGTGGCCTCATGGAACCAAGAGCCATTGTGATACAGCAGAGTCTGATGGAACCATGGAGGTCATTTTTACACTTGGTGGCCTTGAGAAACCAAAGGGCGATCGTGGCACGTCAGAGCCTTGTGGAGCCAAGGGGACCATAGTGACACTGTGGGGCTCCATGAAACCAATGGTCTGTTGTGACACTGCAAGGCCTTATGGGATCATGGAGACCATTGTGACACTACAAGGCCTCATGGAAGCAAGGAATCATTGTGACACTGTGGGGTCCTGGCAGGCCAAGGGGCAGTTGTCACACTGTGCGGCACCATGGAACCAAGGAATCCATTGGGACACTCAAGGGCCCCATGGAACTAAGGATCCATGGAACAGTGCAGGACCCCATGGAACCAAAGGTCCATTGGGACATTGTGGGGCCTCATGGAATCCTGGAGACCATGATGACACTTGGAGGCCTCGTTGAATCAAGGGGCTCTGCAGGGCCTCATGGAACCAAGGAAGCCCTTCAGACACTGTGAGTCCCCATTGAACCAAGGGTCCATTGTGCCACTGCAGCACCAAGGAGACCCCTGTGACACTGCAAGGCTCATGGAAGCCAGGGACCATTGTGACACTCCGGAGCCCCATGGAAACAAAGAGGCCAGTGTGACACATCTGGGCCTCATGGAACCAAGGATCCAATATGACACCACAACTGTGACACTGCAGGGCTCCATGGATCCAAGGGAACAGGGAACAGGTTTGGCTTGGCCTGACTGGTCCAACTGCCCTTGGCATGTCAAGGGTCTCTTCTCTTGTACCCCTGAAACCCTGGGGCTCTGGGCTTTCCTTCAAATGGGAAAGAACTGCTGAACTGCTCTTCTCATTCAAGCATCCATGGCCAAAATGGGATTCCCCCTCCAAAATTCCCAATATCCAGGGATTTCTCCCACATAAAAGCTGCCATTACAGACAGGTCTGGCTGCCCTTGTCTTCTTGAGAGCTGGATCTCATCTGCCTTCAGACACTGGGGCTCTGTGCTTTCCTTCCTATGGAAGAAAAGAAATATCCCTCCTGCACAAGCACCCATGACCAAAACTTGTACTTGTCCTCCAAAATTCCTGCATTCAAGGGTTTTTTCTCCCAGACAAGATCTCCCAGTGCAGACAGGTCTGGCTGGCCTTGGCTTCTGGTGGTTGCCTGACTTCTGCCCTGAAACACTGGGGCTCTGCCCTTTCCATCCTAAGGGAAAAGAACCATCCTTCACCAGGTGCCCATGGTTGAAATTGGGTTTCTACCACCAAAAGTCCTATATCCAATTATTGCCCCTACACAAAAGCTGCCATTACAGACAGGTCTGGCTGGCCTTGGTCTCTGGTGCCTGCACTTCATCAGCCCCTGATGCACTGGGGTTCTGTGCTTTCCTTCCTATGGAAAAGAATCTTCTTATTCCTCCATGGCCAGAATTGCTACTCCTCCTAATATATTCACTATATGAAGGGTTTCTCCCAGACAAAACCTGCCAGCTCTGGCTGGTGCTGTGGGCTCTGATGGCCACCTGTCATCTACCCCTGAAACACTGGGGCTTTCTGCCTTCCTTGTGATGGAAATAGAAGAGTCTCCTCGTCCAGGGGCTGTGGCCAAATTTGAGATCTGGCCCCTGAATTTCAGATATCCAAGGATAGGTCCCAATGAAAAGCTGCCAGGAGAGACGAGTCTGGCTGGCTTGGCCTCCTAGGGGCTGCTTCTCATCTACCATCAAACCCTGGGGCTCTCTGCTTTCCTTCAGATGGAAAAGAAATGGCCTTATCATCAAGGGACCAGTGGCCAAATCTTGTATTCTACCTCCCAAATTATGTGTATCCAAGGATTTCTCTCACGCACAAGCTGCAATTCCAGAAAGGTCTGGCTTGCCTTGGCCCTTGGTGGCTGCTGCTCATCTGCCCCTGAAACACTGGGCATCTATTTTCCTTCCAATAGAAGAGAATCGTTGTTCACATTAAAGTGCCCATGGGCAAAACTGAAATTCGGCCTAAAAAATTCCATCCATCCAAGGATTGCTCCAAGGCAAAAGTAGCCAGGACACACAGGTCTGACTGGTCTTGTCCTGAGGTGATTTTCTTAGACTATGAGCAGAATGTTTTCATTTGCGAATACATTGGAGAGGGCTGAGAGATCTCCCAAGATGGGGTTTGGAGGCCTCAAGCACATGAGCACAATATAGGGACAAAGCATCTCTGTGCTCAGTGGGGTGGAGATCGAGGACAGCAGAGGAGAGGCCTGGGAAGGATTTAAGAGAGGTTTCAGAGATGGTGGATCCTTCTGACAAAGTAGAGAACAGACAGAAAAAGAAAGAATTAATGCAAAGGGCAGATAGGGAGGATCAGACAGAACCCAAAGAGAAAGAAATTTCCCTCCCAGGGCAGGGCTGTGGTGCAACACATCCCCCAGCAGGCGCCTGGAGCAGCCCAGGGCTCTGTGTGGGCGGGCAGGGGCAGGCAGGAGGCAGAGCTGTCAGCAAAGGAAGGGCCCAGCCAGGTGGGGCAGCCGGGGGATGCCGACAGCCTGCAGGGACAGAGGCGCAGGGCAGGGACACCGTGGGACAGCCTGGGCTGCACAGGGCACAGGGATGAGCAGCAGCTGCAAGACAGCCCTGCCAGAGCCAACTTGGGCAGCACTTCGGCCATGGCTGCTGGGCCTGGGCCTGAGGCAGGAGCAGGAGACAAGTGACCCTTGCAGGCCTGGGGCCTCATTGCCTCCTCGTCCCTGCTCAGCAGCCTGGCAGGGGCCGCCCCATGCTCCTGCCCTTGGCATTGCACATCCCCACATGCCAGTGCCCATCCCGGGAAGGGCCCTGAGCAAGGAGGGAGGGACAGGATCTGCCTGGCCAGGGGCTGGGGCTCAGGCCTTGGCCCTTTGCATCCAGCTTTGCTCAGCACCAGAGACATCTTTGCCTTGTTTGTCCTCAGCTGTCATCACTGCCTCCAGTGTTCTGCTCTAACTGGAATTTGGGGACACTTTCCCAGTTGTGTTCCTCAGTGAGACCCATAAAAACATCAAGAAGCTTCAGAATTTCAATTTAACTTTGAGTTCTTCAGAAGTTTTTTGAGGACACTCTCAGGGACTGAGTCTGATGTAAACAACACCAAAGCCCCAAGAGGGTCAATAAAGTCCTTGTGCTGTGTCTGTGCTGATGAGTTGGGCTGGCCTCCTTGCCCAGAGGCAGCTCCTGGGAAACCAAGGAGAGCTTCAAAAAGTCATTTCTGCTGAGGAGCAGCTCCTCTCCCCGCCCAGCCAGGCTGGGGCACTGCCTGAAGCCACCCCGGGCACAGCACAGAGGCACAGAGAGCTTCAATCAGTCAGGGCTGGGAAGGTGCTGAGAAGTGCCTGGGGCACAGTCACTGCCAGTCCTTGGCACAGGAACCTCTGGCAGCAGCACACTGCAGCTGCAGCTCCTGAAGCCATCTCCTAAAGCTGGAACATCCCAATGCCTCCAGACTCTGTGAGTAAAACTCTGAATATTTCTGGTGCAGGGGAGGTGAAATGCTCAGGAAGCTTTGACATGCTGAGGAATGCTGGTCAGTCATGAAATATTTCCAATACAAGGATTTCATTAAAAATTAGGACATTTCCAAAGACTTTGTATTCAGTTTCCTAATATTGGAAAATGGCAGGGACCAGGGGGATTAATATTAAAGATCGATTATGAGCTATTAATTATGAAATTTTAAACATTCCTGAGACATTGGAACTATTATTTTTGTGTTCTGTAGATTCACAGGAGATCCCTAATATACTTTCAGCCACTCTGCCCATGGGCAGCACCAGCATCACCTTTGCTGGACACATCAGGCTCAGTCTGAGCTGTCCTTTCTCCAAGCTGCAAACAGAACCTGCCCCAGCCAGTGCCCTGCAAACAGGCAGGGTTCTGTAGGGCCAAGGAGAGTGCACAGAGATTTGGGGTCTGTGAGTGGTGGCACAATGAGATCAGGCACAGGGAAACACCTGCAGAGGAAAATCACCAGGAATCAGAAAGATCAGGCAATGAGAGAAAACAAAACCCAGCAATGCTGTGGCAGGGAGAGTTTAGAGATGCCCACAGGACCCTCTCCAGTGCAGCCCCTCCCTCTGAACAAGCCCCATCCCCCCTGTGCCCCAGCCAAGCCTCTGCCCCTCCTGTGCAGGCAGAGCTGCAGCAGAGCCATGGGGCAGCTCTGCAGCCCCAGGCCCAGTTCCCTCTGCAGAGCACAGGGCTGGGAGCAGCTGCCCAGCACTGGGGGCTCTGGAGGGGGCACAGCTGGCTCAGGGTGACGCTGTCCCCAGTGCCTGGCTCTGGGCAATGCTGTCAGTGCAGCCAGGGAAGGAGCTGCATCTCCCTTCATCCAATGCCAGCATAAGGACACCTCGAATATCCCTGAGATTTCAGTCCAAGCTTTGAGCTTCCCTCCATGATACAAACCTGTCCTGTAGCATCTCTGTGTTATCTAAAAGCCCCATGGTGAGACACAGAAGGTCTGTGATGAGAAAATTCTGTTGGGTTGGTGAAATGAGCCCTGTCTGTCCCTGGGTACAAACGTGGGGCTGAGACCTTGGAAGGGGATGGACATTTGCTGGACTGTGGGGATCCATCTGCTCTCAGCAATGTCAGGATGGTTTTTAAAGGAAACATGGGACGGTGATCATCCTCTCTCTGGGAAAGGTGAAAACCCAGAGAATCCTGGAATGTGACAGGGTGACAGACTTCCTCCCCTCCCTCTCCACTCACCACCTTGCCTCAGAGAACTCACTGTTCTCCTTGAGGGCAGCAGAAATGCAAAGACTTTCTGACATCCAAAAATAATCAGCAGGGGAGATGAAGAAAAGCTGTAAATAACACTAGAACATTTAAAGAGACTATACCATTCCTGTTCTCTGGCAGTGGGAGGGCAGATGCTGACAGGGCTTTTTGTATTAACAGAGATCCAAAGTGGAATACGAGGACAGGTCCCTGTGCCCCTCCTATATCTGCACAGCAAGGCTGAACTATAAAAACCTCTGTGTGTAGCTGCCCTGAACATGAAGTCCCAGTCAGGCAGCACCAGCCAGGGCTCCACACTTGGAGCTGAAGGAAAATCTGGAAATTGAAAAGGGTGTCAGAGTGTTACAGGAGAAGGGTCTATGGAAAAAGGCTTTGATTTTACTGGAAGAAGTTTCTCTAAACCGGTCACTGACTTTTCTCCATGAACAGTTCCCAATGTCCAGAGATAGCAAATGTCCAACAGCAGCTCCATCAGGCACTTCCTCCTGCTGGCATTGGCAGACACGCGGTAGCTGCAGCCCCTGCACTTCTGCCTCTTGCTGGGCATCTCCCTGGCTGCCCTCCTGGGCAACGGCCTCATCATCAGCGCCGTAGCCTGCGACCACCACCTGCACACACCCATGTTCTTCTTCCTGCTCAACCTGGCCCTCAGCGACCTGGGCTCCATCTGCACCACTGTCCCCAAAGCCATGCACAATTCTCTCTGGGACACCAGGACCATCTCCTATGCAGGATGTGCTGCTCAGGTGTTTTTATTTGTCTTCTTTATGGGAGCAGAGTTTTCCCTCTTGACCGTCATGTGCTACAACCGCTACGTGTCCATCTGCAAACCCCTGCACTACGGGACCCTCCTGGGCAGCAGAGCTTGTGCCCACATGGCAGCAGCTGCCTGGGCCAGTGCCTTTCTCTATGCTCTGCTGCACACAACCAATACATTTTCCCTGCCTCTGTGCCATGGCAGTGCCCTGGGCCAGTTCTTCTGTGAGGTGCCCCAGATCCTCAAACTCTCCTGCTCACACTCCACCTTCAGAAAAATTTGGATTTCACTGCTTGGTGTCTGTTTAGGTTTTGCTTGTTTTGTGTTCATTGTTTTCTCCTATGTGCAGATCTTCAGGGCTGTGCTGAGGATCCCCTCTGAGCAGGGATGGCACAAAGCCTTTTCCACCTGCCTCCCTCACCTGGCTGTGGTCTCCATGGTTGTCAGCACCTCATTTTTTGCCTACTTGAAGCCCCCCTCCATTTCCTTCCCATCCCTGGATCTGGTGGTGTCAGTTCTGTACTCGGTGGTGCCTCCAGCCCTGAACCCCCTCATCTACAGCCTGAGGAACAACGAGCTCAAGGCTGCAGTGTGGACACTGATGAAGAGAATATTTAGGAAGCATTAAACTGCTGGCCTATTCCTGCAAATCACTTCTAATAAAAGTCATCTTTGATAACTCTGTCGATTTTTTTCATTTTTTGTTTGTTTGTTTTCTAGTACTCTCTAAAACAAGGCCAATGTGTGTTCCATTTCCCATTTTTTTCTCTCCATTTTCTCTGTAGGCCCAGACTGTGTCAATGAGGAGCTGCAGTGTTGGTGGCTTCAAATGAACTAAAGGATCTCCCAGCAAAGTTTTTACTGGAGATCCCCCTTTTGTTGCCTTCTGTGGAGCTGCGGCAGCAATGTCTGTGTGTAGAGCTGGGGGCAGATCAGTGCTGGCCCAGCAGCTGTGCCCAGCAGCAGCAGCACTTGGTGTTGCCAGTGCTGCTGCCATGGCCCTGCCCCGCTGCCCTGGTGGCCCTGGTGTGGCTGTAGGGCCTGAGTGCTCTCGGGGTTGGGCACAGCCCTGGGGGTGGCAGTGCCGGGGCTGCAGCAGGGACAGGCCATGGGCACTGCTGGGGCAGCGCTGACGCCTCAGCCCAGGCCCTGGGAGCTCCAGGCTCCTTGCCCAGGCTCTCTCAAGGACACGGCCAGGCCAATGCTCAGCACAGAAAAGCCCCATGAGCAGCCCCAGGCTGGCTGTGAGCAGGCTTGGGGCAAACAGCATGGCTGGGGCTCTGCAAGGGCCCTGGGGGAGACGGGAAGGAGCAGCAGAGCAGGGGCTGATCCATCCCCAGTGCGCTGCACAGCCCAGGGCAGTGTCCCAGAGCATTTCTCTGGGGGACACCAGAGAAACCACTCAGGTTTGTTGGGACAAACCTTTGAGATCATCAAGTCCAACCTGCATTCTAACACCACCTTGTCTGCCCTGGGTCTCCACTAGATCATATAACCACAGCCCCTTCAGGTCCTTTTCACCAGATTTCTGTTCCAGACCCCTCCCCAGCCTCGTTTCCCTTCTCTGGACACGTTCCAGCCCCTCCATGGCCTTCCCAAATTGGGGCCCAGAAATGGACACAGCACTCGAGGTGTGGCCTCACCAGTGTCGAGCACAGAAGAATCCCTGCCCTGCTCCTGCTGGCCACACCATTCCTGATCTAGTCCAGGAGCCATTGGACTCCTTGCCCTGCTGGGCACACTGCTGCCTCATGTCCAGCCTGCTGTCCATCAGTCCCTGCAGGTCCCTTTCTGCCTGGCTGCTGTCCAGCCACTTTGTCCCCAGCCTGTAGTGCTGCAGGGCTTGCTGTGGCCAAAGTGCAGGACCCAGCACTTGGTCTTGTTCAACCTCACTTTGTTGGATTTGGGCCCTGGATCCAGCCTGTCCAGGGCCCTGTGCAGGGCCCTCCTACCCTCCAGCAGATCCACACTCACACCCAGCTTGGTGTCATCTGCAAATTTGCTGATGCTGGACTCAATCCCCTCATGCAGACCATCAATGCAGATATTGAAATCCACGCTGGCTGGCTCTGATCCCTCGGCCATCCTGTGGGTGCCCTGTGATAGCACTCAGGGTGATCTGTTCCATAACCTTGCCGGGCACCCAGGTCAGGCTGACAGGCCTGGAGGTCCCCAGATCCCCCTTCCAGCCCTTCTTGGGGATGGGCTCACATTGGCACCTCCAGTGCTCTGGGACCTCCCTGCTGAGCCAGCACTGATGGTAAATGATGGAGAGCAGCTTGGGGAGCTCATCCACAGCTCCCTCATCCCCCTGGGATGGATCCCATCTGCTCCCAGAGACACCTGTGAGCATCTGAGTGGCTCAGCAGGTCCCCAGCTGCTTCCTCCTGGATTACAGGGGCTGTTCTGCTCCCTGTGCCCCATCTACAGCTCAGGAGAACACTTGTCCTGAGGACAACTTCACTTATTGTTGAAAGTTGAGGGTAAGAAGGGGTTAAATACCTCAGCCTTTCCCTTTTCTTTAGTTACTCTCTTCCCCACTGCATCCAGCAATGAATAGAGGTTCTCCTTTTACTTCCTTTGACTATTAATTTATTATTACAAATATTTTTTAATATTTTTTACCAAAGTGGTCAGGTTAACCTCTAATTGAGGTTTCACATCTCTGCTTTTCTTTCTACATGGCCTAACAACATTCTAAAACACACCTGAGTTTCCTGACCTTCTCTCCAGAGGTGATGCACCCTCTTTTTTCCACTGAGTTCCCATGAAAGCTCCATGCCCAGCCAGGACAGTTATGTTCCTTGCTTGCTCATCTTTTGGAGCAGAGGGTCAGTGTGGGATCTCAGCACCTCAGGATTGATGTGCAGAGTCACCGAGACCACCCTTGGGGGGCTCAGAGGTCCTGGAATGTTGCCAGAAGCGTCTGGTGGCTGGACTTTGATCCTGCACAGGAGACGAGACCTGTATGAGGATGGGAGGATTTCACTGGGGTGAATGGTGAAGGGAGAAGTTAATTAGAGTGTGAAACACAGGGTTTAGAATTTCTGTACAGGGGGGTCTGGAGAAGTAAGATGGAGGAGTTGGGGCGTGTCCTGTCCTTCTTCTTCTTCTTCTTGGCCTCCATCTTCTGTGGTGATGGTGGCACTTTGGGATTGGTCCTTACTAAAAGTGCACTGGTCAATAAGGGTGAAAGGTATCGGGGAAAATAGGTAAATATCGTATACGTAATTTTGAGTATAAAGATAAGTGACCGCCCCGGGGGCTCTCAGTGTGCTCATGGCTGGCTTGCTGTGCAGACCTCTGTCAGGCCAAGAGAAAATCTTTTCGATAAAAAACTAATAAACACTGAAGACCAAGAAAAAACCTGAAGACTCTTTTCGTCCTTTGGAGCGTGGGCTGCCCAAGGCCATCCCGAGCCTTTCCAGGCCATAAAACAGCCGAGACAGCGACAGGTCAGGCTGTTCCTTCCCCCTTACGATTAGTTTCTTGAAGTGTGTCCATCTTTCCTGGACACCTTTGTTTTTAAGGGCTGTTTCCCTTAAAAAATCAGTACCTGATTTACCTCATTCAGTACTCTCCAAATCTGCATCCCTAATAGGCCAAGGTCTGCCCTCTCTAATTCCAGTGTAGACATTTTGCTGATGCCACTCCTTCTTTCACAGGATGCTGAAAACTCAATTATTTTATGGTACTGTACCCCAGACAGCCTCCAAACACCACCTCTCCCACCAGCCCTTCTCTGTTTGTGAACAGCAGCAGAGAGAGCTTTCCTTGGGATTGGGACTGTTGCCAAAAATTTAGCAAAACAGAAAAATCCATAATCCCAATGCAGCATTAAGAAACAGCATTGTTTATTTGGCTGGATGCACTGAGCAGGACCTCCTCCCAAAGCCGTGCATGCTGAGTGCAGGAAAGTTTCTGTTTACATTCTGTATTTTGCATACATATTCATTGATTGTCCTGGACAAAACACACATATGATAATCATTTCCCCAAAATCATTAACATATTTCCCCTCCCCTTTACCCATGTGTTCTTCTGTCCTGGGGGTCTCTGGTGGTCCCTGGTGCTTGTGGACCCCAATGTTCCAGTGGGCCTGGCTGAGCTGGCAGGACACTGAGGCTGGTGAATTTCAGTTCCCCTTCTCACACAATGGGCATTGTGTAGTTTCATGGGCCAGTAGTTTTGGAGAACAAGCATTGTGTGTGCTCACCTGGTGTAGACAATTTATCATCTGGTAACATGAGATCACAGAGTGAGCCATGACATCACAGAGGTTTTGTGAGGTCATAAAGCAGCCATGGCATTTTAGACTGTCTCTGTGACATCACAGAGCCACCTCTGAAATCACAGGACAGGGGTCTGACATCATAGAGCAGATTATGATATCACAGAGTTGGCTGTGACATCAGACACCAGTTGTGTGACATTATAGTATGAGCTGTGACATCACAGAGAAGGCTAAAGCATAACCAGGGAGTGCAGGGCTCACTCCACCATGCCTGCAGGGAGGGGCATAAGCAAAAACATGGCTGGTATGCTCCCACATTTTAAAAAAGGCAGATTGTGCTAGCTCCCAAGCCATCCCCTTCCAAACAAGCAAAGTGTATAGCCTCACTCTATTTCTTTCGTACCAAATAAGCAAAGTGTGTAGCATCTGCTCCTCATATCCAGCACCCTTCCTCTTGGCTGGGGCATCTCATACATTGTCCAGGCTTCTAGGCTCTCAGGTCCACCTACTTTTTTTCAGGCTCTCTGGTCTGCCTGGCTATAACTCATCCAGATTTTAAGGCTCTCAGGCTCTTGATCCACCTGGCTCAGTTCCCAAGCTCATAGTCTGCCTGGCTCCACCACCTTACTGCTCTTAGGTCCACAGTCATCTGACCGAATCACCTCATCAGGATCACATGGGGTCACCAGATGTCACAGCTGGGAGTACAACTGACACCAAAGAAGGCTTCAAGCATCAGCCCTTTATTGTTCTTCAGTACAACCTTTTATATCCTTCATCTTACATGCATTGCACCTGTGTGCCCTCTGTACCCTTTGGTAGTTGGTCAGTACACCTCAGCACTCCATGTTTCATTGCCTTTAATACTGTTCACCTGCACTGCATGGTTGTAGCCCTTAGGAATGAGGCTCAGGCACAGCCCCACTCCTAATTCCCACAAACTGTGTGCCTACAATTCCCCTTTTTTTTCTTTTAAATAAATGCCATATCTACCATCCACCTACAGGGCCCTTGCAGAAGAAATAGCAAACAAGGTACAAGTATCCCTTGTGTCATTCCACTAACTCTGGAATGCATCCATGTGCTGACGTTGATTTATTCCCCAAACTTAAATTACCTATCATCAAAAATCCTTATACCTCCACTTCTAGACTATTGACAGTACCAGTAGTTGTACAATTTTATAAGGCAACACACAAGAATAAACTAAAGGCCGTATATTAGGATAGTAAGTGTAGGATTGACGGGGGGTTGCACGGTCGGGACAGATGGAGACAAGAGATCTCTGCAGCCAGGTTGTGGAACTTGCAGTTTATTGCAAAGGGCCTCGGTGTAGGGCCCTGCTGGGAGCTGCCAGCCACAGCTCGGAGCAGGCCCAAGAGAAGAGAGGGTTAGAGTGGATGAGAGGGTGAGAGCGTAAATGCACAAGAGAGTAAAAGGCAAAAGCTAAGAGGCAAGAGTTAGAGTATAGAAAGTAAGTGACCGAAGTTCCCGTTACAATACAATATATCATCTACTGTGTTGAATATTCTGATTCTCATTTAACCAATCTAGTACAATATACAAATCCTACAGCATTTCCATACAGCCCATAAGAATCAGTACATTACCATATTGTGCTACATTTTAAACCCTAAAATCTCCTCTTTGGGCCCCTTCTGACAAGCTGGCAGGGTCTGCTCGGACCCTTGGACCTGTCTGCAAGCAGAGGGTCTTGTTTCATCAAAAGGGGATTACCTTCAGTAGAGCCACACCATTGTTTTCCCGCTGTTCAGTAACTAAGGGATTTCAAAGCTTGCTTTCATTTCAATCTCGCTTATAGTTTCTATATTCTGAAAATCTTTTGCCAGGCAATTATATTTATGAGGCTTTCCTGTTTCATCTTCCCAACCAAGTAACAAAATCAACAGCCATATAATTTTATCAAAGGCTATACAACTCGAACAACGTCAATAACTATACAACTTCATAAAGTAACATACAAGGATAAGATAGAGTCTATATGTTCCTATCACCCACATGTTTCTGCTTATTCCAAGGAGTCAAGTGAGCCATAGCCGAGTTCATTGCTTTGAGGGGTGTCATCCAACACAAGCCGAATGCAACAAGCAGGCACCCACCGAACTCCAGTATCTGTCAAAAGTACTAATGCACATGGAATATAAACTTTTACACTAATGCCTAATCAAAGATTAATAGCTGCAATTCAGAAAAAAATACACGTTTCATCAGCAAACTAACACACCATACTGAACAATAGATCTACTCTGTCCCCAGCTGCCATGGCTGCTTTCATAAATTCTCTTCTTCCTTTTACAGTTTTTGTTATATTATTTGGTTACTGCAAGCCTCTCTTGTCCTGCTCTGTTTTCCATTCTTTTCAAGTCTCATAGAGCAATGTCCAGGTGGAAGCCAAATTTACAGCTGCCTTGCCCCTTTTGACACCATGTCCCATAGACTTTCCCCAACTTCTTCCTTTGCTCTAACACTAAAAGCAGTACTTGCATCAGTCTCAAAATCTTGTGACTTTGCCAATAGTAAAACACTACAAAGGGTGTAGTCAGCAGTATTAATGCCTTTTCTTTCCAACAAAGCTTGCCATGTAGACAAAACAATCTGTTCTTCACTTGATAAGTTATTTCCCATTCTGTCCCCAGGGACTCACCTGTACCCCAGGTGTCAAAATCAGTCTGGTCCAGACCAAGCAGCATCCCCCTGCTGCTCTCAATGCTATGCCGGGCTCCTTCTCCAGCTGTACCTCGCTCTACAGGCCAACCCCAAATCACATCAGGTCACTGTGGAGTTGGCCACCATAGAATTTCAGAAGAATGTGCTTTCTGTGCAGCTCTGCCTCTGTCTCTCAGAGTTTGATGTTGTTTTTGTTCCAGTGCTTATGCAGCACTGACTTAGCAAGCCTCCCCCCACACTCCTTGGGGGCCGTGCTGGTGCTGAGGCTGCGGCTGCTGCTGTGGCCATGCCATTTGCCACTTCCATTGCACCATTTTTGTGTCCCACTGCCCGCACTGCCATTCAGAGGAACACAGCACCGTCCTTGGTCCCCACCTGACTGTGGCCATACCTGGGCAGGGGGCACAGGGCTCAATCCAACACATCTGCAGAGAGTGGCAGGCAGTGGCACAAGTGAAAGTGTGGCTGGTACTTTCCCACATTTTAATAAAAAAGGCAGTTTGTACATTACCTCCCAAGCCATCTCCTTCCAAACAAGCAAAGTGTATAGCCTCACTGTATTTTTTGTGTAACAAATAAGCAAAGTGTGTAGTGCCTCTCTTTATATCCAGCACACTTCCTCTTGGGGGTGGTGTCTCATACATTGTCCAGGCTTCTAGGCTCTCAGGTCTACCTACATTTCTTTCAGGCTCTCAGGTCTGCCTGGCTATAACTCATCCAGCTCTTGGTCCACCTGACTCACATCCCATGCTCCTAGTCTGCCTGGCTCCACCATCTTAGTGCTCTTGGGTCCACAGTGGTCTGACCAACTCACCTCGGGATCACATCAGGGTCACCAGATGTCACAGTTGGGGGGGGTACAACTGATACTAATAAAGGCATCAAGCATCAGCCCTTCATTGTTCTTCAGTAGAACCTTTTATATCCTGCATCTTACATGCATTGCATCTGTGTGCACTCTGTACCCTTTTGTGGTTGATCAGTACACCTCAGCACTCCATGTCTCATTACCTTTAATCCTGTTCACCTGTCCTGTATGGTTGTAGCCCCTTAGGGATGAGGCTCAGGCACAGCCCCACTCCCAATTGCCATAAACTGTGTGCCTACAGTCACTGGGTTGGTCACTCTGTCCCAGCTTCCCCTCACAGTTTCCCCCCAGAAGTCCAAAGCTGTTCATGCCCAGCAGGGTCCCTATCCCCTGATATCCCCCTGGTTGACCTGGAGTGCAGCCTGCCCCAAGGACGTTCGACAAATCAACCCCCAGAACCTGACAGGGGAACAAGGGACTGGGCTGTGTGACCAGGACATCAAGGACTGGGATTATCCAGGTCAGTGTGGCCTGGTTTGGGTTGCCCAGGGCAGGAAAGATGTCTGGCAGCTGGAGCAGGGTTTGGGAAGGGCCTCCAAGGTGGGGCTGGAGCCCTTGGGCTGTGAGCAGAGGCTGAGGGAGCTGGGCTGGTCCAGCCTGGAGCAGGGAATGCTGAGGGGCTCCTCATCCCAGTCTGGCAGTGCCAGCCAGGAGGGGATGGAGAACACAGAGCCAGGCTCTTCACAGGGGGCTGGGGGGAGACAAAAGCCGATGGGTGGAAGGGGAAAGAGGGGAGATCAGCCGGGACAGGAGGAGATGAAATGAGTCAGGCTGCTTTCAGCATTTCCTCAAAACCAAAAGCAGCCTGACCCCATTCTCCATCCTCCACTGACAGCTTAAAAGATTGGGAATTATTCAGGCTTCTTTATCCCACTTCACCCAGAGCATCCTGATCCAGCAACTTAACTGTGTTTATAAACTTTCACAGAATCACCTTTGTCTAAAATTGGTTTTGCACAAAAATCCCTTTGTGAATGGCGGACATGTCAGATGTTGCTGGGATGTCTCACACTGCTGAGAGAAGAGTTTCAATGTGTCTTAAATTGTATCATGTTTACATTTTTTATGTTGGCCATGAAGAGAAACTTCCTGTGCCTCTGAGTCCCACCAGTTCCTGACCCCCAAAGGACACAAACCTGATGAGTTCTGGCTCCCACTCCAGTGGTGGCACCTGCACCTCCCTCCATCCCCAGAGCAGAGCTCCCTTGCCCCAGAGAGTCCCTGGCAGTGCAGGGATGAAGGAACCAGGACAGGCTGTGGGGATCGGGGCAGGGCACAGCCAGGGATTTGGGGTGGTTGTGAGCCCAGGGCAGGACCCGGCCCTTGGCCTTGGTGAACCTCATCCCATTATCCTGGGCCCATGGCTCCAGCCTGGCCAGATCCCTCTGCAGAGCTTCCTGCCCTCCAGCACAGCCACACTGCCACCCAGCTTGGGCTCACCTGGGAACTGACTGAGGGTGCCCTCAATGGCCTCATGCAGATCAGCAATAAAGAGATTTCACTGACCTGGCCCCAGTCCTGAGCCCTGGGGACACCCCTGGATGTGACTCCACTCCTCAGCTGCTCTGAGTGCCAGGGGTTGGATGAGGGAAACGCTGGGATGGGGGTAGGGACAAAGTGTGATTGATTGTCAGCCATGAAGGTCTTGATTTTCATATCTGTTCAGACTGCATGAGGAGGGGCTGGGGATCAACATCAACTGGAGATTGCTAATAGCAATCTATAAATAGGAAAACTTAACAGGACAAAATAGTTCTGTCTGCATTGTTTTCAATATCATAGATTAACTTTGAATACACTTCTGAAATCTGTCTAATTAACCACAGAATAACTGAAGATTTGAATTATTCCCATGGGCTTGTCTTGTTTGGGTGTTTTGAACAAATGTTTATGAGCATTTGTCACTGAATTCCTGAACTGAAGAGCTCAAGAAAGAAGAGGCCTCTGGAAAAGTAAAATTCATCAGCAACCTCCAAGGTGCTGAGGATCCATCCTGATCAGAGCAGGAATGAACAGAAATGGGCACAGCTTTGTGGCTGCCCCAGTTTTGGCCTGGGCCCTGGGCCTGGAGCAGGAGCAGCTCTTGAGGGCCCCAAGGCCAGGGCTCTTGTGCTGCCCTGGGCAGATGGGATGGCAGCAGGGGCTGCAGAGCTCTCAGCACCTCAGCCCGAGGGGAGCAGGGCAGCCAGGGAGCCTCCTTTGGCCTTGGCCAAGCACCTTCCCCCATGGCTGGGGCTGAGTCCTGTGGCAGCTGCAGCTACTGCTGTGCCATTGCCAGGGGCTGAGGCCATGGGGCAGTGCCCAGAGCAGCCTGGCCTGAGCAGAGCTGTGGGGCCAGAGCCAGCTGGGCTGGGCTGGGGAGAGGCCCTTGGTGCTGCCCAGAGCTCAGGGCAGCTGGCAGAGCTTGCAGGGAGCTGGGCTGGGCTCAGAGAGCCTGGCCCAGAAACCATCAGTGTCCATCTCAGCCTGGCTGAGCGTGCAGGGGCCAAGAAGAGCAGCCCAGGGTCTGCAAGTTCTCTGGGTGGGAGCTGAGCTTGGGAGCCCTTGAGCCCTGCCAAGTTCTGGGGCTGCACCTCCAGCACCAGAGGAGATGGAACAGATGGGAGCAGAGACCAATCATTCTTGCTGCATTCTTTCTTGTGTTTGCTTGTACAGGTAACCTTCCTAAATTGGGGGCCCCAGAACTGCAAACAACACTCAAATGAATGGATGAAGGCTCCAAGTCTTCCTCTTTGGCCACTGGGTGAACCTTTCCTTATAAGGCATATCTATAAGGCGAAATTTTACAAGCCAAGCAATTCTTGCGAGGTTAAGGATTGTTACCATATGTGGCTGTATCTAGTTACATAGGGTATCCTATACCTATAAAGTGGAATTTGCAAGCCAAGCAATTCTTGCAAAGTTAAAGATTGTTACCATGTGTGACTGCACATATGTACATATTATATCCTGCTGAACAAGCGGTTTTAGCTGTTTATCTATTGCTTTTATAATTTAAATTATCTAACTATTGATTTATTTAATGAAACATGTATTGCTACTTATTACAGAGTGATACGATTTATTCTTTTTGATTGGCTGGTTAACAAAAACACATTATATACTGTCCTTGAGAAGAACCAAAAGACGAAGTAGAACAACTATACCTGTAGATTGTTTATACTTAACAAGTTATCACTGTCAGGGTCCGTCCTAGTGGACAGATGACCTGATGGTTCATAGGAATGATCTCAGAGTGCAAAAAACCAACACGGTACAAGGGGGTTTGCAGTGATAATCAAAACAAATGCAGTTTTATTGAAATAACTACAGCAAAAATGCGATAGAGGGATTAAGGGAGAGAAAAAGAGAGAGAAAGAGAGAGAGAGAGAGAGAGGGGGGATATAGCTACCAACGCAGAGACGAAGTCCTTTGGTGCAGTCCGGCCGAGGGTCCGCCTGCTACGCTGGGGAGATCTCAAAGGCTCTAGCTAACTCAGAGGTTTATATTACTGAAAATTTTGAGTGGAGGGGGAAACAGATACAATAGGGAACAGATGTAACAGGTAGTCCATGTTCTCAGCAGTAAATGAGCTTGATAGATGTAACAGGTAGTCTATGTTCTTAGCAGTAAGCAAGAGCCATTGTTTTCTTGGTCCAGTGGTCACAATCTGCAGGCAAACATCTCGCTTCGGTCAGCTTGCCTTCCCACACACCTCCCCTGGGCTGGGGGTTTCAGTCCCAGTCCTTGGAAGGAGCAGAGGGGCCTTTTTAGGAGTTTCATGTCTCAGTCGTTGATGGAAAAGCTTCTCACATCTCCGTCTGTCTGTCACGGTGGTTGTAAAACAGGTGAGGGTCTTCGGTGGGAGACCACCTGGAACTCAGGAGAAGTCCAGCCAGGCCGAGAGGTGGGACAGCTTCCAGAGCTGCTATTGTTGCAAATGGGGCATGGTGCCCTCTTCTTAGCATACAGCAAACACTCCTGTGAAAACAATAGCTCAACACTGAGCTTTCAGGTCCCAGGGCCTGTGGCGTGTGACTTTTCTCCTTCAGAGCCAGATATTCTAGACAGAGAGGGTCTTCTCTTCAGTGGTCTCCCAAGGACGATCGTGAGGCAGATGAGGGAAAATTCTGACAGACTCTCACAGAAGCTGTACCTCTTCCCTTGTAAAGCAAATTGCAATTTCATCATCACAGTGGCAGAAAATATCCACATGCTTCCCTTGACCCACTTCCATATCCCAAAGTGGGTAGCAGGGTGTGAAGTCCACAGAGCATTGAAGTTTATTGTAGCAGTACTTCTACTCCTAGTGTGATGTAAGCTGGGGCTAGAAAATTCTATTAAAAGGCCCTTCAGTCAGATAAAGACCTACTATTTGCCATCCACAACAACAGCAGTTCACTCATTTCTAGTTTATGCCAGAGTAGCTGAAGGATCAGTCTTGGTGAAGTCTAGATGACTCTCCTGTCTATTTGCTCAGTACATACTGGTGACATCTGTGAGCAGGCTGAGCCTGGAGTTTTGGTCTCATTCTGGCAGAGCTGGGTCATCTGCACTGCTGCCTTGCTTTGGGGTTAGCTCTGGGCTGACTGCTAAGTTGCAACACAGTATTAAGGACAGGAAGGCTTAATTCAGAGTTTTCTGTAGCAGTCGTAGTTCTGCACCATTTATATTGTTAATCTGCTTTACACATTCTTTCACTAATTGTAAGACACTGATTCCCTAATTAAAGTTGGTATTTCCCTTCCTTGTACCCCTTGATTTCCACTGACCATGGACTTCAGTAAAGCCTTGATTCAGTTTTCCACCGTACTCTGCTGGAGACACTGGCTGCTCCTGGCCTGCATGGGCTTACCCTCCACTGGGTACAAACCAGTCTGGGCAGCTGAGGGCCAAGTGTGGTGGGAAAGGGTTAAACCCAGCTGATGGTGCATCCCAGCTGGTGTTCCCCAGGGCTCAGAACTGAGACCAGTCCTTTTTAGTGTCTTTCAGCATCTTTCGGTGTCCTTCAGATCTGGATTGGGGGGGGGGGTGGGGGGGTGTGGTCACCAATTGTGGTGTTGTGAGAGTTCCAGGATGAGGTAAGAGATGAGAATTGACTCCAAGTTCTCAGTAGGCTGATTTATTATTTTATGATATTGTATTATATTAAAAGAAAATAATCAACTATACTAAAGAAAGAGAAAGGAGGTATCAGAAGGCTGGACAAGAATTAATAACAAAGACTCATGACTGACCAGAGTCCCAACACAGCTGGACTGGGATTGGTCATTAATTAAAAACAATTCACATGCTGGATAAACAGTTGTCCAAATCACATTCCAGAGGAGCAAAACATGGAGAAGCTGAGGCTTCTCGTCTTTCCAGGAGAAGAAATCATGAAGAAGGGGTTTTTCATAAAATATCAGAATGACAGGGGGGTTGAGTGTGCTCTTAGTAAGCTGGCAGACACCACCTTGGATGGCATTTTTGGGAGGGTGGGAAGGCTCTGCAGAGGGCCATGGGGCAGTGCCAGTGGTAGGAGGCTCATTAGGGCCAAGAGCTGGGTCCTGCACCTGGGTCAGAACAAATCCATGCAGTGCTCCAGGCTCAGAGAAGAGGACATGGGCATGCTGGGTGACAATGGCTCAGGATGAGCTCAGTGTGCCCAGGTGGCCAAGCAGGCCAGTGACACCTGGCACCATGGACATATGGACACACAGAATACAGATCCCTCACCAAGACAGGAAATCCTGGCTACACTGAGCAGCAGCAGGGCACGGCCAGACACATACGGTTCCTCCCCTAAACATCCCCAGCAAACCTTGGCACCATCTCAGGTGCTTTTCTCCCTCCATTTCATATTAGATCCTTTATCCTCTGGGCATTAACTGTGCCTCAGGCTGCGAGCTGACCCCAAAGCTGTTCCCACTGACCCACTGGAACAGGTCCCACACCCAGCAGGGGCTGCTGGATCTCCTGGGACAACCCTTGGAAGAGCTGGATCAGAGGGTCCATGTCTCTGGTTAGGTTTCTCTCTGCTTTCTCTACCTGCTGGTGGGCATCTGTGCCCCTTTCTGGATGTGTAGACCAAGTTTTTATTGTATAACCAGAAAAATTCACTTTGTAAAGGAGCAGAGAAGTGTTTTAGAATCACTGCCCTGAAGGCTTTACTGATAGAACAATCCTGTAGCAATGACTGAACTTTTTTTTTTTCAAAGCACAGTTGAACACAAGCTCCAGGGCAGCAAGTTGTGAGAGTTGTAATTTGAGAGTCTGTGGCTGGGAGAGTTATAATTTACATTTTTTCATCTTGCAAAGTGGAGGAGTGACTACACTGCCATGAAAATTCCCATTTTAGTTCTGCTCCAATTATCACAAGGTTCCTTCATCTGCACGTGTCCTGATCCACATGACATGAAGAACTTTTTAATTAGCCCCAAGGTGACAAAATCTAGTTTTGCTAATTATATTATTGTTATTCTTTTTTGAATGACCAGAAGTGCAAGGTGATTTGGGATTTTGATTTCTTTTTGAATCCCATCATTTCCCTTAACAAAGGCATCATGAATCCTATAAGGGAAGGTTGATAGAGTCTTCTGTTGGAGGTAGGTTTGCAATCATCTCCTCTGAGTAGAGCTGTGCTGTTTTATCCTGTAATTTGGAAATGAATTCTTGTAGCTTGTGTGAAGTTGGATCACAGAAACAGGAGTTTGCTGAAGGTATTTGCTCTTTCTGCCAAAAATACTGCAAGGATGAATAATTCCACATGCTGCCTGTGGCAATGATTATACTGTGAAAGAGAAAATGACCTGAAAATGCTTGTTTATAACCTATAATATATAATCTTACTTAACAGAGTCAGCTTCCATGTGTTGGGAGAGGTCTGGGGGAAGGCAGGCATGAATCATACCTGTCCCAGCATTTCTGTATTTCAGGTTTTTGCAGCTCAATCTTTTGTGTTAGGGAGATTACTGAGGTAAAAGAGAAAGACTGGATTGGAGTTGAAAGCAAATTGCTTTTTCTGTGAAAATATTATTTTTAATGGGAAATGAGAACTAAGAATCCACAGCATTAACTGTGGATTGTTAGAAAATGTGATTTCCTACCAAAAGTGGTTTTCTTTTTTGGATCTGTGGAAAAAAATCTACAAGTCTCAAGCATAAAATAAGATTAATTATATAAGGATTTAAAATGGAATTATTCACTGACACTGAGGGGCAAACTGTGATGGGAAAAAAATACAGTACCCCTGCAGAGTATTCACCAGAGGGAATGGAAATGTGCAGAAAGTTCCTGTTTCTACAGTTCTCTGAAATTCCATTTTGGAATTTAACAGTTTAACAGTTTATAGGGAAAAATAAAAAAGTTGTCGTTTATTGTAAGAAATCAGATTTTTGTTTCAGCGGCCAAGTAGAGGTAATAACTTCCCATCAGGGAAATGGCTCTGTTACCTTGGTCTGTGGGTGAGCAGCTGCCATCTTCTGTTTGAACTTCCCCACAGTGTCTCCAAATTCACTGAATTTAATGTCTGGAGAGAAGAGAAAGCTCTGTGGAAACCTTTCAGCAGCCTTCCTGCACCAGGGAGTGGCCTACAAGAGAAATAGAGAGGGATTTTACACAAACTCATGTGGTGATTGGAGTTGTTGAGGACAGCAAAATGGGGAAAGGAGTCACTGGATGGCAGGGCTGGCATTTGTAGGGACAGTCTGGAGAAATAGGTTGGCATGAATGTTATAAACTCTGACATAAGTAAATATGTCATCCTGCATCTGGGAAAGGACAAGTCTGTGCAATTAGCAGAGGCTAGAGTCCAGGAAGCAGCTTTGTAGATAATTGTCATAGTTGAGATAATACAAAGCAACACTCGATTTTCAGAGGCTTCAAACCCAGTTTTATTATGGCATGCATGCTTTTTATGCATTCTTACAAAACTCCTAAATTTACACTTTATTCACTTTACTCAGACAAACAAAGTGCTCCTTAGAATAGGCAGTTGCAGGTTTCTCTTATTTCTCCTTCTTTCTTTCTTGGTTTCTATGTCAATGACCTTGGTAGGAAGTTCTTTCAGGGGTAAACATGGATCCTCTTCTCAAACTTTTCACTGGCTGACAGAAGTCACTGTAAAACCTCTTCCACAGATAATGATCCTGGTGCACAAACAGCTCAACGGAAGATGGGAATGTGTTCCTCTGTCATAGAAGGTGACAGCTTCAGCTCTGCCCACAAAGGTGTGCCCAGCTAGTGCAGGGAAATGATCCCATCCCTGCTCAGTGCCGGGAACTGATCCCAGCCCTGCTCAGTGCAGGGAACTGATCCCATCCCTGCTCAGTGCAGGGAACTGATCCCATCCCTGCTCAGTGCAGGGAACTGATCCCAGCCCTCCTCAGTGCAGGGAACTGATCCCATCCCTGCTCAGTGCAGGGAACTGATCCCAGCCCTGCTCAGTGCAGGGAACTGATCCCAGCCCTGCTCAGTGCAGGGAACTGATCCCATCCCTGCTCAGTGCAGGGAACTGATCCCAGCTCTGCTCAGTGCAGGGAACTGATTCCATCCCTGCTCAGTGCAGGGAACTGATCCCAGCCCTCCTCAGTGCAGGTGAGACAGAGTAAAGATCCATTCTGAATTAGGTGAAGTGTCTAAGAGAGGTGAAAATCTGTGAGGCCAAAGCTGAAGGAAGAACTCGCATGCCAATACAGCAAGACGACAGAGAAAGAAAACCAGAAAAGACCACAAGGTCAATTTGCCCCCGACTTAGAAATTCCTTTGATAAAGAAGAACTGGTGCTAAATGTCACATGGAATGAATATGTATGAACTTATTGTGAAACTGTATGCATATGCATTTGGAAGGGGGATAAAAGAAGACCCGAGGTCTTCAGAGGCACGCATGCCTTGTTGGGGGACTTGCGTCCGGCGCGCACCGTAAATAAACATACCGGGCTTTACAACTTTTATAAAGTTGTGAGGTTTCTTCTTTTCTCTGCAAAACATTATGGCAAGCCAAGGCAGGAGTTCTCTGTCCCCACAGGGGCAGGGGGGATAGACGGACCTCCAAGGCGCGCCCTAGGATTTTTTTCCTGGTGGGGCTCCGCTCGTCTCAACTTGCCACCTGCGAGGACAGATAAGGACCTGCTGGCCTGCGGAGGAAGATACAGTATGTACTGAGGGGCCCCCGGGGGAGGGAAAGGAGAGGAAGGGAGTAAACCACCCAGAGACGTCTGGGTTCAGCTGATAGAGCATCTGTATTAGAGATGGGGTTCATCGTTCTGATAGAGCAGACCGCAAGCAGTTCTGGGGGTGAGCCGGGTGAACCCGTGTATGTGTGTTGGGGGTTCATAGTTCTGATAGAGCAGAACTGTTGACCCCGTGTGTGCTTTGTTTGTGTGTATGTGATGTCCGGACACTGTGTTGCTGTATGGTTAATGTGTGCATTGTGTGGTCGGTGCACTGTGTTTCTAATCGTGCAAGTGTATAAGTGTATGGTGTATAAAAGAGAATACATCTACAGTGTGGGGGAGTCAGTACTACCCGTGTTTGAAGCAGCCGAGTGAGGCCTGAGGCGCCGGCTGCAGCAGGCTGCGGGGGCAGGGACAGAAGTGCCCCGCAGAGAAGCGAGTGGAAGAATGTCAGTGATGGTATTTATCGTGTTTAAATGTAGTGATTTGTGTAGATCTGGTACATTTTAACCGTGAGTATGAGCTCAGAGAGTTCCTTTGCCTTGGATGTTTGATTTTCATCTCTAGACTGTATGCTGTTATTTTGATTGTGTCCAAGAAAATTGATGTGAGTAAATGCTGAATTATGGTATGCTGTGTTGTGTTGAGAAAAGCGAGCACTTGAGATATATGCCCTTTCCCAGTGGTTTTGTGTGGTGATTTTCTTCCGCTGCATTGTGGTAATTTGATTCTCAGATTGTATAGTAGTGTTTGTGGAGATTTTAAGATTTTGTTGCAACAAGAGTGGCATTTTACATAGGAGAACTATAGTACGGTGATTTAAGCTTAATTACAATAGAGTTAAAGGAATTCCAAGAATTCCCCCCCCTCACAGCAATTCAAGCCTTGGCTCTAGCGAATTTGAGATAAAGGGGGGGTACGGGTGCGAGTGTTTGTGTCTGAGGGCATATCAGAGTTTCGGCTGTGACTAGCACAGCTTTTTTGCAAAGCAGTAAAACAAGTGTAAGTAGACACAGGGCTTAATTAGATTGTGCAAGAAGAGAACTAGAAAAGACTGATATTTTGTTTGATCAGAACATAGTGTCTATGTCACGTTTTTGATTAGCATGCTGTGTGAGGTGACAGTGGCTGCCCCCTGGGCACAGGGACAGCTCTGGCTGCCCCGTCTCCCCAGGGAATACAGGAATGGCCTGTGAGCAAAAGCTGGATGTGCAGTTATTATTGCAGTGCGGTGTTTATGAGAAACACTGGTTTTGCTGTTCTAATAAGTGTCAGGGCACATGTAAATTAGAGGGTTCTGGTCAAGCGGATTCAGAACCTAAGGTCTTAGAACTTGTGTGTGGGAACCACATCTGATACCTGCCACCTGGAGCTGTGTGTATAGGAGGAAAGTTGAGAAACTACTGTGAAGGTCTGTAAAAAGGTTTGAGTGGAAGCGAGATAGGGCAAGGAGAAATAAATAATGAGAACTGACCAGAGCAAAAAGGTTCCTAAATTAGCCCCTTTTGGGAGGGGCTCACCGGGAGAAGGCTGCCAGTAGGAGCAGCTCAGAAAATAAAAAGATTTATAATACTTCATTGCTGTTAGTACTGTTTTAAAATAGGAGGATAAATGGGATAGAGTTTTGTATGCTGAAATGTCTTTGTGTTTTAAGAAATCACCCTGAATGGCAAAGAGACTGTAAGATCAGACTGCCCTCTGGTCTTGGCCCTTGAAAAAGGAAAACAAGGCAAAGAGAAAGCAAATCAAACATGTTGTTCAGCATGCAGCATAAGATAGCAACGTATGAAATCAGGCAAGGATTATCATGCTGAAATGCAAAGCAATCACAGTTCACAAAATGAGTACATATGATTTGCTAAAGGCTCCTCCCAAGGTAAGGGAGGAAGGATAAAGATGACCTCCCCAAAAGGGAAGAATTTTTGTTGACACAAGGGCCATATATTCAGTTTTAAATAAAACTTTAGTACCTGTGGAGAATGTTTATGTTGCAGTGTGGGGAACAACTGAACAACTGGCCAGTCTGAGAAGGCATCCTTGTGCAAACCTTTAAAGTAATATGTGTACTATGTGTACCTAAAAGCTTTTGTACAATTCGCTCAATTTGCTAAACATTCTCAAATGAGAAAGGTTACTCTGGAGGCAAATGATATAAAGATGTTAGGCTTAACATTAACAGACACTGAAATTAAGAAAGATATTAGTAAGGAGATATTGGAATAAGTAAACAAGTGTTTTCAAGGGTATGGGCCTCTGCTGTACCAGGGAGAGTGAAAGATGCTCCCCCATGAGCATCAAGCTTAAGGAAAGAACACAACTAGTGAGAACTGAGTAGTACCCTCAAAAGGAAAATAAGGAAGGAATCAGCCCAATAACTGATAGTACTGGATTAAGGGCTGTCAATAAGATAACACAGAATTTATACCCTGTGGTAGCAAATCCATATACCTTACTGACTTGTTTAACACCTGAGCTAACCTGGTTCACTGTTTTAGGCCTAAGAGATGCCTTCTTTTGCCTCCCTATCCATGAAGCCAGCCATGAAATTTTTGCATTCAAACTCAAGCTCACATAGTCCATGTGCCTGAAGGCTTCAAGATTCCCCACTCCGATTGGAGAACAGCTTGCAAAGACCCAGAGTCCCAGAAAGCTCCACAAGAGGAAAGGAGGCTGTTGCAGTACGTGGACAATCTTCTAGTAGCTACTCGGATGATGGAAGCGAGAGAAGCATGGACAGTAAGCCTTTTGAATTTCCTAGGACTCCAAGGACACAGAGTGTCAAATTAAAGGCACAGGTAGTGAAACAGAAGGTAATCTACCTGGGGTAAGAAGTGAGTGCGGAGCAGCAGACTTTAAAGCAAAGAAGCCGTATGCCAAACCCTGAAACCCCAGACAATGAAAGAACTCCGAACCCTCTTAGGCATGGTAGGGTAGTGCCAGCTGTGGGTTTATAATTATGGACTGCTCGCCAGACACCTCTATGCTCTTATTGCCAATGGAAACAGAGATCTCCAGTGGACAAAAGACACCACATGGGCCTTTCGCCAGCTAGAGAGAGTGCCCTCATGTCAGCTCCAGCTTTGAAACTTCCAGATGTAAGTAAACCATTCTTTCTATTTTTCCCATGCAAGGAATTGCCCAGGGAATACTGGCTCAGGACTTGGACCCTTACTGAAGGGCAGTTGCTTACTTCTCTAAGCAACTAGATGCAACAGCCAAAGGATGGCCAGGTTGCCTCAGAGCTGTAGCAGCAGTCGTGCTGAATATTCAAGAGGCACGCAAGTTTACCCTGGGACAAAAATGACTGTGCTAGTGTCCCACACAGTGTCCGCAGCACTGGAAGTAAAGGGTGGCCACTGGCTCTCACCACAGAGGTTTCTGAAATGCCAGGCCATCATGGTAGAGCAAGACGATGTAGAGATAATGGTGACTAATATTGTCAACTCAGCTTCTTTTCTCAGTGGACACCATAGTTGCCTAGAGACCACCGAAGCTACCTACTCCCGCCGCCCAGACTTAAGGGACACTCCTCACTCCTCCGGACAATGCAGAGACCTGGTTCACTGACAGGAAAGCGACATTGCAAAGTTCACAGCGACTACCTGCAGAGAGGTAATCGAGTCTGGATCCTTACCAACAGGTACCTCTGCGCAGAAGGCTGAGATAATTGCCCTGACCCGTGCCCTGGAAAGGGCAAAAGGGAGGAAAATAACCATCTACACAGACTCAAGGAATGCATTTGGAGTCATACATGCACATGGAGCCATCTGGAAAGAGAGGGGACTGCTGACCTCACAGGGAAAGAAGAGACAATCCAGCTGCTGGAAGCAGTTCAGCTACCTGAAAAGGCATATTAAGGCACACTAGAGAGTGAGCTTAAAATTGGAGGAAAGAAATGAGCTGGCGGATGGAGAGGCAAAGAAAGCAGCAAAGGGTGAGGTACAGATTTTCCTCGAAGGTAAGACATAATACAATAATACTAACCAAAAGAGACGTACAACTGGAAGGGGTGGGCTACCATTGAAAGAGGGCTAGTAATCCCTTCCCATTTTCGTAGTTACTAGTGAAGGAAGGGCACTAGAAAAAACACTAGGGCCTAACTACTTAGAAGCCTTTTATAGAGTGTGGCTCCTTTTTCGAAATGACCAAGGCTGCGAGTGATAGAGTGCATTACACAAATCTGATTGAAACAATCGTTGTATCGTTGTCAGGAATTTATATGCCACTATCACTCAGGTAAGCCGACAATGTGATCCTTGCCTCCAGACTAACCCCAAAATATGCCCCCGGCCAAAACTCGGTCAGACTGGGAGAGGCCATGGGCCTGTACAGCAGTGGCAAATTAACTTTTCAGAACTCCCAAGGAAAGGGGGGTATCAGTATTTACTGGTATTGATAGATACATTTTCAGGGTGGCCAGAAACATTCCCCACCAGAACTGTCAAAGCTCAAGAGGTGACCAGATTATTTTTATAAGGAATAATACCACGCTTCAGAGTTCCAGCCACGATATCCTCAGATAAAGAATCACATTTCATTTCCAAAATAGTGCAACAGATTAGTAGCTATCTGGGCATAGATCAGGAACTTCACACCCCATACCACCCCCAATCAAGCGGCCAGGTGGAGAGAATGAATCATTTGATTAAGCAGCAAATCATAAGACTGGGGCAAGAAGTTAATCTACCCTAGCCCAAGCTCTTCCACTAGCACTATTGCAAATTCAAACTAAACCTTGAGCTAAAGGAATGCTGAGTCCTTTTGGAATGCCTTATAGAAGACCATATAGAATACAAAGGGAATGTCCAGAATGTCCACCTACATGGTGGCATTAAGCAAACAGCTCAGAGTAATTGAGAAACATGTGGCTGGAACTTGGAGCAGGGAGTTAGATAGCCTGGGGATGATGTATGTGTTAAGTCTCTTACAGAGAGGACTTCGGAACCACAGTGGGACAGACCACTGCGAGTACTTCTCACCACCTTCACTGCAATCAAAATCAAGGAGCAGAATGCCTGGATCCATCACTCTCGGGTGAAGAAGGCCCAGAAACCCCTTAAGGAGTGACGCCAGGAGACAATGAACTGAGATTAAAACTTACTCGGGCAAAATGAGTATATTGCGGTCGGGAGTAGCTCATATTTTAGTTTGTAGAATTGTATTGTGTGTAATCATAACTGAAATTTCAGAACTTGAGAGTACCTCTGTTCAAAGTAATGCTAAATGGCCTTGGTCCCTGGCATTTAATCAGTATACTGGATCCATAGGAAAACCTTCTGAGATAAAAGATTTAAACATATCTACTGTAGTAATCCACGAGAATCAGGTATGTGAGGAGCAAGAATGGCAAGAACAGGAACTGTGGACTCTTCAAGGAATCAGAGGAGAAGAAATCAAAGTAGGGTACCTAAACCTCTGTCAGATACACTTGTGAAGTGTGTCTGAATTTGCAGTGTGAGCCCAGCACATCCCTCTGGCAGGGAGGGATGGTCATAAACAGAAAGCAGTTCCTGTTCCCCATAACAAACATCTAACTGGCATATTAGGGACAAGATTAGGAGTTTTAAATGGAATTGATTCAGAAATACTGGTGAATAAACTGGCCACTGCAGCAGGTGGCCTAACAAAATTGAAGCAGCCTTTATAGTAATCTCTATTAGCATTAGGAACTAGCCAGTGACAGATTTCAAAAGTACTGCCAAAGTAAGGAAGTATGAAAAGGCCGGGGACCAAGACCACAAGTTGATAGTAGAAGCACTTAGTATAGTTCAAGATAATGTGTCTTTAGCTTTCAGTTGTATACAAGCACAGTTATGGATACAAGCAACAGCAGCTCTGATCATATGGGAAAGGGGTGAAGGTAATTTTCCAGCTGAAATTCAAGAAATTGTGTTAGATAATGCAATTGATTTTGAAAGGAACTTTCAATCCTGGCAGACTATGGTGAATTTCACCTATGATCCTGTTTCTAATGTGGCAACTGCCTTTGTGCTTACCATACATAATGCCACTGTTTATGTTATCCATCCCATCATTGCCCTAGGATTAAACCATGAAAAAACAATATCCTTCAGAACATAGAGTGTGGGCACGAAAGATGAATGCAAAGTGGCAGACAGTAAACTTGGAATCCTGCATTACGCGAGAACAGATGGGATTCATTTGTGAAAGCAATACTATTAATGCTCAGGATGTGTGTTTGGACACTGAACAGAGTATTTGTCACTTTGAAATTCATCCAGTCACTGACCAGAAAACTGTGCTCGTATATACTAGAAAAGGGTGTATGCTTGTGTATGCTTGAGAACTGCTTGTGCTTCTGTACAAATTGATAGCAATGATGTTATTCTGTCTAGTAGAAACCATTCTAATCTCTGTATTTGTAATTTTGTTAAGATTATTGGGTGTGATTTTTGGTATTTGGTACCAGTAACATCCCACCAGCTGATTAAAGCCAATTACACAATGTATCACAGACTACCACCTACCCCTAGTGGGATGAACCTTACATTGGTAAAACAATTAATTAAGCACCAAGACCTATTGGAAGGCTTGAAAGGAATCCAAGGAAGCGGAAAGAAAACCTTAATTACTGTCCAACATGATACAAAGGAGATAACCAGAGTTCTACAAAGAATAAAACAAAATATGGATCATTACTGGTGAGATTTGATCTTTGGGTGGTCACCAACTGCAAATGGAATCTTTAATAAGTTGTGCCACCCCACTGTAGTTTTACTAATATTAGTTGGGATAAGCTTAAGATTATCTATTATATTGTTAATTTGGAACTGTAGAATGCTACAATGCTGTACTAACATCTTTGTCAAACGTACATGGTGAAGCACTAAAAGACACTTACTGTCATGAAGGTTTTCATTAAGTAAAAGAATTTACTTATTTCCTAGGAAAGGGGGGAATGAGACAGAGTAAAGATCCATTCTGAATTAGGTGAAGTGTCTAAGAAAGGTGAAAAGTCTGTGAGGCCAAAGCTGAAGGAAAAACTCGCATGCCGAGACAGCAAGGAGACAGAGAAAGAAAAACAGAAAAGACCACAAGGTCAATTTGCCCCAGACTTAGAAATTCCTTTAATAAAGAAGAACAGGTGCTAAATGTCACATGGAATGAATATGTATGAACTTATTGTGAAACTGTATGCATATGCATTTGGAAGGGGGATAAAAGAAGACTCGAGGTCTTCAGAGGTATGCATGACTTGTTGGGGGACTTGCATCCGGCGCGTGCTGTAAATAAACATACTGGGCTTTACAACTTTTATAAAGTTGTGAGGTTTCTTCTTTTCTCCGCAAAACAGAGCGGCTGGCAGAAGTGCCGGCTGATCAAGGACCCAACGGCCGCGCACTGCCCAGTGACGGCACTCTGCCTTGAGTGGTCAGTAAATCCAAACATCCACCTGAGACCAATCACACATCCACCTGTTGCATTCCCCAGCAGCAGATGACCATTGTTTACCTTTTGTTGCTGAGGCCACAGCTTCTCAGAAGGGGGAAAAATCCTAAAGAAAGGATTTTTATGAAAAGATGTCAGTGACCTTTCACCTATACTGCAGGTTCCAAACCTTCATGAAGTCTGTAAGAGCATCAAACCCTCTGCTGTGCACTTTCTAGCTTAAACTGCAACTAAATATAATGGGATTCAAAAACCCAAGTGTTTGTCAAATTTGTTTCCATGAATGAGGAAATTGTAGCTCACCCCTGTTCAGCAGTTCATACTGCCAGTGATTTTAGTGCACTGCAGGCTTGTGAGTGTTTCTCTTAGGACTTTATTTTCACTCCAAGGGATTCCTAGGTGGGTGAGCAGCACTCAGCTGGGAGGAAACTAACTCAGGTTAAGAAACCTGTTCCCCTGCACACAGGCTGTCAGAATAACCTGAAAGTGCTCTACAGTGAGAAAATGGCACCTGGATCCAGCAGGAAGAATAGCAGAAATATTCCCTCAAAGCCAGAACGGGTCTTGGATGCACCAGAGATGTTCAACGACTACTGTAAGTAGGCTACAGGGTTGAGTGCTGGGCATCCAGAACATTCTGCACTGGATTGCTGTTCCTAGGACAGTGTAACTGGGCTATCTGTATTATTTGGTGTAGCCAGGCTAGCACAGACCCCTTCTGGAGTGTCCCTGTGTGGCCTTAGCGGGACAGTGGTCTAGGGCACAGTGTAGATGCCTTGGAGCAGGGTACCTGGCCCCAGCAGCTGGGCATAGTGACACTCAGAAGGCTGCCCCTCACCTGCACGTGTGTGTGCGCACATGTGCACCCACACCTGCTGCAGCAGCACGGGTGAAGGGCAGGGCTCTCTAGCCAAGCATGGTGTGACCTGCATTGCTCTTTCAAATTGTAGAACTGAATCTCATAGACTGGAGCTCCTAGAACTTCCTGGCAGTGGCTCTGGACAACACTGCTACACAGTGCTCTCATACCAGGACCTCAGTGCTGCCTCACCTGAGGATTTAGAGCTGCCTCCCGGCCTTTCCAGGCTAAGTGCAGGTGCTCAGGACTCTGAGGTTTCCTAGCTTCTTGGGAGAAGGTGTTTGCTTCATCTGGACTTCTTGGGGTTTCATTGGAGGAGCCAGGCACAGGCAAATTTCATCTCCACTGTGAGCTCTTCATTCTGCTTGTTCCCATGAAGCTCAAATGCCAACCTGAGCTCATCATTCCTCTGGTTCCTGTAGACCATCACAGCCCTTCCATGGCCTCTCCAGAGAGGAGCAGCTGCACATCTTCAGAGCAGCAGTTGCCGGCCCGCATCCCACCAGGGAGGGAAAGAGTTTCTACCCTTGCTTTCCAAGCAGGTCCTGGTTAATGACCCTTTAAAGTGTTTTCCTGCAGTGCTCTATCATGGGTAGATCTCAAGTGAGAATCAGGTAGAAAGGGTCAAGTCGCCTAGGAAGGGGGACCTTGAAAACAGAAAGATTCTCTGCCTGCTTTTCCTGTCCTTGCTGCAGATTTGGATGGTGTTCTGGGCATTTTGCAGACAGCCTCTCTGTACGGGTACAAGGGCAAGGTGGAAGATATTGCCTAACAAGTGGTCAGTGTTAGGTGCACTCTCCTCTTTCTTTGAATGAAGCCAAACTAGGACTCTGATAGGATATTGCAGATGTTTAAGACTGTCTGCCCTGCAAATCAAGCCGTGCCATTTGACGCTGGCAGGGGGCTATGTAGAAATCATGAGCGGGCCGGGGCTGCTGAGGAACGCGCCTCGAGCTGTTTGTTTTCCAGCATCAGTCTCATTACGTGGTTATGACAATGGGAAGATGCCAGCAGCTCACATCCCAGGCAGCAGACAAAGAACTTAATGTTAAAATTTACTTTAAAAGTTTTTTGACCAATCACACAAAGCAAAAGCATATTGACAGTAGTTCTATCCAATCACTATAAGTACAGGTACGTTTGGTTAAAACAGTGCTTGTTTATTTTGAAGACAATACCTACCAGGAAGCCTTAAAACACAATGCACTGAGCTCCATTATTAAGCTTCAACCTTCCCAATATCTTGCTAGATAAACTTTTCTGTAGCTTGGAGATTTATTCTAGATCAGCATTAATACACAGACCATTGTTCTATTTGTCCTTGCTTTTCTGCAGTTTAAACAATTTTTCTGCTGACCTATCTCACGGCTGCTGCTTGGCTCTAATCACAGTTCTGCTGTATCTGAGACCTGCCTTTTGCAGCTTTCCCAAAACCCTCTAATTTTGTGGATTCCCTCAGAGGACACAGTGTCAGAGCCTCTGGAGAAGCGTGGAGGGCAGGGCTCAGGCAGGCTGTGCCAGTGCAGGATTTGAACTCAAGGCACCAGGAAGCACCAAGGCTGCAGACAGGAACTCAACCCTTCTCATCTCCCTCCCTTGCCAGAGGGAGGCTCAGAGCAGCCATCTCACACCTCTCTAAACCAGTGGGGGCTCTGTCCTTACCAGGTTCCTCGGGCTCCTGGGGATTGTTCCCACAGCTCTCGGTGCCAGGCAAAGCTCCCTCTGCTGCAGCTCTGTCCACAGGCTCCCCTCCTGAGGACTCAGGGGCAACATTAATATTCCCCTTGAAAGAGAAACAGAAAGGAAGAAACCCTTCTCACCACTTAGACAAAACACCTGGTCCAACAACTCCATGGCTCACACGCTTAATCCCTTGTTCCTAACAAGAACTCTAGGCCCCAAAGCCCTTCAACAGTCAGAAAAAATTGACTTCTCAAACACAGTCCAAAAGCTGTCAAAGCTGACAGTGACAGTGTTGAACATGGGGGTGACACTGAACACATGGAATGGCTGCTAAGGAAATCAATTGCTGCTCTGTTCTGTAAGGTTGCATGTCTGACAGCACTAACATCAGTCCTCATGTCACTAATTGCAATGGAAGTAGCACTGTCTTCTTTCTTCAGCCAACACCCCAATCGATGTAATGGTTTCAATGCCTCACCCAAGGCAAGTTGATGTAGAAATAAATTCAATGCACCTCATTTTGCAGGGCCCTAGGGTCTGAAATTGCTATTACAGTTTTTTTTTTAATGATGGGCAAATCTTTTTTCTTTGTGTTTTCTCTTGATGACTTTTTGAACGATAGGTGCTATCACAGTGAGTTGTCTGATGCTACATGGGCCACCTTTAATTTTTGAGGGAATGTCCTGCCAGGCTCTATCTCCACAAATGAGGCAATATTCTGTTGCTAATTGATGTGGGGACTCATCTAGGTCATCTACTCGTCAGCAGTTTCACCCTTAGGGGGCACTGGGGTAGTACAATTGCACCACAAACTGGAGTATCTGTCCTCAGGATGATGGGGAGTAACATTCAACTGTGGATCTCCCTGGTACTGAAACTCAGCACAAAATTCCATCACCAATGAACCAAGAATTCCAATTCTTGAGGTTCAGAAGGTGCTTTAAGAAGATCAGGGGCCCAGTGATGTCAGCTGGTTATGCGATTGGTCTCGTTGGCAGCCTCACACCAATATTTGTCACGATTGGGTATTGGCTGCTCCTTGGCTGGCACAGGCACACCAACCAGATGGGTTGCAAATGATTTGTCTGTGCTGAAATGGGTCAAACACACGGTGTCTGAGCCTGCTGACTTGGCTAAAGCAAGGCAAACATTCATTTTTGGTTGATCTGCAGGCACGTATGCATGCAAAAGCAAGCAAGCAAAATCAACAAGTGCCAGTATATCATTTGATCAAGCTCCATGTTCCTGTTCAGCTGTTTTTTGGCAAAAGCTTCCCCATCTATTTCAGTTCTCAAGCAAATCTTTTAGCGCTTGTTCAGGGACTGGCCAACTATAGGGCACTAAACTGTCCCTCGAACCTTCAATTTTTACAAATTTGGATATCTTAGAATTCTTTGGAACACAATGGACACCACGCTTTTGCTGAAAGAGCTCTATGATACAAACCATTTTCCCAGTCCAAAAATCAACATCAAACTCCAGAATTGTAGCTTTCACAGGTTGAACGGGGAACGTCTGGCATGCACCGTAGCTTCTCCGTGCGGCTCACGTCTGCGTGCTCATTTCCCTGCTGGTGGAATTGTTGGTGTGCTCTTGTGTATGAGATGGTTTCACATCCTTCATCAGGACCCACTTAGGTCCGGCACCTGTGCAAATACAAGCATACCCTTTGCCCCAAGTGATTAGTGAAAATGGTCCTTCAGTTTGTCCTAACTCAAGGTTTCTGATCAAAACTGAAGGATTTTCTTTCAATTTTTCCTGTGTGCTGTTTGAAAAGTGCCTAAAAATTGGAGGATTAGTTCCTGCAAATGAGCTATTAAAAACATAAAGACATATAAAGCTTTGCTCAACCTCATCTGGGGTGTTGCTTGGGCCACTCCCCATTTTCTTGTTGTAGAATGGTTTTAGAGTGTGGTGCGTCCTTTCAACAATTGCCTGACCTGTGTAGGAATAGAGAATTCCAAAATGTGACGAACACTCCAGTCCATCAAAAATGTGGCCAATTTTTGAGCTGTGTATATGGGACCATTTGTCAGTTTTCATCTTGTGGGGGATCAGTTTGGCGAGCTCTGGGCCCAGTGACACTGACAAGGACAAAAGCAAAAGACGAGAGGCGCTCTCTCTTCCCGGGACCAAAGTCCCACAGCTTTAATGGAGAACAGCTCCAGGAGAGAAAGGGAGTGTCCAGGAAAGGAAAGAGGATGTCCAGGGGAGGCAAGAGAGTGTCCTCCTCCTGGCAGGAGACTGTAAATGCTCGGAGAGGGGGGCAGTAGAAAGGAACTGCCATAGTTCAGCATAATAAATCACCACACTGTAGTTTTCTGCATAAATTGCTGCATTTGTTGAAAACAAAATCCTGAAATCTCCCCAAACACAACTGTGCAGTCCCAAATGACACAGTGTGGGAGAAAAACCACTCAACCCTCCTGTATACCCAAGCACCAGGTGTCACAGGGAGTACCAATCCCTGCAACTAGAAAGTCCACACACACAGGCTCACTGGGAAGGGAATATCTCTTGATGAGGGGACAGAGAGCTCACTCTTCTCAACACAACACACACCATACACCACATCGGCATCCACCCACATCATCTTCCTCAAACATTCACACACTGAAAATACAACCACAATTACAACACACAGGAAAAACAGCAGCAATAAAACAGGATTTGCTCAATTCACCCCCAGAATTCCTAGCAGGCCCTTATTGACACAGCAAATCCTTTCTGCCATCAGCCAGACCCAAGCCCAAACTGCACAGGCGTCCGTTGTGCACAGGACATCTCTGTGTGACTTGTGAACAGCCCTTCCCCTGCATACGCCTTATGGGTTACTTTATACAGAGTTAAACGTTCCTTTCTCCACAGTGCCAGCAGTCTTGTCTGTCCCCCACGAGGAACAGCCGAGAGCGGAGGTGCCTCCAGGAAAGGAATGTCCTGGCAGCGCCCAGAGACGTCCAGAGCCCGGATGTTCCTGCTGGAGCAGGGAAGTGTTCCTGCCGCGGTCAGCAAATGAGGTGTGGAATAGAACTCCCCACAGTTAAAGGTAGGAGGTGGTGTGTTTATTACAGCCAGGCACAGGAGGAGTTGTCTCCTGAAGACGTGTGTGAAGAATCACTGGCTCTCTCTCTCATCTCTACTCACCTAAAATATCTTACACATTCATATAAATCCCAAAAAACCTAACACATATTCATTAGATAACACTGCCTACCCTCCTTTGAATTAAAATGTATTATAATTGAGTCCAAAGTTCCTTCACATTTCTGCAGTCTTTCACTTCAAATGGGTTGGTGGGTTTTAAAGTGGGGAATGGTCTCCTTCTGATGAAGGCCAAGATGTCTTCCTCAATTTGACCTCTTTCCTTATGATCTGTTGGCAGGCTTTCACACCCCTTGGCTATAGTTGTAGTTTCGAGGCCCAGCTGCTGGCTACGGTCCTCTTCTTTGTCACAAAGGAATCCGCATCCCATCCTGCTTCTTTAAACATCGTAAAGACAGGCAAGTGATATATTACCCTAGCCTTAACTACCTTATCTGATAAAAATTAATTATCCCTTATTATTTCTACTCTTCTTGCTATACTCTTTCCCCCTAACTAAATCTTGCTAAAATTTTAACTCTTCCAGTTCTTTTAAATCCTGGATTCATGGCCTCATCTCACACACCAGCCATGTGTGAGCCGATGCTGTAACTGGGAAATTCCACTCCTGAGCAGGAGATCCCAGGCCTGGTTCTGAGCTGGAAGGGTGAGAAGGATGAGATGCACGTGGTTTTGCTCCAGGGGATGTCCTGAAAGTGCACTGCCCACCTGCCCCTGCTGCCGAGCACCATGCTCCACCTCCTTCTCCTGCTCAGCAGATTTTTAGGAATCCAGGGCTTGGTATGTATTATTTGCTACTGCAACAAATAGAATGAATTTGCTTTGCAAGCCCAGTTTTGTCCTGGCTTATTTTCTGCATGGGTCTCCTCCTGAACCTGGGACAATGACCAGTAGGGATCTACAGGACACTCCTATTCTCTTGTCAGTAAATTCGGAGAAGTGATTTAAGTATCAAGAAGTCAATAAGTATCAATCAGTAAATCAAATCATTTGGGGGAATATTTAGCCTGTGAGTTTCAGCAAAGTATTGAATATGTCTTAGATCCATGGATACAAACTAGTAAGTGAGATTGCTGGGAGTGCACGTGTTAGGGAAGTGATTCCCCACACACCCAGTGCTGAGATCAAGGATTGCCTCTCTTCTAACCCTTCTAATCCTTCCTGGCAGCAGGAATTGGGCCCTGCTTGGTAACGTTCATTTTGAAGACTTCTGTTGAGCAGGTAAGAATGGTGAAAATGAAATCTTTTCCAGCTGTTTTCCTTTGGTTTACCTGTTTGAGGGTTAAAATTGTGTGCTGCAGGTGTGCTGGGTGTGTGCAGAGCAGTGCAGCCCCAGAAACCCCTTGGCTTGCCCACAGGTTGTCATGCCTTGTTGCCAGGTGTGCCCAGCTGTGGCAGGAGAAGGAGCCCGCAGCGCAGTGGGCACCGTGCCCTGCCCAGCCGGGGCTCTCTGGCACAGAGCAGCAGCAGTGCCAGCACCATTCAACCCGCTCCTGCCTTGGCTTCCCCTGGCACACAGAAGCCTCTGGAAATCAGCACCGCCAGTGGCGTTCCCAGCTGGGAGCAGCTGCTGCTGGCGGGCAGATGCTGCCAGTTCGACTGCTGCCAAAAGGGAAGAGAGGCAGAGATGTACCCGCACCGGAGCTCTTGGCATGTCCAATAAAGGTGCAAATATGTGGAGAGATTTGTTAGGAAGAATTTCAGCTGTGATGCCAACAGTAGCTTCTCTCCTGGCTCTGTGTGTTCTAGACGAGTAATGCAATGGTTGGCTCTGACAATTAAGAAGTAGATGTTATGTGGATGTTCAAATGTGTAGTGATTATATTGTAATCTATCCTCCCATAGTCCTCTTTCCCGTCCCCCTTGTAATAGCCTTGGTAGTCAGGGCATTTGGGGAGGGCTGGCTTGTGACCAGCAGGCAGGGTGTAACAACACCTGGCCTCCAGTCAGGATGCAAGAAAGTAATATCCTCCAATGGATAGCAGAGAAAAAGTTGACTGACAAAACTTTTAGAGGAGCTAAGGGTATAAAAGGCAGAACATCGTTTTTGTAGATGAGCACATGGCTGCTAGTCACAGAGACTCCCAATGCTGCAATTTTTCCTTATTCAGTCCTTTGTTAAGGTTTACTAAACCTTTAAAATTTTAAAAGTGAGAGTCATTTCTCACATGTGCAATGCTGTGGGCCATTGTCTTGTTCTGGTTTCCTTTGCTTGGGTCCCATCTGAGTGCTCAGCTGGGGTACAGGCTGTAGGTGCTTGGGGCACTCCTGGAGTTCCTCTTGGATCCCTGAACCGGGTTTGGCCCATGAGGGGCTTTTGCGCTGCTTTGTGACACAGAAAAACTTCCCAGGCTCTTTTGTGTTTGCTGTAGGGAAGGTTGGTTATTGCTTTGCATAAACTCACAGACCAACATGGAGAGTTTGCTTTGTGATGTCAGGGCATGGTTGCCACCTTGTCATCGTGACATCAGAAGGTTGCCTTGGTGCACAGAAGGCCTGAGTGTCAGAGCAGCCCTGGGCCTTGATCAGTTGAGGAGAACTTTTCTGGTTGGGGTATTTGTCAGTGGGTAGCTGCCCACTGACAAGAGCCTTGTTTCTTCTATTTACCTAACTTTCAAAAATGACAATGTTTCACCATCTGGCCACAGCAGCTTTTGCTGCTTATGGCATTTCTTTTTCCGCATATTACGTTACACACTTTGCACGTAAGTAGAGTTTTCCATTCTACTTAGGTTAGGGTGTATCCTTGCGGCTTTTGTATGTCTTCCTGCTCTTTCTTGGGGGCTGAGTTTCTGATTTTGAAAGACAAAGAGCATTAGGATGCCAGTGGTTTGGTAAAGCTCCTGTCAAGAGGTTCAGGTAAAAAGGAGGTGTCTGTAGCCACAGGGGCAGCATTTGCAAGGGAACCTGCTGGGCTTCCATTCCCTCCACAGGAGAGTCTGGGGCAGCAGAGTCTGTCATTTCCTCAGGTTGCTGGGACAAGCAGGACAACTTCCAAAATGCAGCCTGGGAGGCCTTCTCAGAAGGCCTTCTAAGGACTTTGTAGTTCTCCCCAGAACTCAGGGAAAGCTTCTTTTGTTCCAAATTTTGTAATGAAAGGATTTGACTGTCTATTTTGACCCTTGACTGAGTGCTAAAAGAGTGATTCCCTTTGCAGTGAAGTGCAAACACCAAAGCAGTGAGTGTCTGCTCCTGAGCCTGGAGCTGCTGCTGTGCTCTTTCACAATGGAACTGCCACAGCTCAGGGGGATTTGGGGCAAGCTTTCCTGGGTGACTGTTTTCAGCAACTTAATGGGAATTAGTGCATGCAACTTCTTTTTTTAAAAAAGTACCTGAAAGACAAGAGAACAATAGCTGCTTTATCTGCTGGACAGAACAGAAGCATTGAGTGTTGAAGAACAATTTGCATTTTCTTGATCACGTTTGTATTCATTTACAGGCTAAACAGGCTGAAGTGTAGGCACAACCAAGATTATTGTCCTGATCTCTTGCTGGCTGTGTGAAAGAACTATGTCACCTGGAGGGATGTTGATAAAGAAAAATACTCTCTGTTTGGGTTGACTTCTTCTCTTCTGTGGGATTCAGCAGCCCAGGCAGTTTTCTCACAGCACTTGTTCATTTCCCTTGCCCACTCCAGATCACATGATCCTTGTATTCAGAGGTGCTGATACTGAGGTGAGTGAGAAAGGAACATTCCATGTTCCTGGTGCTTAAGAATTGTAGAGCAAGCTGTGAGCTTGACCTGTGGCAGTAGAGTGTAGAGGGCCAGCTGGGTAGGCTGAAAGAAAATCCATTTCCATGTCTGCAGCAGCAATAACAAAGGCATCGCTGGCTATTTCCTAATTTTCCATTTCAGAACTTTCAAGGAATGAAAAGCTCATTTTGCAGAGAGAATGTTGCTTCTTGATAGTAGCCAGGGCGTAATGTCTAATTCAGAACTATTAGCAATTCTGTTGAATTAGCCCATTTAAATTTAGTCGCAGTGACTTAGAATCCCATTGTTATCAAAGTTTCTGATTTGTCCTTAGCAGAGCTGGTTGTCAGCTAGGGCTGCCCTGCTCCTGCCCTGTCCCCAACGGCTCTGCAAGCACCTTGAGGGGACACAAAGGCTGAGCCAAAGGGTGAGAATTGTACAAGGGGCTGAAAAGAGCTCCTGAGCGCTTTCTGTATTTTGATGATCCCCACAGTGGATTTGGGGCTGAGTCCAGGACCCTCAGGCACTGAGAGAAGGCTGAAGAAGCTGCTCAAGGAGTCAGAAGCAAAACTCCAAGTCCTTTGGAACATCACTGGGCCCCACTGAGGGCAGGGACTGCCAAAGGCTCCCCAGGGACTGCGGAGAGTAGATCCTTGAGGCCAGGATTGCAGGGAGCCAAATGCTCTGAGGAGGGAACTGCAATGCTGAGCAAGATCTGGGCTGGGCTGAGGGAAGCAGAAAGGCCAAGGCCTGAGCCCAGCCTGGAACAGCAGGGCCTGTCCCTCACGGGTGGCTTGGGGTGGTTTGTGGGGCAGTGGGATGTGAGGGGCAGCAAGGACAAATGTCATAAACCTGTGTGACACTGCAGATCCTCAAGGAACCAAGTGGCCAGTGGGACACTGTGGGGCCTCATGAAAACAAGGAGACCATTGTGAAACTCGGGGGCCCCATGGCACCAATGGTCCATGGTGACCTTGTGGAGCCCGTAGTGTCACAGAGGAGCCACTGTGACACAGCGAGGGCACATGGAGTTGAGGGGCCATGGTGACACATCAGAGCTTTGTGGAACCACGACACCATTGTGACATTGCAAGGCCCCATGGAAGCACGGGACCATTGTGACGCTGCAGGAGTAAGGGGAACACTGTGACACTGCAGGGCCTCATGGAACCAAGGAGACCATTGTGACACTGTGGGGTCCCATGAAACCAAGGGAACATGGAACAGGTCTGGCTGGCTGGGCCTCCTGGCAATCACCTGACAGGTCTGGTTGACCTTGGCATGTCAAGGGCTGCTTCTCATCAGCCCGTGAAGCACTGGGGCTCTTGGCTTTCCTTCCTAAGGGAGAGGACTGTCCTTCTCCTCCAGGGGACCACGGCCAAAATTGGTATTCCTCCTCTAAATTTCCTTATATGCACAGACTGTTCTCAGATGAAATCTGCCAGAAGAGACAGGTCTGCCTGCCTTGGCCACCCAGGGGCCACCTCTCCTCCGCCTTTGAAACCCTGGGACCATGTGCTTTTCTTGCTTAGGAAAAAAAAAATCCATCTCAACCAGGTGCCCATGGCCAAAATTGGGAAACTGCCTCTGGAATTCCCTATATCCAAGGACAGCTTCCAGACAAAAGCTGCCAGTACTGACAAGTCTGGCTGGCCTTGGCTTCTGGAGGGCTGGCACTCATCTGCCTCTGAAACACTGGGGCTCTGTGCTTTCCTTCCTAATAAAAAGAACTCTTCTTCCTGTTTAGGTACTCATTGCCAAAATTGATGTTTCACCTCCAAAATGCCCAATGTCCAAGGATATCCCCTAGATGAAAGGTGCCAAGAGAGACAGGTCTGGCTGCCCTTGGCCTAAGGTTGGCCACCCTTCATCTTCTTCCAAAACACTTGGACTTTTCACTTTTCTTTCCTATAGGAAAAAAACCACCCATCTTGACCAGGTGCCCATGGCCAAATCTGCCATTCTACCTCCAAAACTCTGTACATCCAAGAATTGCTCCCAAGTTAAAACTGCCAGGACAGACAGATCTGGCTGCCCCTGGCCTCTTCAGAGCTGCCTCTCACCTACTGTCCAAACACTGGGGCATAGTGTTTTCCTTCCTATGGCACTGAACAGTCCTTCTTATCTGTGCAGAAATGATAAAAAATGGGATTCCACCTCCCAAAATCCCTATATCCAAGAGTTGCTTTCAGACAAAAGCTACCAGGACAGAGAGGTCTGCCTGGCCTAGGCCTCTGATGACTGCCTTTCATCTGCCCCTCAAACACCAGTGTTTTGTGCTTTCCTTCTTATCAAAAGTACGATCCTTCTTCTCTAGGTGTCCATGTCTGAAACTGGGATTCCACCTCTAAAATTCTGAATATCCAAGGGTTGCTCCCAGGCAAAATATGCCAGTACCATCAAGTCTGGCTGGCCTTGGCCTCTGGTGACTGCCCCTGCAACACTGGGGCTGGGGTCTTTCCTTCCCATGGAGATCCCTGGGACACTGTGGGGACCTCATGGAACCAAGGGGATCATTGTGGCACCACTGGAGCCCATGGAACCAAGGGGCCATGGTGACACAGCGGGGCTTCATGGAACCCAGAGACCATTATGACTCTGTGGGGCCTGATGGAACCATGGAGACCCTTCAGGGCCTCATGCCGCCAAGGGGGCATTATGACACCTCAGGGCCTCAGGGAAGCAAGGGACCATTGGGACACTGTGGGGCCCCGTGGAACCCAGGGAACATGGACCAGGTCTGGCTGGCTTGGCCTCCCAGGGGCCGCCTGACAGGTCTGGCTGATGTTGAGATGTCAAAGGCTGCCTCTCCTCAGCTCCTGGAGCACTGGGACTCTGTGTTTTCCTTGCTATGGAAAAGAACCATTCCTCTTTTCAGATATGCATTGCCAAAATTGGTACTCTCCCTAAAATTTTCCTATATGCAAAGGTATCTCTCAGAACAAAATCTGCCAGCTCTGGCTGGCCTTGGCCTCTGGTGGTCACCTCTCATCTGCCCCTGAAACAGTGGAGCTCTGTCCCTTCATTCCTATGGAAAAAAACCAGAATTCTTGTCCAGGGACCATGGCCAAAATTAGAATTAGGCCTCCCAAATTCTGTATATCCAAGGATTGCTCCCAGACAAAAGTAGCCAGGACAGACAGGTCTGGCTGGCCCTGTCCTCTGGTGATTTTTTTGGGTTATTAGCTGAATGTTTTAATTTGAAAACACCTTGGAGAGGGCCCAGAAATCTCCCAAGGAGGAGTTTTGAAGCCTTGGGCAGATGACTAGTACATATGGACAAAGGAGTTCTGTTCTCTGTGCTGTTGTGGTGGTTTTGCATAACTGAAGTACTGTTCTAAGAGAAGCTGCTAGCAGTTTCCTCTGTGTCTGACAAAATAACCAATCAGTAATTAGCTATGAGAATTGACAATCTGTTAAACGACTAAGGAAACTGTGCACACCTCTGTGAAGACAGATGCTAAAGATCAAAAAATCTCTGGGGTTCACCCGCAAGCCCCAGGCAGGGGGAGGAGAAGCCATCAGCCCCCGGCCGTGCTGCTGCTGTGTTCTGGCCAGGCTGCTGAGATCCTGGCCCTCCCCCCAGCACGGCCCATCCTGACACAGCCCCAGAGCAGCCACTGCAGAAACCTCCATTGTAAAACAGCTCCAGCCACAAGCACCGAGCCCGGCCAGGGTCACAGAACCATCTGCAGGTCCCGGGTGAGATATGAACTTTTTCAGTGCTTCCATCCTCCCTCGAGTGAGAGAAAAGGACAAAGTGCAGGCTCATAGAGAAGCAATATGAAGACACCAAGGTCACTGAAGAGGAAGTTGAGTCCCTGATGGGAGGGATGAGGAGATGCCCTGATCTGGGGGCTGAAATCCTCTTGTAAAGCTATGGAGAAGGATGTAATTGATACATCAGACTCTCTTTTTCCCTCTAACGCACTAAAAAGTATGAGGAAATTACTTATTCAGTAAAGCCTTCTATGGTAGAAGCTCTCTGGCCACAGTGAGAAACACAACTTTCCCAGGCATTGTTTTGGAAAAGCCTTTGGAGAAGATCAGAAAAATGAAAAAATTCTTAGCTTAACCTGCTGCATTTGATATTTTAAAAAAGTTGAATGTTTTATGGAGATTTGTTTCCCAAAGGGTGGGTTCTTAATTAGCCAATGGTGATGGTGTTTGGATTGGAGGACCATTTAGGTCCACCTGTAGCAAACTGGGGTATAAAAGTATGGGTTTCTTAATAAAGATTATTGATCAGCCTTCTGTGAATCATTGAGTCAATGTCTATTATTACCCGTCTGGGAGCCCTTAACGTGAGAAACATCCATGCTAAAGTAAGCAAATGTTGAAGTAGCTGTGATCGCATGAGAAATTTGAACAGAGAAAGAGAGAAGAGTGTTGAGACCCTGTGCCCTCATGAAGAGAAGATCTCTATTCAGAGATGAAGATGATTTCAGAAATACATGAAGAGGACTTTTGCTCTTCAACAGCTCATCTTTAAAATAATACCCCATAAGCAGACATGGCTTATGAACACAGCTGTGGGAAAAGTTGTGGAAAAAATGGGAGGGACTTCACAATTGCAGATTTGCCGGGCCGCTGCTATTCACTGAAATTGAGAGCAATGAAAGAATTATTTTCTTATAGAGAAGTCTCCATAGAATGAAGGAGAGACTCCTCTCCCCAAGAGAACTGAAGAAAGGCTCTTATAGAAGTGGTAAACTGACTGAAACCTTTAGGTTTTGTCTCATTACATTGTCAGTAACAAAGAAAAGGTTTTAGAGAGAGAAGTATTCTAAAAGTTTTGTTCTGATTCTTATTTCTCTTTCTTTGAGTTACTATTAATAATCTTTTCTTTATACCCTTTAAAAGTTTTGAGCCCACTTTGCCTTTCTCCTAATTCGATCTCACAGCAGAAAATCAGTAAGAATATTCTAGTGAGTGTACAGGTAATACGCCAACACTTAACCCACCACACTAATTGATGCATTGGCTAAGAAATCTCATATTGGTGATCCAAAACCACTACAGAGAACTTCCTGATGAACTGCATGAGAGCAGAGGGAAATCAAGGAAGAGCCATGGTTTGTCAGTACTTGCTTGATCCTAATGAGCAATGTGGTGCATTTGGAGCTGAGCCCTGGAACCTCAGGGCATGAGAGGAGATTGCACAAACCTTTACAGGAGTGAAAGTCAGAGGAAACACTCAAAGTGTCTGAAAGCATGAATAGGTCCCACTGAGGTCCATCCCCAACGCAGGCTCCTCCTGGACTCCTTGGAGGAGTGAGTTGGAGGTCAGGATGGCACTAAATGCTCTAAGAGACTCAGTGTGGAAAGGAAATTCCAAAGTACCTTAAAAACCTTGAGTATCTCAAGTCATTGATGAGCCCCACTGAGTGTCAGTACAAAGCTCTCAAGGGACTCATTAAAGCAGAAAATTGGGGCCATGATTGCAGAAACTTCTGATAGAGTTTGTATGAAAAGTGAAACACCAAGTACCTTAAAATAACTGAAGTACCTTGAGGCATTAATGAGCCCACTGAGTGTTGTTACTGACAAAGGCTCTCAAGGGACACAAAGCAGATAATTGGAGGCCATGTTTGCAATAAACCTCCCAGAGACTCCAAGTCATAAGCAAAACCCAAAGTCCTTTGAAAAACTCTGTGAGCATGAAGGAGCCCCTAGGGCCATTCCTGAGCAAGGCTCCCCAGGGACTCCTTCCAGCAGATCCTTGAGGCCACTGGGATGTGGGCTAGGGGGGATGCTGAGGGCAGGACAGGGGTCTGACAGTGCCCAGCCTGGCTGGGGCTGTGCCAGGAGGCCCCAGGGCCTCAGGACAAGGTGTCTCCTCACAGCCCTTGGTGGCACAGACCCTGCTGTGCCCCAGGGCACCAAGACTTGGCTTCTCTTTGTCCCCACCTGTCATCACTGCCTCCAGTTCTCTGCTCTGCCTGGGGCCTGGGGACACTTTCTCTGTTGTGTCCCTGAGTGGGACCCATTAACACTTCAAGAAACTTTGGAGTTGGATTCTGCCTTGGAGTTCTGGAGAGGTTTCTTCAGCTCCTTCTCAGGGACTGATATTCAGGGTCTGAGCACAAAGCCCCAGAGGCTCAATAAAGTCTCTGTGCTGTGTCTGTGCTGCTGAGCTGGGCTGGGCTTCTGGCACAGAGGCAGCTCCTGGTAACCAAGCAGAGCTTCAAAAGCACATTTCTCTTGATGAGCAGCTGTTCTGCCAGCCCAGCAGGGCTGGGGCACTGCCTGCAGCCACCCTGGGCACAGCACAGAGGCACAGAGAGCTTCAATCAGTCAGGGCTGGGAAGGAGAAATACCTGGGGCAGAATCACTGCCAGCCAATAGCACAGGAACCTCTAGCTGCAGGACAATGCAGCTGCAGCTCCTGGAGCCATCTCCTAAAGCTGGAACATCCCAATGCCTACAGACTCTCTGAGTACAATTCTGAGTATTTCTGGTGCAGGGGAGGTGAAATGCTCATGAAGCTCTGACATGCTTAGGGGTTCCAATCAGTCAAGGAGTATTTCCAAGACAAGGATTTTGATAAGAACGTGGAAATTTCCAAAGATTTTTTATTCCATTTCATACTACTGAACAATGGCAGGGAAGGGGGTATAAATATTAAAGACTGATTATGAATTTTGACTAGTGTCTGAGACATTCGTACTGTTCCTACTAGTGATCAATAGGTTCACAGGAGATCCCTAATGTGCTTGCAGCCACTCTGCCCATGGACAGCACCAGCATCACTTTTGCTCTTAACCATCAGGCTCAGTCTGAGCTGTCCTTTCTCCAGGCTGCAAACAGAACCTGCCCCCAGCCAGTGCCCTGCAAACAGGCAGGGTTCTGTCAGGCCGAGGAGAGTGCATAGAGATTTGGGGTCTGTCAGTACTGGCAGGGAGAGATCAGGCACAGGGAAACACCTGCAGGAGGAAAATCTCCAGGAAGCAGAGAGAAGATCAGGCAAGGAGAGAAAACAAAGCCCAGCAATGCTGAGGCAGTGAGAGTTTAGAGATGTCCACAGGATCCCCTCCAGTGCAGCCCCTCCCTCTGATCAAGCCCCCTCCCTCCTGTGTCCCCAGCCAAGCCTCTGCCCTCAGGGCTGGGGCTCCAAGGCATGCAGCCCCTCCTGTGCAGGCAGAGCTCTGCAGCAGAGCCATGGGGCAGCTCTGCAGCCCCGGGCCCAGTTCCCTCTGCAGAGCACAGGGCTGGGACCAGCTGCCTGGCACTGGGGGCTCTGGAAGGGGGCACAGCTGGCTCAGGGTGACGCTGTCCCCAGTGCCTGGCTCTGGGCAATGCTGTCAGTATAGCCAGGGAAGGATCTGCGTCTCCCTTCATCCAATGCCAGCATAAGGACACTTGGAAGTCTCCCTGAGATTTCAGTCCAAGCTAGGAGCTTCAATCCAGGGTGCAAACCTGTCCTAGAGCATCTCTGAGTTATAAGATGGATGGAAAAAGGCAGAGGTGTTCTGACACTGAAAATGCTGCTGGGTTGTTGAAATGAGCAACGTGAGTCCTTGGCTACAAATGTGGAGCTGGACTGTAGGGGATCCATCTGCTCTCAGCAGTACCTGGTGACATTTTAGGGGAAGCATGGGAAGGTGGTTTCCCTCCACCTGGGAAAGGTTAAAGCTGAGAGAAACTCTGAACAGGTCAGAATGACAGACCATCGCCCCTCACCACTCATCACTTTGCCGCCCAGAACTTGCTCTGTTGTCCCTGAGTGCAGTAAAAATATTGAGGGTTTCTGATATCCAAGAATACCAGGAGAGACATGGGGGGAGCTCAAAAACAAAGACTTAAACACAGCAACATGTTAATTTTCAATAAAAATAATCTGTGCCTGTTACAGAGGAGGATTTGTAGGAAATGGCTTTGGTTTTGGTTAGAGGTATCTCCTCTAACTCTGCACTGTCCTTTGTCCGTGAACAGATCCCCATGTGCAGCCCCAACAAATGTCCAACAGCAGCTCCATCACCCACTTCCTCCTGCTGGCATTGGCAGAAACGCGGCAGCTGCAGCTCCTGCACTTCTGCCTCTTGCTGGGCATCTCCCTGGCTGCGCTCCTGGGCAACGGACTCATCATCAGTGCCATAGCCTGCAGCCACCACCTGCACACGCCCATGTTCTTCTTCCTGCTCAACCTGGCCCTCAGTGACCTGGGCTCCATCTGCACCACTGTCCCCAAAGCCATGCACAATTCCCTCTGGAACACCACGGACATCTCCTACACAGGATGTGCTTCTCAGCTCTTCTTCTTTCTGTTCTTCATTGCAGCTGCATTCTATCTTCTAACCATCATGTGCTACGACCGCTACGTGTCCATCTGCAAACCCCTGCACTACGGGACCCTCCTGGGCAGTAGAGCTTGTACCCACATGGCAGCAGCTGCCTGGGCCAGTGCCTTTCTCAATGCTCTCCTTCAAACGGCCAATACATTTTCCCTGCCCCTGTGCCAGGGCAATGCCCTGGGCCAGTTCTTCTGTGAAGTGCCCCAGATCCTCAAGCTCTCCTGCACACACTCAAACCTCAGGGAATTGGGGCTTCTTGCTGTTAGTGCCTGTTTAGCATTTGGTTGTTTTGTGTTCATGATTTTCTCCTATGCGCAGATCTTCAGGGCTGTGCTGAGGATCCCCTCTGAGCAGGGATGGCACAAAGCCTTTTCCACCTGCCTCCCTCACCTGGCAATGGTCTCTCTGTTCATCAGCACCTCATTTTTTACCTACCTGAAGCCCCCCTCTATCTCCTCCCCATTCCTGGATCTGTCAGTGTCAGTTCTGTACTCGGTGGTGCCTCCAGCCTTGAACCCCCTCATCTACAGCCTGAGGAACCAGGAGCTCAAGGCTGCAGTGAAGAGACTGATGACTGGATGGTTTCAGGACCGTTAAACTGATGGTCAATTTCTGCCAATCATTTGTAATAAAAGTAATCTTTGATACTTCTTCTTGGTTTCATTTTGGTGGTCCTTTTTCTTAGTTTTTCTTCTTAATGTTGTCCACAAAGTAATGTTATATTTTGTGACATAGCTCATTTTGTTTCTCTCCACCTTCCCTGTGACCAACAGACTCTGTTAATGAAGGGCTGTTCGCTTGGTGGCTTTAAATGAACTAAAGGATCTCCCAGCCCAGTGTTCTGCAGAGATGCCCTTTCATTGCCTTCTCTGGAGCTGCAGCAGCAATGTCTGTGTGCAGAGCTGGGGGCAGATCAGTGCTGGCCCAGCAGCTGAGCCCAGCAGCAGCAGCACTTGGTGTTGCCAGTGCTGCTGCCATGGCCCTGTCCCACTGCCCTGGTGGCCCCAGTGTTGCTGCAGGGCCTGAGTGCTCTCGAGGCCAGGCACAGTCCTGGGGGTGAGAGTGCCAGGGCTGCAGCAGGGACAGGCCATGGGCACTGCTGGGGCAGCACTGACGCCTCAGGCCAGGGCCTGGGGGCTCCAGGCTCCTTGCCCAGGCTCTCTCAAGAACACGGCCAGGCCAATGCTCAGCACAGAAAACCCCCGTGAGCAGCCCCAGGCTGGCCGTGGGCAGGCTGGGGGCAAACAGCGTGGCTGGGGCTCTGCAAGGGCCCTGGGGGAGATAGGAATGAGCAGCAGAGCAGGGGCTGCTCCATCCCCAGTGTGCTGGACGGCCCAGGGCAGCATCCCAGAGCGTCCTGATGGAGCTGCCAACAACATCCCCCCTCTGCAGCCCTGGCCTCTCCCCCAGCTCACACAGGTGCCCCATCCTTGCAGGCACAGACACAGCAGCTCCTGTATGCATTGCACACAGCAGGTGGGAGCACCCTCATGCTGTTGCTCTGGGGACATGAACCTGAGGGAGTACAAATGCAATCAGCCCCTGGGGATAGCAAGAGCTTGGGAACTTGAACACCTTCCCCCATTTCTGGGGCTGAGTCCTGTGGCAGCTGCAGCTGCTGCTGTGCCCTCTGGGCTGAAGCTGTGGGGCCAGTGCCCAGAGAAGCCTGCCCTGAGCAGAGCTGTGGGTCCAGAGCTGGCTGGCCTGGGCTGTGGAGAGGCCCTTGGTGCTGCCCAGAGCTCAGGGCAGCTGGCAGAGCTTGCAGGGAGCTGGGCTGGGCTCCGAGAGCCTGGCCCAGAAACCATCAGTGTCCATCTCAGCCTGGCTGAGCGTGCAGGGGCAGGAATCAGGCCAGGCCTTGTGGGGCAGGGCCAGCACCTGTGCAAGGCATTGAAAACAGGCAAGTGGCCCAGAGAGGAGGCTGCTCTGGGCCCTTGGTGGCAGGGACAGATCAGGGCAGGGGCTCAGGATATGTCACCACCTGCCTTTGTTCCTGCTGGCTGATGCGCTCCTGTCAGACTTTGACAGGCAGATCCTGTCCCTCCCTCAGTGCTCAGAGCTCTTCCTGGCCATGGGCACTCACATGTGGGGATGTGCAATGCCAAGGGCAGGAGCATGAGGCAGTCTCTGCCAGGCTACTGAGCCGGGACAAGGAGGCAATGAGGCCCCAGCCCTGCAAGGGTCACTTGTCCCCTCCTGGCCTCAGGCCCAGGCCCAGCAGCCATGGTCAAAATGCTGCCCAAGTTGGCTCTGTCAGGGCTGTCTTGCAGCTGCTGCCCATCCCTGTGCCCTGTGCAGCCCAGGCTGTCCTACGGTGTCCCTGCCTTGTGCCTCTGCCCCTGCAGGCTGTTGTTATTCCCTGGCTGCCCCACCTGGCTGGGCCCTTCCTTTGCTGACAGCTCTGCCTCCTGCCTGCCTCTGCCTTCCCGCACAAAGCCTTGGGCTGCTCCAGGCTCGTTCTGATGGACGTGCTGCACCACAGCCCTGCCCTGGCAGGGAAATTCCCTTGTTTGGTGTCCAGTCTGGGCCTCCCCAACTTGGCAATAATTCTTCCTTTCTCCAGCTGTTCTTTACTATGCCAAAAGAATCCACCATCTCTGAAACCACCATTCAGTCACTCCCAGGGCTCTTCTCTGCTGTCCTCAGTCTCTGCCCCACTGAGCACAGAGCTCGTTTGTCCCTATACAATGGTCAAATTCCTGATGCCAGCAGCACCTGGACAAGAGGGACAATTCTTTTCTATTGGGAGGAAACCAGAGAACCCCAGGGTTTGAAGGCAGATGAGAGGCGGTCACCAGAGACCAAGGCTAGCCAGACCTGTCTTTGCAGCTGTTGTCTGAAAGCAGCCTTTGGATATATGGGGAGTTTTGAGGGTGGAATTCCATTTCAGCCACGGTTCCTGGACTGGAATGGCAGTTCTCCATAGGAAGGAGAAGGGTGGAGTCCCAGTGTTTCAAAGGCTGATTAGAGGCAGCCCCAAGGAGGCCAAGGCCAGCCAGACTTGTTGTCAGGGAAGAATGCTTGGACAGACATAATTTGGGAGGCCAAAGCCCACTTTTGTCTATGGGCATCAGGACAAGAAGACAGTTCTTTTCCACAGGAAGGAAAGTACAGAGCCCCAGTGTTTCAAAGGCAGATGAGAGTTGGCCCTCAGGAAGCCAAGGCAACCTGGACAGTCCTGGCAGCTTTTGTCTGGGAGCTATTCTTGGATATAAGGAATTTTAGAGGTGGATTCTCAATTTTGGCCATGGAGGCCTGGATGTGAAAGATGTTTTTTTCCATGGGAAGAAAAGCACAGGTCCCCAGTGCTTTGAAGGCAGATGAGAAGTGGCCCCCAAAAGGCCAAGGCCAGCCAGAGCTGTCTGTACTGGCAGGTTTCATGTGGGAACAATCTTTGCATATTAGGAAATTTGGAGGATGAATCCTATATTTGGCCATGAACCCCTGGAGGAAAATGACAGTTTTTTCCCACAGGAAGGAAAGCACGGAACTCCAGGGCTTCAGGGGGTGATGAGAAGTGACCCTCAACATGCCAAAGTCAGCTGGACCAGTCATGCACTCCCCAGGAGGCCCAGCCAGCCAGACCTGTTCCATGTTCTTGGATCCTTGGGGCCCTGCAGCATCACAACGGTCCCTTGATTCCATGAGGGTCTGTAGGATCACAACAGATCTTTGTTTCCATGAGACCCAGTGATATAACAATGGTCTCCTTGGCTCCACAGTGACACAATGGCCCCTTGCTTCCATGAGGCCTTGCCGTGTCAAAATCGTTTCCTTGTTTCCATGAGACTGTGCAATGCCACAATGGCCCATTGGTTCCATGAGGTCACAGAGTCTCAAAATAGCCCCTTGATTGTATTGGGTTCCCCGGGATCATAATGCCTCCTTGGTTCCACCAGGTCTGGATGTGTTACACCGGTCCCTTGCTTCCATGGGAACCAATAGTGTCACAATGCTCCCTTGCTTCCATGAGATCTTGCAGTTTCACAGTGGTTGCCTTGGTTCTGTGAAGTTCTGTGGTGTCACAATGGCCCCTTGGTCCCATGGGGACTCAGAGTGTCAGAATTGTCTCATTGGTCCATGAAGCCCCTCAGTGTCACAGTGGTCTCTTTGGGTTCCGCAGTATCACAATGGCACCTTGGTTCCGTGAAGCCCTGAAGGACAGAATGGCCCCTTGGTTTCATTGCGCTCCTCACTGTCACACAAGTTCTCAGTTCCATGGAGCCCTGCAGTGTCACAGTGCTCTCCTTGGTTCCATGGTGCCACACAGGGTCACAAGGGCCCCTCAGTTCTGCAAGGCCCCATAGTGTGACACAATGGCCCCTTGCCCCCATGAGGCCGTGTCACAATGGTCTCATTGGTTCCGCAATGCTCTGCAGTTCCTCAATGGCCCTTGAAGTGTCATAATGGTCTCAATGGGTTCCCCTGCTGGCTCACAATGACCTCCTTGGTTCCATGAAGCCCCATTGTGTAACAATGGTACTGTTGGTTCCACAGTCAGGATGGCCCTATGGTCTCACAGAGCTACACAGTCCCTTATAGAGCCCCATGGCCCCTTATGGAGCCTCACAGGGTCACTGTGAACCCCTTGATTCCATGAGGCCCTGCTGGGCTACAATGGCACCTTGGTTATACAAGGCCCTGAAGTGGCCCCTTGGTTCCAGTGGGTCCTGAAGTGTCACATCAGTCTCCATGTCTCTGTGAGGTCCCATAATGTCACAATGGACTGTTGATTCCATTAGCTTTTGTACTGCCAACAACAGCCAACAACAGTCTCCTAGGTTCCATGGTGTCACACTGGACCCTTGGTTTCATGGGGAGTCACAGTGTCAGAAGGTTCCATGAGGCCCTGCAGAGCCCCTTGATTCAATGAGGCCTCAAAGTGTCACAGTGGCCTCCAGGATTCAACGAGGCCCTGCAATGTCACAATGGACCTTTGCTTCCATGTGTTCCAGCACTATTCCGTGAATCCTTAGTTCCATGGGGCCCTGTAATGTCACAAGGGACTCCTTGGTTCCATGGTGCACCACAGTGTGACAACTGCCCCTTGGCCTGCACACACCGCATAGTGTCACAATGGTTCCTTGCTTCCATCAGGCCTTGTAGTGTCACAACGGCCCCTTGTTTCAGTAAGGCCTTTCATGTCACAGTGGTCTCCATGATTCCACAAGACCTTGCAGTGTTACAACAGACCATTGGTTTCACTGAGCCCCACAGTGTCACTGTGATCCCCTTGGCTCCACAAGGCTTTCAAGTGCCACAATGGCCCTTTGGTTTCACAAGGCCTCAAAGTGTAAAAATGGCCTCCATGGTTTCATGAGGCCCTCCTGTGTCACAATGGACCTTTGGTTCCATGATGCTCCAGAGTGTCCCAATGGTATCCTTGGTTCCATTGCACCCTTCATTACATGGAGACCCACAGTGTCCACTGTAGTCCCCTTGATTCCAAGAGGCCCTGCCATGCTGTAATGGCCTCTTGGTTCCAGTGGGTCCCAAAGTGTCAGAACAGTCTTCGATGTTCCATGAGGCCCCAAAAAGTCACTGTGGTCCCCTTGGTTCCAAAGGGCCCCACAGTGTCACAATGGCCCCTTGGTTCCAAGAGGCTTCTCAGAGTCACAATGGTCTCCTTGGATCCGCAGTGTCACAATGGAACATTGGTTCAATGTGGCCTCAATGTGCCAAAATGGAGTTTGGTTCCATGGGGTTCCGCTGTGTCAAAATGGACCCTTTGTTCCATGAGTTTGCTCAGTGTCACAGCTGGATCCTTGGTTCTGTGAGGCCCCACCATCACCAAATCTCCAAAATATCTGAATAAGACTCATTAACACTATTTTGCTATTTAAGAGGGGGTCATTTATTCAGGCCAGAGGTCTAGAGAGGAATAACTCCTAATCTTATGTGGACATGTAATTCTATCAGTGTCACTAAATGTGTATTACAATTTATCCATTACCATAAAGTTCCCCACCCCAAGTTCCCAGATTCAGTCATTTTTCTATGATGGAATTCTTGAGCCAGATGTCTTCTTCTCTTCCAACCATTTCGGCTGGGAAGAAAGCCCCTGAATGGCTTGTTCCTGTGCTAAAAGTTTACAGGCACAGTAAAAATTGAATTAACAATTTTGGTATCAGCCCAAGGCCTTGTGTGGGCAGGCAGAGGCAGGCAGGAGGCAGAGCTGTCAGCAAAGGAAGGGCCCAGCCAGGTGGGGCAGCCAGGGGATAACGACAGCCTGCAGGGACAGAGGCACAAGGCAGGGACACCGTAGGACAGCCTGGGCTGCACAGGGCACAGGGATGGGCAGCAGCTGCAAGACAGCCCTGACAGAGCCAACCTGGGCAGCACTTTGGCCATGGCTGCTGGGCCTGGGCCTGAGGCAGGAGCAGGAGACAAGTGACCCTTGCAGGGCTGGGGCCTCATTGCCTCCTTGTCCCTGCTCAGCAGCCTGGCAGGGGCCGCCCCATGCTCCTGCCCTTGGCATTGCACATCCCCACATGCCAGTGCCCATTCTTGGAAGAGCCCTGAGCAAGGAGGGAGGGACAGGATCTGCCTGGCCAAAGGCTGGGGCTCAGACCTTGGCCCTTTGCATTCCTGAAACACATCCAGGTTTGCTCAGCACCAGAGACACCTTTGCCTTGCTTGTCCCCAGCTGTCATTACTGCCTCCAATGTTCTGCTCTCCCTGGAACCTAGGGACACTTTCACATGAGCTGTGTCCCTCAACAGGACCCATTAAAAATTAAAGAAAATTTGGACTTTGAATCTGATTTTGAGCTCTTGAGAAGTTCTTTGAGCACACTCTGAGGGACTGAGTCTGATGCAAGAGCACTGAATCCCCAGAGGGTCATTGAAGTCCTTGTGCTGTGTCTGTGCTGCTGAGCTGGGCCGGGCTTCTGGCCCAGAGGCAGCTCCTGGCAAGGGCAACGCTGCAAAGAGACAGCTCTGGCCAGGAGCAGCTCCTGTGAACAGCCAAGCAGGGCTGGGGCACTGCCAGGGCCCCTCAGGCACATGAGCAGGGCACAGACAGAGCTCACAGGGGCTCAGCACTGGCAGGGGCTGTGGGATGGCCCCAAGGTCAGAGCAGCACCTCTGTGGCTGTGTCATAGAGGCACAGAGCAGCTGTGATGTCAGCAAGGGGCTGTGTGACAGCACAGAGTGGGATGTGTGAGGTCACAGGTTGGGCTGTGTGACAGCACAGAGGGGAGTGTGATGTCACAGAGCTAGTTGTGACATCATAGAAAGTGGCTCTGTGACATCACACTGTGGGTTGTGACATAGATATGATAGCATAGGGCAACTGTGTGATGTCACAGAGAAGGCTGTGATGCCACAGGGTGATTATGACATCACAAATCTGCTCTGTGACATCACATATCAGCTGAATGGCATCATATGGAGGCTGTGTGACATAACAGAGTGGTTGTGTGACATCATAGGAGGCTGTGTGACATCACAGGTAGCACGTCATATCACAGGGGCTATGTGATATCACAGGGGATGTGTGACATCACAAGGATGCTCTGTGACATCACAAGGATGCTCTGTGACATCACAAGGGCAGTGTGACATCACAGGTGGTTGTGTGGCATCACAGGGGCTGTGTGAAATCTCAGGGGCTATGTCACATCACAGCGGCAGTGTGACATTGCTGGAGCTGTGTGACATCACAGGGGCCGTGTGAGGTCACTGGGGAGGTCACTCTGCCCCAGCCCGCCTCACAGTTCCCCCCAGAGCAGTCCAACCCTGCTCATGCACAGCGGGGTCCCCTGTTCCCCCGGGTCCCCCTGCCCCCGGCCCTGCAGCCTCCCCCAGATGATGTTCCACGAGATCGACGCCAGAGCCTGACATGGGGCCGGGGGGCCGGGGCCCTGGGGGTGGCACAGGGGGACAGGGACCCCCCGGCAGCATCCCCCTGTCCCCCAGGGCCAGAGCCTGGGCCAGGGCTCATTCACCTTGTTAGAGATAAATATCATATAATTGGCTTTTTGAAAATATTAAAATGAATTTTCTAGTAGGAGTCCTAGTAAAATATATGTATTGTTTAAGTGGCTTTGCCCCGATCCTAGTATTTCTAAATGGGCTGCAACTGTGATGTCCTTAATTGGGTGGCAGCTGTGGCTAATGAAGATAACTAGGATAAAAGGGGGTGGGCTGGCCAGTCAGGGACAGCCTTGGAGGAGCGCTGACAATGAAGCAGGAGCAACACTGCTGTGAAGCGCTTTGTGTGAGAAAACCACCCAGAAGGTACGGGACTTTAGAAATATGGTAACAACAATAAGGAAACAACAGATTTTATATGTGGGATGTTAAAGTGACTTTGTTCTAAAGATTGTTTTTATTTCTGTTGTTAATAAGGCTCAGTGAAATAGCTGCTTGTGTTAAACTGCCTGCTTGGATGGGATAACATCCAATGCACACAGGATGAGGACACCTGTTCAGATCTGCCAACTATCAGCACTCCCCGTCTGAAGGCCGAATGGACCAAGGCCAAAAATTGGAGGTGATAAAGAGAAGGAGCCTAAACCACAGCCAAGAAACACACATGCTCTGAAAAGGCAGACCCAAACAGGGGCCATGTAAAATCGTTCCAGGAGTATGTAAAATAGTTTATGGATATGCATGAGGGTCTATGATTATGCAACAGACTGATGTAAGGGGAAAGGTATTTCAGGGGATCCCTGAAGGTAACAGGGTGCTCCTGGCTGAGTGCCAAGATGCACCTGGCCATAATAACCTTTGCTACATGGTCCTGGTCTCCCACTGTCCTTTATTAAACTTTTTACATTTTCACAGGGGAATTAATGTGTTTTTCACAAATGGAATCTCACAGAAACAAGGGTCAGTTGTTAAGCCAAGGCTCTGCTTTGACCAAGTGGGGCCTCATGGGACACAGGTGCCACTGGGACATTGCCAGGTCTGGTAGGAACAAGGCTTCATTATTGCACAGCAAGGCCTCAGGGTGCTCAGGAGAGCAACGTGACAATGACATCTTGGGGAACCAAGTGTCACCTGCAAACACAACGGGGCCTCATGGAAGCCAGGGGCCACTTGGATATTGCCAGGGCAGGTGGAACTCAGTGTCCATTGTGACATAGCACAGCCTCATGGAAATCAGCAGAGCATTGGGACAGCCTGGAATCTCACGGAGCCAAGGCTCTACTTTAGCAAAGTCACACCCACAGGACACAGGTGCCAGCGGGACATTGCCAGCTCTTGTGGAACCCAGTGTCCACTGTGACACAACAGAACCTCATGGAAACATGGGAACCACTGTGACACAATGGAATCTCATGGAAGCAAGTGTCAGTTGTGAACACAGCATGGCCTCATGGAACCCAGGTGCAATGGGGACCGTGCTGTGGCTCGTGGGAGCAAGGGGCCATTGTGACACACAGGGGTTCCATGAGACACTGCCGTGTCACAATGGGCCCTTGGTTCCATCAGGTTCCATTGTGTCACAGTGCTCTCCTAGGTCCCATGAGGCTTTGGTCTGACACAGTGGTGTCTTGTTCCTACTAGGACTGACAATGTCCCAGTGGCACCTGTGTCCCATGAGGCACCATCTGATCCAAGTAAAGCCTTGCTCCCATGAGATTGCACTGTGTCACAATGTTCTGCTTGGTTTCATGACAACCTGATGTGTTGACAATTGATCCTTGGATGCCAGAGATTCCATTGCATCACAGCAGTGTCCTTGGTTCCGTAAGGCCCAGCTTTGTCACAACTGGACCGTGGTTCCATGAGATTCCATTGCATCACAGCTGTGTCCTTGGTTCCGTGAGGCCCTGCTGGGTCACAGAGGAGCCTTTGTGCCATTCGTTTCCATGGTGCCACAATGGTCTCCAGCATTCCATGAAGCCACGCAGCAAAAGAGTGGACCCTTGAATCCATGAGTTTCCATTCCATCACAACGGTCTCTTGGATTCCATGAGGCCATGCTGTAAAAGAGTAGACCCTTGGATCCATGAGTTTCCATTCCATTAGGATGATCTCTTGAATTCCACGAGGCCCTGCTGTGTCACTAAGAAGCCTTTGTTCCATGTGTTCCCATTGGGACACAATGGTCTCCAGCGCTCCATGAGGCTGAGCCGTGAAACTCTGGGCACTTGGTTCTATGAGATTCCACCATGGTGTCACCATGGTCTCCTGGGACCTGTAACAATTCACACTTGGTTCCATGAGATTCCACCACGGTGTCACCCACTCGATCTCCTTTAGCCTTCAGTTCCATTTTAAAAGTCAAATTACAACACTCCATTAGCATACTCATATTTGCATAAAGCTGTGTCATGTTTTTACAACCCTGTGTGGCTTCAGCATCTGGGTCAGTTGCTCCTGTGGTGCTCATCAGTCTTCTGGTGCTCTTTTGATGAAGGCTTCTGTCATCCTCCTCATGTTGGAACTTTTTACCTGGATCATCAGCCTATTCCTGGTGCTCCTTGTTCTTCATTCTAACCTGGTTTGAGCTGATTTTGCCCTTTGCAAGTTCTGTTCAAACTTGCTCTCTTGCTCTTGAGGCGTTTGTTGTGTCGCTTGCTCTGCTCTCTTGCTTTCTCTGCTGTCTCACTGGCTTTGCCTGCACATCTCGCTCCAGTGCTGCTTGTGGGGAAGCTTTCCTTGCACAGTCCTGAGGATTATCCCCCAGCCTGGGATCCCAGCAGCTCCACGCCTGGCCAGGAGGAGCAGCAGGGCAAGGGCTGACAGGGCATCCCCCCAGATGTGGCCCCCACTGGTGACACAGCTGGACATTTGGGAGGCTGCCTCAGGCTTTATTGTCCACCAGCATCCCAGGAGGGAGCAGAAAATCCTCCTGCAAACACTGATTCCGGAGGCTCCCAGTGCTTCCTTGTCTCCAGGAGCTTCTGTCAAGCCCCAGGGAAACCTCGGTGCCACACTGTTCCACAGCCTCACAATGCTCTGCTGGCTCCCTTGAGGTCCCCCTGTGTCCCCCTGCAGCCTTGGCTCCATCAGGGTCTCCTGGCTCCATGATGCTCCACTCTGTCGCAAGGGGCATCTGCAGCTCAGCTTTGGAGCCCTGCAAGATCCAAAGATTCCCCCCCAAAAACACCAGCCCAGGGACACCCAGGATATTTGGGCTGAGCTCCTGCTCCCCAGGCACCTGCATGGAACCCAAGTGACCGCTGGAATTCCAAGGAATGTTCTGGAACAAACTGTCTCTGGTCAGACAGCAGGGTGCCCTGGAACACAGGTGCCACTGGGACACGAACACGACCCATGGAACCGAGTGTCCATGGTGACAGAGCCAGGCCTGATGGAACTCTGGAGAACATTGTTACCCAATGGAATCTCATGGAACCAGGTGTCCATGAAAGACTGGAGAACATTGTTCCCCAAAGGAATCTCATGGAGCCAAGTGACCACAGTGACAGAGCCAGGCCTGATGGAACACTGGAGAACATTGTTACCCAGTGGAATCCATGGAATCAGGTGTCCATGGAACAGTGGAGAACACTGTTACCCAATGGAATCCCATGCAATCAGGCGTCCATGGAACAGTGGAGAACATTGTTACCCAATGGAATCCCATGCAACCAGGCGTCCATGGTGACAGAGCCGGGCCTAATGGAAGCTAGTGGAACACAGGAGAACATTTTTACCTGTTGGAACCCTGGCTGCTGAGAATTTCAGACTTTCTGAGCTGACAGACACTGACCCCCAAGAAAACACTGCATTTGACCTGAGGCTGTGGAGAAGGCTTCCAAAATGGAAAGACAGAACTGGTATTATGAGTGTGGAATTTGAATAGAAGGGTGTAATATCACATGGTGGAAAACTTGGAGTTTAAGGTTTTTGAATATAGTAATATATATAAAACAAGATGGAGGTTTTAGGATGGAGGCTGATCCTTCCTCTTTGCCTTCTCCTCCCTCGTCCTCCCTCGTCCTCCTCCTCCTCCTTTTCCTCCTCCTCTGCGGAGGATCATTAATGGGACATCACATCATGATCAATGTGATCATGTGAAGCCAATTTATTACAAAAAGCGAGTTTTATACTATTCTCTATTGTTCATGCCTCAAGCTAATACATGATTGATTAAATACTTTTTATGCACACATTTTAACATTTTAGTTAATTTTTGTTGGTCTTCCTTCTTCATGCTTCTCGCTGCAGTTTTCTTGTCTGTGTTTGCATCCTGAACTGTCAGCTTTTGAGCGTGTTCTTCTTCTTTTGTGTCCTTCATGGACATCATGACCTTACTCAGTCCCTATGAAGGCTGGATTGTGCATATGTTGCATTAGTCCATTGTCCTGCAAAAAACTCTCACCACTCCTCGGGTTTGGGTGGTATTGTGTTAATGGATAAAAAAGTCCCAATTGCTAGGCATGGGTGGTTGGTTATTGGGTTAAAAGTAAGAATAATTTAGGTGTCATTTCTTAATTGGACAGTTTATTCTTAAAAGACCTTGTAGAGAGAGAGATGGAGCTTCATTTTTACCTTGTTAGCGAAGTGCTGCAGAACTAACAGCTTGTGAGACTGTTCTAGAGACAAGAGCTAATGGACACCTGAGTCCAAACAAGACATGCTGTCTTGGGATTTAATCCCGACCTTGGCAGAAAAGAAGCAAAAGAATTCACTGTTATCCCACGGACTCTCATGGAACCAGGTGTCCACTGTTTCATGGTACAGCCCCAGAGAGTGGTGAGACCATTGTGCCACAATGGAATATCCTAGAATCAAGGCTCCCTTGTGATAAACCTGGGCTTTATGGAACCAAGGACACCGCTGGGATGCAATGGGATCTCAAGGAACCAAGGGTCAACTGTAAACACATCAGATTCTCAGGAAACCACAGAGAACACTGTGACACAGAGAGGGGCCTCATGGGACCCAGGAGACCAAGGTGACATTGTGGAATCTCATGGAACCAAGTGTGAATTGTTTCAGGACCCAAGCGACCATGGAGACACAACAGTGCAATGTCATGGAATCTCAACTCTGAGTTGTTACAGGACCCAGGAAACCATGGTGACACCATGGTGGTATATCTCATGGAACCAAGTGTGAATTGTTAAAGGACCCAGGAAACCATGGTGACACCTTGGTGGAATGTTGAAGATGGCAATGCAAGTTGTTTTCCATTACCATCTGTATGGCAGATTACCTTTGTCAAGTGGGCAGTTTGCTTTATCTCTCTCTTTGAGTGACCACATTCACACCTCCCTCAGGAGGGGACATCTGATAACAGGCTATAGAATGTCACTTCATGACTGATAAGAGCTATAACATCCCATTGTCAGATGCTCTGCCCAGAGGGAAGAGACAAGCATTGCTACCCAGATATAATCCAGAAATTTTTTGAGACACCAGCATGTTTTTCTCCACGGGATTCCCCAGAGAAACAGCAGCTGCCTCTCCTTCCATGGGATCTTCAGAGGAAGAATACATCCTTCTCTACAGATTCCCTTTGCTCCAACAGAACCACACCTGATACTTCAGGAGGACTGCAGTCACATTTCCAATTGGACTGCCACCAACACCCTGACACACAGGGTGTCAGGTTGGGTTCTGACTCTGTCAGTGTTGTTCTAGTGTACTGCATTGTTTATTTTATCCTTTATTTTTTTCCTTTCCTATTAAAGAACTGTTATTTCCTGCTCCCATATTTTTGCCTGAGAGCCCCCTTAATTTAAAATTTATAGCAATTCGGAGGCATGGGGAGGGTTTACATTTTCCATTTCAGGGGAGGCTCCTGCCTTCCTTAGCAGACTCCTGTCTTTCCAAACCAAGACAGATTTTGGCACCCAACATGCGGCACGAGGGCACAGAAACAAAAAAGGGAATAACAGTTCTCGAGTAATCTGAGTTTTGTGTGTGGCTATAGAAACCTCATTAAGCGACACCATGTGGTCCAGCTTGCCCTGGTTTGGGTGTCACGTGATCGTGGCTGTATTTCTCCCATTTATAGGCCCTTATCTGAATATGGGTCCTATAACCAATGCTACTGTGGCTGTTATCCGGTTTGTTTTATGGGTGAATAAGGTGAGGGATTCATGGATTTTTAACTTCCTCTGGAAAGCAAGCACATGGATTCACAGCTATCACACACTAACTGTATGTTTTTGGGGTTACTTTAATAATACAGCACCTGCTGTAAGGAAATGACACTGGGCGAAATCTTCTCCCAACCCTTTAGCCATTTCTTTGGGTCCGCCCCACCAGTTTTCGAAGGGTTGAGATCCACTCTAAATGTTAATAATATCATACAGTGGCTGGTGTTGCTGATAGGCCTGTTCTATTTAGCATTTAGAGAGAAGGGGAGACTTACCTGGATAACTACCATGACACCTACCCCAGAACCTAACACGTCACCAGAGCCTAGGGATGCTGCTGCCCCAGAGCCTGACCCTATACCACAGCCCACCTCAGATACGAACCACCCAGATTGGGTGGGGGGTCTGGTGAAGGAGATGTGCAAAATGCTGAAGGAATGCACTTCCCAGCTGGTGAGGAAACCTCCCCCTGCCTCGAAGAGGGAGAGTCTAACAGTGCAGCAGTGGAACCCATATATGTTACAACTGTCTGGGTTCCAGCTGAATTGTGAAGGCAGTCACATCCAGCAGCAGTTGCCCCTGTAGAAACAAGGAGATCTAAGATGAAAGCAGAGAACCCAGATAGGGGATGGCTCTCACAACCCACAGGGGAGCCAGAGGTTGCGATCATCACCGAGTCCCTGATGTATGAAAGTCTCCGTAATCTGCACAAAGACATTGTACGATGGGGACATGAGGCTTATACAACCTGGCTACTCCGGGTCTGGGATCTTATGGGTACAGGCATCCAGCTGGACGGTGGTGAGGCAAGGAATTTGGGACCCTTGACCCAGGACTCAGGTATCAATCATATTTTTGTAAGGGAGGCGGGGTCCCTTTCCCTCTGGGAGCGACTTTTAATGAGTGTCAAAGAGAGGTTTGTTCAAAGGGAAAGAATGCAGGAGCACCACCATAGAATGTGCTGGAAGACTCTTGAGGAAGGGATCCAACAGCTGAGAGAAGTGGCAGTATTGGAGGGACTCTTTGAGAGGGATGGACAGCATGATAATGACCCTGACAAAGTCAGGTGCACAGGGCAAATGTTGTGGAGCCTGGCAAATCTGGGGCCATCCCAATACACCACATTTATTGCAATGATTAATGCTGATACCAACCAAGAGACAGTGGGTTCTGTGGCCAACGAGCTTAGGCATTATGAAAGTATGATCAATGGACCACTGCAGGCTCATGTCTCTGCTGTGGTCCAAGAACTCAGAGAGGAGATGAGGGAGATGAGGGAGGAGATCAGGAGGAACAGTTCCCACATTGCACCAGTGCAAGTCACAGGCCCCAAAGTCAGAGCCCAACGTTCCATAACTAGAGAGAGAGGGTACACCACACGGGCTGACCTGTGTTTTTTTCTGCGTGACCATGGAGAAGATATAGGAAAGTGAGATGGAAAACCCACTTCTGTCCTGGCAGCATGGGTGCATCAACTCAAAGAGGGAAACAATAATCGAGGGAACTCCAGTAAAATGAAGGTAGCCTCAGCCTCCCATGACCGAGCTGCTGAGTATGATCTGTCAGATCCCCTGGAAGGTACCTCTACCATGTATACCCAGGGTTAGAGGGGCCCTGCCTCTAGCCAGGGAGAGGCACAGGAAAACTGGATTTTCTGGACGGTGTGGATCTGATGGCCTGGCATATCAGAACCACAAAAGTACAATGCCTTAGTTGATACTCGTGCACAGTGTACCCTGATACCATCAGGACATGTGGGGGCAGAACCTGTTTCCAGGGCCGGGGTGACGGGGGGATCACAGCAATTGACCCTGTTAGAACCTGAGGTGAGACTGACTGGAAAAGAGTGGCAGAAACATCCTCTTGTGACTGGCCCAGAGGTCTTGTGTATTCTAGGCATAGAATTCCTCCAGAATGGCTGTTACAAAGACCCAAAGGGACTCAGATGGGCTTTTGGCATAGCTGCTGTGGAGGCAGAAAACATCAAGCAGTTGAACACTTTGCCTGGACTATCAGAAAGCCCATCTGCAGTAGGACTCCTGAAGGCGGAAGAGCAATGACTGCCAATTGCCACCTCAACAGTGCACCGCCGGCAGTATTGGACGAATCAAGATGCCGTGACCCCATCCAAAAAATGATCCGAGAGCTGGAGAGCCAAGGGGTGGTCAGCAAGACCCACTCACCCTTCAACAGCCCCATCTGGCCTGTGCGCAAGTCTGACAGAGAATGGAGACTGACTGTGGACTATTGTGGCTTGAATTAAGTGACTCCACCACTGAGCGCTGCTGTGCCAGACATATTAGAGCTCCAGTACGAGCTGGAGTCCAAGGCAGTGAAGTGGTACGCCACTTTAGACATTGCTAACGCTTTTTTCTCCATTCCTCTGGCAGCAAAATGCAGGCCTCAGTTTGCTTTCACCTGGAGGTCTGTGCAGTACACCTGGAACCGACTGCCCCAGCGGTGGAAACACAGTCCCACCATCTGCCATGGACTGATCCAGGCTGCACTGGACAAGGGTGAGGCTCCAGAGCACTTGCAATACATTGATGACATGATTGTGTGTGGGAACACGGCAATGGAAGTATTTGAGAAAGGAGAGAGGATCATCAGGATTCTGCTAGAAGCCGGCTTCACTATCAAGAAGAGTAAAGTCAAGGGACCTGCCCGAGAGATCCAGTTCCTGGGAGTGAAGTTGCAAGATGGATGGCGTCAGATTCACACTGAGGTAATCAACAAAATCACTGCAATGTCTCCACCAAGTAGCAAGAAGGAAATGCACGCTTTCCTGGGTGCCATAGGCTTTTGGAGAATGCACATTCCCGAATACGCTCAGATTGTGAGCCCTTTTTACTTGGTCACCCGCAAGAAGAAGGAGTTCCACTGGGGCCCTGAGCAGCAACAAGATTTTGCCCAGATCAAGCAGGAGACCGCTCATGCGGTTGTCCTTGGCCCAGTCAGGACAGGACCAGAGATGAAGTACATGCTCTACTCTGCAGCCGGGAACCATGGCTTGTCATGGAGCCTTTGGCAGAAGGTGCCTGGGGAGACTCGAGGCCGACCGCTGGGATTTTGGAGTCGAAGTTACAGAGGCTCTGAAGCCAACTACACTCCTACAGAGAAGGAAATCTTGGCTGCCTATGAAGGAGTCCAGGCTGCCTCAGAGGTGATGGGCACATAAGCGCAACTCCTCCTGGCTCACCGACTACCAGTGCTGGGATGGATGTTTAAAGGAAAGGTTCCCACCACCCACCACGCCACTGATGCTACATGGAGTAAATGGATTGCTCTTATCACACAGCACGCTCGTATTGGACACCTGAATCGCCCTGGGATTTTTGGGATAATTGCAAATTGGCTGGAAGGTGAGAACTTTGGTCTCACTGATGAAGAGGAACAAGAACCAGTGACACGTGCTGAAGAAGCTCCACCATACAACGAACTGCCAGCAGAAGATACACGCTACACTCTTTTCACTGATGGTTCTTGCCACATTGTAGGGATGAACCGGAAGTGGAAAGCAGCCGTATGGAGTCCCACATGACAGGTTGCACAAGCTACTGAATGAGAAGGTGGATCAAGCCAACTTGCAGAACTCAAAGCTGTTCAGCTGGCCCTGGACATTGCTGAGAGAGAGAAGTAGCCAAAGTCCACCTTTATACTGATTTGTGGATGGTAGCCAAAGCTCTTTGGGGCTGGCTGGAAAGGTGGAAGAAGGCCAACTGGCAGTGTAGAGGAAAGCCAGTCTGGGCTGCTGAAGAGTTGAAAGACATTGCTACCAGGGTAGAGAAGCTGCCTGTAAAAGTCTGCCATGTAGATGCCCATGTCCCCAAGAGTTGGGCTAATAAGGAACACCAAAACAACGAACTGGTAGATCAGGCAGAAAAAACAGAGGTGTCGAAGTTAGACTTAGACTGGCAACACAAGGGAGAGTTATATCCTAGCTCAATGGGCCCATGATGCCTCCGGTCATCAGGGCAGAGATGCCACCTATAAGTGGGCATGAGACCAAGGGGTGGATTTAACCATGGACAGTATTTCTCAGGTTATCCATGACTGTGAGACATGTGCTGCCATCAAGCAGGCCAAGCGAGTGAAGCCCCTGTGGTATGGTGGGCGGTGGTCCAAGTACAAGTATGGGGAGGCCTGGCAGATTGACTCCATCCCACCGCCCCAGACACGCCAAGGCAAGTGCTATGTGCTGACCATGGTGGAAGCCACCACTGGATGGTTGGAGACCTACCCTGTGCCTCACGCCACTGCCAGGAACACCATCCTGGGCCTGGAAAAGCAAATCCTGTGGGGACATGGCACCTCTGAGAGAATTGAGTCAGACAACGGGACCCATTTCCCAAAAGATGGGCCTTTTCAACACCTGGGCCAGAGAACATGGTATTGAATGGATCTATCATATCCCCTATCATGCACCAGCTGCCAGGAAAGTTGAACAATGGTGCAATGGACTACTTAAGACTACCCTGAAGGCACTTGGAAGGGGAGCTTTTGGAAACTGGAAAATGAACTCAGCAAAAGCCACCTGGATGGTCAACACCAGAGGGTCCATCAATTGAGCTTGTCCAGCCCAGTCTGAACCCCTGCACACAGTGGATGGAGATAAAGTCCTAGAGGTACACATGAAAGGTATTTTAGGAAAGACTGTTTGGATTAATCCCACCTCAGGCAAAGACAAACCCATCCGTGGGATTGTTTTTTTCAAGGACCTGGTTGCACTTGGTGGGTAATGCAGAAAGATGGAGAAAACCATTGTGTACCACAGGGAAACCTAGTCTTAAGTGAGAACTGTGTGTAAGGTTTCATTGTGATGCAGATCGAAATAGAATAAGGCATGGATAATGTCCTAGATTGCAAGGTAATGTGTGTGTTCTGTTCCCATCTGTTAGAGGTGTTGCAGTTATCTTCTGTTCATTGGGCAGTTTTTCTTTATCTCTTCCACAAACCAATCCTCCCTCTGGAGAGACATCTGCTGTTAATGGGCTATTGAGTATCACTGAATGACCGATCAAAATTGCATCAGCCCATTGTGAGATGCTCCGCCCATAGGGAGGAGCCAAGCATTCCAAACTGAATATAATCTGAGATTTTGGGAACAGCCTTTCAGAACAGCCTTTCCACCAGACTCCTAGAGGAGCAGCCCTTTCTCACTGGATTCCCAGAGGAAGACCAGGCCCATCTACGCCACCAATGGATCTTCAGAGGAAGACTACACACTTCTACAGGATCGCTGCTCCAACAGAACCACACCTGTCTGCAGGAAGACTGCAGGAGGAGTGCAGCCACCATTTTAATTGCACTGCTACCAACACCCTCACCCACAGGGTGTCAGGTTGTATTCTGACTCTGTCAGTGTTCTTTTTTTTTACTGCATTGATTTTTTGGGTTTTTTTTCCTTCCCTGATAAAGAACTGTTATTCCTGCTCCCACACCTGTGCCTGAGAGCCCCCTTAATTTCAAAATTATAACAATTTGGAGGGAGGGGGTTCACATTTTTCATTTCAGGAACAGCTACTGCCTTCCTTAGCAGACACCTGTCTTTTCAAAGCAAGACAAAGGGAAAGGTTCAAAACCTCAGTTATAATGCATATAAAGTTTGAAGGAACAAATAAAATAGGAATTGGGAATGTTCTATTAGTTCCAGAAGCAGGGTGAGATTTATTAGGACAGGACTTACAAGTGCAGTTTTACATTGGAATGCTCCCAGAGAAAGGGAAAATGGTAGTTAAGCTTCTCCAATTAAGGGAAGAAAATGAGGAAGAATTCATGAGATGGTGTGGGCAAAACCGAAAAACTGAGGTAAATTGAACATGAAACCTATAGTAATAAAATTAGTTATTGAGAGCCATCCAGTCTGGGTACAACAATACCCACTCTCCCTGGAAGGGACACAAGGACTGCAGCAGCTGATCCAGGACCTGCTTGAGGATGGGACCTTAGAACCATGCATGTCCCCCCATAATACACTCATATTACCAGTAAAGAAGTCAGATGGGACTTACAGGCTTGTCCAAGATTAAGAGAAGTGAACAAAAGAGCAGTGAATCAGTACCTACTAGGGCCTAACCCCTAAACGCTACTGAGTAATATCCCCCCAGCACACCAGTGGTTTAGCATGATAGACCTAAAAGATGCATTTTGGGTGTGCCCACTGGCAGAGAAAGTGGGATATATTTGCATTTGAATGGGAGGACCCCAATTCTGAGAGGAAGCAACAGCTTTGGTGGACTGGGTTACCCCAAGGGTTTTCTGAATTCCCAAACCTCTTCGGTCAAGCCTTGGGAGAAGTACTACAACTCTTTTACATTAAACCTGAGATAAAGTTCATCCAATATGTAAATTATTTGCTTCTATCAGGACGGGAAGAAAAAGAAGTTTGGGAATCAACCATAGTGTTGTTGAATTTTCTGGGGGACCAAAGACCTCAGGTATCAAAAGGGAAAGTCAAATTTGTAGACATAGAACTAAAATACCTAGGAGATGGGATTTGTCAAGGGAGCTGGGGGCTGAACCCTGAGAGAATTACAGGGATAGTCTCACTCCCACGGCCAAAAACAAAGAGGAAAGGCAGAAGGTTTTTAGGACTTTTGGGATATTGTAAGCTATGGATTGAAGGATACACACACGCTGTCAAGTTCTTGTATGAAATGTTAGTAGAAGAAGAGATTAGGTGGGAAAAAGATGATGAACAAAAGTTTAAAGCTTTAAAGGAAAAATTAGTGCACCAGAACAGAGTCTTCCTGCCTTAGACAGATCCTTCTGTCTGTGGATATAGAAAAAGGGGTAACACAAAGAGTATTAGCCCAAGACTGGAGAGGATCCAGGAAGCCAGTGGCCTATTTATCAAAATTACTAGACCTTGTCAGCTGGGGGTGGCAACCTGCATTCAGGCTGTGGCAGTGACTGCCCTACTCCTTGCAGAAAGAAAAAAATTAACCTTTTGGGGGGAAATCAAAGATATATATATCCCTAACTCAGTAAGGAGTATCCTGAGCCAAAAGGCTGAGAAATGGCTCACTGATTCCTGAGTGCTAAATTATGAAGCCATCTTAATACATAATGGTTTAGAGCTAATCATGAGTAACCAACTCAACTCTGCCCAGTTTTTGTATGGAGGACCAGATGAGGCACTAATACATAATTGCCTAAAGGTTATAAACTATCAAACCAAAGTAAGAGAGAACCTAAGAGATCAAACTCTCCAAGGTGGAAAACGATTGTATATCGATGGATCTTCATAGGTAATAAGGGGGCACAGGGTATCGGGGTACACTATAGTGGATGAAAGGTTAGTAGCCATAGAAAACAGAAAGTTACCTTCCAACTGGTCAGCCCAAGGTGTGAGTTGTATGCCCTAAAGAGAGCTCTGGAAATATAAGCACAAAAAAGGGGAAAAATATATACAGACTGAAAATATGCTTTTAGAATAGTACATATCTTTGAAAAATTTTGGGAAGAGAGGGGGCTATTAAATTCAAAGGTTAAGGGAGTGATTCACATTATTAGAAATCCTAAAACTGCCAGAAATAGCAGTGGTGTATGTTAAAGGATATCAAAAAGTGGTGGCTCAAGAAAAACAAAGGACCGATTTAGCAGATTTAGATGGTAAGAATGCAGCCGAATCAGGGACAGAAAAATTAATGATAGCATTAAGTCTCATGAGAGAAATGCAAGAAGTCCCTGTATTCAGTGGAACAGAAGAGGAAGAACTCCTCAAAATGGGAGCCAAGAAAGATAACAAAGGGAAGTGGAGATTGGCAGATGGGAGGCAAATGTTGAATAAGCCCCTTGCTAAGAAAATGCTAGAAGGCATACATGGAACAACACATTGGGGTACACAAGTGCTAAGTGATCAATTTCTAAGGTATTTGGGATGCAAAGGAATTTTCAGAATAGCTAAGTAAGTAAGTGAATGGTGTGTGATATGTCAACAAGTAAATAACAATGATAAGGAAAACACCCAGGAGAGAGCGAGAACTAGCCTTAAGGCCCTTTCAAAACATCCAAGTAGACTTTACTGAGCTTCCCCAGGTACAACGGTGGAAATTATTGCCAGTGATAGTAGATCACTTGACTCATTGGGTAGAGGTGGTACCCACTGTGAAAGCCATTGCCAATGTTGTGAGTAAAACACTTCTAGAATCAATCAGTTCCCGATATGGAATGACAAACAGGATTGATTCAGACCAGGAAACTCATATCAATCGAAAATATTGCAGAAAGTTGTTCAGGCCCTGGGAGTAAAATGGGAATTACACAATCCATGGAAACCATAGAGTTCTGGTCAGGTTGGGAGGATGAATCAAACTCTTAAATGAGCTCAAGTTAAGCAAATTATTGAAACGCAACTGTTACAGATAAAATGTCCCCCTTTGCCCTTATTAAGAATTAGAACCCAACCCAAATCAGATCTGGGGGTGTCACTCCATGAAATGATGTTTGGGTTACCCTTCCTGACCTCACCCCAGAAGGTTGCCACCTATGAGGAAGGGGAAGCCAGAGATAGGTTATGTCCATAGCACAAACGTTAGAAGGGCTAAGACATAAAGGGGCAATTCCTCAAACTACCACCCTGGATTTCAGAATCCATAATATTAATCCTGAGGATTGGGCGATGATTAAGTCATGGAGACATCAGCCTCTAACTCCTCAGTAGGAAGGTCCCTTTCAGGTACTGCTCACCACCAAATCAGCGGTGTGAACTGCAGAGCAGGGATGGACTCATGGCAACAGAGTCAAAGGCCCACTAGAAGAACCCAAAGAGTGGACTGTAATATCCAGGCTGGGTGAAACAAGACTGACTTTCAAGTAGAGACTGAGAGACAACCAGAAAAATACTAAGATGCTCAAAAGGTAGAGTCAAGCATCCACCAACCAGCTCGAGAACTCTCTTTCTGTTTTAATGGGTGAGAATTACCAGCATCTGTTGAGGGGAAGTACACAAGGAACCGTAAAAGGTAATGGGACAGCTTCTTAAGGAAATAAGACAAAGGAAGGAGGGCAAGATGAGGTTGGCCCCTTTGTTTGCTACCAAGAAGGTTCCATAGCCCTGCTGCGGGTATCAACCCTGTAGGCATGGTAAGGTACAGACAAAAGGCCATACGAGACCTCTATAATTCCTCAATTGTCTTTTAATTCCACAGGGACTGGAGAGAAGGAGCAAATTGGCTTCTGCACTCACCCCTAAGATACATCAACTCTGGGTAGCAACCTCATAGGCACGGTAGATAGGAGTCAAAGCCATACTGGACCTCTGGGATGTCCTTTTGTCCATTCCAAAAAACTGTGTCCAAGGAAAATCTGAGATTTTTTTCTCCTGTTCCCATTGTCCTTGCCCACATCAATAGATGCTGGTATGACTCATTCAAAAGAGAGAGAAAATTTTTGACTGAACTGTTTGAACAAAATAACTTATAAAAAAAGAAAAGAGGAGTTTGTTATAGATGAGTAATCCTATTGTTGACTCTCGCAATTAAGGGGTGAATATTAAATATATGTTAAGAGAAGTTTTGTAGATGTATTGTTATCCTTCCCCTCCCCCTTGCATTGTTCTCACAGGATGGCCTCAGTAGTCAGGGCATTTGGGAGGGTCGACTTGTTACAGTGGCAGCACCTGACCTCCAATGAAGGGGTAAGACAGTGATGTCCACCACTGGACAGTGAAGAAGAAATCGATTGACAAGACTTTGGGAGGGGCTAGGGGTGTAAAGGACAGAGCATCCATTCTGTAGATGAGCACATAGTGTCAGAATCCTTTGCTCCTGGTGCTGTGTTCTTTTCTTTATTCAGTCTTCTGTTGTATTTTGATAAGGTCTTAAAAAAACATTTACATTTTTGAAAGTAAAAATAATTTCTCACATGGGGTTGGGGAATATGGGGCAAGGTTTTCCACACTGGGTCAGCTCTCGGGGTAAAACTTCACTGACCTGGCCAGAACTCCTTAGGAGAGACCCTGGATCAATATCAATCACAGAATGCTGAAATCACATCTTGTATAATAGGAACAGCAATAAAAGGCCCCCTTTAAGATAGGATTACATATTTCTGAGAAGCTCTTTGAAATATTTCTCCATAACTGTAAAAAGAAGCCTTCCTGCTGAACTGAACTAGACCAGAGGGAAATCAAGGCAGAGCCATGGTTTGTCAGGACTTGCTTGATCCTAATGAGCCCCGTGGTGCATTTGCAGCTGAGCCCTGGAACGTCAGGACTTGAGAGGAGGTTGCACAAACCTTTCCAGAAGTCAAAGACAGAAGAAAACCCCAAAGTGTCTCAAGGCATGAATGGGTCATGCTGAGGTCCATCCCAACAAAGGCTCCTCATGGACTCCTTGGAGGACAGAATTGGAGGCCAGGATTGTACATAAAATCTCTCAGAGGGTCAAAATGGAAAGGAAAATCCAAAGTACCTTAGAAACCCTGAGTACCTCAAAGCATTCATGAGCCCCACTGAGTGTCAGTACAAAGCTCTCAAGGGACTCGTTAAAGCAGATAATTGGGGCCATGATTGCACAAGCCTCTCACAGAGTCTGTATCAAAAGGGAAACACCAAGAACACCAAGTACCTAAAAATAACTGAGTACTTTGAAGCATTAATGGCCCACAAAATATCATTACTGATAAAGACTCTCAAGGGACTAATTAAAGGAGATAATGGAGTCTGTGACTTCACAATCTTTCTCATAGAACCTGTATCCAAAAGGGAAACACAAAGTAACTCAAAATAAATGAATACCCCGAAGCATTAATGAGCCCACTGAGTGTTGTTACTGACAAAGCCTCTCCAGGGACTAATTACAGCAGATAATTGAAGACTAGGATTGCACAATCCTCTCAGAGACTCCAAGGCAAAAACCAAACCCAAAGTCCTTTGAAAAACCTGCAGTCCCTACAGCGAGCATTAGGAGCCCCCAGGACCATTCCTGAGCAAGGCTCCCCAGGGACTCCTTCCAGCAGATCCTTGAGGCCACTGGGATGTGGGCTAGGGGGGTGATGCTGAGGGCAGGACAAGGGGCTGACAGTGCCCAGCCTGACTGGGGTTGTGCCAGGAGGCCCCAGGGCCTCAGGACAAGGTGTCTCCTCACAGCCCTTGGCAGCACAGACCCTGCTGTGCCCCAGGGCACCAAGACTTGGCTTCTCTTTGTCCCCACCTGTCATCACTGCCTCCAGTTCTCTGCTCTGCCTGGAGCCTGGGGACACTTTCTCAGTTGTGTCCCTCAGTGGGACCCATTAAAAGTGCAAGAAAGTTTGGAGTTGGATTCTGACTTGGAGTTCTGGAGAAGTTTCTTCAGCTCCCTCTCAGGGACTGATGTTCAGGGCTTGAGCACAAAGCTGCAGAGACTCATTAAAGTCCTTGTGCTGTGTCTGTGCTGCTGAGCTGGGCTGGGCTCCTGGCACAGAGGCAGTTTCTGGTAATCAAGAAGAGCTTCAAAAGCACATTTCTCTTGATAGCAGCTGTTCTGCCAGCCCAGCAGGGCTGGGGCACTGCCTGCAGCCACCCTGGGCACAGCACAGAGGCACAGAGAGCTTCAATCAGTCAGGGCTGGGAAGGTGCTGAGAAGTGCCTGGGGCACAATCACTGCCAGCCCTTGGCACAGGAACCTCTGGCTGCAGGACAATGCAGCTGCAGCTCCTGGAGCCATCTCCTAAAGCTGGAACATCCCAATGCCTACAGACTCCGATTGTCTCTTGTGCAGAGCAGCTAGGGGTGCCCAGGGCTGTCCTGCAGAGTAGGGTCCTGCAGCCCAGGGCACTGTGCAGGGGCAGGGACTCTGCTGCCTGCCAAGGACAGCTTTCAGCCAACCCTGGCAGCTGCTCCCAGCACTGGGGCACAAGGTCTGAGTGGGAGGAGACAGCTGGTAAGGCTTGGAAGTGATCTCCTTGTGTGGGGAGGATGCTGCATTGCTCAGGACTGCTCCCAGCATGGCATTCAACAGCAGAACATTTCTAAGCAGATTATACAGAGAGCACAGCGATGCAGGGACTGCATGAAAGGGGAAATCCTACTTTTTTAATCTGTTGCTCTGGGTTGCTTGGAAGGGAAATTGCACATACATATTCATCTCTCGATTCAGGTTGAGAAAAAAAAATTCTCAGATCTGAATAAACCGGGCAGTTGCGGAGATCAGCACAGGGCCCCTTAGAGGCAGCATCAGTGTCGCTTTTCTAGCCTCCACAGGGTTGCTCTGACGTTGCCATCAGAGCCTGCAGAGCCAGAGCTGTCCCTGGACAGTGCCAGAGTTGGGAGGGTCCTGCAGGGCAGAGCTGAGCCCCCAGGACTGGGCTGGGCTCTGGCAGCACTGGCAGGGCCCAGCTCTGGGCACAGGGAAGTAGCTGCTTGCAGGGACAGCTCCAGGCAGCAGAGCCCTGGGCAGGCAGTGGAGGGAAAGTGCCCCCAAGCTGTGCTGGGATATTTAAAGTCCTCTCCAAACCCAACTATTCCATGGTTACTTTTTTACAGATCCCCATGCCAAGGCATTGCAAATGTCCAACAGCAGCTCCATCAGGCATTTCCTCCTGCTGGCATTGGCAGATATGCAGCAGCTGCAGCTCCTGCACTTCTGCCTCTTGCTGGGCATCTCCCTGGCTGCCCTCCTGGGTAACGGCCTCATCATCAGTGTCGTAGCCTGCAGCCACCACCTGCACATGCCCATGTTCTTCTTCCTGCTCAACCTGGCCCTCAGCGACCTGGGCTTCATCTGCACCACTGTCCCCAAAGCCATGCAAAATTCCCTCTGGGACACCAGGAACATCTCCTACACAGGATGTGCTGCACAGCTATTTTCCATTATGTTCTTCCTGTCAGAAGAGTATTTCCTCTTGACCATCATGTGCCATGACCGCTACATGTCCATCTGCAAACCCCTGAACTACAGGACCCTCCTGGGCAGCAGAGCTTGTGCCCACATGGCAGCGGCTGCCTGGGCCACTGTCTTTCTCTTTTAGCTGATCCACACGGCCAATACATTTTCCCTGCCCCTGTGCCATGGCAATGCCCTGGGCCAGTTCTTCTGTGAAGTCCCCCAGATCCTCGAGCTCTCCTGCTCCATATTCCACCTCAGGGAACTGCGGCCTCTTGCTCTTAGTGGCTGTTTAGGACTCGGTTGTTTTGTGTTCATTGTTTTCTCCTATGTGCAGATTTTCAGGGCTGTGCTGAGGATCCCCTCTGAGCAGGGACGGCACAAAGCCTTTTCCACCTGCCTCCCTCACCTGGCAATGGTCTCCCAGTTCCTCACCACTGGCACATTTGCTCACCTAAAGCCCCCCTCCATCTCCTCGCCATCCCTGGATCTGGCCCTGTCAGTTCTGTACTCACTGGTGCCTCCAGCCCTGAACCCCCTCATCTACAGCCTGAGGAACCAGGAGCTCAAGGCTGCAGTGAGGACACTGATTAGTGGATGGTTTCAGAAACATTAAACTCCTGGCCAGTTTCTGCAAATAACTCGTAATAAGGCATGTTTCGTACTTCTTGTTGGTTTCCTTGGTTCTTTATGTTTATTTTACGTTTTTCATATTGTCCATCAAAAAAAGTAATTTTTTGTGCCATTTCTCATTTTGTTTCTCTCCACCTTTTTTGTGGCCACACACTGTGTCAATGAGGAGCTGTGCTGTTGGTGGCTTTAAATGAACTAAAGGATCTCCCAGCAGAGTTTTCTGCAGAGATGTCCTTTTGTTGCCTTCTCTGGAGCTGCAGCAGCAATGTCTGTGTGAAGAGCTAGGGGCAGATCAGTGCTGGCCCAGCAGCTGAGCCCAGCAGCAGCACTTGGTGTTGCCAGTGCTGCTGCCATGACCATGCCCCACTGCCCTGGTGGCCCTGGTGTTGATGTAGGGCCTGAGTGCTCTCAGGGCCAGGCACAGTCCTGGGGGTGGCAGTGCCAGGGCTGCAGCAGGGAAAGGCCAAGCGCCCTGCTGGGGCAGCACTGACGCCTCAGCCCAGGCCCTGGGGGCTCCAGACTCCTTGCCCAGGCTCTCTCAGGAACATGCCCAGGCCCATGCTTAGCACAGAAAACCCCCGTGAGCAGCCCCAGGCTGGCTGTGGGCAGGCTGGGGGCAAACAGCATGGCTGGGGCTCTGCAAGGGCCATGAGGGAGATGGGAAGGAGCAGCAGAGCAGGGATTGATCCATCCTCAGTGCACTGGACAGCCCAGGGCAGCGTCCCAGAGCGTCCTGATGGAGCTGCCAACAACATCCCCCCTCTGCAGCCCTGGCCTCTCCCCCAGCTCACACAGGTGCCCCATCCTTGCAGGCACAGACACGGCAGCACTGGCTCAGCAGCCCCTGTTTGCATTGCACACAGCTGGCGGGAGCACTCCCATGCTGTTGGTGTGGGGACATGAATCTGAGGGAGCACAAATGCCATCAGCCCCTGGGGCCAGCAAGGGCTGGGGGACACCAGGGAAACCACTCAGCTTTGTCCTGGCCTCTGCAGTCAGCCAGAAAGCCTGGCCCGGAAACCATCAGTGTCCGTCTCAACCTGGCTAAGCATGCAGGGGCAGGACTCAGGCCAGGCCTTGTGGGGCAGGGCCAGTGCCTCTGCAAGGCATTGCAAACAGGCAAGTGGCCCAGAGAGGAGGCTGCTCTGGGCCCTTGGTGGCATGGACAGAGCAGGGAGGGGGCCCAGGACATTTGTCAGCGCCAGCCTCTGTGCCCAGCCCTTGGCAGCCCTGGCTGCTGAGCCCAGCTTTGGCCTGGGCTGAGTTTGGCTGTGGCCCAGCTCCATCCTCCTGCGGGGCTCAGGGCCTGTTCCCAGCCATGGCCAGCCCTGGCTGCCTCTCTGCTGGCCCAGAGACTGGCAGAGCCCAGGGCAGGGCTGTCTGTGCAGCCCCACAGGTGCCACGGGCTCTGCAGGAGCTGGCAGAGGCTGCCCAGCAGGGAGGCCATGGAGCACAGAGCCCCAAGGCTGCTGTGGGCACCATGGCACAGGGGCTGTTCCCAGCTGCAATGCTCCTGGCCTGGGCTGGGCCTGCACAGGGGCTGGGCCACCATGGCTGGGCCAGCACAGGGCCACAAAGGCCACGCAGCCACTGCCGGGGCTGACAGCAAGGCCAGGCACACACAAGACATTGCTGAGCATGGCCTGCGCTGGCCAGGCCTGACTGTGCCAAAGGCAGAGCTCAGCTGCCCTTGGGGCTGCAGGAACAGTCCAAAGCCCAAAGAGCCTCCATGGCTGTGCTGGAGACCAAGGCTGCAGGAGGGACATGCAGGGCTGCTTTGGGATGAGGAGGGCATTGAATTCTAGTACACACCTCAGCTCTCTGATGATCCTGGTACCATGCTGGGCCCTGTTTCAGACTGGAGCAGAGCAGATTAGGGACATGTCAGATGCTGCTGGGACATCCCAGAGAGCTGAGGCAAGAGCTATGATGGTTGTTAAACTGTTCAAATGTTTAACTCGTGTTTGTTGGCAAGAAACCTTTCTGTGCCTCTGAGTGTCACCAGGCCCTGACCCCAAATGACACAAACCTGATGAGTTGCAGTTCCCACTGCACGGGCTGCACTTGCACCTTGGCTCTGCACAGGAGAGCTCTTCATCCCCTTTCTCTCTTTTCCTCCCTCTGGGCATGGAGGGAGCTCCTGACTTCAGCTTGTGACTCCTGTGTGCAAAGAACAAATCTGGGCAGAATTGGGGCACAGAGGGTTTGGGGGACCTTGGGATCTTTTCTGGGCACAGAAGGTGTTTTCCATTGCTCTGAGACTGTCTGCTGTGGAAAGTAGATTTAATATCCAGCAGAGGAATGACTTTTGCATTGGATGGAGCTGTGCCTTCCCTTGGCTTTGTTGGCTGACAAGAAATGAACATCCCTCTGTTTCTCGGGCAGCTCCTTCTCCAAGGAAAGCAGGTGGGAGTTGGAGCCAAGGAGCTGAAAGCTGCAGGTGCAGCCTGGGCTGGAGGGAGCTCAGATTTGCACAAGGCTGCTCTGGGTGCCAGGGCTTGGATGGGGGAAATGGTGGGGTGGGGGTAGGGACAGAGTCTGATTGATTGTGAGCCATGAAGGGTCTTGATTTTCATATCTATTCCAACTGCATGAGGAGGTACTTGGATTCAGTGTCAACTGCAGATTGCACATATCAATGAATTGTCAGGGAAAAAAAACAAAACAGGACCTAAAAAACCTTTTTGACCTGTCTTTTTACTTATAGTATATTCACTTTAAATAGGTTTCTGAAATTTGTGGAACTAACCACAAAAGGTTTGAAAATTAATATGAAATTATCCCCAGAGGCTTGGCTTGTTCAGGTGTTCTGAATGTTAATGAGCCCTGGGACACCGAATTCCTGAACTGAAGAGCTGAAGGCTGAACAAGCCTCTGGAGCAGGAAAATTCAGCAGCAGCCTCCAAGTTGCTGAGGATGTCAGCAGCCCCCACTGAGGCCATCCCTGCCCAGATACCGTGGGGGAATGGGCAGACAAGGAGAGCGTCCCTGGGGCTGGGGCAGCACAACTCAGAGGCACCAGCGGCTCCAGCTGGGAAATGGAGTGGGGAATGTGGCTGGGAAAGCCCTGCCTGGTCTGTGCCAAGCAGGACAGACAAGCCCTGACTCCCATCCACTAAAAAACTCTCTTGAGGAGACATTTAAAATGAATTACAATTGTTTGCGCCCTTTGAGTTAGATGCACTGGAGAAATACCAACAAGACATTGTCAGGACCACGAAACAACAAAAGAGCCTTTAGTGGGAACTTTTGAAAATTAGAGAAACTTTTGCAAAATGTTTATTATGACATTGCAGTGGTTTTGGTTTGTTAGTTTAAGATTTTTCTATTCTTGAGATTTGTTAATTATTGTATTTATCAGTGTGGTGGGTTTTCATGTCGGTTAAATATTTATGTACTTGTTTGATTGTGAGACAGCACTATGAAAAAGGTAAAGTAGGCTTAAAATTTTAGAATGGTATAAAGAAAATTTCATTAAAAGCAGCCTAAAGAAAAAAGGTAGTAAGAATTAAAATAAACTCTTCGTTACAATATTTTTTCTTTACAACTTTTTCTTTTTACTGACAATGTAAAGAAACTCAAAATTTCTAGTTAGTTTACTATTTCTAGAATAGTCTTTTTTAGTTTACATTGGGAGAGAAGTTTTTCTTTTTAAGATTATGGAGATTTTTTATATGAGGAAAAAATAGGGTTTTTTGGTTCTTAAATTTTGATGGATAACAGTTGTGTGGGGAACTTAGTTATTGTGAAGTTGTTTTTATTGTTACAAACTTTTTTACAGCTTTTTGATGTACAAGTTGACTTATGGGGTGTTGTTTTAAGGATGAGTTATTTAAAGGTAAAAATTTTTATTATTTACTTATAAAATGATTTTTATCTCTGAGAATAGAGATCTTCTTTTGGGGATGCTGGATTAAATTTTTTTCCCTGTTTAAAATTTTATGAAATTACAGTTATTTTAACATTTGTTTATTTAACATGGAAGTTTTTCTTCAATATTAATTTGAAAATTTTTTATAGTTTTATGTGTTATAAAGAAAAAGTTTTTTCTTTATAGTTTGTAGGAGGATTTTATTTTTTAGATTAAGGTATTTTTTCTTCTTTTTTATTTGGGATATAACTTCTTTACTGACTTTGATGGTTTTATGGCTCTTTTTATATGCTTGTATTTTTTTTTTCTTTTACTCGAGGGAGGATTGAAGTATTGAAAGGATTAGCACCTTACCCACCAGTAACTTGCAGTGGAAATTGTGGTTGGGTTGTGTTACAATTGGTTTTATGTCTGGTATTGGGGGTTTTATTGTCTTTAATTTTAGTTTCAGGGTTATTTTGTGTGGGTGGTAGGTTGTAGGGGTTTTTGGTGTGACTTGTGTTTCATGGAGGGGACTTGATGGTAAGCTTTTATAGCTGTGGCTAGCTTTGTTCTGGTTGAGGTCTTTTAGCCTCTTTTGTTTTACAGTTTGGCAGTTGCTGGGGTTTGGTTTGGTTAGAATGGGGCCAATGGGGAGGGGGAGCAGTGTGGGGAGGGTGGAAGGGGCTCAGTCTACAGCAGGGTTGCTTGGTTTGGTTTGGTTTTGTTTGCTTTGCTTTGCTTTGCTTTGCTTTGGTGTGGTGGAGATGGGAGCTGGGATGGGGGCCCGCTGCTTCTTTGTTGACTCAGAAAGAAAGAGGAGGTTCCTGGATTTTTTCATCTTTAACATATGTGTTTCACAGAGCCATGTTCAGTATCTTAGTGGTTTAACAGATTGTCGGTAACACAAGAAGCTTTGTATTACTTTTAAAAATTCTTCTCAAGTCAAACTATGAAAGACATTCAATCAACACAGAACACTTCTCGAGGCATTGACTTGGCCCATTCAACTTCACAAACTCTAAGCCTGTTCAATTTAATGTTAATCCAAATTTTCAGGAGAACAGAAACAGAAGAAGATTACACAGAAAGAGAGAAAGACAAAAAAGATAAAGAGAAGCACACACACAGCTACCAACTCCTGGATTCCAGCAGTGTTCAAATGGTAATTCCAAGAGGAGGTAGGGTCAAGATGTGTGCTTGCCTTGTGGTCAACCTTCAGTACCCCTTGGTCTCCCTGGGCCCTTCCCCCAGGTGGGACTTGGGCTCATTTGGTCCCGCAGGAGCTGGGCTGGGGGCTGCAGAGGTGGCTGTGGAGCATTGCCTGTGCTGTGCCAGGGACTGGCAGACACTGCTGGGCTGGGGTAGAGGCTCTGGGGGGATTGGGGTTCCAGGGCAGGGCAGGGCTGGGGTTCCAGGGCAGGTCAAGGCTGGACCTGCCCCTTCCTCCCCCCACACAAAATGTTTTGAGCCAACAATCTCCTCCCATCTGTCACAACAGGGAATGTTGGAGGTGAAATCCCAATTCTTGCCTTGGGTACCTGGATGAGAAGGACAGTTCTTTTTCATAGGAAGGAAAGCATGGAGCCCCACTGTTTAGAAGGCAGCTGATAGCCTCACTGGGCCAAGGCCAGCCAGACTTGTCAGAAATTGTTACCCCAGTTTTTTAAGATTTTCTAAGCCTTCTGATGTTGACATTCTTGTAGTGAACTTTCTCACACACTTTCTGTAATTAAGTCATTATTTTGCATTCCTTTATGGAGGAGGAGAGATGGACTGTTGGTTTGGCAAGTGTCATTGGAGAGGTGGCACTGTCACCCTCCAATCTGCTGTCACTTTTGGAAAACTATAAATGTTGGAGTCAGAAAATAAACTTCCCCTTTTTCTTCGCCTTGAGACCAGTGGTGTGTGCTTGTGTTTTTCCGTGTCCTGTAGCGACATCTGGTGATGCCGAAGTGTCTTGCAGCCTAGGCTGAGACACAGTCTGGATTGCTGGTGATGTTGTATTGTCCCCTTCTCTTTGGTGCTTTGCCTGCTGTTCTCGTGGTGATGGAAACCTCTGCGGGTTTCGAGCAGGATTCCCTCGTTTTGGACCTCTGGAGAGGAATCTTGGAGTGGAAACAGGTTTCAATTTCCTGGAGCGATTTTGAGAGATTGTTTTTGTGGGCCCGTGAAAGGGGTTTCTTTTCGGACTCTGTGAAGGCGTTCTCCAGGGAGGTGTGGTCTCTTGTGGGGGTCGGCCTCATGGATGCCCTCTTTGATGATTGCACCGTAGACGTCTGATTGCTGCTGGTGCAGGGGAAAAAGTGTGAGGAGCTTTGGCAGGGGTCCAGTTCTTGTACCCCTCGGAGTTCCCAGGGGAGCCCTTCCGTCTCGGACGTGGACAAGGGGGAGTTTGAGTTTCTGTGTGATGTGGAGTCCCCCTCCCCGCCCCGGGATGATGTGCTGGGGGGTGGCGACTGTTCCCCCGGGGTGGACTCCTGGTCCTGAATCAGGGGGGCGCAGCCCTGTGGGCTTCTGAGGGCTCTGTGGATTCAGCGGACCGTTTTAGCTCCACCCTGCCCTGCGCAGGCGGCTGGGTGGGGGACTGGTTGCCCTCTCTTTGTGCCTTCCCGGCACTTGAGGGTCAGCCTCCACCTCGGCTTGAGTCTGATTCGCTGACGACTCTTTGTCCGAATTGCGGTGTTTCCACGAAGTTCCCGCTGAGCGTGGCAGAGGCAGTTTCACTCGCCTTCGAGTCAGGCTCCTCGGCGGGGGGGGCGACTTTGCCCGTCTCTGGGCCTGCGCAGCCTGCTGAGCATGCGCAGTCAGTGGAAGCAGCCGGGGGCGGGGCGTTGGTTAGTATTCTGTCTGGCCTCGCTCGGGTGAGCAGGCTGTCCATCCCACTCCACTCGGTGGGGGCCGTGCCTTGCGGCTCAGGACGGACGCTCATAGGGAGTGTGCCGGGCTCCCTTGTGCTGCCCCGCAGTGACGCGGCTCCGCGGGCTGCACCTCTCTCGGTACCCCGCCCCTCTCCCATGTTGGGGGCCGGAGGCCCTGCGCCGGTCTCGTTCCGGTGCACACCAGGTTTGCGGGCCATGCTGGAACCTGTGCCCGCCAAGGCGCCCCATGCCGGGGCTGCAGCGCGACAGGGCGCTGAGGCGTTTACCTTACCTTTAGCGCAACTGCTGACACGGCCAGCGGGAGCCGGTGGGTGCCCGGGGCCATGGCGCTTCCTCATCAAATTTGTGGATGCTTCCCCTGTGCCAGGTGACTGTGCGTCCTAGGCACCCCGAGAGTTTCTGGCAAGAACTAAAAACTAAGTTCTATGAGATGTCTGAGCCTGCCTCCTTGCGGCATCCGCAGGGTCACAGAGTGGGGTTCTCTGGCTCTGCCGGTGCTGCAGGGGGCTCAGGGGCGAGTGGTGTTGAGTTGGCTCCCAGTCAATCATCTACTCTTGTCCCTGTGGGGCCCAAGCACCAGGACACAGCAGGTGCTGTGGCTTTGCTAGGGAGTTCCCAGACTTTCCCTGTGCTCAGGAGTGTTACTCATAACACCCATGAACCCATTTCGTATAAGCTGGAGAGGGAAGTCCATGATGTGGTTGCTCAGCATGGTTTGGGGTCTGCTGAGGTTATGCAGACTCTCCAGAGGGTTGCTATGGACGTGCTCATGCCTCATGACCTCCGCTTCTGTAGGAGGGTCATAGTGGCTCTGCCAGGTGTTCCTACTGTCTCCCAGATGGTGGAGGCCTGTGCGGACATCATCCCCTCGGGCCAGAAGTTGGCTGCCGTGGCTGCCGCTGTGCAGCCAGTCTGGGTGGCACCGCACGGCAAGCGGCCACAGCAGGGGACTGCGCAGGCTCGTAAGAAGCGGGGGAAGAAAACACAGAAGGTCAAATTCCCCATGTTTCTGTGCAGTCTGTGTGGTAGGCCAAATCACGTGTCCAATATTTGCAAGGGCACTGTTCATGTTAATGGCCAGGCTTTACCGGGCTCAGGAAACATGAAGCGGAGTGCGCAGCAGGAGGGGCACACCCAGACACAAGCTTCTCTCCAGACCCAGGAGCCGATAGAGGTCTCCTTTGCCGCTCGCAGTCAGCACCCGCGGATCAGCAGGTGTGGATGTCTGCACCGCAGCAACAGTTGTCTTAGAATCTTCTGAGATACGCAAGGTTCCCCTGGATGCCTTTGGTCCCTTGGGCGGGGGCATGAGTGCTCTTCTCATGGGGAGGTCTAGTGCCACCCTTCATGGCATCATTGTTCACCTGGGGCTCATTGATACAGATTTCACAGGGCAGATTTCTGCCATGGTCTCCACACCCACCCCCCATCACAATCCTGAAAGGGACACGGCTTGCTCGACTTGTGCCTTTTATGTCCTCTGTTTGCAGGACAGCTGACCGGTTGCGTGCAGCTGGCGGCTTTGGATCCACTGGGCCGCCTTAAGTTCACTGGACTGCTGTCCTGACCACGGACCATCCTGAGATGCTGTGTACCCTGTCTGTTCCTGGTGGAACACCATCAGAAATCCACCTCCGCGGGCTTCTCGACTGCGGTGCTGACGTCACGGTTCTCTCCCTTGCCGCCTGGCCCCCAGAGTGGCCCTTGGATCTGGTGGAGACATCTGTCGTGGGCCTGGGAAGAATGGCGCAATGCTATGTGAGCCAGCGGCCCGTACTGGTTATGAACCTGGAGGGACAGATGGCCTGGGTCAGGCCTCATGTTACTTCAACTCCTCCCAACTTCTGGGGGAGGGATGTTCTGTCTGTCTGTGGGGTGAGCATCAGGACAGTTTTTTGATGGGGGTCACTGTGATGAAGGGTGCAGAGTGTCCTATGCCTCCTATTTGGTGGCTGGTGGACAAACCTGTCTGGGAGAAGCAATGGCCCCTCTTTCAAGATAAATTGGATGCCCTTCGGAATTTGGTGCAGGAGTAGTGTGACCAGGGTCATCTGGAGCCTTCTCCCAGTCTCTGGAACACTCCTGTCTTCTGCTTCAAAAAGAAATCTGGGAAATGGAGGTTGTTGCAAGACCTCCAAAAGGTTAATGCCATGATGGAAAGCATGGGAACATTGCAGGTGGGCATGCCATCACCTACCATGCTTCCCACAGACTGGCTGGTCCTCATTGTGGATCTGAAGGATTGTTTCTTTACAATTCCTTTGCATTCTGATGACAGACCGAAGTTTGCCTTCTCAGTGCCAGCAATTAACAAGGCTGAGCCTGCACAGAGATATCAGTGGAGGACTTTGCCCCAGAGCATGCTCAGTTCTCCTGCCATATGCCAGTGGCATGTGGCCCGTGCCTTGTCTGGAGTTTGCAAGCAGTTTCCTGATGCACATCTGTATCATTATATGGACAACATTTTGGTGGCTGCGTCCACCCAGGATGAGCTGCTGAAGATTCAGCCTCGGTTGCTCGATGCTTTGCATGCTCATGGACTGCAGGTGGCTCCAGAAAATGTTCAACAACAACTGCCTTGGAAGTACTTGGGGGACAAAATTCTGGAACGGACGATCCGTCACCAGGAGGTGCAATTTGTGCATTCTGTGAAGACACTGAATGATGCTCAGAAATTGGTAGGTGTCATCATTTGGTTACGTTCGTACTTGGGACTAACTGACGCACAGCTGTCTCCTGTGTATGATTTGTTGAAAGGAGACTCTGATGTAAAGTTGCCTCCGCACACTGCCCCTGAGGCTTGTAAGGCATTGGAGGTGGTTCAGCAAGCTGTTTCAGCTTGCCAAGTTCATCACATTGATTCCTCCGTTGATGTCACTATGTTCATCACCACTCCAAATTGGCATCCCACAGGCATCATTGGCCAATGGAGTGACAAGTGGTCTGATTCCCTGCACGTTTTAGAGTGGGTTTTCCTGCCCCATCAGCTGCAGAAGACAGCAACTGCATTGTTTGAGCTGATTGCTCGCTTGATATTCAAATGCCGGCAACGGTGTTTTTAATTGATGGGTGTGGATCCCGCAAAGATCATACAACCGGTGCAACCGGAGAATTTTGACTGGAGCTTTGCAAACAGTGTGTCCCTGCAGAGTGCTCTGGAAAACTATTCAGGGCAGATCACTTATCATCTGCCCAGCCATAGGCTACTGCATATGGCAATATTCACACAAATCTCTTTGCGGCCCAAAAACAGCCAGAAACCCGTGCAAGGACCCACTGTCTTCACTGACGGTTCAGGGAAAACAGGAAAAGCCATTGTTACCTGGGGGACGGATCTGAGTGGCAGGTTCTGGAAGGCCATGAGGATGGGTCAGCCCAGTTGGTCGAATTGAGGGCTGCTGTCATGGCATTTGAGATATTTTCCCAGGAACATTTCAACTTGGTCACGGATTCTGCCCATGTGGCTGATATTGCACACCAGTTGGGTCATTCAGTTTTGAAGGAGGTCAGTAATCCTGCCTTGTTTCATTTACTGAAGACCTTGTGGTGTTCCATTCAGGCCCAGGTTTATCCATTCTATGTTCTGCATGTGAGGAGTCACACCAATTTGCCAGGATTTATAGTGGAAGGTAACGCGAGGGCTGACAAGTTGGCTAACCCAGCATGGGTAGCGCCTCAGCCTGATACACTCCATGTACCATGACAGCCAATGCACTTGCTCCACCTTTGCCAGCAGGGGTAAACCCCAGAGGCCTTAGGGCCTTGGAGCTTTGGCAGACCGATGTCACCCAGATTGCCGAGTTTGGCTGGCTCAAGTATGTGCATGTCACTGTGGACACATTCTCCTCTGCGATGTGGGGTTTGGGTCACACTGGGGAGAAGGCCCATTATATCCTCGCCCACTGGAGGCTGGCCTTTGCTGTTCTGGGCATACCTTCTGCTGTGAAAACCGACAATGGTCCTGCTTGTGCATCGCAAAAGTTGTGGCAGTTCCTGCAGTTGTGGGGTGTCTCGCACAAGTTTGGTATCCATCATTCTCCAACTGGTAAAGCTCTTGTAGAATGCGGTCATGGTAATCTGAAGCAGGTTCTTCAAAAACAAAGCCGGGGAATGCAGGGTGAAACCCCGCACAGTCGGTTGGCAAAAGCTTTGTGCACAATCAGTCATCTCACTGTGCCGCAGAACTCAAATAATCCTGTCATTTCGAATCACCATCTCTTGTTGCAGGCTGCAGACGAGGCACGTCAGCCTCGAGTGAAGGTTCGGGTGCGGAATTTAGTCAACAAACAGTGGGAAGGTCCCTATGACCTTATCGCTTCGGGACAGGGGTATGCTTGTGTATCCACAGATACTGGGGTACCTGGGTACCTTCGAAGTGTGCTTGCCCTGACCTGGACCACAGAGACAGAATCAAGCCAACAAGCAAAATGGAAACTGTAACCAACCTGAAAGGCATCAAGCGGGTGAATCATTGAGTGATGACTTGGATGCAGATGATGGCAGTGATCACTCTGCTGATTCCTCCGCAAATGGATGCTGAACATTGTTCATGTTTTCTTTTTCATATTGTTAATTTTCTTTTCTTTTTTTTCTTTTTTAAAAGGAAAAGGGTGAGATATCACCCTGGTTTTTAAAGATTTTCTAAGCCTTCTGATGTTGACATTCTTGTAGTGAACTTTCTCACACACTTTCTGTAAATAACCCATTGTTTTGCATTCCTTGATGGAGGAGGAGAGAGTTGATGGACTGTTGGTTTGACCAGTGTCATTGGAGAGATGGCACTGTCACCCTCCAATTTATAGTTTGGAAAACTATAAATGTTGGAGTCAAAAAATAAACTTCCCCTTTTTTCTTCACCTTGAGAACAATGGTGTGTTTGTGTTCTTTTGTGTCCTATAGTGCCACTCCTGGGCCAGCGACTCCCTCTGAGTGGGGCCTCTACCAGTCGGGAACTCTCCCGTTTGCTGCACTCAGGGATCCCGAACAACGACAGAGCCTGGGCCGATCCCCCCACTCCTCCAGGCTCAACCCTTCACCCACTGGGGAGATGCCAAAGGATCCACAGTGAGCATTTCCTGTCCTCAGGGGAATTTCTCACAGGTGCCTTGCACTGACTCTTGGTGTCTGTGTGCACACAGGAGTGCCTGTGCTGGGGAAATGTGGCAGAAATGCTGCTCTCTGAGGGGTTTGAGTGCCTTGGATAGCTGAGTCAGTCAGGCCTGTAAGTAAGGTTAAATCACAAGGTCTAAGTGAAGTTAAATGCTGCTAAGAGATGTTCTTTTCTAAGTTGTTATGTTTAATATAAGTTATAAGCTAAGTTTTGTTAAGTGTTATTCCTGTGTTAAATTGTCAAGTCATAGGTTATAAATTAGGTGCTATTCTTTTGCCAAATTTTGAAGTTGAAGGTATCAGTTAAGGTTAAGGCATAACTTAAGTCCTTTTAAGTTTGAGCTCTGTTAAGCTTCTACGCCATATTTTTTTCATCCTTGCCCTCACTGTCCTTGTGTCACACACACACACAGGGACAGTTCCTGCTTCATTTCTGGTTTGATTGCCTGGATTCTGTTTTGTTTTGTTGTTGCTTTGTTTCCTTGCTGTGCCTGAAGTGTCCAGTCAGGAGCAGAGTGACTCTTGCTAAGGAACTTAGCCATGATGTCGCTTAATATTAAATCTGGTTTTGACTGATCCCTTGCCGGGGATTTTTTCAGCGCTCTCAAGGCCTCGTTCATAACAGGGTGAAGGAGCCCTGGCCTAGGCTCTGGCTCTGGCGGACACGGGGACGCTGCCGGGGGGTCCCTGTCCCCCTGTGCCACCCCCAGGGCCCCGGCCCCCCGTCCCCGTGTCAGGCTCTGTGGTCGATCTTGTGGAACATCCTCTGGGGGAGGCTGCGGGGCCGAGGGTGGGGGGACCCGGGGGGACAGGGGACCCCACTGCACACGAGCAGGGTTGGACTGCTCTGGGGGGAACTGTGAGGGGGGCCGGGGCAGAGTGACCTCCCCAGTGACCTCACACAGCCCCTGTGATGTCACACTGCCATCTGTGATGTCACACAGCCCCTGTGATGTCACAGAGCCCTCTTTGATGTCACGCTGTGATGTCATCCAGCTGCTCTGTTGTGGTGGTGTTCACAGGGGTCCCAGGACAAGGGAAGAGACAAGAATCTTGACTTCATGTTTCAAAAGGCTGATTTATTATTTTTTTATATATATTATATTAAGAGAAAATTATATGCCTAAAGAATAGAAGAAAGTATTTCATGAGAAGGCTAGCAAGGAGTAGAAAAGAATGGAATGATTATAAAATCTTGTGACTGACCAGAGAGTCTGAGACAGACCTGTGATTGGCCATTAATTAGAAACAACCGCATGAGACCAATCAAAGATGTACCTGTTGCATTCCACAGCAGCAGGTAATTATTGTTTACCTTTTGTTTCTGAGGCCTCTCAGGTTCTCAGGAGAAAAATCCTGGCAAAGGATTTTTCATAAAATATGTCCGTGACACTCTGTGATGTCACAGAAGGCTCTGTGATATCACACAATCACACCATGACATCATAGTCTGATTTATGGTGTCACAGCCAGTTCTGTGATGTTAGTCAGCCACCCATTGATGTCATAACCCACTCTCTGGTGTCCCACAGCCACCCTCCATGATGGCAGAGTCTGGTCTATGGCATCACATCCTACCCTATCATGTCACAGCCACCTCTGTGATGTCGCAATCTCCCCAGTGATGTCACACAATCCCCTCAGTGATGTCACACAATCCACTCTGTAATGTCACCGCACACATTTTGACCTCACAACCTGCTCTGTGATGTCACAGAATCCCCTATATGATGCTGTAGCTGCTCAATGACCTCACACAACAAAATCTGTGATATCATAGCCCAACCAGTGACCTCACACAGCCCACTCTGTGCTGTCACAAAGCCCCTTGCTGACATCCCAGCCGCTCTGTGCCTCTATGACACAGCCACAGAGGTGCTGCTCTGACACAGCCCCCACTGGGACATGCCACAGCCCCTGCCAGTGCTGAGCCCCTGTGAGCTCTGTCTATGCCCTGCTGGTGTCCCTGAGGGGCCCTGGCAGTGCCCCAGCCCCGCTGGGCTGTGCACAGGAGCTGCTCCTGGCCAGAGCTGTCTCTCTGCAGTGCTGCCCTTGCCAGGAGCTGCCTCTGGGCCAGGAGCCCGGCCCAGCTCAGCAGCACAGACACAGCACAGGGACTTTAATGACCCTCTGGGGCTTTGGTGCTCTTTGCATCAGAGCCAGTCCCTCAGAGTGTGCTCAAAGAACTTCTCAATAACTGAAACTGAGATTGAAAGACTGTATTTTCTTGTACTTTAATTGGATCCCTCTGAGGCACATAACTGACAAAGTGTCCCCAGGTTCCAGGTAGAGGAGAGAACTGGATGCAGTGATGATGGCTGGGGACAAGCAAGTGAAAGGTGTTTCTGATGCTGAGCAAACCTGTGCCTCTGTCCCTGCAGGCTGTCGTCATCCCCCGGCTGCCCCTCCTGGCTGGCCCCTTCCTTTGCTGACAGCTCTGCCTCCTGCCTGCCCCTGCCTGCCCACACAAAGCCTTGGGCTGCTCCAGGCTCCTGTTTGGGAATGTGTTGTACCACAGCCCTGCCCTGGCAGGGAAATTCCTTTCTCCTTATGTCCGACCTGGGCCTCCCCAGCTGGCTTTGGCATTAATTCCTTCTTTCGCTGGCTGTTCTCTACTATGTGAAAAGGATCCAACATCTCTGAAAGCACCCTTCAATCCCTCCCAGGGCTCTCCTCTGCTGTACTCAGTCTCCGCCCCACTATGCACAGATCTCCTGTGTCCCTATAGAGTGGTCAAGTGTTTGAGGCCAATAATTCCTGGACAAGAGGGACAGTTTTTATTTTTATAGGAAGGAAACCAGAGAACCCCAGGATTTGAAGGCAGATGAGAGGCGGTCACCAGAGACCAAGGCTAGCCAGACCTGTCTGTCTTCGCAGCTGTTGTCTGAAAGCAGCCTTTGGATATATGGGGAGTTTTGAGGGTAGAATTCCATTTCAGCCATGGTTCCTGGACTGGAATGGCAGTTCTCCATAGGAAGGAGAAGGGTGGAGTCCCAGTGTTTCAAAGGCTGATTAGAGGCAGTCCCAAGGAGGCCAAGGCCAGCCAGACTTGTTGTCAGGGGAGAATGCTTGGACAGACATAATTTGGGAGGCCAAAGCCCGCTTTTGTCTATGGGCATCAGGACAAGAAGACAGTTCTTTTCCACATGAAGGAAAGTACAGAGCCCCAGTGTTTCAAAGGGAGATGAGAGCTGGCCCTCAGGAAGCCAATGCAACCTGGACAGTCCTGGCAGCTTTTGTCTGGGAGCTATCCGTGGGTATAAGGAATTTTGAAGGTGGATTCTCAATTTTAGCCATGGATGCCCTGGACTTGAAAGACGTCTTTTTCCATGGGAAGAAAAGCACAGGCCCCCAGTGTTATGAAGGCAGATGAGAGGTGGCCCCCAAGAAGACAAGGCCCGGCAGAGCTGTCTGCCTCGGCAAGTTTCATATGGGAATAATCCTTGGATATAATCAAATCTGGAGAAGGAATCCCAATTTTGGCCATGAACCCCTGGAGGAGAAGGACAATTCTTTCGCACAGGAAGGAACACACAGAACTCCAGGGTTTCAGGAGAAGGTGAGAAGTGATCTTCAACATGCCAAGGTCAGTTGGACCAGTCAGGCAGCCCCCAGGAGGCCCAGCCAGCCAGACCTGTTCCGTGTTCTTGGATCCTTGGGGCCCTGCAGCATCACAACGGCCCCTTGGTTCCATGAGGCCCTGTAGGATCAGAACAGATCTTTGTTTCCATGAGACCCAGTGATATAACAATGGTCTCCTTGGCTCCACAGTGGCACAATGGCCCCTTGCTTCCATGAGGCCTTGCAGCGTCAAAATGGTTTCCTTGTTTCCTTGGGACTGCGCAATGCCACAATGGCCCATTGGTTCCATGAGGCCTCAGAGTCTCAAATTGGCCCCTTGGTTCAATTGGGCTCCTCAGGGTCACAATGGCCCCTTGGTTCCACCAGGCCTGGATGTGTTACACTGGCCCCTTGCTTCCATGGGGGCCCACAGTGTCACAGTGGCCCCTTGGTTTCAGTGGGTCCTGAAGTGTCATAATGGACTCCATGGTTCTATGAGGCCCCACAATGTCACAATGGACTTTTGATTCAAAGAGCTTTTGTACTGCCAACAACAGCCAACAACAGTCTTTTTGGTTCCATGGTGTCACACTGGACCCTTGGTATTATGGGGACTCACAGTGTCAGAAGGGTCTCCTTGGTTCCATGAGGCCCTGCACAGCCCCTTGATTCAACGAGGCCTCAATGTGTCATTATAGCCTCCAGGATTCCATGAGGCCCTGCAGTGTCAAAAGGCACCTTTGGTTCCATGTGTTCCAGCACTGTTGCATGAATGCTTAGTTCCATGGGGCCCTGTAGTGTCACAATGGACTCCTTGATTCCATGGAGCCACACAGCGTGACAACAGCCCCTTGGCCTGACAAGATTCCATAGTGTCACAATGGTTCCTTGCTTCCATGAGGTATTGTAGCGTCACAATGGCCCCTTGGTTCTGTGAGGCATTGTGGTGTCACAACCCTCTCCATGATTCCATAAGGCCTTGCAGTGTCACAACAGACCATTGGTTTCACTGAGCCCCACAGTGTCTCTGTGTCCCCTTGGCTCCACAAGGCTCTGAAGTGTCACAAAGGCCTTTTGGTTTCTCAAGGCCTCAAAGTGTAAAAATGGCCTCCATGGTTCCATGAGGCCCTGCTGTGTCACAATGGACCGTTGGTTCCATGAGGCCCCAGTGTCCCAATGGTATCTCGGGTTCCATTGGACACTTCATCCCACGGACACCCACAGGGATCAATGTAGTTCCCTTGATTCCATGATGCCCTGCCACGCTATAATGGCCCCTCAGTTCCAGTGGGTCCCAAAGTGTCAGAACAGTCTCCATTGTTCCATGAAGCTTCTCAAAGTCACTGTGGTCCCCTTAGTTCCACAGGGCCCCACAGTGGAACAATGGACTCTTGGTTCCTTGAGGTTCCTCAGTCACAATGGTCTCCTTGGATCCGCAGTATCACAATGGACCATTGGTTCAATGTGGCCCCACTGTGCCAAAATGGATTTTGGTTCCATGGGGTTCCACTGTGTCATAATGGATCCTTTTTTCCATGAGTTTGCTCAGTGTCACAGCTGATTCCTTGGTTCTGTGAGGCCTCGCCGTCACCAAATCTCCGAAATATCAGAATAAGACTCATAAACACTAAATTGCTATTTAAGAGGGTATCATTGATTCAGGCCTGAGGTCTAGTGAGGGATAATTCCTAAACTTATGTGGGCATGTAATTCTACCAGTGTCACTAAATGTGTATTACTATTTACCCATTACCACAAAACCCACCCCAAGTTGCCAGTTTCAGTCCTTCTTTTTTCTGCCATTACATTCTTGAGCCAGATGTCTTCTTGTCTTCCAACCATCCTTGCTGGGAAAGCAGCACCTGCATTACTTGTTCCTGTGCTAAAAGTTCACAGGCACAGGAAAAATTGAATTAACAATTTTGGTATCAGCCCAAGGCTTTGTGTGGGCAGGCAGAGGCAGGCAGGAGCCAGAGCTGTCAGCAAACGAAGGGCCCAGCCAGGTGGGGCAGTCGGGGGATGCCAACAGCCTGCAGGGACAGAGGCTCAGGGCAGGGACACCCTGGGACAGCCTGGGCTGCACAGGGCACAGGGTTGGGCAGCAGCTGCAAGACAGCCCTGACAGAGCCAACTTGGGCAGCACTTTGGCCAGGGCAGATGCAAGAGCACTGAATCCCCAGAGGGTCATTGAACTCCTTGTGCTGTGTCTGTGCTGCTGAGCTGGGCCGGGCTCCTGGCCCAGAGGCAGCTCCTGGCAGGGGCAGCGCTGCAGAGAGACAGCTCTGGCCAGGAGCAGCTCCTGTGCACAGCCCAGCAGGGCTGGGGCACTGCCAGGGCCCCTCAGGACACCAGCAGGGCACAGACAGAGCTCACAGGGGCTCAGCACTGTCAGGGGTTCATGGCATGTCCCAGAGGGGGCTGTGTCAGAGCAGCACCTCTGTGGCTGTGTCATAGAGGCACAGAGCAGCTGTGATGTCAACAAGGGGCTGTGTGACAGCGCAGAGTGCGTTGTGTGAGGTCACACATTGAGCTATGACATCACAGAGTTGTTATGTGAGGTCATTGAGCAGCTACAGCATCATATATGGGATTCTGTTACATCACAGAGCAGGCTGTGACATCATGGCATGACTGTGTGACATCAGAGAGCGGGCTGTGAGGTCAAAGGGTGTGATGTGATATTACAGAGTGGCAGTATGACATCACAGAGAGGATTTTGTGACATCACACAGCTGTCTGTTACATCATATAGTAGGGTATGTGGCCATATAGCAGATCCTGCCATCATAGAAGGTGGATCTGTGACATCAGAGAGCAGATTGTGACATCACTGTCTCGGAGTGAAATACCATGGAGCCAACTGTGACATCACAGAAATGCCAGTGACATCACAGGGTGACTTTCTGACATCACAGAGTGTTCTGTGACATCACAGGGGCTGTGTGAGGTCACAGAGATGGCTGTGTTACATCCCAGGGAGTGTGACATCACAGATGGCTTTGTGACATCACAGGGGACTGTGTGACATCACAGGGGCTATGTGAGGTCGCTGGGGAGGTCACTCTGCCCCGGCCCCCTCACAGTTCCCCCCAGAACAGTCCAACCCTGCTCGTGCACAGTGGGGCCCCTCTCCCCCCGGGTCCCCCTGCCCCTGGCCCTGCAGCCTCCCCCAGAGGATGTTCCACGAGATCGACCCCAGAGCCTGACACGGGGATGGGGGGCCGGGGCCTTGAGGGTGGCACAGGGGGACAGGGACCCCCCCGGCAGCATCCCCCTGTCCCCCAGGGCCAGAACCTGGGCCAGGGCTCCTTCACCCTGTTATGAACGAGGCCTTGAGAGCGCTGAAAAAATCCCCAGCAAGGGATCAGCAAAAACCAGATTTAATATTAAGGGACAGCAGCACAAAGTTCCTCGGCAAGAGTCACTGCTCCTGACTGGACACTTCAGGCACACCAAGGAAACAAAGCATCAACAAAAGCAAACAAAAACAGTTGCCAGGGCTGCTCCTACAGAAACCAGGGGCTGGTTGGGCAGCAGCAGTGCCTGGAGCAGACAGTGTTTGTGATGAGCTGCAGAGGAGCTTAGCCCAGGGGCTGTTGGCCAAGGCCGAGCCCCAGGGAGCATTTCTCAGCTGGCAGGGTGGTCTGAGGAGGGGAGAGGGGAATGCAGTAGCACAGGGCCCATGGAACCAAGGGACCATTGTGACACTGTGGGGCCTCATGGAATCATGGAGAGCACTGTGACATTGCTGGGCCTCATGGAACCAAGGGAACCGTATTGATGCTATGTGGCTCCATGGAATGTAGGGTTCATTGTGACACTGAGAGGCCCCATCAAACCAAGAGTCAATTGTGACACTGCATGGCCTCGTGGAACTGTGGAGACCATTATGGCACTTTGGGATGTAATGGAACCAAGGGGCCATTGTGACACTGTGAGATCCCATGGAGTCAAAGGTCCATTGTGACATTGCAAGGCGTCATGGAACTGTGGAGACACCATCAGGACACTTCACAGCCTCATGGAACCAACGGGCCATTGTGACACTTAGGGGCATCATGGAACCAGTCAGACCATTGTGACACTGAGGGTTCCCACAGTATCAAGAGGACCATTGTGATACTGTGGGGCCTTGTGAAACCATGAGGCCTTTGTGACACTGCAGGTCTGTGTGGAACCAAAGCTCCAGGTTGACACAGAGGGGCCTTGAGTCATCAATGGTCCATTGTGACACTGTGGAGCCAAAGGAGACCATTGTGACACTGCAAACCCCCAGGGTCCAAAGGTTCATTGTGACATTGCAGGGCTCATGGAATAGAGTAGACACGTGTCATTGTGGGGCCTATGGAACCATGGAGACCATGGTGACACTGACCTCATCGAGTTGTTGGGACCATTGTGACCCTTTGGGGCCTTCCAGAATGTAGGGGCCACTGTGACACTCTGGGAGCCCATCAAACCAAGGGTCCATTTTGACACTGCAGGTCTTCTTGTAATCAATGGGCTACTTTGACAACATGGGGCCCCATAAAACCAAGGCAAGACAGAACAGGTCTGGCTGGTTTAGCCTCCCATGGACTGCCTGACTGGTCCAGCTGACCTTGCCCATGTTCAGGGTCTCTTCTCATATGCTATTGAAACACCACGGCTCTGTGCTTTCCTTCCCAATGGAAAATAACTGTTCTTCTCCTCCAGGCACCCATGGCCTGAATTGGGATTTCATCTCCAAATTTCCTTATATCTAGGGATTGTTCCCATAGGAATATTGCCAGGACAACTTGGTCTTGCAGTGGTTTCACAAGGGTCACTTTCCATCTCTCCCCAAAACATTGGGGAAGGCTCTGTACTTTCCTTCCTGTGGGAAAGACCTGTCCTGCTTCTCCAGGTACCCATTGCTGAGATTCAGTTCCACCTACAAAATTCCTTAAATCCAAAGACTACTTCCAGACAAAATCTGCCATTCCTAACAAGTCAAGCTGGCCTTGGACTAGTGAGGTTCTCCAAACACTGGGGTTCTGTGCTTTCCTTCCTATGGAAAAGAACTGTCCTACTCAGTCAAGGTGCCCATGGCTAGAACTGGGATTTCCATCTTCTAACATTCCCTATTGTGACAGTCTGAAGGAGATTGTTGGCTGGAAACATTTCATGTGGGGGGGCAGGAAGGGGCAGGTCCAGCCTTGCCCTGCCCTGGAACCCCAATCCCCCCAGAGCCTCAACCCCAGCCCAGCAGTGGCTGCCAGTCCCTGGCACAGCACAGGCAATGCTCCGCAGCCACCTCTGCAGCCCCCAGCCCAGCTCCCGTGGGACCAAATGAGCCCAAGTCCCACCTGGGGGAAGAGCCCAGGAAGACCAAGGGGTATTGAAGGCTGACCACAAGGCAAGCACACATCTTGACCCTACCTCCTCTTGGAATTTCCATCTGAACAGTGCTGGAATCCAGGAATCGTAGCTGTGTGTGTGCCTCTCTGTATCTTTTTTGTCTTTCTCTCTTTCTGTGTCTTCTGCTATTTCTGTGCTCCTGCAAATTTTGAGTAACATTACGTGTAACAGGCTGAAAGTTTGTGAAACTGAATGGACCAAGTCAATGCTTTGAGAAGAGTTTTTTGTTGATTGAATGTCTGTCGTAGTTTGACATCAGAAGAATTTTCAAAAGTAATACAAAACTTTTTGTGTAACTGACAATCTGTTAAACCACTGAGATACTGAACACGCCTCTGTGAAACACATATATTAAAGATGAAAAAACCCAGGAACCTCCTCTTTCTTTTCCAGTCAACAAGAAAGTAGTGGGCCCTGGCTCCAGCCCCCATTTCAACCAAACCAAACCAAACCAAACCAAACCAAACCAAACCAAACCAAACCAAACCAAACCAAACCAAACCAAACCAAACCAAACCAAACCAAACCAAACCAAACCAAACCAAACCAAACCAAACCAAGCAACCCTGCCCTGGGCTGAGCCCCTTCCCCTCTCTCGAGGCTGTCCTCCTCCATTGGCCCCATTCTAACAAAACCAAACCCCAACAGCTACCAAACAGGAAAACAAAAAAATGTACAAAACCCCAACCAGAACAAAGCTAGCCACAGCTATTAAAATCTTATCATTGAGTTGTTGTCCTCCCCCTCCCAACACAACTCAAACCAAAAACCCCTACAACTCATAACCTATAAAAAATAACCCTACAACTAAAGTTAAACACAAAATAAACCCAAAAACCAACCATAAAACCAATCCAACACAACCCAAAACCAACTCCAACCACAAGTTACTGTCAGGTCAGGTGTTAATCCTTTCAATACATCAATCCTCCATTGAGTAAAAGAAAAAAACAAAATGCAAACATATTAAAAAACACCCATCAAAGTCAGTAAAAAAAAAATGCAATCTCAAATAAAAAAGACGAAAAAATACCTTAATCTTAAATCTTAAATCCTCCTATAAACTGTAAAGAAAAAACTCTTTTATAGCACATAAAATTATAAAAAAATATTCAAATTATTATCAAACATAAACCTGAATACTAAAATAAACAAATGTTAAAATCACTGTAATTTCATAAAAAGTTTAAAAAGGAAAAGAAAAAAACAATAATCCAATACCCCCAAGAGAAGAACTCTATTCCAGAAGATAAAAATAATTGTAAAAGTAAATAATAAAATCTTTAAACAACTCATCTTTAAAACAATACCTCATAAGTCAGTATGGCCCATCAACAAGCTGTACAAAAGCTTGTAGCAATAAAAACAACTTCACAATATCTAAGTTCCACAGACAACTGTATTCATTACAAAATTAAGAACCACAAAAAAAAAAAAACTTTTTTCCTCTTCTAAAAAAACTCCATAGGTTTAACAGAAGAAACTTCTCTCCCAAAGTGATCTAAAAAAAAGACTATTCTGGAAATAGTAAGGTAACTATAAATTTTAAATTTAGTTTCTTCACATTGTCAGAAAAAGTTGTAAAGAAAAAAAGTGTACTAAGGAGTTTATTTTAATTCTTACTACTTTCTTCTTTTCTAATTTATTTTTCATAAAATTTTCTTTATTCCCTTTTAAAATTTTAAGCCTACTTTACGTTTCTTGTAATCCTATCCCACAACAAAATAAATACATAAATAATTATTCGACACTAAAACCCACCACACTCATCAATCCATTAATTAAGAAATATCAAGATTAGAAAAATCTGAATTTAACAAACAAAACAAAGTACAATGTTACCATAAACGTTTGACAAAGTTTCTCTGATTTTCTGAAGTTGCCAGTAAAGGCTGTTTGGTTGTTTTGAGCTCCTGAGAATCTCCTGTTGGTATTTCTACAGTGAGTTTAACTCAGAGGACGCAAACTATTGTAATTCCTTTAAAATGTCTCTTTGAGTGAGCTTTTTGGGGGGAGTCAGGGCTTGTGTGTCCTGCTTGGCACGGCCCAGGCAGGGCTTTCCCAGCCACATTCCCCACTCCATTTCCCAGCTGGAGCTGCTGGTGCCTCTGAGTTGTGCTGCCCCAGCCCCAAGGACGCTCTCCTTGTCTGCCCATTCCCCCATGGTCTCTGGGCAGGGATGGCCTCAGTGGGGGCTGCTGATATCCTCAGCAGCTTGGAGGCTGCTGCTGAATTTTCCTGCTGCAGAGGCTTGTTCAGCCTTCAGCTCTTCAGTGCAGGAATTCAGTGTCCCAGGGCTCATTAACATTCAGAACACCTGAACAAGCCAAGCCTCAGGGAATAATTTGATTTTAATTTTCCAAATCCTTCATGGTTGTTCAGACAGATTTAAGAAATGTATTCAAACTGAATATATTCTATTTAAAAAGACAGTGAGAAAAGATTTTTTAAGTCCTGCTTAGGTTTTTTTTTCCCTGTTAATACATTGATATGTGCAATCTCCAACTTAAATTGAATCCCAGTACCTCCTCATGCAATTTGATTAGATATGAAAATCAAGACCGTTCATGGCTGACAATCAATCAGACTCTGTCCCTACCCCCACCCCACCATTTCCCCCATCCAAGCCCTGGCACCCAGAGCAGCCTTGTGCAAATCTGAGCTCCCTCCAGCCCAGGCTGCACCTGCAGCTTTCAGCTTCTTGGCTCCAACTCCCACCTGCTTTCCTTGGAGAAGGAGCTGCCCGAGACACAGAGGGATGTTCATTTCTTGTCGGCCAACAAAGCCAAGGGAGGGCACAGCTTCATCAAATGCAAAAGTCATTCTTCTGCTGGATATTAAATCTACTTTCCACAGCAGACAGTCTCAGAGCAATGGAAAACACCTTCTGTGCCCAGAAAAGATCCCAAGGTCTCCCCAAACCCTGCCTGCCCCAATTCTGCCCAGATTTGTTCTTTGCACACACGAGTCACACGCTGAAGTCAGGAGCTCCCTCCATGCCCAGAGGAGGAAAAGAGAGAAAGAGGATGAAGAGCTCTCCTGTGCAGAGCCAAGGTCCAAGTGCAGCCCTTTCAGTGGGAACCACAACTCATCAGGTTTGTGTCCTTTGGTCTCAGGGACTGGTGACACTCAGAGGCACAGAAAGGTTTCTTGCCAGCAAAAAAAAAAATTGAACATTTGAAAAGTTTAATCACTATCACTGAACTCTTCCCTTAACTCTCTGGGATGTCCCAGCAGCATCTGACATGTCCCCTGTCATCAAAGAATTTCCATACAGGAGCTGTTTTAGACAAAGATTAAGGAATATTTTGTGATAGATATAAACACAATTTAGATGTTGACTAATGTGATATTTATTTGAACTTCAAAAATACTTGTCAACTCCCAGAAACTCAAAACATGGAACCAGTCAGTTGAGACATACTCGAATGACCAGAGAGCATCTGCAGGAGGATATCTGAGAGCAGCAGGAGGAACATAGATCCAGCTGGTGTAGTGAGGAGATGTCCGTAGACATGGTCATTTAACCAGGAGAGCTGGAAACACCTTGTCCCTGTTTAGGGCACATTTGGTAGAGAATCTCCAAAGGAGGGCCCCTCCAGAAAGCAAATGCACACAGCCCCTCCCCCCAACCAGTTCAGGAAGAATTCCTCAGAGAGATGTGGAAAGAACCTGTTTATTTAACAGGCCCAGCACCCCCCAGCACACAAAATGAACAATACCGGATGACACCGCTCTGAAAAAGGTCACAAAATCAGAAATTCTCTTTCTGGGCTGATTGCTCTGTTCTCAGTCTCTCCAGCGCTGGGGCAGTTGCTGCAGGCCAAACAGTGCAAACTCTTGGTGTTCCCAGGTCCCAGTCCAGAGCAGGTTCAAGATGGTCGCAAAAAAAGGAGAGGAGAAACAGTTCAGGAAGGAATTTGGACTGTGTAACTAGAACTAGCAGAAGCAAAAGCAAGCAGAAGCGAGAACAGAGGGGAGAGAGAGAGAGAGAGAGCAAAGCAGAAAGCCAAAAAGCAAAAAGCAAAAACAGCCCTATGTACTGCCCGTCCCTGTGTCCCTGATAAGAGAAACCCAAACAAAACTTTCACTCTTCAAAGACAATCTTAAAGGCACAGAACATGAATGGGGATACAAGCATCACAACGTCACCCCAGGATACTGTGGAACTCAGATTATTGTTGATAGTGCAAAAAGCTCATGGAACCAAGGGTCCATTGTGGCTCTGTAGGGTTTCACAGAACCAAGGAGACCATTTGGACAGTGTGGGACTGCATGGAGCCAAGGGTCCACTGAGACACTGAGGAATCTCATGGAACCAAAGGTCTGTTGTTATACTACAGGGCCCTGTGGATCTAATGGGACCATGGTGACACTGTGGTGCTCCATGGAACCAAGGGGCCATTCTGATTCTGCTTTTCTTCATGGAACCAAGGGGTCACTACAGCACTGCAGAGCCTTGTCGAACTAAGGCAGCCTTGTGACACTGCGGGCCCCCTTGGAACCAAGGGTCCATTGGGATATTGTGGGGCGTCATGGAACCACAGGGACCATTATGAGCCTTTGGAACCCATTGTGACCAAGGGGCCATTGTAGCACGGCAGGGCCTCATGGAATCAAGGGGACCACAGTGATATTGTGGGGTTCCATGGAACAAAGGGGCCATTGTGATACTGTGGAATCAAGGAGAACAATGCTGTGTTACGGGGCATCATGGAACCAAGCAGGCCATTGTGACCCATGGGGCTTTGTGGAACCAAAGGACCAGTGTGGCACTGCAGGGCCTCATGGAACCAAGGGCACAAAATAGTGACACTGTAGTGTCACTACAATAGTGACACTATGGGGCTCCAAGGGACCAAGGGGACATTCTTAAAGTGCAGAACCAAGGAGGCCATTGTGACACTCTGGGACATCATGGAGTCATAGGTCCATTGTGAAACAGCACACACTTGGGAAACAATGGAGGCATTTTTACTCTTTGAGGCCTTGTGAAACAAAGGTTTCATCACGGCACTTGGCGTCCCCATGGAACCAAGGAGTCCATTGTGACACTATGAGGCCCTGTTGGGCCAAAGGTCAATTCTGGCACTGTGTGGCACCATGGAACCAAGGAGGCCATTTTGACACTGCCGGGCCTCATCGAACCAAGGGTCCATTGTGATACTGCAGTACCAAGGAGAACCCTGTGACACTGCAAGGCCTCATGGAAACAAGGGGCCAGTGTGACACAGCCTCGTGGTACCAAGGATACAATTTGACTCCATCAGTGTGACACTGGGCAGCCTTAGAGGTCCAAGGAAACAGGTAAAAGGTCGGATTGACTTGGCCTCCCAGAGTCCACCTGACAGGTCCAGTTAATCTTGGAATATTGAGGGCTGCCTCTCATCAGCCCTTGGAGAACTGGGACCCCGTGCTTTCCTTCCTATGGAAAACCATCTGTCCTTCCAGGTGGCCACAGCCAAAATTGATGCTCCCCCTGAAAATTCCCTATATGCATGTGTTCTCACAGACAAAAGCTGCCAGAACAGAGAGCTCTGGCTGGCTTTGGCCTCTTGTGGTCAACTCTCATCTCAGTGAAGCCCAGGAAAATATTTGAACAGGCTTGACTGCTGGAACATCAGTAAGTCTCTTGTCCTCTGACAAACACAGATGCTCTTCTAATCATAATTGTCTTTTTTCCCTTATTGTGTATTATACCTGAAATATTATATTCAGCTAAAAAATATTATTCTTATCTCTCTCACAGTGTTATCTGAAACAAAACACCTCATGTACATGTGGATCCAGGTCACCTGTATAAGCAAACACCAGAAAGAATGCAGCAGGAATTATTTGTCCCTGCTCCCATCTGTCACATCTCCTCTGAAGCTTAAAGTGCAGCTCCAGCACTTGGGAGGACTCAGGGGGTCACAAACTCAGCTCCCACGCAGAGAATTTGTGGACCCTGGGTGCTCTTCTTGGCCCCTGCACGCTCAGCCAGGCTGAGATGGACACTGATGGTTTCTGGGCCAGGCTCTCGGAGCCCAGCCCAGCTCCCTGCAAGCTCTGCCAGCTGCCCTGAGCTCTGGGCAGCACCAAGGGCCTCTCCCCAGCCCAGCCCAGATGGCTCTGGCCCCACAGCTCTGCTCAGGCCAGGCTGCTCTGGCCACTGCCTCACTGCCTCAGCCTCTGGTAAGGGCACAACAGCAGCCGCAGCTGCCACAGGACTCAGCCCCAGCCATGGGGGAAGGTGCTTGGCCAAGGCCAAAGGAGGCTCCCTGGCTGCCCTGCTCCCCTCAGGCTGAGGTGCTGAGAGCTCTGCAGCCCCTGCTGCCATCCCATCTGCCCAGGGCAGCACAAGAGCCCCGGCCTTGGGGCCCTCAAGAGCTGCTCCTGCTCCAGGTCCAGGGCCCATGCCAAAACTGGGGCAGCCACAAAGCTATGCCCATTTCTCTTCATTGCTGCTCTGATTGGGTTGGATCCTCAGCCTCTTGGAGGTTGCTGATGAATTTATTATACCGGATGCCTCTTCTTCTTCTTTCAGCTCTTCAGTTCAGGAATTCAGTGAAAAAGGCTCATAAATATTTGTTCAATACACCCAAACAAGAAAAGTCCCAAAGAATATTCTAAGTTTTCAACTCTTTTGCAGTTAATTAGACAAATTTCAGAAGTGTATTCAAAGTGAATCTGCTATATTGAAAGAAAAAAAAGCAGAGAACTTTTTGTCGTTTTCTTTTCCTTTTTAAAGACTGATATCAGCAATGCCCAATTGATACTGATCCCCAGTACCTCCTAATGCAGTTTGAACAGATATAAAAATCAAGACCCTCCATGGCTGACAATCAATAACACTTTGTCCCCACCCCATCCCCACCATTTCCCTCATCCAACCCCTGGCACTCCTATGGATCAGGAATGGTGTGGCTAACAGGACCAGGACAGTGATTCTTCCCCTGTGTTCAGCACTGGTTGGACAGCACCTGAAGTGCAGTGTTCAGTTCTGGGCCCCCCAATTTAGGAAGGACATGGAGGGGCTGGAGCATGTCCAGAGAAAGGCAACAAGGCTGGTAAGGGGTCTGGAGCATGACTCCTGTGAGGAACAGCTGAGGCAGCAGCGGTTGTTTATCCTGCAGAAGAAGAGGCTCAGGGGAGACCTCATCACTCTCTACAACTCCCTGACAGGAGGGTACAGCCACGTGGGGGTCGGGCTCTTTTCCCAGGGAACAGTGACAAGACAAGAGGACACAGCCTTCAGCTGCACCACAGGACAATTACACTGCACATCAGGAAATATTCTTCACAGAAATTATGATTGGGCATTTGAATGGGCTGCCCAAGGTGGTGGGTGAGTCACTGTCCCTGGAAGTGTGTAAGGAAAGACTGGATGTGGCACTCAGTGCCATGGCCTGGGTGACAAGGTGGTGTTGGGTCCCAGGTTGGACTTGATGCTCTCCAAGGTCTTTTCCAGTCTGGTTGATATTCTGATGATTGTGACACTGCAGGGCCCTGGGGAGCAAGAGGCCATTGTGACATTGCAGGGCCTGGTGGCACAAATAGGATCATGGTGACACTGTGTACAACATGGCAGCACAGAGCCACGGGGCCATTGTGACACTGTGGGGCTGAGTGGAAGCAAGGAGTCCATTGTGACAGTCTGGGTCCTGCTGGAACCACAGAGGCCACTGTGAAACTCTAGGGCCTTGTGGAACCAAGAGACCATTGTGCCACTGCGGAACCAAGGAGACCCTGGGGACAATGGAATCAAGGAGCCATTGCTCCATTGCAAGGACTCTGGGAGCTGAGGGAACAATTGTGACACTGTGGTGCCCCATGGAACCAAAGGTCCCTGGTGACACTGCAGGATCTTGTGTCACCAGGGCTCCATTGTGACACTGCAGCACCAAGGAATTCATGGTGGCACTCTGAGGCCTCCTGGAACCAAGAGGCCAGTGTGACCGTGCAGGGCCTTGTGGAACCATGCAGAGCATTGTGACAGAGCAGGATCTGGTGTCATGATGGGGCCATTGTGACACTGCAGGGCCCCATGGAACACAGGCACCAGTGCTGCTCCTCAGGGACTCCTGGAATGAAGGAAACATGTTTGACACTGTGGTGGCCCTTGGCCCAAAGAGGCCACTATGACACTGTGGAACCAAGGAGAGCATTGCTGCACTGCCAGACTTCATGGAACGAAGGATCCATTGTGACACTGCAGGGCCTTGGGGGACCACAGCACCATTGTGATACTGTGGGGCCCAAGCGATCCAAGGGACTTTGTGACACCAAGGTGTCCCATGGAACCAAAGGGACATTGTGACACTGGGTGGCCTCATGGAATCATGGAGACCATTGGGACACTCTGGGGCCTCATGGAAATGTGGCGACACCAAGATGGCTGTGAGTGTTGATCTGCTGGAGGGTAGGAGGGCTCTGCACAGGGCCCTGCACAGGCTGGATCCAGGCACCAAATCTAACAAGGTGAGGTTTAACAAGTCTAAGTGCTGGATCCTGTACTGTAGTAGATAGGGTCAAACGCTCGGAAAATCTCGCGATGTTACGGAAAGCAGTAGAGCTCCTCTCCCCCTAACTTCTAGTGATAAGGGATCACCCAAGAATGTAGTACCCCCTAACATAAGTAACTTTCTACTCCTTACTAACCAATTACAGTAAAGTAAAGCCCCCTGACGTAGGGAAAAAACTTTCCCGGTATAAAACCCGACGAAACGGGACAATAAAGGTCTTGAACCGTCCACCATACTGGTGTCTGTGTGTGTTCTTGGCCCGAGTGACCCTGGAGAGTTTGGGTCGCCATGCCGTTTCCTCAGAACCAGGTCACCTCGCCTTGCATCAGAAGGCGACACTGTACTTTGGCCACAACAAGCCCTGCAGCACTACAGGCTGGGGACAGAGTGGCTGGAGAGCAGCCAGGCAGAAAGGGACCTACAGGGACTGATGGACAGCAGGCTGGACATGAGGCAGCAGTGTGCCCAGGTGGCCAAGAAGACCAATGGCTCCTGGCCTGGCTCAGGAATGGTGTGGCCAGCAGGAGCAGGGCAGAGATTCTTCTCCTGTGCTGGGCACTGGTTGGGCAGCTGCTTATAATACTGTGTCCAGTTCTGGTGCCCCCAATTTAGGAAGGCCATGGAGGGGCTTTAGTGTGTCCAGAGAAGGGCAACAAGACTGGGGAGGGGTCTGGAGCACAAGTCCTGTGTGGAACAGGTGGGAGAGGTGGAGTTGTTTAGCCCGGAGAAAAGAAGACTCAGGGGAGACAAGGCAGTGTCAGGGCACAGCTTAGACTTGATGATGTCCAAGGTCTTTTCCAACCTTGCTGACTCTGGGGTTTTCTGAAAGAACCCTTGGAGCAGTTGCAAGAGGAGCCCTGGGCCTCCTATTCAGAAGCTCCAGCAGCGCAAGTCCCTCAGGTTCTCCTGCCAGCCCCAAAGCCCTTCCTGTCAGTCCTGCAGAGCCTCTGCAGCTGTTTTCATTGCCCAGAACAGGGAAACCCAAAGCCAGACACAGCAGCCCAGATGTGTCCCTCTGGCCTGGGGTGCCTCTGGCCAGGAAGCAGAACCAGGCACTGCAGGAGCCTGCAGACAATTCCTGCAGCACTTGTAGGAAGATCTTGCTCCCCAAAGGATGTTCCCATGGGGCTAAGTCAGGAACTGCAATGGGGAGTGGGGCCAGAGAGGAAAGGGCAAACAGGGACGGGCTGTTTGCAGGGAGGGAACAAGGCTGGACGAGAGGAAGAAATTTGGACAAGGGAAGAATAGAGAAAGCAGAGGTGAAGCAAAGGAAATGCTCAGGGCAGTTTAGGGATGGCTGCCAGGCAGCTCTGGCTCTGAGCAACAGCGTCTGCAGTGGGAAAGGAAAGTCCCAGCTGATGGGAACAAACTTTCTGGCTCAGTGCAGAGGCCAGGACAAAGCTGAGTGGTTTCCCTGGTGTCTCCCAGCCCTTGCTGGCCCCAGGGGCAGATGGCATTTGTGCTCCCTCAGGTTCATGTCCCAACACCAACAGCATGGGGGTACTCCTGCCTGCAGTGTGCAATGCAAATAGAGGCTCCTGAGCCAGTGTTGCGATGTCTGTGCCTGCAAGTATGGGGCACCTGTGTGAGCTGGGGGAGAGGCCAGGGCTGTAGAGGGGGCATGTTGTTGGCAGCTCCATGAGGATGCTCTTGGACACTGCCCTGGGCTGTCCAGCACTCTGGGGATGGATCAATCCCTGATCTGCTGTTCTTTCCCATTTCCCCAGGGGCCTTGCAGAGCCCCAGCCATGCTGTTTGCCCCCAGCCTGCCCACGGCCAGCCTGGTGCTGCTCACAGGGGTTATCTGTGCTGAGCATTGGCCTGGGTGTGTTCATCAGAGAGCCTGGGCAAGGAGCCTGGAGCCCCCAGGCCTTGGCCTGAGGCGTCAGCACTGCCCCAGCAGTGCCCATGGCCTGTCCCTGCTGCAGCCTCGGCACTGCCACCCCCAGGACTGTGCCCAGCCCCGAGAGCACTCAGGCCCTACATCAACACCAGGGCCACCAGGGCAGCGGGGCAGGGTCATGGCAGCAGCACTGGCAACACCAAGTGCTGCTGCTGCTGGGCTCAGCTGCTGTGCCAGCACTGATCTGCCCCCAGCTCTGCACACAGACATTGCTGCTGCAGCTCCAGAGAAGGCAACAAAAGGGCATCTGGGCAGAAAATTTTGCTGGGAAATCCTTTATTTCCTTTAAAGCCACCAAAAGCGCAGCCCTTCATTGACACAGTCTCTAGCCACAGGGAAAATGGAGAGAAACAAAATGAGAAATGGCACAAACAATGACATTTATTTGTGGAATATATTAAAAAAGTAAAACAAAAGAAACAAACTTCCAAAATGAAACTAACAAGAAGTATCAAGGATTACTTTTATTACAAGTGATTTGCAGCAATTGGCCAACAGTTTAATGTTTCTGAAAGCATCCAGTCATCAGTCTCCACTCTGCAGCCTTGGGCTACTGGTTCCTCAGGTTGTGGATGAGGGGGTTCAGGGCTGGAGGCACCACTGAGTACAGAACTGACAAGGCCACATCCAGGGATGGAAAAGAGATGGAGGGCGGCTTCAAGTGAGAAAATATGGCAGTGCTGAGGCACAGAGAGACCGCAGCCAGGTGAGGGAGGCAGGTGGAAAAGGTTTTGTGCTGTCCCTGTTCAGAGGGGATCCTCAGCACAGCCCTGAAGGTCTGCACATAGGAGAAAACAATGAACACAAAGCAGACAAATGCTAAACACACACTAACAGCAATTAGCCCAAGTTCCATGAGGTAGGAATTTGAGCAGGAGAGCTTGAGGATCTGAGGCATTTCAGAGAAGAACTGGTCCAGGGCATTGCCACGGCACAGGGGCAGGGAAAATGTATTGGCCGTGGGCATGAGAGCATTGAGAAAGGCACTAGCCCAGGCAGCTGCTGCCATGTGGGAACAAGCTCTGCTGCCCAGGAGGGTCCCATAGTGCAGGGGTTTGCAGATGGACACGTAGCGGTCGTAGCACATGATGGTCAGGAGGGAAAAGTCTGCTGAAATGAAAAAGGCAAAAAAAAGGGCTGTGCCGCACGTCCTTTGTAGGAGATGTTCCTGGTTTCCCAGAGGGAATTGTGCATGGCTTTGGGGACAGTGGTGCAGATGGAGCCCAGGTCATTGAGGGCCAAGTTGAGCAGGAAGAAGAACATGGGCGTGTGCAGGTGGTGGCCACAGGCTACAGCGCTGATGATGAGGCCGTTGCCCAGGAGGGCAGCCAGGGAGATGCTGAGCAAGAGGCAGAAGTGCAGGAGCTGCAGCTGCCACGTGTCTGCCAATGCTAGCAGGAGGAAGTGCCTGACAGAGGTGCTTTTCGACATTTGCTCTGTCTTGGCATGGGGTACTCTTCTGGAGAAAAGGACAATTAAGAGTTACTGATTTCTGTAACCAAAATCATAGCCATTTCTCATATGCCCAGCTCTATAATACACACGCACATATTTCTGTGTTTAAGAGTTCTGAGGTTTGCTTTTTAGGCTCCCCTGTATCTGTCCTGATGTTCTTGGATATCAGAAACTCTCAGCATTTCTCCCGCCCTCAGGGAGAACAGAGGGGTTCGTGTTGCCTTCCCTGAGGCAACATGCACAGTGGAGCCTGGGAGGAGGTGGTGTGTCCCTTCATTCTGTTTGGAGTTTATCTGGGCTCTCACTCTTCTTAAGTGGAGGGTGTTCACATGCCCAAATTTTCCTTAAAGACAAACACATATTCCTGAGGGCAGATAGATCCACCACAGCTCAGCCCCATGTTTTTAGCCAAGGACTCACGTTGTTCATTTCATCAACCCAGCAGCATTTTCCGTGTCAGAACACCTCTGCCTTTCCCCATCAATCTTATAACTCAGAGATGCTTTAGGACAGGTTTGCACCCCGGATTGAAGCTGCCAGCTTGGACTGAAATCTCAGGGAGACTTCCAAGTGTCCTTCTGATGGTGTGATAAATAGGTATGATTCGTGCTGATAAAAATTGAAACAGTAATCAATATTGATACAGTAATTAATATTTGAGAATAATAAAATAGTTAAAAGTTGTAATGCCAAAGAAGAGAGGGAGAGGAGGGGCTCCACCCCCCCTTCCCAGCAGATGTTCTCAAGGACCACAGGAAAGAAGCTGAAGATACAGTTGCTTAAAACGGAGCAACAATCTGGTTCGGTCCCAACAAATGCTAATTATAAGGGATTTATTGCCTTGATATGTAGATGCAGTGATATGTTAGTCTTGGCTTACATTGTACTGGCATGGTGCGCATGTGTAACCCAAAGGTGAATTAAAGGACAAAGAGGAAGAGGAGAGGTCTTCATCCAAAATGACTCCCAAAGACTTGTGCAACCACCAAACCGAGTGGTAGCGCATGCGTGATAAGGGTGGTAATGAAGGCGGAGATGGAGAGATGACAAACCGAAAGTGGGAGGAGATGGTATTGACACATGGCATATAAGGGGTGACTTGCACTTGGCAAGCTTGTACGTGAAGGGGCAAGGGTCAAGAACCCTGCACTCTGTACCCCGCGGTATCTTTTGTTTATGTGCTATTATTGGAACCAAATTATCCCTTATTTTAATCAAATTATATTGTATCCAATTGTATATATTTTTATTTTAATTATTCAATTAAAATTGTTACTACTTTAAATATTGTTTGGTTTTTTTATGATGGGATAATTGGGCAAACATAACCATGGCATTGGATGAAGGGAGATGCAGATCCTTCCCTGGCTGCACTGACAGCATTGCCCAGAGCCGGGCACTGGGGACAGCGTCACCCTGAGCCAGCTGTGCCCCCTTCCAGAGCCCCCAGTGCCAGGCAGCTGCTCCCAGCCCTGTGCTCTGCAGAGGGAACTGGGCCCGGGGCTGCAGAGCTGCCCCATGGCTCTGCTGCAGCTCTGCCTGCACAGGAGGGGCTGCACGTCTTGGAGCCCCAGCCCTGAGGGCAGAGGCTTGGCTGGGGGACAGGAGGGACGGGACTTGTTCAGAGGGAGGGGCTGCACTGGAGGGGATCCTGTGGACATCTCTAAACTCTTCCTACCACAGCATTGCTGTATTTTGTTTTCTCTCCTTGCCTGATCTTCTCTCTGCTTCCTGGAGATTTTCCTCCTGCAGGTGTTTCCCTGTGCCTGCTCTCTCCCTGCCAGCACTCACAGACCCCAAATCTCTGTGCCCTCTCCTTGGCCCTACAGAACCCTGCCTGCTTGCAGGGCACTGGCTGGGGGCAGGTTCTATTTGCAGCTTGGAGAAAGGACACCTCAGACTGAGCCTGATGGCTCCAGCAAATGTGATGCTGGTGCTGTCTATGGGCAGAGGAGGGGCAGAAAGCTCATTAGGGATCTCCTGTGAACACATTGATCACTAAATTTACCAGGTCAGATATTACAGGCAATTGTCAAAATTTATAATCATCCTTTAATATTTACCTCCCATCCCTGCCATTCTTCAAAAGTAGGAAACTGAATGCAAAGTCTGAGAAATTTCTTATATTTTATGAAAATCCTTGACTTGGAAATATTCTATGATTGAACAGAACCCCTCAGCATGTAAGAGCTTCATGAGCATTTCACCTCCCCTGCACCAGAAATACCCAGAATTGTACTCACAGAATCTGTGGGCATTATGATGTTCCAGCTTTAGGAGATGGCTCCAGAAACTGCAGCTGCATTGTCCTGCAGCCAGAGGTTCCTGTGCCAAGGGCTGGCAGTGATTGTGCCCCAGGCACTTCTCAGCCCCTTCCCAGCCCTGACTGACTGAAGCTCTCTGTGCCTCTGTGCTGTGCCCAGGGGGGCTGAAGCAGTGCCCCAGCCCTGCTGGGCTGGCAGAAGGGCTGCTCATCAAGAGAAATGTGATTTTGAAGCTCTTCTTGATTACCAGAAACTGCCTCTGTGCCAGGAGCCCAGGCCAGCTCAACAGCACAGACATAGCACAGAGACTTTATTGAGCCTCTGGGGCTTTGTGCTCAGGCCGTGAACATCAGTCCCTGAGAGGGAGCTGAAGAAACCTCTCCAGAACTTCAAGTCAGAATCCAACTCCAAACTTTTTTGCACTTTTAATGGGTCCCACTGAGGGACACAACTGAGAAACTGTCCCCAGGCCCCAGGCAGAGCAGAGAACTTGAGGCAGTGATAACAGGTGGGAACAAAGGGAAGCCAAGTTTTGGTGCCCTGGGGCACAGCAGCAGTGTCTGTGCCACCAAGGGCTGTGAGGAGACACCTTGTCCTGAGGCACTGGGCCTCCTGGCACAGCTCCAGCCAGGCTGGGCATTGTCAGCCCCTTGTCCTTCCCTCAGCATCCCCCCCCTAGCCCACATCCCAGTGGCCTCAAGGATCTGCTGGAAGGAGTCCCTAGGGAGCCTTGCTCAGGAGGCTCCTTAATGCTCCCAGGGACTGCAGGTTTTCAAAGGACTTTGGGTTTTGCTTTTGCCTTGGAGTCTGTGAGATGTTTGTGCAATCATGTCCTCCAATTATCTGCTGTAATTAGTCCCTGGAGAGGCTTTGTCAGTAGCAACATTCAGTGGGACTCATTAATGCTTCAGGGTACTCAGTTATTTTAAGGTACTTACTGTTTCCCTTTTGATACAGACCCTGTGAGAGATTTGTGCAATCACAGCCCCAATTATCTGTTTTAATGAGTCCCTTGAGAGCTTTGTACTGACACTCAGTGGGGCTCATTAATCCATAGAGATACTCAAGGTTTTTAAGGTACTTTGGATTTTTCTTTCCAGACTCAGTGTCCGAGCAGCTTTTTGTGCCATCCTGGCCTCCAGTTCTCTCCTCCAAGGAGTCCATGAGGAGCCTGTGTGGGGGATGGACCTCAGTGGGACCCATTCATTCCTTGAGACACTTTGGGATTTTCTTCTGACTTTGACTCCTGGAAAGGTTTGTGCAATCTCCTCTCAGGCCCTGAGGTTTCAGGGCTCAGCTCCAAATGCACCACAGGGCTCATTAGGATCAAGCAAGTCCTGACAAACCATGGCTCTGCCTTGATTTCCCTCTGGTCTAGTTCAGTTCAGCAGGAAGGCTTCTTTTTACAGTTATGGAGAAATATTTCAAAGAGCTTCTCAGAAATATGTAATCCTATCTTAAAGAGTGTATTTTATTACTGTTCTCTTTAGAGAAGATATGATTGCAGCATTCTGTTCTTGATATTGATGTAGGGCCGCTCCTAAGGAGTTCTGGCCAGGTCAGAGAAGTTATACCTTGAGAGCAGATCCACTTTGGACAACCTTGCCTCACATTCCCCAATCCCATGTGAGAAATTATTTTACTTTCAAAAATTTAAATGCCTTTTTAAGACCTTATCATAATACAACAGAAGACTGAATAAAGAAAAGGATACAATGCCAGGAGCAAAAATTCAGTCACTGCGTGCTCATCTACAAAATGAATATTCTGTCTTTTATACCTCTAGCCCCTCCCAAAGTTTTTTCAATCGACTTCTTCTTCACTGTCCAGTGGTGGAGATCACTGTCTTAAATCTTTATTGGAGGTCAGGTGCTGCCATAGTGACAAGCCAACCCTCCCAAATGCCCCGACTACTGAGGCCGTCCTGTGAGAACAATGCAAGGGGGAGGGGAAGGATAACAATACATCTACAAAACTTCTCTTAACATATATTTAATATTCACCCCTTAATTGCGAGAGTCAACAATAGGATTACTCATCTATAACAAACTCCTCTTTTCTTTTTTTATAAGTTATTTTGTTCAAACAGTTCAGTCAAAAATTTTCTCTCTCTTTTGAATGAGTCATACCAGCATCTATTGATGTGGGCAAGGACAATGGGAACAGGAGAAAAAAATCTCAGGTTTTCCTTGGACACAGTTTATTGGAATGTACAAAAGAACATCCCAGAGGTTCAGTATGGCTTTGACTCCCATCTACCGTGCCTATGTGGCTGCTACCCATAGTCAGTGTATCTTAGGGGTGAGTACAGAGGCCAACTCGGTCCTGCCCTCCAGTCCCTGTTGAATTAAAAGACAATTGAGGAATTATAGAGGTCTCGTATGGCCTTTTGTCCCTACCTTACCATGCCTATGGGTTTGCTACCCACAGCAGGGCTATGGAGCCTTCTTGGTAGCAAACAAATGGTCTTTCCCTCTTTCCTTTGTCTTTTTTTCTGGAAGAAGTTGTCCCATTGCCTTTTACCATCCCTTGTGTACTTCCCCTCAACAGATGCTGGTAATTCTTACCCATTAAAACAGAAAGAGAGTTCTCGAGCTGGTTGGTGGATGCTTGACTCTACTTTTTGGGCATCTTGGTGTATTTCTGGTTGCCTTTCAGTCTCTGCTTGAGAGTCAATCTTGTTTCACGTGGCCTGGATGTTACAGTCCACTCTTTAGGTTCTTCAACTGGGCCTTTGACTCTGTTGCCATGAGTCCATCCCTGCTCTGCAGTTCACACCGCTGATTTGGTGGTGAGCAGTACCTGAAAGGGACCTTCCTACTGAGGAGTTAGAGGCTGATGTCTCCATGACTTAATCATCACCCAATCCTCAGGATTAATATTATGGATTCTGAAATCCAGGGTGGTAGTTTGAGGAATTGCCCCTTTATGTCCTAACCCTTCTAAGGTTTGTGCTATAGACATAACTTATTTCTTGGCATTGGCTTCCCCTTCCTCATAGGTGGCAACCTTCTGGGGTGAGGTCAGGAAGGGTAACCCAAACATCATTTCATGGAGTGACACCCCCAGATCTGATTGGGGTTGGGTTCTAATTCTTAGTAAGACCAAAGGGAGACATTTTATCCATGACATTTGGGTTTCAATCATTAGGTTCACTAGAACTCTTTTTAGAGTTTAGTTCATTCTTTCCACCCAACTGAAATTCTGTGGATGCCATGGAGTGTGTAATTCCCATTTTACTCCCAGGGCCTGAACAACTTTCTGCAATATCTTTGATGTGAAATGAGTTCTCCAGTCTGAATCAATCTTGTTTACCATCCCATACTGGGGAATGATTGATTCTAGAAGCGTTTTACTCACAACACGGGCATTGGCTTTCACAGTGGGTACCACCTCTACCCAATGAGTCATGTGATCTAGTATCACTGGCAAAAATTTCCACTGTTGTACATGGGGAAGCTCAGTAAAGTCTACTTGGATGTTTTGGAAGGGCCCTAAGGCTAGTTCTCGCCCTCCTCTGTGTGTTTTCATCATGATTTTCTTAGTAACTTTTTGACATATCACACACCCTTCAGTTACTTGCTTATCTATTCCAGAAATTCCTATGCATCCCCATTCCCTTAGAAATTGATCACTTAGCACTGGTGTACCCCAATGTGTTGTTCCATGTATGCCTTCTAGCATTTTCTTGGCAAGGGGTTTATTCAACATTTGCTTCCCATCTGCCAATCTCCACTTTCCTTCATTGTCTTTCTTGGCTCCTATTTTGAGGAATTCTTCCTCTTCTTTCCTACTGAATCCAGTGATTTTTTGCATTTCTCTCATGGGTGTTGGTATTATTATTATTTTTTCTGTCTCTGATTCAGTTGCATTTTTCAATTCTAAATTTTCTAAATTGTTCTGTCACACCTCCAGAGTCGCCCCTTTTTTATGTCCTTTAACATATATCACCCCTACTTCCTCTGGTAATTGCAATGTTTCTAGCACTTCTAAAATAAGTTTTTTGTGAATCAGTCCCTTTCCCTTTGAATTTAATAGCCCCCTCTCTTCCAAAATGTTTCCAAATTTATGCACTACTCCGAAAGCATATTTTCAGTTTGTATATATTGTTCCCCTTTTCTGTGCTAATGTTTCTAGAGCTCATTTTAGGGCATACAGCTCACATGCTTGGGCTGACCAGTTGGAAGGCACCTTTCCTTTTTCTATGGCTACCAACCCTTCATGCACTATAGTGTACCCTGACACCTTATGCCCCTTTATTACCTGTGAAGATCCATTGATGTACAATCATTTTCCAACTTGGAGTGGTTTATCTGTTAGGTCCTCTCTTACTTTTGTTTGATAGTTTATAACCTCTAGGCAGTTATGTAATAATTCCTCATCTGTCTCCATACAAGAACTGGGAAGGTAGAGTTGGTTACTCACGATTAGCTTTAAACCATTTTCTATTAAGATCGCTTCATAAGTTAACATACAGGGATCTTTGAGCCATTTCTCAGCCTTTTCACCTAGGATACTTCTAACTGAGTGTGGGGTACATATTTTCAATTTTCCCCTAAAGGTTAATGTCTTGGTTTGAAAAGACAGGTGTCCACTATGGAAGGCAGGAGTCTCCCTTGAAATGGAAAATGTAAGCCCCCTTCCTCCAAATTGTTATAATTTTGGAATTAAGGGAGGGGGCTTTCAGGCAAAGATATGGGAGCAGGAATAACGGTTCTTTATTAGGGAAGAAAATTAAACAAATAAACAATGCAGTAATACAAAACAGCACTGACAGAGTCAGAATATGACCTGACACCCTGTTGGTCAGGGTGTTGGTAGCAGTCCAATTAAAATGGTGACTGCAGTCCTCCTAAAGTGGCAGGTGTGGTTCTGTTGAAGCCATGATGCTGTAGAACAGTGTTGTCTTCCTCTGAAGATTCAGTGGTGGTGTAGATAGGTCTGGTCTTCCTCTAGGAATCCAGCGGAAAAGGCTGCTGCTCCTCTGGGAATCCAGTGGAAAACTTGTTCTGGTGTCCCAAAATCTCAGATTATATCCAGTTAGGAATACTTGGCTCCTCCCTCTGGGTGGAGCATCTCACAATGGGATGATGTAATTTTGATTAGTCATGCTCCAGGTGCTTTGCCCAGGCTCCCTCAAGAACACAGCCAGGCCAATGCTCAGCACAGAAAACCTCGTGAGCAGCCCCAGGCTGGCCGTGGGCAGGCTGGGAGCAAACAGCATGGCTGGGGCTCTGCAAAGGCCCTGGGGGAGACAGGAAGGAGCAGCAGAGCAGGGACTGATCCATCCCCAGGGCGCTGGACAGCCCAGGGCAGCGTCCAAGAGCGTCCTGATGGAGCTGCCAACAACATCCCCCCTCTGCAGCCCTGGCCTCTCCCCCAGCTCACACAGGTGCCCCATCCTTGCAGGCACAGACACGGCAGCACTGGCTCAGCAGCCCCTGTTTGCATTGCACACAGCTGGCGGGAGCACTCCCATGCTGTTGGTGTGGGGACATGAATCTGAGGGAGCACAAATGCCATCAGCCCCTGGGGCCAGCAAGGGCTGGGGGACACCAGGGAAACCACTCAGCTATGTCCTGGCCTCTGCAGTCAGCCAGAAACTTTGTTCCCATCAGCTGGGAGTTTCATGTCCCACTGCAGACACTGTTGCTCAGAGCCAGGGCACCTGGCAGCTACCCCCAAACTGCCCTGAGCATTTCCTTTGCTTCACCTTGGCTTTCTTTACTCTGTCTGGCAAAAATTTCTTCCTGTTGCCCAGCCCTGTTCCCTCTTCTGAAAACAGCCCATCCCTGTTTGCCCTTTCCTCTCTGGCCCGACTCCCCATTGCAGATCCTGACTTGGCACCACAGGAACATCCCTTGGGGAGCAGGATCATCCTGCAATTGCTGCAGGAATTGTTTGCAGGCTCCTGCAGTGCCTGGTGCTTCTCCCTTGCCAGAGGCACCCCAGGCCAGGGGGGCACATCTGGGCTGCTGTGTCTGGCTCTGGGGCTCCCTGTTCTGGGCAATGAGGAGGAGCTGCAGGGGCTCTGCAGGACTGACAGGATGGGCTTTGGGGCTGGCAGGAGAAGCTGAGGGACCTGGGCTGCTGGAGCTCTGGAAGAGGAGGCCCAGGGCTCATCCTGCAACTACTCCAAGGGTGATTTCAGAGAATCCCAGAATCAGCAAGGGTGGAATAGACCTTGGGGATCATTGAGTCCAACCTGTGCCGTGACACTGCCTCGTCTCCCCTGAGCCTCCTCTTCTCCAGGGTAAACAACCCCAGCTCCCTCAGCCACTCCTCACAGAATTTGTGTTCCAGACCCTTCCCCAGCCTTGTTGCCCTTATCTGGACACGCTCCAGCCCCTCCATGTCCTTCCTAAATTGGGGGCCCAGAACTGGACACAGCACTGGAGATGCTGCCCAACCAATGCTGAGCACAGGGGAAAAATCACTGTCCTGCTCCTGCTGGCCACACCTTTCCTGATCCATAAGAGTGCCAGGTGTTGGATAAGGGAAATTCTGGGGCACAAAGTCTGATTGATTATCAGCCATGAAGGGTCTTGCTTTTCATATCTGTTCAAACTGCATTAGGATGATCTGGGGATAAATAACAATTGGATACTGCTGATACCAATCTACAAACATAAAAAGAAAACTTAACATGAGAAAACACTTCTGTATGCGTTGTTTTCCATATAGTATATTCACTTAGAACACACTTCTGAAATCTGTCTATTTATTCACAGAAGAATTATTACCAGAAAGAATAATTTTTCCCACAGAAGAGCTAATATAGATTATTCCCCGGAGCCTTTTTTCCCCTGTGTTTTTTGCGCAAATGTTTATGAGCGTTTCTCACTGAATTCCTGAAGCGAAGAACTCCAGAAGCAAGAGGCCACTGGAGTAGGAAAATTCATCAGCAACCTCCAAGATCTGAGGATCCATCCTCATCAGAGCAGCAATGAAGAGAACTGGGCAAAGCTTTGCGGCTGCCCCAGCTCTGGCATGGGCCCTGGACCTGGAGCAGGAGCAGCTCTTGAGGGCCCCAAGGCCGCAGCTCTTGTGCTGCCCTGGGCAGATGGGGTGGCAGCAGGGGCTGCAGAGCTCTCAGCACCTCAGCCTGAGGGGAGCAGGGCAGCCAGGAAGCCTCCTTTGGCCTTGGCCAAGCACCTTCTCCCATGGCTGGGGCTGAGTCCTGTGGCAGCTGCAGCTGCTGCTGTGCCCTTGCCAGGGGCTGAGGCTGTGGGGCAGTGCCCAGAGCAGCCTGCCTTGAGCAGAGCTGTGGGGCCAGAGCCGTCTGGGCTGGGCTGGGGAGAGGCCCTTGGTGCTGCCCAGAGCTCAGGGCAGCTGGCAGAGCTTGCAGGGAGCTGGGCTGGGCTCCGAGAGTCTGGCCCAGAAACCATCAGTGTCCATCTCAGCCTGGCTGAGCATGCAGGGGCAGGACTCAGGCCAGGCCTTGTGGGGCAGGGCCAGTGCCTCTGCAAGGCATTGCAAACAGGCAAGTGGCCCAGAGAGGAGGCTGCTCTATGCCCTTGGTGGCATGGACAGAGCAGGGAGGGGGCCCAGGACATTTGTCAGCGCCAGCCTCTGTGCCCAGCCCTTGGCAGCCCTGGCTGCTGAGCCCAGCTTTGGCTTGGGTTGAGTTTGACTGTGGCCAAGCTCCATCCTCCTGCGGGGCTCAGGGCCTGTTCCCAGCCATGGCCAGCCCTGGCTGCCTCTCTGCTGACCCAGAGGCCGGCAGAGCCCGGGGCAGGGCTGTCTGTGCAGACCCACAGGTGCCACAGGCTCTGCAGGAGCTGGCAGAGGCTGCCCAGCAGAGAGGCCATAGGGCACAGAGCCCCAAGGCTGCTGTGGGCACCACGGAACAGGAGCCGTTCCCAGCCGCAATGCTCCTGGCCTGGCCTGGGCCTGCACAGCGGCTGGGCCACCATGGCTGGGCCAGCACAGGGCCACAAAGGGGCCACGCAGCCGCTGCCGTGGCTGACAGCAAGGCCAGGCACACACAAGACATTGCTGAGCATGACCTGCACTGGCCAGGCCTGACTGTGCCAAAGGCAGAGCTCAGCTGCCCTTGGGTGCTGCAGCAACAGTCCAGAGCCCAAAGAGCCTCCATGGCTGTGCTGGAGACCAAGGCTGCAGCAGGGAAATGCAGGGCTGCTGCGGGATGGGGAGGGCATTGAATTCCAGCACACACCTCAGCTGTCTGATGATCCCGGCACCATGCTGGGCCCTGTTTCAGACTGGAGCAGAGAAGATGTTGATGGGACAGGAGCCCTGCAGGGCTGTCAGGGACCTGCAGCTTGCACGGTGTTCTGTTCTCCCTCAGGTGCTCTCAGACAGATCCAATCCCAACTCGGCACATCAGGGCACAAGTGGCACTGCCTGTTCATGGCCACACAACTGATTGCTGCCTGCAAAGGGGCTCAGGTTTTATTACCTGTTAGTTTCATAATATACAAGCACATTTTTATTATCTGGGTACCTTGACTACTTTTATGATGTTGCAAAGCTTTCCCACCAGGACCAGGAATTTCTGAGAAGTGTGCTGATGGCATAATGTGAAGAAATACTAATCTTCCTCTCTTCTTGTCTCACCAATATTCAGTGTATTACTTCCTCTCACTCTTTCTTCAGGTGTTTCCAGCTCTCCTTTTTAAATGGCCATGTCTAAGGACATCTCTTCAGTAGACCAGCTCGATCTATGTCCTTCCCATTCCTCCCAGTTTTTCTCCTCTGGATGCTCTCTGGTCATTCACGTGCCTCTCAACTGAGTAATTTCATGCTTTGAAACTCAGGGAGTGCCTCAATCTTTCTGAAGTTAAAATAAATATATCAATATTCAACATCTTGTTGTGTTTATATCTATCTTATGTCCTTGTCCAAAAATTTTCCTGTACAGAAATCCCTTGGGAATGGGGAACATGTCAGACGCTGCTGGGACATCCCAGAGAGCTGAGGGAAGAGCTATGATGGTTATTAAACTGTTCAAATATTCAACTTGTCTTTGTTGGCAAGAAACCTTTCTGTGCCTCTGAGTGTCACCAGTCCCTGAGCCCAAAGGACACAAACCTGATGAGTTGTGGTTCCAACTGCAGGGGCTGCACTTGCACCTTGGCTCTGCACAGGAGAGCTCTTCATCCTCTTTCTCTTTTCCTCCCTTGTGATATGGAGGGAGCTGCTGACTTCAGCGTGTGACTCGTGTGTGCAAAGAGCAAATCTGGGCAGAATCAGGGCAGGGAGGGTTTGGGGGACCTTGGGGTCTGTGCTGGGCACAGAAGGTGTTTTCCATTGCTCTGAGACTGTCTCCTCTGGAAAGTGGATTAAATATCCAGCAGAGGAATGATTTCTGCATTTGATGGAGCTGTGCCTTCCCTTGGCTTTGTTGGCTGACAAGAAATGAACATCCCTCTGCGTCTCAGGCAGCTCCTTCTCCAAGAAAAGCAGGTGGGAGTTGGAGCTAAGGAGCTGAAAGCTGCAGGTGCAGCCTGGGCTGGAGGGAGCTCAGATTTGCCCAGGGCTGCTCTGGGTGCCAGGCTTTGGATGAGGGAAATGGTGGGGTGGGAGTAGGGACAGAGTCTGATTGATTGTCAGCCATGAAGGGTCTTGATTTTCATATGTATTCAAACTGCATGAGGAGTTACTTGGATTCAATGCCAATTGGAGATTGCTATTAACATTCCCCTGTTAATAAAATAAATAAAAGAACCCTAAACAGGACCTAAAAAATGTTTTCTCACTGTCTTTTAAAATAGAACATACTCAGTTAAATGCGCTTCTGAAATCTCTCTTATTAACTACACAAGATTTGGAAACTGAAATAAAATTATCTCTGAGGCTTGGCTTGTTATGGTGTTCTGAATGTTAATGGGCCTTGGGACACTGAATTCCTGCACAGAAGAGCTGAAGGCTGAACAAGCCTCTGAAGCAGGAAAATTCAGCAGCAGCCTCCAAGTTGCTGAGGATGTCAGCAGCCCCCACTGAGGCCATCCCTGCCCAGATACCGTGGGGGAATGGGCAGACAAGGAGAGCGTCCTTGGGGCTGGGGCAGCACAACTCAGAGGCACCAGCGGCTCCAGCTGGGAAATGGAGTGGGGAATGTGGCTGGGAAAGCCCTGCCTGGGCCGTGCCAAGCAGGACACACAAGCCCTGACTCCCCCCAAAAAGCTCACTCAAAGAGACATTTTAAAGGAATTACAATAGTTTGCGTCCTCTGAGTTAAACTCACTGTAGAAATACCAACAGGAGATTCTCAGGAGCTCAAAACAACCAAACAGCCTTTACTGGCAACTTCAGAAAATCAGAGAAACTTTGTCAAACGGTTATGGTAACATTGTACTTTGTTTTGTTTGTTAAATTCAGATTTTTCTAATCTTGATATTTCTTAATTAATGGATTGATGAGTGTGGTGGGGTTTAGTGTCAGTTATTTATGTATGTATTTTGTTTTGAAACAGCATTATGAGAAAGGTAAAGTAGGCTTAAAATTTTTAAAAGGTATAAGGAAAATTTCATTAAAAATAAGTTAAAAAATAAAAAAGGTAGTAAGAATCACAATAAACTTTTTGGAACACCTTTTGTTCTTTACAACTTTTGTTTTACTGACAATGTAAACTTAAGTAAACTTAAAATTTCTAGTTTGTTTACTATTTCTAGAATAGATTTTTTTAGTTTACTTAGGGAGAGAAGTTTTGTTGTTATGGTTATGGACATTTTTTTTTAAGAGGAAAAAATAGTTTTTGTGGTTCTTAATTTTGTCATGGCTAACAGCTGTCTGGGGAAATTTGGTATTGTGAAGTTGTTTTTATTGCTACAAGATTGTTTGCATCTTGTTGGTGGGCCACGACGACTAATGAGGTATTGTTTTAAAGATGAGTTGTTCAAAGGTAATGTTTTTATTGTTTACTTCTAAAATATCTTTATCTCTGAGAATAGAGATCTCCTCTTGAGGGTACTAGACTACTTTTCATTTCTGTTTAAACTTTTTATGGAATTACATTTTTTTTTCTCTTAGTATGGAGGTTTTTGTTTGATATTAATTTGAATATTTTTTATAGTTTTAAGTGTTATAAAGAAAAAGAGGGTTTTTATGGTTTATAAGAGTATTTTAGTTTTAAGATTAAGGTATTTTTTCTTCTTTTTTAATTGGGATATTTGTTCTTCTTTACTGATCTTGATGGTTTAATTGTTTTGTTTTTTTTTTTAATATATGTTTGTATTTTATTTTTCTTTTACTTGGAAGAGGATTGAAATATGGAAAGGGTTAACACCTGACCCACCAGTAACTTGTGGTGGAAGTAATGGTTGGGTTGTGTTAGGATTGGTTTTATAGCTGGTTTTGGGGGTTTTTTTGTGTTTAATTTTAGTTGGAGGGTTATTTTTTATGGGTTATAGGTTGTAGGGGTTTTTGGTTTCAGTTGTGTTGGGGAGAGGGGACTTGATGGTAAGATTTTAATAGCTCTGCCTAGCTTTGTTCTGATTGGGGTTTTGTGTCCTCTTTTATTTTCCTGTTTGTTAGTTGTTGGGGTTTCTTTTGGTTAGAATGGGGCCGATGGGAACAAGGGATAGCCTGGGGAGGGGAGAAGGGGCTCGGCCCATGGCACGGTTGCTTGGTTTGGTTTGGTTTGGTTTGGTTTGGTTTGGTTTGGTTTGGTTTGGTTTGGTTTGGTTTGGTTTGGTTTGGTTTGGTTTGGTTTGGTTTGGTTGAGATGGGGGCCAGGGCCAGGGCCCGCTACTTCTTTGTTGCCTGGAAAAGAAAGAGGAGGTTCCTGGGTTTTTTCATCTTTAACATATGTGTTTAACAGAGGCATGTTCAGTATCTTAGTGGTTTAACAGATTGTCAGTTACACAAAAAGTTTTGTATTACTTTGTATAATTCTTCTCATGTTCAAACTACGACAGACATTCAACCAACAAAAAACACTTCTCAAAGCATTGACTTAGTGCTTTCAACCTCACAAACTCTAAGCCTGTTCAATTTAATGTTAATCAAAATTTGCAGGAGAACAGAAACAGAAGAAGACACAGAAAGAGAAAAACACAAAAAAAGATACAGAGGAGCACACATACAGCTACCAACTCCTGGATTCCAGTGTTGTTCAGATGAAAATTCCAGGAGGAGGTAGGGTCAAGATGTGTGCTTGCCTTGTGGTCAGCCTTAAATACCCCTTGGTCTCCCTGGGCCCTTCCCCCAGGTGGGACTTGGGCTCATTTGGTCCCTCAGGAGCTGGGCTGGGGGCTGCAGAGGTGGCTGTGGAGCATTGCCTGTGCTGTGCCAGGGACTGGCAGCCACTGCTGGGCTGGGGTAGAGGCTCTGGGGATATTGGGGTGCCAGGGCAGGGCAGTGCTATACCTGCCCCTTCATCCCCACACATGAAATGTTTTGAGCCAACAATCTCCTCCAGTCTATAACAGTAAGGCAATGTTGGAGGTGGAATCCCAATTCTGGCCATGGGCACCTGGAGGAGAAGGACACTTCTTTTCCATAGCAAGGAAAGCACAGAGCCCCAGTGTTTCAATAGTGAATGAGAAGAGACCATCCACTTGCCAAGGTCAGCTGGACCAGTAAGGGGGCCCAGTAGGCCGAACCAGCCCAACCTGTTCCATGTTCCCTTAGTTTTATCGTGCCCTATAGTGTTACAATGACACCTTGGTTCCATGAGGTCTTGCAGTGTCACAATGGTCTCTGTTGCTCCCCAGGCCCCAGTGACACAGGACTCCTCTGTGCCCTGCAATGCCACAATGGACCTTTGGACCCTGGGGGTTTGCAGTGTCACAATGATCCCCTTTGGCTCCACAGTGTCACAATGGACCATTGATGACACGAGGCCCCTCTGTGTCACCCTGGAGCTTTGGTTCCATGCACCCCTGCAGTGTCACAAAGGCCTCTTGCTTTCACAAGGCCCCAAAGTATGACAATGGTCTTCTCGGTTCTGTGGGGACCCCCAGGGTCACAATGGTCTCACTATTTCCATGAGGCCTTAAAGTGTCACAATGCTTTGTTTATTCCATGGGGCCTCATAGTGTCAAAGGGTCTCCATGATTCCATGAGTCCCCTCAATGTCAGAATGGTCTCCTTGGTTTCATGGTGCCCCTCAGTGCCACAATGGCCCCTTGGTTCCATAAGGCTGGGAAGTCTCTTAATGGCCTCTCCATGGTTCCATGAGGCATTGCAATGTCACAATGGACCTTTGGTTTGATGGGGGCTCGCAATGTCACAATGATCCCTACATTCCATGGAGCCACACAGAGTCAGTACGGTTCCCTTGGTTTCATGAGGCCCAGCAATGTCACAGTGCTGTCCATGACTCCATGAGTCTCAACAGTATCACAATGGTCCCTTGGTCTCACAGGGCCCCACAGTGTTACAATGGTCCCTTGGTTCCAGGGGCCCTGTGCTGCTGCATTCCCCCCTCCCCTTCTCAGGCCCCCCTGCCAGCTGAGAAATGCTCCTTGGGCCTCGGCCTTGGCCAACAGCCCCTGGGCTAAGCTCCTCTGCAGCTCATCACAAACACTGTCTGCTCCAGGCACTGCTGCTGCCCAACCAGCTCCTGGTTCTTTTAGCAGCAGCCCTGGGAACTGTTTTTGTTCCCTCAGTGGCACAACATCCCTGTTCTCACACTGCCAAAGAAAGCTGCTGATGCCAAGTGCGGCCAGGATGAACCATTGCTGGGACTGAAGTCCCTCTCTTGGGGCCCTACAAACAGTGCTCCAAAAGGAGCCCTTGGAGCTCTTCTGGGCCAGCGACTCCCTCTGAGTGGGGCCTCTCCCAGCCAGGAACTCTCCCATTTGCTGCACTCGGGGATCCTGAACAACCACAGAGCCTGGGCCGATCCCCCCACTCCTCCAGGCTCAGCCCTTCACCCACTGGAGAGATGCCAAAGGATCCACAGTGAGCATTTCCTGCCCTCAGGGGAATTTCTCACAGGTGCCTTGCACTGACTCTTGGTGTCTGTGTGCACACAGGAGTGCTTGTGCTGGGGAAATGTGGCAGAAATGCTGCTCTCTGAGGGCTTGAGTGCCTTGGATAGCTGAGTCAGTCAGATATCCATGTATCAGTAAGTAAATTTTAGCCACGAGGTCTAAACGAAGTTAAATGCTGCTAAGAGTTGTTCTTTTTCTAAGTTGGTAAATTTTATTTATTAGCTAAGTTAAGGATTGTTAAGTGTAATTCCTCCGTTAAATTTCTAACTCATAGGTTTTAAGTTAGGTTAAATAGTGTTAAGTGCTGTTCTTTTGCTAAATTGGGGAGTTGAAGGTATCAGTTAAGGTTAAGGTGTAAGTTAAGTCCTGTAAAGTTTGAGCTCTGTTAAGCTTTTTGGCCATATTCATTTTATCTTTACCCTCACTGTCCTTGTGTCTCACACATACCCAGGAAGAGTTCTTGGCTGATTTCTGGTTTGATTGCCTGGATTTTGTTTGGTTTTGTTGATGCTTTGTTTCCTTGCTGTGCCTGAAGTGTCCAGTCAGGAGCAGTGACTCTTGCTAAGGAACTTTGTGCTGATGTCCCTTAATATTAAATCTGATTTTTGCTGATCCCTTGCTGGGGATCTTTTCAGCGCTCTCAAGGCCTTATTCATAACAGGGTGAAGGAGCCCTGGCCCAGGCTCTGGCCCTGGGGGACACGGGGACGCTGCTGGGGGCTCCCTGTCCCCCTGTGCCACCCCCAGGGCCCCGGCCCCCCATCCCCGTGTTAGGCTCTGGGGTCAATCTCGTGGAACATCCTCTGGGGGAGGCTGCGGGGCCAGGGGCAGGGGGACCCGGGGGGAGAGGGGCCCCACTGTGCACAAGCAGGGTTGGACTGCTCTGGAGGGAACTGTGAGGGGGGCCGGGGCAGAGTGACCTCCCCAGTGACCTCACACAGCCCCTGTGATGTCACACTGCCCCTTATGATGCCACACAGCTCTTTTGCAATGTCACATAGACACCAATGATGTCACAGCCCACTCTGGAATGTCACATATCACACTTGTGATGCCACAGAACCAAATCTGGGATGTCACCCTGGAATGTTATGCAGCTGCACTGTGATGTCACAGAAAACACTGTGATGACAAAAAGGCACCCTGTGATGTCACTGTCTGTTCTGTGTTGTCACAGCCTGCTCTATGATGTTACACAGCCAACCAGTGATGTCATAACCCACTCTCTGATGTCACAGAGACATCCTCCATGATGGCAGGATCTGCTCTATGGCCTCACACCCTACTCTTTATTGTCACAGGCAGCTGCGTGATGTCACAACAGTCTCAGTGATGTCACAAAACCCTCTCTGCGATGTCATACTGCCACACTGTAATGTCACAGCACACACTCTGACCTCACAGCCAGCTCTATGATGTCACACAGCCATGCCATGATGTCACAGCCTGCTTTGTGATGTCACACAGTCCCCTCTATGATGCTGTACCTGCTCAGTGACCTCACACAACAAACTCTGTGATGTCATAGTCCAATCTGTGACCCCACACAGCCCACTCTGTGCTGTCACACAGCCCCTTGCTGACATCCCAGCTGCTCTGTGCCTCTATGACACAGCCACAGAGGTGCTGCTCTGACACAGCCCCCTCGGGGACATGCCACAGCCCCTGCCAGTGCTGAGCCCCTGTGAGCTCTGTCTGTGCCCTGCTGGTGTCCATGAGGGGCCCTGGCAGTGCCCCAGCCCTGCTGGGCTGTGCACAGGAGCTGCTCCTGGCCGGAGCCGTCTCTCTGCAGCGCTGCCCTTGCCAGGAGTTGCCTCCGGGACAGGAGCCCGGCCCAGCTCAGCAGCACAGACACAACACAAGGACTTCAATGACCCTCTGGGGCTTTGGTGCTCTTTGACTGCCATGGCCAAAGTGTTGCCCAAGTTGGCTCTGTCAGGGCTGTCTTGCAGCTGCTGCCCATCCCTGTGCCCTATGCAGCCCAGGCTGTCCCATGGTGTCCCTGCCCTGCGCTTCTGTCCCTGCAGGCTGTCGGCATCCCCCGGCTGCCCCACCTGGCTGGGCCCTTCCTTTGCTGACAGCTCTGGCTCCTGCCTGCCTCTGCCTGCCCACACAAAGCCTTGGCCTTGATACCAAAAGGGTTCATTACATTTTTACTGTGCCTGTGAACTTTTAGCACAGGAACAAGTAATGCAGGTGCTGCTTTCCCAGCAAGGATGGTTGGAAGACAAGAAGACATCTGGCTCAAGGATGTAATGGCAGAAAAAAGAAGGACTGAAACTGGGAACTTGGGGTGGGTTTTGTGGTAATGGGTAAATAGTAATACACATTTAGTGACACTGGTAGAATTACATGCCCACATAAGGTTAGGAGTTATCCCTCACTAGACCTCAGGCCTGAATCAATGATACCCTCTTAAATAGCAATTTAGTGTTTATGAGTCTTATTCTGATATTTCGGAGATTTGGTGACAGCAAGTCCTCATAGAACCAAGGAATCAGCTGTGACACTGAGCAAACGCATGGAACAAAGGGTCCATTGTGACCCAGCGGAACCCCATGGAACCAAAATCCATTTTGGCACATTGGGGCCACATTGAACCAATGGTCCATTGTGATACTGCGGATCCAAGGAGACCATTGTGAATCTGAGAAACCTCTTGGAACCAAGGGGCCATTGTGACTCAGCCTGGTGACATGTAGCCAAGGGGCCACTGTGACACTGCGTATCCAAGGAGACCATTGCGACTGAGGAACCTCATGGAACCAAGAGTCTATTTTTCCACTGTGGGACCCTGTGAAACCAAGGGGACCACAGTGACTTTGAGAAGCCTCATGGAACAATGGAGACTGTTCTGACACTTTGGGACCCACTGGAACCGAGGGGCCATTATAGCATGGCAGGGCATCATGGAATCAAGGGAACTACAGTGATCCCTGTGAGTCTCCATGGGATGAAGGGTCCAATGGAACCAAAGATACCATTGGGCCACTCTGGGGCATCAGGGAACCAAAGGTCCATTGTGACACAGCAGGGCCTCATGGAACCATGGAGGCCATTTTTACACTTTGAGGCCTTGTGAAACCAAAGGGCAATTGTCACACTTCAGAGCCTTGTGGAGCCAATGAGACCACAGTGATACTGTGGGGCTCAGTGAAACCAATGGTCTGTTGTGACACTGCAAGGCCTTATGGAATCATGGAGACAATAGTGACTCCAAAGTTCTCACTGAAACAAGGGGCCATTGTGACACTACAAGGCCTCATGGAAGCAAGGAACCATTGTAACACTATGGAGTCTTGGCAGGCCAAGGGGCAGTTGTCACACTGTGTGGCACCATGGAATCAAGGAGTCCATTGTGACACTACAGGGCCCCATGGTACTATGGATTCATTCAACAGTGTGGGACTCCATGGAAGCAAAGGTCCATTGTGACATGGTGGGGCCTCATGGAATCTTGGAGGCCATTCTGACACTTGGAGGCCTCATTGAATCAAGGGGTTCTGCAGGGCCTCATGGAACCAATGAGACCCTTCTGACATTGGGAGCCCCCATGGAACCAAGGGTCCAGTGTGACACCATGGAACCAAGGAGACCCCTGTGACACTGCAAGGCCTCATGGAAGCAAGGGACCATTGTGACACTATGGGGTCACATGGAAACAAGTGGCCAGTGTGACACTGTGGGGCCCTATGGATCCTAAGGAACAGGGAACAGCTCTGGTTGGCTTGGCCTGACTGGTCCAACTACCCTTGGCTTGTCGAGGGTCTTTTCTCATGTACTCCTGAAACATTGGGGCTCTGCACTTTCTTTCAGATAGAAAAGAACTGTCCTTCTCATTCAAGCATCCATGGCGAAAATGGGATTCACCCTCCCAAATTCCCAATATCCAGGGATTGCTCCCAGACAAAAGCTGCCAATACGAACAAGTCTGGCTGACCTTGACTTTCTGAGAGCTGGCTCTCACCTGCCTTCAAACACTGGAGCTCTGTGCTTTCCTTTCTATGGAAAAGAACCTTCCCTCCTGCACAGGCACCTATGGCTAAAACATGTACTTTTCCTCGGAAATTCCCTATATGCAAGGGTTTCTCCTGTACAAAAGCTGCCAGGACAGACTTCTCTAGCTGGACTTGGCCTCTGTTCTGCCCTGAAACACTGGGGCTCTGCCCTTTCCTTTCTGTGGAAAAGAACCATCCTTCTTCTCCACGCACTCTGGCTGAAATTGGGATTCTACCTCCAAAAGTCCTATATCCAAAGATTGCTCCTACACAAAAGCTGCCATTACAGACAGGTCTGGCTGGCCTTGGCCTCCTTAAGGCCAGCTCTCACCTGCCTTCCAAACACAGGGGGTCTGTGCTTTCCTTCCTATGGAAAAGAACTGGCCTTCTCTTTCAGGCAAAAAGGGCTGAAATTTGGATTCAACATCTAAGATTTCAAAAATCCAAGGGTTGCTCCAGGAAAAACTTGCCAGGAGAGACAGGCCTGGCCTTGGCCTCTGGTGACTGCAGTTCATCAGCCCCTGAAACATGGAGGCTCTGTGGTTTCCTTTCTGTGGAGACTAATGTGACGCTGTGGGGCCTCACAGAACCAAGGACATCACTGTGGCTCTTTTGGGCTGCATGGTCCCAAGGGCCCAGTGTGAAGCAGCAAGGCTTTGTGGAACCAAGAGGCCATTGCTGCATTTCAGGGCCTTGTGGAGCGAAAGGGCCGTTGTGATCCTGCAGGGCACTGTGGATCCATGGAGAGCATTGTGGCATTGCTAGTGTGATATAAACTTTAAGGGCTTTAGGGATTTCAAAGGCACTGAGGTTTTAGTTAGAGATAAGCTTTATTAGAGTTAATAAAAAAAATGGGTAGGCTTTGATGAAGTTAAGAGTTAGTAGTTAACTAATAATTGATTGCTTGTCAACATAATGTTTGGTTAGCTGGCTTTATAATGAAGAATATAGAAACTGGTATGTATCTTTTAGGATCATAAGACAATTGTAGGTCTCCTCTGTTCCAAAGCCAATTGAAGACGGGAATGGGAGTACTACCAAGGGTTCATTTGTCGCATTTGCATTGAAAAGGTAGAAAGGTCAGAACAAGGAAGACTTCATTTACTTCCTCATTTTGGGACCTGTCCCCATGAAAGGGACCACCGACTCATTTAGAGGAACAAACTACGCATGCTTAATAGCTTTTGAACTAATTACCATACAAAGTGGGGAATGGGATGTACCAAAGTTATGAATGTGCATTTGTATTTTGGGTATTCAATATTTGTATAGATAAAAGGACTCTGTAATCACCTGTAAATTGCGGTGTGTATTTGGGAGCTATCCCACATGCTGCCCGGTGTCACAATAAACATACACTTTCTAACTGTTAGAGAGTCTTTGTCTGTCACAGTTGGCTATAGGTACTAGACCAACATCCATATTTTTAATAAATCAAAAGGCCCCAAGGAATCATGGAGACCATTATGACACCGTGGGGCCTCACAGAACCAAGGGAACATGGAACAGGTCTGGCTGGCCTGGCTTCCCAGAGTCCACCTGACAGGTCCAGCTGATCTTGGAATGTTCCTCTCATCAGCCCCTGAAGAACTGGCACCATGTGCTTTCTCTGATATGGAAAAGAACCTCCGGTCTTTACAGGTTCCCAGTGCCAAAAATGATACTCCCTCTGAAAAATTCCCTATATGCAAGGGTTCTCCGAGACAAAAGCTGCCAGGAAAGAGTGCTCTGGCTGGCCTTGGCCTCTGGTGGTTACCTCTCATCTCAAGAAAGCCCTGAGGAAAGTATTTGAACAGGTTTGACTTCTGGAATATCAATGAGACTCCTGTCCTCTGAAAAACTCAAATGCCTGCCTGATCATGTGTCATTTTTTGTCATTGTGTCATTATACATCAAATATCATTTTCAGCTAAAAAATATTATTCTTATCACTGTCCCAGTGTTTTCTGACACAAAACCCCTTGTCTACATATGGATCCAGGTCACCTGTATAAGCAAACCCAATAAAGAATCCAGCAGGAATTCTTTGTCTCTGCTCCTATTTGTCACATCTCCTCGGGAGCTGGAGGTACAGCCCCAGCACTTGGGAGGGCTCAGGGCTCACAAGCTCAGCTCCCACACAGAGAATGTGCAGACCCTGGCTGCGCTTCTTGGCCCCTGCATGCTCAGCCAGGCTGAGATGGACACTGATGGTTTCTGGGCCAGGCTCTCGGAGCCCAGCCCAGCCCCCTGCAAGCTCTGCCAGCTGCCCTGAGCTCTGGGCAGCACCAAGGGCCTCTCCCCAGCCCAGCCCAGATGGCTCTGGCCCCACAGCTCTGCTCAGGCCAGGCTGCTCTGGCCACTGCCCCACGGCCTCAGCCCCTGGCAAGGGCACAGCAGCAGCTGCAGCTGCCACAGGACTCAGCCCCAGCCATGGGGGAAGGTGCTTGGCCAAGGCCAAAGGAGGCTCCCTGGCTGCCCTGCTCCCCTCAGGCTGAGGTGCTGAGAGCTCTTCAGCCCCTGCTGCCATCCCATCTGCCCAGGGCAGCACAAGAGCCCTGGCCTTGGGACCCTCAAGAGCTGCTCCTGCTCCAGGTCCAGGGCCCATGCCAGAGCTGGGGCAGCCACAAAGCTGTGCCCATTTCTGTTCATTCCTGCTCTGATCAGGATGGATCTTCAGCACCTTTCAGTTTCCCTTACGAATTTTACTTCTCCAGAGGCTTGTTCCAGCTTCAGCTTTTCAGTTCAGGAATTCAGAGCTGAAGGGCTCATTAACATTTTAAAACACTCTGACAAGACAAGCCCTTGGGAATAATTTCATTTAAGGTCTACAGATTTTTGTGGTTAATTAGATGGATTTCAGAGTTGTATTTGAACTGAATCTACTATATTGAAAACCATGAAACGAAGATAGTATTTTTTCCTGTTAATTTTCTTTTCCTGCTTGTAGATTGATACCAGCAATTTCCTGTTGATATTGATCTTAGCACATCCTAATGCAGTGTGAGTAGACATGAACATCTTTGTGGCTGACAATCAATCAGACTTTTTCCCGACCCCCTCCCCACGATTTCCCTCAGCCAACCCCTGGGGCCCTGAGTAGCCTTGTATAATACTGAGCTTCCTCCACTGCAGGCTGCACCTGCAGCTTTCAGCTCCTTGGCATCAACCACCACCTGCTTTTTTTGCAGAAGAAACTGCCTGAGACAAACAGGGGGTCTGTGCTGTCCATCCCCTCCTCGCCAGCACTGCCAGGCTGGGATGAGGAGCCCCTCAGCCTTCCCTGCTCCAGGCTGGACAAGCCCAGCTCCCTCAGCCTCTGCTCACAGCCCAAGGGCTCCAGCCCCACCTTGGAGGCCCTTCCCAGGCCCTGCTCCAGCTGCCACATCTTTCCTGCCCTGGGGAACCCAGACCAGGCCCCAGTGACCTGGATAATCCCCGTCCTTGATGTCCTGGTCACACAGCCCAGCCCCCTGTCCCTGTGTCAGGTTTTGGGGGTTGATTTTGTGGAACATCCTTTGATGGAGACTGTGGCTCCAGGTGGGCCGGGGGGATCCCAGGGGACAGGGACCCTGCTGGGCATGAACAGCTTTGGACTTCTGGGGGGAAACTGAGAGGGGGAGCTGGGGCAGAGTGACCAACCCAGTGACCTCACACAGCATTCCTGTGATGTCACACAGTCACCTGCCCCCTCCTCTATGTCATAGTCTGCTCTGTGATGTCACAACCCATTATCTAATGTCACATAGCTGGTCTCTGATGTCACCACCAACTCTGTGATGTCATAGTCTGCTCTTTGATGTCAGTCCTCTGCCCTGTGATTTCACAGGTGATTCTGTGATGTCACAGAGACAGTCCATGATGTCACAGCTGCTCGATGACATCACATAACCCACTCTGTGATGTGATAGCCCACTCTGTGACCTCATGTCACCAAATGATAAATTGTCTACACCAGGTGAGCACACACAATGCTGATTCTCCAAAACCCCAGGCCTATGGAAACCACACAATGCCCATTGTGTGAGAAGGGAACTGAAATTCACCAGCCTCAGTGTCCTGCCAGCTCAGCCAGGCCCACGGGAACATTGGGGTCCACGAGCACCAGAGAGACCACGGGACCATCAGAGAGACCCCCAGGACAGGAGAATGCATGGGTAAAGGGGAGGGGAAATATGTTAATGATTTTGAGGAAATGATTATCAGATGTGTGTTTAGTCCAGGACAATCAATGAATATGTGTGGAAAATACAGAAAAGAAACAGAAACTTTCCTGTACTCACCATGCACGGCTTTGGGAGGAGCTATACACCGTGCATCCAGCTGAATCAAGAATGGTGCTTCTAATGCTACTTTGAGGTTAAGTAATTTTCTATTTTACTGAATTTTGTAACACTCCCACTGCCAAGGAAAGCTCTGTCTGCTGCTGTTCACAAACAGAGAAGGGCTGGTGGCAGATGTGGGGCTCGGAGGCTGCCTGGGGCACAGTGACCATGAAATAATCAAGTTTTCAATGTTCTGTGAAAGAAGGAGGGGCAGCAACAAAAGTTCTACACTGGAATTAGGAAGGGCAGACTTTGGCCTGTTTAGGATGCAGATTTGGGGAGTAATGAATCAGGCACTGATTTTTAAAAGGGAAACAGCCCTTAAAAACAAAGGGATCCAGGAAGGATGGACACATTTCAAGAAAGTAATCTTAAGGGGGAAGGAGTAGCTTGTCCCAGTGTGGCAAAAGATGAGCTAGTGAGGAAAATGACTGGCCTGGCTGTCCATGGAGCTTTTGTGGGAACTCAGGGAAAAAAGAGGGAACATCACATTTGGACAGAAGGCCAGGCAACTTAGGAAATGTTTAAGAATGTAGTTAAGTCATACACAAAGAAAAGGAAAGAGGTGAAAGCTCATTTAGAACTTAATCTGGCCATTTCTATGAAAAATAATACTGAATGTTTCTCCAAATAAATTACTAGAAAAACATGGGATTAGGACAACCTCTACTCTTTTTTAGGTACAGTGGAGAATATAGTAACTAAAGATGAGGAAAACCTGCGCTACTTAACACCTTGTTTGTCACAATTTTAAATTTTAGGATAGGTTGTCCTCAGTACAAGTTTTCTCCTGATCTGGTAGATGGGCACAAGGAGCAGAACAGCCCCCCTGTAATCCAGGAGGAAGCAGTGGGTGACCTGCTGAGCTACTCAGCTGCTCTCAGGTGCATGGGATCAGATGGGATCCATCCTAGGGGGATGAGGGAGCTGTGGATGAGCTCCCCAAGCTGCTCTCCATCATTTACCATCAGTCCTGGCTCACCAAGGAGGTCCCAGAGGATGGGAGGTGCCAATGTGAGCCCATCCCCAGGAAGGGCTGGAGGAGGATCTGGGGAACTCCAGGCCTGTCAGCCTGACCTGGGTGCCCGGCAAGGTTATGGAACAGATCACCCTGACTGCCATCCCAGGGCACCCACAGGATGGCTGAGGGATCAGAGCCAGCCAGCGTGGGTTTCAGTATCTGCATTGATGATCTGGATGAGGGGATTGACTCCATCATGAGCAAATTTGCAGATGACACCAACCTGAGTATGAGTGTTGATCTGCTGGAGGGTAGGAGGGCTCTGCACAGAGCCCTGGACTGGCTGGGTCCAGGGGCCAAATCCAACAAGGTGAGGTTTAACAAGTCCAAATGTCGGGTCCTGCACTTTGGCCACAACAACCCCTGCAGTGCTAAAGGCTGGGGACAGAGTGGCTGGAAAGCAGCCAGGCAGAAAGGGACCTGGGGGCACTGATGGACAGCAGGCTGTACATGAGGCAGCAGTGTGCCCAGGTGGCCAAGAAGGCCAATGGCTCCTGGCCTGGATCAGGAATACTGTGGCCAGCAGGACCAGGGCAGTGATTCTTCCCCTGAGCTCAGCACTGGTTGGTCAGCGCCTCAAGGGCTTTGTCCAGTTCTGATCCCACTGGAGTGGGCAATAGGAAGAAATTTGCATCAGAAAGAGTAGAGAAAGCAAAGGTGAAGCCAAGGAAATGTTCAGGGCAGTTTGGGGGTGGCTGCCAGGCAGCCCTGGCTCTGACCAACAGTGTCTGCAGTGGGACATGAAACTCCCAGCTGATGGGAACAAACTTTCTGGCTGACTGCAGAGGCCAGGACAAAGCTGAGTGGTTTCCCTGGTGTCCCCCAGCCCTTGCTGGCCCCAGGGGCTGATGGCATTTGTGCTCCCTCAGATTCACGTTCCCACACCAACAGCATGGGAGTGCTCCCGCCTGCTGTGTGCAATGCAAACAGGGGCTCCTGAGCCAGTGCTGCCGTGTCTGTGCCTGCAAGGATGGGACACCTGTGTGAGCTGGGGGAGAGGCCAGGGCTGCAGAGGGGGGATGTTGTTGGCAGCTCCATGAGGATGCTCTGGGACGCTGCCCTGGGCTGTGCAGCGCACTGAGGATGGATCAGCCCCTGCTCTGCTGCTCCTTCCCATCTGCCCCAGGGCCCTTGCGGAGCCCCAGCCATGCTGTTTGCCCCCAGCCTGCCCATGGCCAGCCTGGGGCTGCTCACGGGGGTTTTCTGTGCTGAGCATTGGCCTGGCCGTGTTCTTGGGAGAGCCTGGGCAAGGAGCCTGGAGCTCCCAGGGCCTGGCCTGAGGCATCAGCGCTGCCCCAGCTGTGCCCATGGCCTGTCCCTGCTGCAGCCCTGGCACTGCCACCCCCAGGACTGTGCCTGGCCCCGAGAGCACTCAGGCCCTACAGCAACACCAGGGCCACCAGGGCAGTGGGGCAGGGCCACAGCAGCAGCACTGGCAACACCAAGTGCTGCTGCTGCTGGGCACAGCTGCTGGGCCAGCACTGATCTGCCCCCAGCTCTGCACACAGACATTGCTGCTGCAGCTCCAGAGAAGGCAACAAAAGGGCATATCTGCAGAATACTTTGCTGGTAGAGCATTTAGCTCCTTTAAAACACTGAGGGTGCAACCCCACATTGACACAGTCTGTGACCACAATGATTGTGGAGAGAAACAAAATGGGAAATGGCATTATCAGTGACATTTCTCTGTGGAAAATACAGAAGGACTTGACAGCTAGCTTACAAGCAAAGCTGAGTTAATGGATTAAAAACCAGTTGATGATTTTAAAGTGTTTGCATAGCCAGGAAGAAGACAAGACATCAACATGGAAACACATTTGAAAAGAAAGATGCAAATATTTGCAAGCTAGGCTAGGTGCATACGTAAATGTGCCTTATTAAATTTCTGTAAAATTTTTGCTAATTACATTGATACAAAGATCTTTGCTCTAATTAATATAATATTTTATTGTGATGTAATTAATGACTTTAAGATGATGCTTTCTTAAAAGTATATAAACTAGAGAACACATGTTGGTCACGTCCAATCTAAGAGTATCAGACAAGATTAAAAAAGTAAAACAAAGAAAAGGAACCTCCAAAATGAAACCAACAGAAGGTATCAAAACCGAGTTTTATTACAGGTGATTTCCAGAAACTGGCCAGCAGTTTAATGTTTTTGAAAGCCTCCAGTCATCAGTCTCCACACTGCAGCCTTGAGCTCCTGGTTCCTCAGGCTGTAGATGAGGGGATTCAGGGCTGGAGGTACCATCGAGTATAGAACTGACAGGGCCAGATCCAGGGATGGGGAGGACATGGAGGAGGGTTTCAGATGAGCAAACGCTGCAGTGCTGAGGAACAGTGAGAGCACAGCCAGGTGAGGGAGGCAGGTGGAAAAGGCTTTGTGCCGTCCCTGCTCAGAGGGGATCCTCAGCACAGCCCTGAAAATCTGCACATAGGAGAAAACAATGAACACAAAACAACCAAAATTTAAACACACACTTACAGCAATTAGGACAAATTCCCTGAGATAATGTTTGGAGCAGGAGAGCTTGAGGATTGGGGGGATTTCACAGAAGAACTGGCCCAGGTCATTGCCATGGCACAGGGGCAGGGAAAATGTATTGGCCGTGTGGATCAGCGAAAAGAGAAAGGCACTGGCCCAGGCAGCTGCTGCCATGTGGGCACAAGCTCTGCTGCCCAGGAGGGTCCCGTAGTGTAGGGGTTTGCAGATGGACACGTAGCGGTCATAGCACATGATGGTCAGGAGATAAAACTCTGTTGCTGCGCAGAAAACAAAAAAAAAACTTGGGCAGCACATCGTGTGTAGGAGATGTCCCTGGTGTGCCAGAGGGAATTGTGCATGGCTTTGGGGACAGTGGTGCAGATGGAGCCCAGGTCAGTGAGGGCCAGGTTGAGCAGGAAGAAGAACATGGGCGTGTGCAGGTGGTGGCCGCAGGCTACGGCGCTGATGATGAGGCCGTTGCCCAGAAGGGCAGCCAGGGAGATGCCCAGCAAGAGGCAGAAGTGCAGGAGCTGCAGCTGCCACGTGTCTGCCAATGCCAGCAGGAGAAAGTGGCTGATGGAGCTGCTGTTGGACATTTTCAATGTCTTGGCAGGAGGATCTGTAAAAAAAGTAATCATGGAATAGTTGGGTTTGGAGAGGATTTTAAATATCCCAGCAGAGCCTTGGGGCACTTTCCGCCCACTGCCTGTCCAGGGCTCTGCTGCCGGGAGCTGTCCCTGCCAGCAGCTGCTTCCCTGTGCCCAGGGCTGGGCCCTGCCAGTGCTGCCAGAGCCCAGCCCAGCCTTGGGGGCTCAGCTCTGCCCTGCAGGACCCTCCCAACTCTGGCACTGTCCAGGGACAGCTCTGGCTCTGCAGGCTCTGATGGCAATGTCAGAGCAACCTTGATGAGGCTGGAAAAGCAACACTGATGCCACCTGTGAGGGGTCCTGAGCTGATTTCTGTGACTGCATGGTTTATTCAGATCTGAGAAAAAATGTTTTTGTTTTTCTCAGCCAGAATTAAGAGATGAATATCTATGGCCAATTTCCCATCCAGGCAACTGAGACCAGTAGGTTAAAAAAACAGGAATTCCTCTTTTATGCAGCCCCTGCCTTGCTTTGCTCCCTGTATAAAATACTTGGAAATGTGCAGCAGTTATATATCATGCATGATCAATTCTGAAAAATGCAGCATCCTCACCACCACAAAGAGAACACTTCCAAGCCTTACCAGCTGTCTCCTCCCACCCAGACCTTGTCCCCCAGTGCTGGGAGCAGCTGCCAGGGCCGGCTGAGAGCTGTCCCTGGCAGGCAGCACAGTCCCTGCCCCAGAACAGCGCCCTGGGCTGCAGGACCCTGCTCTGCACGACAGCCCTGGGCACCCCTGGCTGCTCTGCACAAGAGACAATCAGAGAATGTACTCACAGGGTCTGTAGGCATTGGGATGTTCCAGCTTGAGGAGATGGCTCCAGGAGCTGCAGCTGCATTATCCTGCAGCCAGAGGTTCCTGTGCCAAGGGCTGGCAGTGATTGTGCCCCAGGAACTTCTCAGCACCTTCCCAGCCCTGACTGATTGAAGCTCTCTGTGCCTCTCTGCTGCGCCCAGGGTGGCTGCAGGCAGTGCCCCAGCCCTGCTGGGCTGAGAGAAGAGCTGCTCATCAAGAGAAATGTGCTTTTGAAGCTCTTCTTGGTTACCAGGAGCTGCCTCTGTGCCAGGAGCCCAGCCCAGCTCATCAGCACAGACACAGCACAAGGACTTAAATGAGTCTCTGGGGCTTTGTGCTCAGGCCCTGAACATCAGTCCCTGAGAGGGAGCTGACTCAACCTGTCCAGAACTCCAAGTCAGAATCCAACTCCAAAGTTTCTGGGACTTTTAATGGGTCCCATTGAGAGAAATGACTGAGAAAGTGTCCCCAGGCCCCAGGCAGAGCAGAGAACTGGAGGCAGTGATGACAGGTGGGGACAAAGAGAAGCCAAGTCTTGGTGCCCTTGGGCACAGCAGGGTCTGTGCCACCAAGGGCTGGGAGGAGACACTTTGTCCTGAGGTTCTGGGGCCTCCTGGCACAGCCCCAGCCAGGCTGGGCACTGTCAGCCCCTTGTCCTGCCCTCAGCATCCCCCCCTAGCCCACCTCCCAGTGGCCTCAAGGATCTGCTGGAAGGAGTCCCTGGGGAGCCTTGCTCAGCAATGGCCCTGGGGGCTCCTGAATGCTCCCTTCAGGGACTGCAGGTTTTTCAAAGGACTTTGTGTTTGGCTTTTTTATTAGAGTCTCTGAGAGGTTTGTGCAATCATGGCCTCCAATTATCTGCTGTAATTAGTCCCTGGAGAGGCTTTGTCAGTAACAACACTCATTGGGGCTCATTAATACTTCAGGGTACTTCAGTTATTTTAAGGTGCCTGGTGTTTCTCTCTTGATACAGACTCTGTGAGAGTTTTGTGCAATCATGGCCCCAATTATCTGCTTTAATGAGTCCCTTGAGAACTTTGTACTGACACTCAGTGGTGCCCATTTAATGCTTTGAGATACTCAAGGTTTTTAAGGTACTTTATGCCTTTAAGAATACTTCTAGGTACTTTTAAGGTGTTTCCTTCCCCCACTGAGTCTCTGAGAAGTTTTTGTGCCATCCTGGCCTCCAGTTCTCTTCTCCAAGGTGTCCATGAGGATCCTGTGTTGGGTATCTTCCTCCATTTTGTTTTACAACAAAGATGAAACTGAAAGAATTTTGTAAGATTTTCTAAAAGCATCCAAACAAACATGGGACAACTAATAATACAACAACAACTAAGAGAATTAATAGTCCTGTTTTAGCTAGATATTATCCATCCCTTTAGTCTCTTGGATTGGAAGAGTTTATTGAACCAGACTTTGTTTTTCACTTGAAGATTCTTTAACCCTTCAGTACCTGAATGCTCTTGTGGATTGACTCACTGTGCCTGGAGAGGTTCATGCAATACATGCCCTCAGAGTCTACACTGCCATGCCCATGTGCCCAGAGTAAAAACTCTATCGCTGTTCTGCAAGGTGGCATGTCTGATGGTCTCTATGTCTGAGAGCAGGCCACTCAATGCAAGGGAGATAGCATTGGCTTGCTTACTTAACAGGCACCCCAGATGGTCTAATTGTCCTAAAGCTTTAGCTGCAGCCACCCAAGGTAGTCCAAATTGGGGATGCTACCATCCGATACCAGGATTAAAACTTGCAAAGCCATTTCTTTAATGGCTTTCTTTAATAATCCAATACTTCTCTGAGGATACCTGCTGCTTGATCATCTTATAGGCTGTGTTGTCCTTCTCCAGCTAGATGGTTGATTGTCAATTCTGCCCTTGCCTCATTATTAGCATAGTCTGCTATTAATTGATTTAGTAAACACTTCCATCCCCCTTCCCACAGGGTGTATTCTGTAGGAGATAACAACATGGTCCTAATATATTTTAACTCATAGAGGGTTAAGACATGTGCTGTAAACATGGACCTAATTAGGCCATTAAAACAAGCTCAGTCCTTCCTATGGTCTTTAGCTGCCCTACACAGCTCCTTGATTTCCTCCAATGGCTAGGAATGAAACCAATTAAACCAATGGCTGATACCTGGGGTTCTGCCCCCTTCTTTCATAACATCCTGAGGCAATGAGGAATTTCAAGACCATTTGCCAGTCTTGTTCCTTTCCTAGGGATCTTCTGGGAGTGAGGGGTGAGGTGGATCTGAGGAGTCCAAACTGTCTTCTGGGGAGGAAGAATAACTTGGAGCAGAAACATTTGGATTAGAAATACTGTGACAGTTGGGCTTTGTATCTTTGATCATGGGGTTATATTGTTGCTGGAGGGTGAGGCAAAGGGCACTGCCATTTTGTCAGGTGTTGAGGAGGAAGGCCCTTGATTTAGGATGGTGGACTTTTAGGGTGGAGTTCTGGAGGCATGGCCCAGGATGGAGGTGGAATGATTAAGAGTGGGACATGACCCACAATTGTGAGGGTGGAGTCTGGAGGTTCATTCAGGGTGGAAGAGAAGGTTGTGGTAGCAGGAAGTGGAGGAGCCAGAATGGAGGGAGGATGGTCAGTCTCCCAAGCCACATTTGGGCTCCTTCCATCTTGAGTCTCCAGGGCATGATGCTCCAAGACCGTGTGGCTGTCACCATCTTGGACCGCCGTGGAAGGTCTGAGAAAGGCAGGTTTGAGGGGAGGTCCTGAGGTAGGAGTGACCAATGGATTTGTGTTTTCAACACACTGCTTCCTGGTGAAGGTGGTGTTGAAGATGGGGAGTATGTGGGGTGCAATGGGGCCCCTTTTGATCAAAAGTTGTACAGTTTAACTCCCACTGAGTCCCAAAATTCAGTGGTATGGATTTCATTAGCAGAGGCGTCTGGAAAAATTTTAATTGTCCACCTTGTGATTAAATTCAATTCGTTCTTTGAAAATAATTTGTCATGATCAGTGAGAATTAAAGCATCCATATATGCTCCTTTCTACTTTGGCTGCCCATTTTTCTCTTTCTCTGCCTGTGAAGGTCCGCCCGAAATGAACGGGTGACGAATGATTTTTGAGTGCAAAAATAACCAACAAAAGGCACAGGGATTTTGCAGTAACAAATCAACAAGGTGCAATTTTATTGATTATAACCACAGCTAAATATGCGTTTGGTTAAGGGATCTGGGGAAGAGAAGGGTAAGACAAGGAAAAAAGGGAGGAAAGAAGGTCAGGGAATGGGGTATAGCTACCAAAACGTGATGTCTTTGGGGTCCCGCCGCCGAAACTCACTGGTATACGTCTTGGGGAGTACTCAAAAGGCAGTCGAACCGAACCCCAATATATATCTTGGTTGGGGGAAGGGTGGCTGAAATTAGGTTTCCATGGAGGGGAGAAGAATAGGAACAGGAGGAGGGGGTGAGACAGTTCCATTGTTTTCATGGCCAAATGCTCACAGGTACGTTAGGTTTTTCCCCCTCCCTGAGTTGGGAGGGAGTACAGTCCCAGTCTCTGGAAGGAGGTTGCCAGGGGGGTGCCATGGGGGTGCCATGGGATTCTTGGGTGCCAGAGGGGTTCTTGGTTCCTTGATGAGGGGATTTGCATCTCTGTTGGTCCGTCACAGTGGTTGAAGACAGGCAAGAGGGGTCCTCTCACGGAGCAGGGAGGAGCCACCCCAGAGTTCAGTCCAGCCAGGTCAGGAGTTTGGAAGAAAGTCCAGTTCAATTGTCCAGAAAAGGGCAGCATGCCCCCTTCGAGTACAGCATGGCGTGTTCTGCAAACATCACTTGTGAACACACTAGATAAGCAGGAGACTTTCTTTCCCAACTGGCTCAGCAGTTTTAACCCTTCGGTAGTCTTTTCTCATGACAATTGTGAGGCAAAAAATGAAGGATTGTTGGATGGGCTTCTACACTGCCTTATGAAGAAGAGCCACCAGAGCAGCCCAAATCAATTATGGGACTTGGGTGCATATTGTAAAAACACAATGGCACAATGGCAAAATGGGCACTAAATGTCTTGCATTTCCCTAAATCCACCTGCAAACCTATGCAGGTGAAATCGTCATTGTCCCTGCATATCCTGGGAAAGGTCCCTTGAAACAATGATGAATCCAAAATCCCAGGGAGCACTGGCCTATCCACCAGATAACCCCAGCTGATGTGACTGACACAGGGATTCCTGAGTGTCAGGTCCCTGTTCGGGGGCCAAATGTCACAATGAAGGTGGCTGTGACAAACCTCTCTCATTCCCTGACTTCAGGGTGAAGGTGGCAAAAATGAAAAGGAGCAGAATCAATGGAGTTGTTTAAAAGGAACTTTAATAACGGGGTGAAAAACAATAAACATGGAGAAGTTGAGAACAGTATGAGGGGCAGGATCCAAAGACCTGAGTCAAAGGGGAAGCAACAACATGTACATTTGGGAGTAGAAAACTAGAACAACAACCATATAGGGGAAACAAGTAACCAATAGGGGAGTCGACACTTGGACAAGTTAGCGCAGCAACACTAAAGGCTTATGGGGGAACTCTCAAACTCACCCTATGTTAAACAAATGATTCCCAGGGCTTGAAACTCATGCCCAATTCTTTTAGGGTAAAATCTGACTGACTCTGAGTTACAGCTGGGCTAACTACCACACCGCTGATTTGCACTGGCACCTTGGGATCATGTGGCCCAACAGAGCCACAATGATGTCCTTGGTTCCACGAGGCTCCATAGTGTCACAATGGTCCCTTGGATCCATGGTGCTCTGCAGTTTCACAATGGCCTCTTCATTTCCCAAGGCTCCCAATGTCACAATTGTCTCCATAGGAAGGAAGCCACGGAGGCCCCATGTTTCAGGAGCTGATGAACAGCAACCACCAGAAGCCAAGGCAAAACTGACTTTTCTGTCCTGCAGGTTTGCTTGGAGCAACACTTGGATATTCAAAATTATGAATGTGGAATCCTAATTTCAGAATTTTATGCCTGGAGAAGCATGATTTTTTCCATACAAAGCAAAGCACAGAGCCCTTTCCAGTGTTTGGAAAACAGGTGAATTCTGGCACTCAGGAATCAAAGACCAGCCAGACCTGTCTCTCCTGGAAGATTTTGTCTGGCAGCAATTCTTGGATACAGAGAAATTTGGAGGTGGAATCCAAATTTTGGCCATGGCTGCCTGTAAAAAGTGAAAAGAAGAGCCCAGAGCCCCAGTGCTTCAGGGGCAGATGGGAGCAGCCTTCCACATTCCAAGGTCAGACAGACCTGTCAGGTGGCCACTGGGAGACCAAGGCAGCCACACCTATTTCATGTTCCCTTGCTTCCACTGGGCCCTGCAGTGTCACAATGGCTCCTTGCTTCCATTATGCCCTCAGGTGTCATAATAGCCCTTTGATTACACAAATCCGTAAAGATCCTAATGGTCTCCATGGTTCCACAAGGTCTCACAGTGTCATAATGGTCTATTGGTTCCTTGAAGCCTTGCTGTGTCCAATGGCCCCTTGGTTCCATTGGGGCCCAGTAGTGCAACAATGATTCCCTTGGTTCCACAAGTTCCCACAGTGTCACAATGGACCCTTCTTCCATGAGGCCCTGCAGAGTCACAATGGTCTCCATGATTCCCCGGGTCTTGCAATGTCACAATTCTCTCCGTGGATCCACGGTGCCTCGCAGAATCACAACGGCCCTTTGCTCCACAAGGCCCTGAAATGCAGCAATGGCCTCTTGGTTCCACAAAGCTCTGCTGCTTCACACTGGCTCCTTAGGACCATGCAGCCCAACAGAGCCACAATGATGTCCTTGGTTCCCCGAGGCCCCACAGTGTCACAGTGGCCCCTTGGATCCATGGTACCCTGCAGGGTCACAATGTTCCCCTTAGTTCCAAAAGTTCCTACAGTGTAACAGGTTCCACAAGGGCCTCCAGTGTCACCATGGCCCTTGGTTCCACAATGCCCTGCAGTGTCACAATGGCCTCCATAGGAAGGAAACAAGTGAGCCCCAGTGGTACAGGGGCAGATGAGAGGCAGTCACCAGAGGCCAAGTATAGCCAGACTTGACTGTATGGGCAGCTTTCATCCAGGAGTAACCCTTGGATATAGAGAATTTTAGACACGGAATCACAGTTTTGGCCATGGGTGCCTAGACAAGAAAGACAGTTCTTTCCCATAGGAATAAAAGCACAGAGCCCCAGTGCTGCACAGTCAGATGGGAAGTGGCCCTTGACATGTCAAATTCAGTGGGACGTCTCAGACAGCCTCCAGGAGTCCAAACCAGGAAGACCTGTTCCATGTTCCATTGACTTTATGGGTCCTAACACTGTCACAATGCTCTCCTTGATTCCATGAGGTCTGGAAATGTCACAATGGCTTCTTGGTTTCATGAGCCCCAACAGAGTCACAAGGGTCCATTGGCCCCATGCAGCCCCGCTGTGAAACAATGGCTCCTTGTTTCTATTTTAAATCAGTCACAATCAAACCACAGTTGGATCCTTGATCCTTGCTTCCATGGGGCCCATGATTTGCACAATGATCTCCTTGATTCCATGATTCCTGGATTCCACAGTCTCACCATTGTTTCCTTGGATCTCCATTGTCAGAACTGACCCATGGTTCCATGAGGTTCCATAGTGTCACCATGGTTGCTGTCAGAGGCTGGATGAGATGGGATGCTCGGAATGCCTGTGTGGGGCCAGGGCTGGGTCAGGCCTTGGTTTGTGGTGGGATAGAGCCCTGCCCCCAGCCCTATCCTGGCAGAGCTGTCAATCACATAGCAAATGCTGTGCTAATCCCACCCTGATTGGCTGAGCTGTCAATCAATCACACACCAGCAGCTCGTGCTACTCTGGCTCATACTGGACAAGCAATTGGCAGTCCCACCCCAGGGGCGGGCCCATGAAGGCCCAGGGGGTTAAAAGCCAGATCATGAGGCCAGCCCATGGTCTGGATCCTGCCTTCTCCTGGGGTTTCTCTGTTAGTGACGCTGAAACCCCAGCAGTTGGTACTTATGTGTGTGTCTTTCTATGGATCTTCTGTCTTTCTGTTGTTCTCTATTTCTTCTCCTTCTAATCCTACTTACCTGGAACATTTTTGGTAACTTCACATGTTAAGGGTTAAAGGTTTTTAGATTAAATGTGTGGGAATCCAGGGCACAGGGAATATTTCTCTGTCTGCTCTGAGGGGTTCTGACCCCCACAGAAACACTGCCTTTAACCTTCCCCCATGGAGAGGACTTCCAGGACTTTGAGACAGATTACAATTTACCAAAGTCTGAAATAGATTATAGGGTAGTATAGCATGTCCCTTGGGTGAGAAATTTAGATTTTGGGATTTTTAATATGATGTAGATAGGAATCAAGATGGAGGCATTAGGATGTAGTCCCTGTCTTCTTCTTCATCTACTCAATTTTCTGCAGTGTTGGTGGCACAGGGTGATTGGTCAAGGAAAGCACAGTGCAGAGGTTACGTGGACAGTCAAGGGATGAGTTATTGGTCAATAAGTAGAAATAATGTAAGTTGTAAGAGTTAATTGGGTAAGACAACTTTAAAAGACCTTGAAACCATACATTTTAGAGCCATTTTGAGGTGTTTGTCCAGCTTGCTGAACCTGGTATACACAGCATGCAAAACTTTAGAGAAGATAACAATAAACAAGAAGATGAAGACAAAAAAAGTCGTGTGCATCTCCTTTTACCTGGCACAGAACTGCTACAGGAGGGTTTCCCACATCCAGAGAGCCCCCAGAAAGGCCCAGCATAAAACAAACATCAATAACTGGCACCATGACAATATTTGTAATAGGTTGTTTTTTCCATAAAGTTTTTAATGAAGAGTGTTGTCTTAATTAGCCAATCATGTGAAATGTGTTGATTAAATGACCAATGATGTCCACCTCTAGGAAATTAAGGTATAAAAGAAGAGGATTGAAAAAAGGGTGACTTTGAGCCCTTAGACTTGTGATCGGAGTCTGTGTTATCTCTGATTAAATGGTGACATTTTGGTATCTGCGGGGGCTGTTGGGGCTCCTTTCTGAACCTCGAGACCCAAGAGGATCTTCTCTAATAAACTCTGCCTGAAGATCCCACTGTGCCCATGACAGGAACCCCTGTGAGTATCTGGGACGTCCTGGCTCTTTGGCAGCCTGGGGACTCCTGGGATGTAACTTTGGAGTCCCCGTGAGTGCCTGTGACAGATCGGTGCCTTTGCAGCCCAAGGTGCCCTGGGGTGTCACCATGGCATGGCTGTGACTGCCTCTGACCACAGGGCTCTTTACCATCCCCAGAAAGCCCTGGGAGGTCTCCATGGAGCCCCTGTCTCTGCCTGTGACATTCCAGCTCTGGAACAGCCTGGACACTCTTGGAAAGTCCCTATGGAACCCCTTTGAGGGCCTGTGACAAATCTGATCCTTAGCAGGCAACCATCACCAGTGCCCTCTTGCTATGGTCTTTTTCCATGGCAACCATCACCAGCTCCCTTTTGCGATGGTCAGTTTCCATGGCAACCATCACAAACCCCCTGTTGCTATGGTCAGTCCCTCGGCAGCTCCATGGAGACCCCATGCCAGGGCTGGTTGCCATGGACACCAGCTCAGGCCTGCAGCCAGAGCTCATTGCCATGGCAACGATTTTCAGCCCCCCCATCCCCAGGCTCATGGGATCCCAGAACCACAGAATTGGCTGAGCTGGGAGGGACCCATCAGCATCCTCCAGTCCAACTGCTGGCCCTGCACAGGACACCCCAACAATGCCAGCCTGGGCCTGGCAGCGCTGTCCAAACACTGCTGCAGCTCAGAGAGCCCTGGAGCTGGGACCTTTCCCTGGGGAGCCTGGGCAGGGCTCCAGCAGCCTCTGGGCAAAAACCTTTTCCTGACATCCAACCTGAGCCTGCCCCGACTCAGCTGCAGCCGTTCCCTCCACTCCTGTCCCTGGGCACCAGAGGGAAGAGGTTCCCACAGCCCCTTGGGAGACCCGCTCCCAAGGCTGCTGCTATGGCCACCAAGGCTGGGGTCAGCTGGGATGCTCGGTTTCCACGGGCTGGGGTTCAGGAATGGGATTCCCCAATTTCCTGCTCCTGCTAAAACCGCACTGCCCTTGCTGCCCTCCCGCCTCCCATTGAAAGCACAAACAGCAAAGATCCTGGGCTGGGATAAGAACAATTTATTGGGAACAGCAACGAGATAAGGAACAAACAGGAACAGCAACAACACTGATAACAGTAGAGATCAGAAAAACTATTTACAGGGAAAACTGCAACACCACTGACTGTCTCTTCCCGGCCACATATTCACTCCTGCCTGGAAAGGACACCCTTCTCCTTGGGGAAGACAGAATCCCTTTCCTACCCCTAGCAATGATCTGATTTGGGAGAGAATATAATGACGCAACCATGGCCAGACCCTCATGTTCTTGGACCCACATCATGTCATTGGCAGGGGCAGGAAAAGGGACAGGACTCTTTCAAGCATTAATGACAGGGAACATGGATCACCAGGGTTCTTCCAAATGTGGCTACTCCAATGGGGGATGAAGCTGGAGCAGTGCACAAAGCATTTCCTGCAGTTGGGGCATTTGCAGAGCTTCCCTTACCAGTGCCTCCATTGGTGTTTGATCAAGTGAGAGCTCTGGGTGAAGTTCTTCCCACACTGGAGACACCCGTAGGGCCTCTCCCTAGTGTGGATGCACCGTGGGTGATGAGGTGGGAGTTGCGGGTGAAGCCCTTCCTGCAGTTGGGGCAGTAGAAGGGCCTCTCCTCTGTGTGAATCTGCTGGTGCCTGAGGAGAGTGGAGGTGGTGTGAAACTTTTTTGGACACTCAAAACACTCATAGGGCTTTTCCCTGGTGTGGATGCATTGGTGGATGACGAGCTTAGAGCTGCACCTGAAGCCCTTCCCACATCCCCCACATTTGTAGGGCCATTCCCCAGTGTGGATCATCTGGTGGTGGATCAGGAAATTGCTCTGGCAAAAGCTTTTCCCACACTCCAAGCACTTGTAGGGCTTCTCCCCATTGTGAAGCTGCTCATGCACCACCAGCTCCGAGTTCTAGCTGAAACTCTTTCCACCTTCCTGGCACAGGGTGGGTCTTTGCTCCTCAGAGCACCCTGGGCTGGATTTGGAGCCCCTCCTCCTGTGGGATCTCGAGGGCTTTTTGTCTCTGTTGGAGTCCTGTGCTTTGGAGCCGCTCAAAACAGCCTTTTCCACAAGGTTCTGCTGTGGGGATTTGTCCTCCCTGGTCTCCATCCTCAGCTTCTTGCCTGTGGGAGAAAGGACAAGGACAGGATGCAATTTGTCTCTGTGCCACAGGGAAGGAGAAGGAGATCCCCCCAGTGCATCCCTGGCAGGACGGGGTTGGCAGCGGCATTGTCCTGCAGCTGGGAGCCGTGCTGGGCTGGGAGATGGAGCAGGAGAGAGGGGGAAAGGGGCACTGACTTCCTCCAAAACTGCTTGGGAGTCCTGAGCCATTGTCTCAGTTTGAATAGACAGGTGTATGCTAAGGAAGGCAAGAGCCTCCCTTGAAATGGAAAAGGTAAACACTCTCCCCCCGAATTGTTATAATTTTGAAATTATGTGGCTCTAAGGCAAAAGATATGGGAAAAGGAATAAAAGTTATTTAGCAGTAAAATTAAAATATAAATGCAATAGTACAAAGAAAAAGTGCTAACAGATTCAGAATACGACCTGATAATCTGTGGGGCGCAGTGGCGGTAGCAGTCCCAGTAAATGGTGGCTGTATTCCTCCTGCAGTGACAGGTGTGTCTCTGTTGAAGCAGGGATCCTGTAGGAGGGTGGAGTTTTCCTCTGAAGGTCCAGTGGTGGTGGTTTTGCGCCTGCTCTTCCTCTGGGAATCCAGTGGAAAAGGCTGACTCTGGTCTTCCAGCTCTCTGATTATATCCAGGTAGGAATGCTTCGGTCCTCCCTCTGGGCGGAGCTTCTCACAATGGGATGATGGAATTTTATCAGTCATGCAGTGGCACTCAATGGCCCATTAACAGAAGATTTCTCCTGGGAGGGAGGATGGGTTGTGGAAGAGATAAAGAAAAGTGCCCAATTAACAGAAGATAACTGCCCCATCAGATAGGAATAGAATACATCCCCCATGTCCAACCTAAGACAGCTGGGAAATGCTTTGCAGTATTCTGTGTCTGTGTTCGTGTGTATTTTACACTCCAAGTCCCCCAAATTTCCAAGAGGTTTTCCCAGAGGCGTTGTCTTGTCCCTGTGTCCATCTGCACCTCCCGCCACTGTGTCACTGTCACCTGCAGCCATCTCTGAGCCCACTGGCACCTCCCAGGTTTGCACTGAATCCCTCCCTGCTGCCCTCCAGCACTAGCAATGGCAGGGAGCTCAGAGCAGGAGAAGCCAGGCCAGGGCTAATGCCAGGATCATGAGCGCCTGGCAGAGGCAGGAAGAATTCCCCATTCCAGGGGGTGCAAGGGCTGCAAGGGGGGCACCCGTGTCCCCTGCTAGCCCCAGGGCTACAGACCAGGGAGGAGATGTCTCAACTGCCTCAGCTGAATTGCTTCCCTCAGCCCTTGGCCTAGGAAGTCTCCGGCTGAAGCACAACCTCTAGAGGAGAGTTTCTACAAGGAAGAGAAAAGAAAGGAATTGTTTCTTCCCTTTCCCTCATCCCTGCCCCTTGTGCTGATTTTCTTGTCATCTCTTTGCAAAACCAACAGAAAAGCATCGGCAATGAGGTGTTTCCCAGGGTCAGTTCCTAAATAGCACAAAGGAAGGTTTTCTGCCAGGGAAAAAGTGCAAAATGTGGGATTTGTTCAGACAGTTTAAAACATGACAATTTCTAAGCACTGGAAATCCAGAGGCCATAAAAACAGAGTCTGCAGTTGTGATGGTCCATTGTCCTCCCTCTTCCCACTGCTGATTTGTCACATCCCAACTCCAGAAGAGCAGATCATGGAAAGAAGACCTGCAGGGAGTGTTGGAGGCCTAATCCCAGAGACAGGAAGAAAGAGTGAAATCAGGAAAAGATTTCCAGTTTTTTTTCCTATCATAATGACCACAAATAGCTCTGTAGTCCATGTGCAATATCCAGATGAAGAGGAATGTTCCTGGTTTTTAATGCCACATTGCAGTACTTTGGAACATCTTTCTGGATGAGAACAAACCACAGGCCAATAACTGACCCACTTCGGTTCCCAAATCAGAAATCATTAAACTTCTACCAAGATGTCTTTCTCTGCAGGTGTCCCAGATTGCAGGCAAGATGGATTCTATTTGCCATCTGTATGGCAGTTTTCCTTATCTCTTCCACAAACAGTCCTCCCTCTGGGGGGCACATCTGCTGATAACAGACTATTGAATGTCACTGCATGGCTGATGAGAACTACAGCATCCCATTGGGAGATGCTCCGCCCAGAGGGAAGAGCCAATCATTCTAGCCAGATAGAATCTGGAGATTCTGGAACAGCAGCTTCTCTACTGGATTTCCCAGAGGAACAGCAGCTGCCTCTTCTTCCATTGGATCCTCTGAGCAACACTACACCCTTTTCTACAGGAGCCCTGCTCCAACAGAACCACATCTGCCACTCCAGGAGGACTGCAGCCACATTTCCACTTGGATTGCTACCAACAGCCTGACCAACAGGATGTCAGGTTGTGTTCTGACTCTGTAAGTGCTTTTTTAGTTTACTGCATTGTTGATTTTATCCTTTTATTTTCTTCCCTATTACATAAATGTTATTTCCTGCTCCCATATTTTTTACCTGAGACCACATTAATTTAAAATTTATAGTAATTCCCAGGGGGAGGGTTCACATTCTCCATTTCAGGAGAGGCTCCTGCCTTCCTTAGCAGGCACCTGTCTTTCCAAACCCAGACAGCAGGACAGAAGGCACTTTGATTCCTTTTGTCCCAAGTTTCTCCTGAGTTCATGACTTCAGATGAACTGGAATGGTCCCAACAGCACAAAAGCAGCAGGTTCGAACCCCCAGGCCACCAGTAAATGCACTCGATCCACGCCTTGCACAGCCGAGCAGCAATTCCTGTCTGTGCCCCAGCTCTGGGTCAGCCTGAGGGGCATCACTCTGGTGTGTGCGGGGCCGGCTCCTGCAGGACACAGCGCTGGGAGCCGCTCTGTGTCCCGCAGCTTCGGCATCTCAGGCGCTGCTCCACAGCTGCGGGGCCATTCCACCACTTTTTCATGGCTGTAGCTCCTGTGCCACCACTGTTCCATGGCTGTAGTTCCTGTGCCACCACCATTCCATGGCTGTAGTTCCTGTGTCACCACTGTTCCGCCTTTTCCATGCTCACTCCACTGCTGCTCAAAAGCTGTGCTGTGCTTTTCAGCACGGTTCGTCTGCTCTTCCACTGCTGCTCCTCTGCTGCTCCAACACCGCTCATCTCCCACTGTTCCACTGTTCCTTCTCTGCTCCTCCCTTGCTCCCCTGGTGTTCCACGGCTGCTGCTTCTGTTCTAGTGCTGCTGCCACAGCTGAGGTGTCACAGAGAGGGGAACGTTTGGGCAGCAACCACTGTGGTGTCACGGAGACCGGGACAATGGGGCTGCCATAGCTGTGGTGTCAGAGAGAGGGGAATGTTGGGGTGGCTGCTGCTGCAGTGTCATAGAAGGGAACACCGGGACTGCCATCACTGAGGTGTCACAGAGAGGGGACGGTTGGGGCTGCCACCACAGTGGTATCATACACATGGGAACTCTGGGACCACCAGTTCTGTATTGTCATAGAGAGGAGAATATTGGGGCTGCCTCTACCATGGAGTCATAGAGAGAGAAATGTGGGGGCTCCCAGAGCTGTGGTGTCACAGACAGGGCACTCTGGGTCTTCTACTGCTGTGGTGTGACAGAGAGGGGGACTTGATGCTGCCACATCTATGGTGTCACAGAGAAGGAAATGTTGGGGCTGACTCTGGTCTGATTCCTCAGACAAGGGAATGCTGAGGCTGCCACTGTTGTGGTATCACAGAGAGGGGAATGTTGGGGCTGCCATCCTTGTGGGCTCGAAGACAGGAGAACCTTGGGGCTGCTACCCCTGTTTTGTCATACAGAAGTCAATGTTGAGACTGCAATCTCAGTGGTATCACAGAGAGTGGAATGCTGGGGGAGTCACCCCTGTGGTGTCACAGAGAGGGGAACACTGGGGTTGCAATTGCTTTGGTGTCATAGACAGGGGGGACATTGGTATTGCCACTGCTGTCATGTCACTGACAGGGAAACACTGGGGCTGCAAATGCTGAGGTGTCACAGAGAGGGGAATGTTGGAACTGCCACTGTGCTGCTGCCATAGAGAGTAGAACTTTGGACAGCCAACCCTGCAGTGTCACAGAGAGGGGAACATTGGGGCTGCTACTACTGTGTTTTCATAGACAGGGAAATGTTGGGTGTGCCACCGATGTGGTGTCAGAGACATTGGAACGTTGGGGCTGCCACCACTGTTTTCTCATGAAGAGGGGAATCTTTGTTCTGCCATTGTGTTGGTGTCATACAGAGGGGAACGCTGGGGGTGCCACCTCTGTGGTGTCACAGAGAGGGGGATGAGGGGTGGCACAGCCGTGTTGTCACAGAGACGGGAACACTGGGGCTGTAACCACTGTGGTGTCAAAGAGAGGAGAACATTGTGACTTCCACTATGGTGGTGTCACAGAGAAGGGATTTAGGGCTGCCACTTCTGTGGTGTCACAGAGAGAGGAATGCTCAGTTTGGAACCGCTGTGGTATCATAGACAGGGGAACATTGGTGTTGCCACCATTGTTGTCTCACACACATGGGAACACTGCCAAACCTTCCCTGGTGCTGTGCCCACTCCAGTGCTGCTCCTCTGTGACACTGCAGTGCCTCTGGGGACATTGTCACACTGCAGTGCTTCCTGGGCACATTGTGACACTCTGGAGACTCATGGGACTATAGGGGCCCTGTCACACTCCAGGGTCTTGTAGAATCCATGTAACCAAGAGGAGAGTGTGAAGCTCTGTGGCTTCATGGAACCATCCATTGTGATACCTCAGGGCCTCATGCTTCCCACATTTCTTAAACAGCAGAGTTCTCAGGCTTGTTTTTTAATAACAAGTAAATATCTTGTCCTTGGATAAGTTTTGGGAAAGCAAAAGTGACAAACATGAAGGCCTTGAGAACCATTCATATCAGGGTGAGAAAACAAATCTTGGTTTCAATAACAAACCACAAGTATTGAAAACAAAAGGAGGGGTTGGTGTTTAATCTGTAACCAATGATGAGCTTGGGTTTTGCAATATGTATGAACTTAATTAACACGGTTATAAAATGTGCATGCTGGATCAATAAATTGGAGTTCGATGCTGATCAGAGGATGGTTCGTCTCCCCTCGCTTTCTACACAGGAGCAAAGATTGCTTTTGAGATTTCGTCATGGGAAGCTGTGGGTTGGATGTTGTGGGACTGTACTGCATCTGGCGGGAGTGAGGCAAAAGAGGTGTCTAAATATGCTACTTTGTGGAAAATTATCATGGAGATGTTATGATGCCCTGAAGGCAGAGAGGAAAGCTGCTGCTGTGGCATGTGCAGCCCTTGCCTCTGAGTCAGAACAGCCTCAGGCATTTCCAGTAACTTCAGTTCAGCAACTGCTTTCTACCACCTTAGACATTCTCTCACGCAGCAAACAAACCCTCAGCTCAGAATGGAGCATTACACCGACTTCTCCTCCAGCTCAGAGCGAGAATGAGGAAGCTGCTGCCTCTTTGGGGGCTTAGGCTGCAGACCAAAGGACAGTTGTACTCAGAGTGAAGAAACTATTGATAACAGTAACTTAGAAACTAAACATGCTGAAAGTGAAAAGGATAAGGAAGGAGATGTTATTATGAGTAATACTTCTATGGAACAGGATTAAAAGTCTTTAGTGGACAGTTTGCAAAAATTGGTAATTCAACAAAAGGATTCAGTTGTCCCCAAAAGAGACTATTCTTTTGAGAAAATGGACTTGCCAATGATAGCAGGTTCAGACAGACAACCTGGAAAGCGGTTACCACCCTCTAGGTTTGTCTCTGAGGCAGCATTCGAGCTGATTAGACAAAATCCTCTCTCTCATGCTGTAAAGAATGTGGAATTAGAGTTGGAATGTGACCCTGGAATAGAAGAAGCTCAGAAACAAAAGTGGAAGGGAGTTATTCCAGAAGCTATTGTAGAAGGGACTTTTCTCTCCAATGATGTAGAAGCTTTTCCTGTAGTAACTAATGCTGTAGGTAGAGTTTGGGAACCCTTCAACTAGGAGATTTTAGAGAGGTTAAGAGCTGCAATTTCACAATTTGGTTTAAAATCCCAACTTGCACAGTCACTTTTGCAGTATATTTTTACATCTAACATATTAATTCCAGCTGATGTGTATACCCTAATAAGACTCATAATGCCACCCCATCGGCAGGTGATGCTTCATAAAAGCTGGGAGGAGAAGTGTGCTCAGGAAGCACCTAGAGTGCAGGGTGATCCTCTGTATGGTTTAACAGCACAACAGTTATTTGGCAAAGGGCCCTGGGCTACTGCCACTGCCCAGGCTAGGAGCATTGATCAAGTCTTGCAGATGAATCAACAACTAGCATATAATGCTATCCTTGCACTTCCAGATGGATTACACACTAAGTCTTTTACACAGATTCGCCAAGGAATGAATGAGGACTTTGATAAATTTGTAGACAGATTGCAAGAAGCTATCTATGATCATCCTTATTTGGATTCAGACACAAAAGTACAATCGTTTAATATGTTTGTTTTTGACAATGCTAATGATAAAATTCAACAGATTTTGGGAAAAATAAAGAAGGGAGCTGATGTTACAGAAATGCTGGAACTCATGGCTAGAACTACAGAGAGACAAAAAGCAGCTTATGTAGTTGCTGCAGTACAGGATGCAGTAAAACCATTGCTTTCTAATGGTTCTAAATGGTTCTAATGGTTCTAAAACCATTGCTCCCTTTACTGCAAAAGGGAGCTGAAGGAAAGAACATTAAGTGCTTTGGATGTGGTAAAATCAGACATGTTAGGAGTCAGTGTCACTCTACAACTATGAAAAAATTTTGTTCTATCTGAAAAAAAGATAACCACAATACTAAAGAATGTCAGTTCCAGGGAAACAGGTCTCGGAACGCCTTCTCTCCGGGCATCACACAGCAAGTACGGAGAGCTGCCTGGATAGCTCAGCCTCCCACAGAGGAGGAGGAGGACTTTACTCACTCAGATCATCAACTCCTGGAAGCGCTGGAGTGGATGTAGAAACCGCAATAGACGGACTCTGCTGTGCACCTGATAGATACTAATGTAAAAGGATCCGTGGGGAATGGGCTTAGTGCTTTTCTGTTAGGGAGATCATCTGCCAGTAAAAAGGGACTGGATGTAATTCCTGGGATTATTGATGCAGACTATCAAGGGGTTGTTAAAATTATGGTCAGAACATTTTTCCCTCCTGTATCTATTACCAAAGGTTCACGAATTGCTCAGCTTGTTCCTTTTAAGCCTTGTGTCCCCTGTACAGGCTACAAGGAATGGGGAACAGGAAGTTTTGTTTCCACAGGTAAACCAGAAGTATATTGGGCCATGGACATCACAAGAGGTAAACCAGACAAACAGGTAACCCTGACACATCATCATCCTAATGGTGATTCTATTACAAAGAAACTCATAATTGACACTGGAGCAGATGTAACCATAATTTCAAACACAATATGGCCAAAACTTGGGCATTGGTCAATCCTACTTTAGGCATTGCAGGTATTGGAGGGACTCAGGCAACTCAGATGAGCAGGGAAGTAATTACTTTTACTTTCCCAGATGGAGTGAATGTGTCTACAAGGCCTTATGTCATGCAAACTCCTGGTTCTTTACTAGGTGTGCTTGGTGGGGATCTGTTAAGTCAACTAAAAGCTACCATTGTCACACAGCCTTTCTAGCAGCGGCCACTGGGGGGCAGCCAATCCTCAAAATTAGCTTAGCCACTAATACACCTGTGTGGATTGATCAGGGGCCGCTGTCAAAGGAAAAATTCCCCATAATCCAACAATTAGTGCAAGAACAGCTTGAGGAAGGACACATAAAGCCATCCACTAGCCCTTGAAACACTCCAACTTTTACCACCCTGAAAAAGAGTGGGAAATTGAGGTTGCTACATGACTTACGTGCTGTTAATGCAGTAATTCTAAGTATGGGTGCCTTGCAACCTAGTCTTCCATCTCCTACTATGATACCTGAGTCATAGAATCTATTGAGCATTGATCTCAAAGATTGTCTTTTCACCATCCCCTTGCATCCAGAAGACACTAGTAATTTTGCCTTTTCTGTTCCATCTATCAATAAGGCAGAACCCTACAAAAGGTATGAATGGATTTGTTTCCCCGAAGGCATGCAAAATTCCCCTACAATGTACCAAAATTATGTGGCTTAGGCATTAGAACCTGTTTGGCAGCAATTCCCTGAGTATATCATCTATCACTACATGGATGATATATTAGTGGCTGGAAAATAATTAGACTCTGTAACTCTTCTAAAAACCATGACAGTTTTGCTAGAAGAAAGGAGTATAAAAATTGCTCCTGATAAGGTGCAATCTTCTGCTCCTTAGAAATATTTCAAGCAGCAGATTGATCAGTCTGTAGTGAAGCCACAAAAACTCATGATTACCACTGAAATTAAAACTGTACATGATATCCAGAAGTTAGTAGAAGATATTTAATAGATTAGAACTATATGTAAGATAATTAACAAAGAACTTGAACCATTAATACAGTTTTTAAGTACTTCGTCTCAAGCAGATGAACGCCGGACCCAAGATTATGAAACAACAGCAAGCCTTAGATCACATTGCCACAAAGGTTGCTACCTCACATGCACATCATCTGATTGAAGATGTTCCAGTTCAATTGATGATCATCAACCAGAGCAAAGAAGATGGCAATTATGCCAAGCATCCTTTCGCCTTGATTTATCAATAGGTTAAAACTCAAGCTAATCCTTTTGTTATTTTAGAATGAGTATTTTTACCTGTAAAACAATCTAGAACTACTACCACTCGACTGGAACTTTTTGCTCATTTGATTATGAAATGTAGTGAGAGAATATTAGAATTCTAGAGACATGAACCATATTCAATTGTAGTACCATTAGCTAACTAATATCTTAAATAGAGAATTAAGCATTCTGTTTCTTTACAGATAGCTTTAACTAAATATGATGGTAAAGTTTACAATACTTATCCACAGCACCAGCTGTTATCTTTAGTGGAGCATCATTTAGAGGTGATTCCCTCCTGAAGGGAACTGAGGGCCCCATATGTTGACCAGACCTATCCCACAGGGAAGTCTGTTGCCTCCCTGGGGCCTGGGTACAAAATATCACGGAGAGACTTCCTGGGCTGATTCAGCCCTCTGATTATTACCCACTGCTGATACTCCAGGCTGGTAGTGATGAGATTGAGGAGTGTCAAGGCAATTAGAAAGGACTTCAAGGTACTGGGTCAGGTAATTGATAGGGCAGGAGCACAGGTAGTGTTCTGCTCAGTCCCATTGGTGGCGGCGGAAAATGATGAAAGAAACAGAAGAATCCGTATCATCAAGTGGCTTAAGGGTTGATGTCACCGGCAAAATTTTGGATTCTTTGATCATGGCGGAACTTTTACAGCATCTTCTCTGCTGGAACCAGATGGGGTACACTTCTCTGTTAAGGGCAAAAGGTTTTTAGCTCATGAACTGGCAGACCTCATTGAGAGAGCTTTAAACTAAGTTTGAAGGGGGAAGGGGAACCAGCTGAGCTATCTGGAAACAGGCCCAAGAATTGCAAGGCTAAGATAGGGGTGAACTCAGTAGCCCAGATGAGGTGCATGTATACCAATGCACGCAGTTTGGGCAATAAACAAGAAGAGCTGGAGGCCATGGTGCAACTGCAGAGCTATGATGTAGTTGCCATCACGGAAACATGGTGGGATGACTCACATAACTGGAGTACTACACTGGATGGATACAAGCTCTTCAGAAGACATAGGAAAGGAAGAAGAGGAGGTGGGGTGGCCCTTTATATTAAGCAAACTTTTGATGCCATCGAAATTGAAACAAAGGAAGATGGAGTTGAATGTCTATGGATAAGAATAAAGGGGAAGGCCAACAAGGCTGACACCATACTGGGAGTCTGTTATCGTCCACCCGACCAGGAAGAAGAAGTAGATGACTTATTTTATAAGCAGTTAAGCAATGTCTCAAGATCATCAGCCCTTGTTCTTGTGGGTGACTTCAACCTACCAGACATCTGCTGGGAACTTAATACAGCAGTAATGAGGCAGTCCAGGAAATTCTTAGAATGTATGGAGGACAACTTTTTGTTGCAGCTGGTGGATGAACCCACCAGGGAAGGGACTATGTTAGATCTGCTATTTACAAATAGAGATGGGCTGGTGGGAGATGTGGTGGTTGGAGGTCGTTTGGGGCAGAGTGATCATGAAATAATAGAGTTCTCAATATTTGGTGAAGTCAGGAAGAGCACCAGTAAAACTCTTGCATTGGACTTCCGGAGGGCATACTTTGGCCTGTTCAGGAGACTTATTCAGAGCGTCCCTTGGGAAGCAGCCCTTAAAAACAAAGGAGTTCAGGAAGGGTGGGCATACTTCAAAACAGAGATCTTGAGGGCACAGGAACAGACCATCCCTGTGTGCCGAAAGATCAGTCAATGGGGTAAACGTCCAGTCTGGATGGGAAAGGAGGTCTTGGAGGAACTTAAGAATTAAAAGAGGATGTATCAGCGTTGGAAGAAGGGTCAGGTCTCTAAGGAAGTATTGAAGAGGGCTGCTAGAGTATGCAGAAAAAAAAATTAGGGAGGCCAAAGCTCAGTTTGAACTCAGAATGGCGACTACTGTTAAGGATAATAAAAAATGTTTTTATAAATATATTAATGGTAGGAAGAAAGGTAAGACCAGCCTTTGTTCTTTATTGGACAAAGGTGGGAACTTAGTATCTGCAGATGAAGAGAAGGCAGAAGTGTTTAATGCCTATTTTGCCTCAGATTTTAATGGGAAGATGACTTGCCCTCAAGACACCCGCCCGTCTGGGCTGGTTGATGGTGTCAGGGAGCAGAATGGTCCCCACATTATCCAAGAGGAGGCTGTCATAGAACTATTGAAATGCTTGGATGCTCATAAATCTATGGGACCAGACGGGATCCACCCCAGGGTAATGAGAGAGCTGGCAAATGAGTTTGCAAAGCCACTCTCCATCATTTACCAACAGTCATGGCTTACTGGTGAGGTTCCGGATGACTGGAAGCTGGCTAATGTGATACCCATTCACAAAAAAGGTGCAAAGGAGGATCCTGGCAATTATAGACCAGTCAGCCTGACCTCTGTACCTGGCAAAATAATGGAACAGTTTATATTATGCGCCATCATGCAAAATTTGCAGGATGGCCAGGGTATCAGACCCAGCCAGCATGGATTTAGGAGGGGTAGATCATGTCTGACTAACCTGGTCACCTTTTATGACCAGGTAACCCGGCTAGTGGACGCAGGGAAGGCTGTAGATGTTGTTTACTTGGATTTCAGCAAGGCCTTTGACACTGTCTCCCATAGCTTACTCCTAGACAAACTCGCAGGCCGTGGTCTGGACAGGAATACTCTTTGCTGGGTTCAGAACTGGCTGGATGGCCGGGCCCAGAGAGGGTGGTGAATGGTGTTGCATCCAGGTGGCAACCAGTCACCAGTGGTGTCCCTCAGGGGTCTGTGCTGGGGCCAGTTCTGTTCAATATTTTTATTGATGCCATGGATGAGGGTTTAGAGTCTTTTATTAGCAAATTTGCAGATGACACTAAATTGGGAACGTGTGTAGATCTGCTAGAGGGATGTAGGGCTCTGCAGAGAGATTTGGAACGGTTGGATGGATGGGCAGAATCAAATGGGATGAACTTCAATAAGTCCAAGTGCCGAGTACTGCACTTCGGCCACAATAACCCCCTGCACCGATATAAGCTAGGGACGGTGTGGCTGGACAGTGCTCAGGTGGAAAGGGACCTGGCGGTGCTGGTTGACAGTCAATTGAATATGAGCCAGCAGTGTGCCCAGGTGGCCAAGAGGGCCAATGCCATCCTGGCCAGTATCAGGAATGGTGTGGCCAGCAGGAGCAGGGAGGTCATTCTTCCCCTGTACTCGGCACTGATGAGGCCTCACCTGGAGTGTTGCGTCCAGTTCTGGGCCCCTCACTTTAGGAGGGACGTTGAGTTGCTTGAGCGTGTCCAGAGGAGAGCAACGAGGCTGGTGAGGGGCTTGGAGCACAAGCCATATGAAGAACGACTGAGGGAGCTGGGGTTGTTCAGCCTGGAGAAAAGGAGACTCAGGGATGACCTTATCACTCTCTACAACTTCCTGAAGGGTGCCTGTGGTGAGCTGGGGGTCGGCCTCTTTCTCTGGGAGACAACAGATAGAACAAGAGGACACAGTCTCAAGCTGCATCAAGGGAGATGCAAGCTAGAATTAAGAAGGAAGTATTTTACAGAAAGAGTGGTCAGATACTGGAATCATCTACCCAGTGAGGTGGTGGAGTCATCATCCCTCGAAGAGTTCAAAAAAAGACTGGATGTGGTACTTGCTGCCATGATCTAGTTGAATTGTTAGAACATGGGTTGGACTTGATGATCTTACAGGTCTCTTCCAGCCTTGAATTTCTGTGATTCTGTGATCAGCATCTAGAGGACAGACCCTAGAGATCTGACTGTGTCCAAGTGTCTAATGTCATGGTTTGATGCTGGCACAATGCTAATGCTCTCATGAAAATACATTATTTTTGGTGTCTGCTGTGAGATGTGACTAGGAATAGAGCAAAGCAGGCTCTCTCTAGAAATAAAGAAGAGATAACTTTATTAATTAACTTACAACTATATGTAAAAAGAAATACACAGAAAGAATGAAAACTTTCTAAAAACATTTCCCCCACCCCCCACCAAATTTCAAATTCATCTGTTTCTCAGATCAACAACTCTCAGTCCATCACCATCCTTTAGATAATCAATTCTCAGTTCATTAAGGAGTGAGGAGTCTTTCTTGTGCCATAGGCTTCCCCTGGAAACACAGTTGAAACGTGTTGTGTTTCCTGTCACACGTGGCACTGCCTGGAGATCATTTGCTATCGTGACATCTTCCTTCCATGTCCAGTGCTCTCACCACTGCACATGGACCAGAGCTTCTTCTAGGGTTTTCTTTTTAAGAGTGCTTTGTCTAGTTCTAAAAAACAGCACAGTCTCTCACTTTTGGGGCACTTTTTTCCCCCCAGATTTCACCCCCTGGGGCTGAGGGGTCTCAAGAACAGAGATCTCTTCCACTGAAGAACAAAGGCACCAACCACCCTCCTCATCCATTGCCTTTGTTCACACACTCTTTCTCATAACAATACTGAACTCTCTTAGCTCTGAGCTATTGCTTCCTCTTAAATGCTTTCTCTGTGTTGCAGAAAAAATGGTTCTGTCTTTGGCTATACAAGAAAAGTCTAGCTGAAGGCCACTCTATCACCTCTTCTCACTTAAGATTGTTTTCTACTTCTCTCGTGGCCCATTTCCTCTTATCTCTATCTCTCTTCTCATTCAACTCTAGGAGGATCAGCATTTGTAAGGTTTCCATCATCCAAGAAAAGGGTTAAAAATCTCAGGCTCTGCCTGTCCAGAACTCCCACGGCTGCCCTGCCAGGCACCTTCTCGCTGCACCCCCTCTACCCTTCTCCATCTCCGCCGGCCATGCTGCCAGCATCAAGGTGGCACATGCACAGGCACAGGCTCACTCTCCCTCTCTCTCTCCTGGGGGTGGGGGTGCCTCTCGGTGCTCCTCCACCCTTCCATCCTGCAGGGGCCTTCACCTCCCCTCTCTGTCCAAGGCCCCGGCCTACCTCACCCAGCTGCATGGCTTCCCCTTCCCCACCCAGCCTGCAGCTGGGCAGGGCAGCTCTGACCTCTTTCACCACCGGAACCCAAGAGAGCTTCCCCCTGGGAGTTCCCTGCTTTTACCCTGTGTTCTCAGAGGCATATCCATGCCCTTAGTGGCCACACCAGGTGCCAATATTCAAATCTGAGCACTTATTGGTTTGACCACAGCATCACAAAAAACTCACTTCCTTTTCAAACCAGGACATAAGGGCAGAAGGTTTTTAGATCATGAATTGGCAGAACTCTTTGAGAGGGCTTTAAACTAGGTTTGAAGGGGGAAGGGGATGCGGCTGGGCTGTCTGGAGGCAGGCCCAAGGGTGCTAAGCCTGAGTTAGAGATGAAATCAGCAGCCCAGCTGTGGTGCACGTATACCATTGCAGGCAGCATGGGTAACAAACAAGAAGAGCTGGAGGCCATGGTCCAACTGCAGAGCTGTGATGTAATTGCCATCAGGGAAACGTCATGAGATGACTCACATGGCTGGAGTGCTGTGCTGGATGGCTACAAGCTCTTCAGTAGAGACAGGAAAGTGAGAAGAGGTGGAGGGGTGGCCCTTTATATTAGGGAGGCTTTGGACAACAGGTATTGAAATTAATGATGATGAAATTACATGTTCTATGGGTAAGACTTAAGGGGAAGGCCAACGAGGCTGACATCCTCCTGGGAGTCTGTTATTGTCCACCGAACCAGGAAGAAGAGGTGGACAACTCATTCTATAAGGAGCTAGAGAATGTTTCAGGTTCATCAGCTCTTGTTCTTGTAGGTGATTTCAACCTGCCAGACATTTGCTGGGAACTCAGCACAGCTGAAAAAAGCCAGTCCAGGAAATTTCTAGAGTTTGTGGAGGATAACTTTTTTCATAGCTGGTGAGTGACCCCAGCAGGGTAGGGACTATGTTAGATAATAAAGATGTTTGTAAATAAAGATGGTTTGGTGGGAGATGTGGTGGTTGGAGGCTGCCTGGGGAACAGTGACCATGAAATTAAAGACTTCTCAATATTTGGTGAAATCAAGAGCAACATTTAGAAGATTTTTACATTGGACTTCTATAGGGCAGACTCTGGCCTGTTTAGGAGACTTATTCAGAGAGTTCCTTGGGAAGCAGCCCTTAAAAACAAAGGAGTTCAGGAAAAGTGGACATGCTACAAAACAGAGATCTTGAGGGCACAGGAACCAACTGTCCCTGTGTGCCAAAAGGTGAATCAACAAGGCAAACATCCAGCCTGGATGGGCATGGAGGTTTTGGAGGAACTTGGGAATAAAAAAAGGATGTATCATCTTTGGAAGGAGGGTCAGATCTCTCAGGAAGTATTTAAGAGGGCTGCTAGAGAATGTAGGAAAAAATTAGGGTGGCTAAAGCTCAATTTGAACTTAGAATGGTGACTTTTATAAGGGATAATAAAAAATGTTTTTATAAATATACTACTGGTAAAAGGAAGAGTAAGGCCAGCCTTTGTTCTCTGTTGGATGAGGGAGGGAACTTAGTAACTGCAGATGAGGAGAAGGCAGAGGTGCTTAACGCCTTCTTTTTCTCAGTCTTTAGTGGGAAGATGGCTCAGGACAGCTGTCCTCCTGGGCTGGTAGATGGGGTCAGGGAGCAGAATGGGCCCTCTGTTATCCAGGAGGAGTCAGTCAGAGAACTGCTGAGCTGCTTGGATATTCATAAATCCGTGGGACCAGATGGGATCCAGCCCAGAGTGATGAGGGAGCTGGCAGATGAGCTTGCCAAGCTGCTCTCCATCATTTACCAACAGTCCTGGCTCACTGGTGAGGTTGCAGATGACTGGAAGCTGCCCGATGTGACACCCATTCACAACAAGGGTGGGAAGGAGGATCCTGATAATTATAGGCCAGCCAGTCTAACCTCAGTACCCAGTGAGGAAATTGAACAGTTTATACTGAGTGCTATCACACAGCACTTACAGGATGGCCGAGGGTATCAGACACCCAGCAGGGGTTTAGGAGGGGAAGGTCGTGTTTGACCAACCTGGTCTCCTTTTATGACCAGGTGACCCTCCTGGTGGGTGCAGGAAAGGCTGTGGATGTGTCTGTCTGGGCTCCAGAAAGGCCTTTGGCATTCTGTCCCACAGCACACTCCTGGAAAAGCTGCAGCCCATGGCTGGGACAGGAGCACTCTGTGCTGAGCTCAGAACTGGCTGGATCAGAGAGTGGTGGTGAGCAGTGCTGCATCCAGCTGGCAGCCAGGCACCAGAGGTGTCCCCAGGGCTCTGTGCTGGGGCCAGCTCTGTTCAATATTTTTATTTACCACATGGATGAGGGGATTGAGCCTTTCATTAGTAAATCTGCGGATGACATTCAGCTGGGAGTGTGTGTCCATCTGTTGGAAGGTAGGAGGGCTCTGCAGAGAGACCTGGAATGGTTGGAGGGATGGGCAGGGTCAATAAGAGGAAGTTTAATAAATCCACATGCCAAACCCTTCATTTTTGGCCACAATAACCCCCTGCAGCGCTATAGGTTGGGGCCTGTGTGGCTGGACAGTGCCCAGGCAGAAAGGGACCTGGGGGTACTGGTCAACAGCAGCTGAACATGAGGCAGCAGTGTGCCCTGGTGGCCAAGAGGGCCAATGGCTCCTGGCCTGGATCAGGGACAGTGTGGCCAGCAGGAGCAGGGAGATCATTCTCCACCTGTACCTGGTTCTGGTGTACTTTGCATTCTTGCCCTGTACTGGCACCATACCTTGAGTGCTGTGTCCAGTTCTTGATGCCCAAACTTAGGAGAGACATGGAGGGGCTGGAGCGTGTCCAGAGAAGGGCAACAAGGCTGGGGAGGGGTCTGGAACACAAGTACTGTGAGGAGCGGCTGAGGGAGCTGGGGTTGTTCAGTCTGGAGAAAATGAGACTCAGAGGTGACCTTACCACTCCCTACACCTTCCTGAAAGGAGGTTGTAGTCAGGTGGGGGTCAGTCTCTTTCTCCAGGCAGCAACTGACAGATCCATAGCACACAATCTTAAGCTGTGCCAAGGGAAATACAGGTTGGATATTAGGAAAAAGGGTTTTCACAAAAAGTGTGATAAAGTCTTGGATTGGTTTGCCCAGGGAGATAATGCAGTCACCATCTCTGGATGTGTTTGAAAAAGGACTGGATGTGGCACTTGGTGCCATGGCTTAGTTGAGGTGTTAGGGCATGGGTGGGACTCAATGATATTGAAGGTTTCTTCCAACCCAGTAATTCTCTGATTCTGTGATTCTGTGATTTGATGATCCCATAGGGCCCCTCCTTGCTCAGCCCCTTCTGCAATTCTCACGTTTTGGCTCAACCTTTGTGTTCCTTCGAGACACTGGCAGAGCTGCTGGGGACAGGGCAGGAGCGGGGTAGCCTCAGTGTTCCCCTGTCTGTGTGTGACACCACAGCGGTGACAGCCCCAGCATTGCCCTGTGTGTGACACCCCAGCAGCAACAGCCCCAGCGTTCCCTGTGTGTGACACCCCAACAGTGACAGCCCCAGCGTTCCTGTGTGTGACACTCCAGCAGTGACAGCCCCAGTGTTCCCCTGTCTGTGTGTGACACCCCAGCGGTGACAGCCCCAGCGTTCCTGTGTGTGACACCCCAGCAGTGACAGCCCCAGCTTTCCCTCCCTGCAGTCGCTCCAAGGGAAGCATCCAGAGCTGCGTCCAGTCCGTAGAACTCAGCGGCCACTGCCCACCCCAGCCTGGGCTGATGTTGATTTTGTTATAAATGAGACTAGGCAAATATTCAAGCAGCAATCAATTCATTAATTAATATGGTAAAGTATGAGCAATACAGCACTGGGTACAGTGGGGGAAGTTTTCCCTCCGACTGCACACCAATAGTTGAGGCTTACAGGCATTTATAGGGGTACTCATCAGCTTTCTCAGCAGTTCCAATTCCCAATTTTTACTCATCAGCAGTTTCTCTTCTCAATTCTACATCCCAATTCCATACATATTGTGATTTAGTTTTTCTCAGGATGTATCCCAGAAAGGAGTATCCCCAGATGCTGGTGGTTCGGTTTCTGAAAGAAGGAAGAAGTCTCCCAGATGGTGTGGTCCAGCTCTCCAGATGTGGATCCACCTTTGATTGCAAGGACTATAAATCTCATAACAGTGATGTCCAGCTTTCCTTGGTCAAAACTATAAATCCTTGAGTTGATGTTCATCTTCCTTTCTCAAGCTGCTTTTCACTGTTTTGTCAAGGTGCGAGATAACCATGTTTCCTTTCATATATTCTAAATGTAGAGTTTCAAAGATCCTTACTACAAGCAATATCCTAAAATTATACTTCAAAAGGTTATTATTGCAAAACTCTTTAAGGCTTAGCTACCAGCATAAAGTTCCTGTCAAAAAGCAACGTCCTTAAAGCTTTAATTCAAATGCTCCTAAATCAACTTAAGACTTATAAAGGTTAATTACGAACAAAAGATAGGTTCAAAGGCCTTCTTCCATGCTTTACTTTCTTCAGTAATTACTAGAATTTGTCTATACCTGTCCCATGGTTGGTTTCCACACATATTACAATCACAAATACCACGTTGCTTGTATGTACCTGACACAGAACACAGCTTTGTATTTCAAAGAGGGGCACAGAGACGGCTCCTGTGAGAAGCTGCTGGAAGCTTCCACCATGTCTGGCACAGCCAATTCCTGGTGGCTTCAAAGATGGACCTGCTGCTGGCAAAGGCTTGGCCAGTTACTAATGGTGGCAATGCCTCTGCGATAACAGATTGAAAAAGAAATCAAAATAGAGATTGTGGTGCAGTTTTAAGCCCAGTCAGAGGACAGCAGAGGTAGAACATGTGAGAACAACTCTGCAGAAATCAAGGTCAGTGCAGAAGGAGCAGCAGGAGGTGCTCCAGGCACTGGAGACCCAAGCACCCTGCTGGAGAGTCATGGAGAGAGGGGCCCTGCTCCCAGGCTGGAGCAGCCTGTCCCTGGAGGAATGCACCCCCTGGAAGAGTGACCCATGCTGCCGCAGTTTGGGAAGGACTATTGTCCCTGGCATGGACTCACACTGCAACAGTTTGCAGAGGGCTGCTGCCCCTGAAATGGACTCACATGGGAGAAGCTCCTGCAGAACTGTCTCCCTTGGGAGGGACCCACGGTGCAGCAGGGGAACCACTCCTCTCCCTGAGCAGGGGCAGAAGCCATGGGTGATGAACTGACCATTACCCCCATTCCCTGTCTCCCGGCACTGCTGGGGTAGGAGGTAGAGCTGGAAGGAGGGAGGTGAGGACCCTATTGTATTTCCCCTTTTCCTGCTCTGATTTTGTTAGTAGTAAATGAATTTCACATCTCTAAGCTAAGCCTGTTTTTCCCAGGACAGTATTTGATGAGTGATCTCACCCAGTCCTTATCTCAACCCATGAACCCTTCATTAAATTCTCTTTGTCCAGCTCCAGAGGGGAGTGAGTGAGCAGCCCACATGGATGCCTGGCATTTGGCCTGGGTCAACCCACGACACCTTGGTACCACAGGCTCACAATGGACCCTTGGCTCTATTGGGGTCTCATTGGTTCCATCAGGCCCTGCAGGGCCACTTCATTCAACAAGGCCCCAAAGTTTCACAGTGGTCTCCAGGATTCCATGAGGCCCTGCAATGTCAAAATGGACCTTTGGATCCATGGGGGCCCACAGTGTCACAATGGGCTCTTTTGCTTCTACAGCTTCACAATGGCCCCTCGGTTCCATGTGTCCTGCACTGTTCCATGAATCCTTAGTTCCATGGGGTCCTGTAGGGTCACAATGGTCTCCTTGGTTTCGTGGTGCCACAGTTGCCATCATTTCCACGGTATCACAACTGCCTTTGGATCCCAAGAGGCTCCAGAGTGTGACAATGGCCCCTTACTTCCATGACGCCCTGTAGTGTCACAATGGTGTCCATGATTCCAACAGGCCCTGCAGTGTCACCATGGACAGTTGGTTCAATGACACTCAACAAAGTCACCATGGCCCCTTGGTTCCACAGAGCCCCACTGTGTCACTGTGGTCCCTTTGCTTCCAGGGCTCAGAAGTGCCAGAATGACCCTTTGGTTCCATCAGGCCTTGAAGTTTCAAAATGGTCTTCATGGCTTCACGAGTACCCCCTGTGTCACAAGAGACTCCTGGTTCCCTGAAGTTCTCCCGTGTCACAATGGGCCCTTGGTTCCAAGAGGTTTGGTAGAGTCCCAATTGACTCCTTGGTTCCATGAAGCCCTGCTGTGTCACAATGCCCATGGTTCCATGAGTGTCAATGGTGTCACCACGGTCTCCTTGGATCCCCAGTATCACCATGGTCTCCTTCGTACCATCCAGGCCTTGTAACAAGAGACAGGGAGTCATTTTGTGCCTTAGATGAAAGGCTGCAGGACTCATGGTTGTGAGGCTATGTCACTGACAAGAGACAAAAACCACCTGAATCTGAACGCCAAATATCGTCTCAAATACCTTCAATCCCAGCCTCGACAGAGGTAGAAAATACAAACAGAGATTCCCCAGTAAATCAAAAACAGGGACCATATTTTGAATGCAGGCAAAATGCATTCAAGTGCACTCAAATGCACTCGCTATGATGGGGAGGTGATGATCCCCTATTCCAAGAGTGAACTTAAGAAGGGCTGACTATTGAAGGAACTGCAGAGAACCACAATATAAGGAAAGCAGGTGGCACAGGTAATTCTGGGATAGGCAGACCAGAAAGCAAGAGCAGATGAACCAGTGTAGCCACCACCAAGAAGATCATGTTCACGTGCTGTGGGCAGCAACCCCATCAGGCCATGTCACCATCCCCTGGTACAAGATGGGTCACGATGGTTCATTTCACTGATCTCAGGGTGCGAAGACACACAGCAGGGGACTTTCAGTATTAACCAAAACAAATGCACCTTTTATTGAGTGCCCACAGCAGATGCAGCACAAGGATTGGAATGGGGATAAAGGATAGAGAGACAGAGAAAAGGAGGGGGGAATAGCTACCAACAGAGAGATGAACTCCTCGTGGTCCGGCCAATAGATCAATCTGGTCATGTCGGGGAGAGTCTCAAAGTCTTTGGTTAACTCTGGGCTATTTTATAATCTGCCGCCAGGAGGGGAGCAGGACGGCACATGGAGGGAACAGTGGAGAATAAATCCATTTGGAAGAGGCACAGACAGCCCAGTTCTGTACAGCACAAACCGGTGCCAGCAGTGAGCGGGGCCCGTTGTTTCAGGACTGGTTCCAATGGGAAACCTCCTGCTTCCCATGGCAGACATCCCGCTCCACTGAGGCCAGCACCCCTGGGTTAGAATTTGAAGGGTCTCAGTCTCAGTCCTTGGGGAGGGCTTCAAAATCCGTCCTTGACAGCGGCTGTAAGGCAGATGAGGGATCTTTGGACCGTCTCTTACAGACTGACATCGCAAAATATAAAAATAATAATTCATCTCCCCTTAAAAGAAAATTAACTGAATTATTAAAATTATAATTATTTTTCTTATTTATAGTATTATTATTCTATATTTGTATTACCAAATTTGAATGTTTATATTAAAAAACCCATACCATTTTAGCAAGCAAAAAATGTATTGGTCATTAGTTCTAAGTAACATGATTCCCTTCATTAATTCACTGTCCAGTGAAGCTCTTGATTTCTCCTTTATGCTTATTAGTCCCATTTTAAATCCTTTTGTCATCTTTTTTATCATTTTCACAGACAGGGTAAAAAAGGCCACTTTGGGGTCCATGGAGACATTTCTGGGGATCATTTGGGGCAGTTCAGGGTCTGGGAGGGAATTCAGAGAGAACTTGAGGGTCTGGAGGACACTTGCAGGAGCCGGGTGGGCACTTGGATGGGCACTCAGGGATTCTGAGGGACAGTTCGGGGTCTGGGGCAGCACTTGGGGGTCCAGGGTGGCCCTTGGAGGTCAGGGAGGGGAATTTGGGGCCCTTCGAGGTCTGGGCGGGCCCTTGGGGGGCTCTGACTGGGATCTCTGGGGCACGAGGGTTGATGGGAGTTGTAGGCGAAAGTCTAATACGGTTAAACAGGGCCGTGGAGCATCACGGGAGTTCGAGACGCAGCTGCAATGGTTTTCAGTGGGGCGCAGGGCATGACGGGAGATGAAGTCCCGGCTGGAACAGCGCTGGACATACGCCGCAGAGCATTATGTAAGCCGTAGTCCCGGAAGTGGCTCCAACGCTTTGTTTGGAAGTCCGGGAAGGCTCTTCGGGGAGACTCCTGCGTCCAAGCCGTGACTTGAGATCCTCGGGGGAACGTAAGCGGTTCGAGAGAACTTGCAGGGAGTTGGAGGACCTCTAATAATGTTCTTTAGGGTGTGGGGCGCGGCAGGAGTTTTAGGCGCAGGACTGTGTTCTGAGGGGCTCTGGGGCCGCGTGGGAGGAGAGGAGATGAATTCCCAGAAGTGGCTGTACTGGGCATCTGTGCTGTCAGGAGCACTCAGGGGATCCGGGGACGCTTTTGGGGGGTCCCGAATGGGCACTGAGGGGGCACTGAGGGATCCTGGAGGGTCTGGGGGATACTTAAGGGACAAAGTGGAGGCAGATCCTGGATGTTCTGTGGAGTGCAGGGCATGACGGGCGTTGTAGTCCCGGCTCCAATGGGGCTCAATTGGGCCGCGGGGCATGACGGGAGTTGTGGCTACCATAGGCACCGTCCCCGAGTCTCCGATCTCTGGCGCTGATTGGCTTCGAGTGATGACAGGCGGGAGTCTTGGCAAATGGGATGCAGTGAAGGCGGGAACAGCCCATTCAATTTCTCCCGTCCCTCCCATTACAGCCCAGTTCATCCCGAGTACAGACCAGTACAACCCCAGTACAGGCCAATACAACCCCAGTACAGCTCAGTTCATCCCAAGTAAAGGCCAGTACAATCCCAGTGCCCCCTCCAGTCCCTCCCAGTACAGCCCCATCCCTCCCAATAACCCTGAGTTTATTCCCAGTCCCTTGCAGTTCCCTCCAGTGTCATCCACAGGATGCCCCAGTGTCCCCAGTCTTCTCCGCAATGGCCCCAGTGTCTCCAGTATGTCCCAGTTTGCCCCAGTGTCACTCCCAGTATGTCCCAGTGTCTCCCACAGAGTTCCCAGTGTTCCCCAGTATGTCCCAGTCCTCCCCAGTGTTTCCAAGGACAGTTTAATTTCTCTCGGTGGCCATGGCAGCCAAACCCAGCAGTGGGGTCAGTGCAGTGCCCATGTCCACAGCCCCTTGCAGGGGCCCAGTGCATCTTGGGCTGATGATCCACCCTCACAGCTCGCCCAGGGCAGCTCTGCAGTGGATTTGGTGGCACCTGGGGCTGGCACACACCTGAGCACTGGGTCTGTTTGCACTGGGGAAACTCAGCAGTTTGAGATGGCTGCAAAAAGTACAAAAAGGGAAAACCCCTCTCAGGCTGGGTGCAGCCAGCTCTGCAAGCACAGCAGGGCCCAGGGCAGTGAGGACAGACAGGATGGGGCTGGGCAATGTGGAGCAAGGTTGTCCACACTGGGTCAGAGCTCCAGGCACAGCTTCTGTGAGCAGGCCAGAGCTGCTGAGAAGAGACCCTGGGTCAATATCAATCACAGAATGCTGCAATCACCTCTGCTCTAAGGAGAAATTTAATAAAAGACACCCTTTAAAATAGGAATGTATATTTTATTACTGCTCTTTGAAATCTTTCTCCATAACTGGACTAGGAAAACTTTAATGACCCTCTCAGGGCTTTGATTTTGTTTACATCAGACTCAGTCCTTGAGAGTGTTTTGAAAAAACTTCTCAAGAACACAAAGTTAAATTTAGACTCCAAATTTTCTTGAAGTTTTAATGGGTCCCACTGAGAGACACGACTGGAAAAATGTCCCCAGGTTCCAGTCTGAGCAGAACACTGGAGGCAGTGATGACAGCTGGGGACAAACAAGGCAAAGGTGTCTTTGTGGGGCCCTGTGACAACAAAGGATCATTGTGGCACTCTGGGGCCTTCTGGAACTGTAGAGACCATTATGACACTTTGAGATGTCATGGATCTATGGGGCTATTGTGACGCTGTGCGACTCAATGGAGCCAAAGGTCCCTTGTGACATTGCAAGGCCTCATGGAACTGTGGAGAGATCATTAGGACACTTCACAGCCTCATGGAACCAAGGGGCCCTTGTGACACTGAGGGGACTCATGACTCATGGAATCATGGAGACCATTGTGACACTATGAGGCCTCAGGGAATAAGCAAAGCATTGTGACACTGTGGAGCCAAAGGAGGCCATTTTGACTCTGCAGGACTTCATGGATCTGAGGGGTCATGGTGACATTGTGGAGCCCCATTGAACCAAGGGTTCATTGTGACAATGCAGGGCTGCATGGAACCAAAGGTCCAGAGTGACACAGAGGGGCCTCCTGTCATCAATGTGACACTGTTGAGACAAAGGAGACCATTGTGACACTGCAAAACCCCAGGGGCCAGAGATCCATTGTGACATTGCAGGCCTTATGTAACAGAGGAGTCACATGTCACTGTGGGGCCTGTGGAACCACGGAGACCATTGTGACACAGCAAGGCCCTATGGAAATATTGGGACAATTGTGACACACCCAGGCCTCATGGAATCATTGGGACCATTGTGAAACTGTGAGTCCTTGTGGAACCAAGGGGCCATTGTGACACTGTGGGATCCATCGAACCAAGGGTCCATTGTGACATTGCAGGTCTTCTTGTAATCAAGGGGCCATTTTGACACTCCTGGATCCCATGGAAACAAGGGAACACAGAAGAGGTATGGCTGGTTTGGCCTCCCAGGGGCCACCTGACTGGTCCAGCTGACCTTGGCATGTTGAGGGTCTCTTCTCATCTGCAATTGAAACACTGGGGCTCTGTGCTTTCCTTCCTATGGAAAAGATCTGTCCTTGTTGTCCAGGAATCCGTGGCCAGAATTGGATTTCACCTCCAAATTTCCTTCTAATCAGGGATTGTTCCCATAGGAATATTGCCAGGACAAGTCTGGCTGGCAACGGTTTCACAATGGTCACTTCCCATCAGTCTGCAAAACACTGGGGAAGGCTCCATACATTACTTCCTATGGGAAAGAACTGTCCTGCTTCTCCAAGCACTCATGGCCAAGACTGGGCTTCCACCTCCAAATTCCCTATGTCCAAAGAATGCTCCCAGAAAAAAATCTGCCCTTACTGACAAGTCTGGCTGGCCTTGACCTAGTGAGGCTCTCGCCTGCCATCCAAACACTGTGGCTCTATGCTATGGAAAAGAACTATCCTTCTCACCCAGGTGCCCATGGTGAGAATTGGAATTTCCACTTCCAACATTGTCTATTGAGAAAGACTGGAGGAGATTTTTGGCTGAAAACATTTAGTGTGAGGGGGAGGAAGGGGCAGGTCCAGCCTTGCCCTGCCCTGTGACCCCAGCACTGCCCTTCCCTGGAACCCCAATCCCCCGAGAGCCTCTATCCCAGCCCAGCAGTGTCTGCCAGTCCCTGGCACAGCACAGGCAATGCTCCACAGCCACCTCTGCAGCCCCAGCCCAGCTCCTGAGGGACCAAATGAGCCCAAATCCCACCTGGGGGAAGGGCCCAGGAAGACCAAGGGGTATTGAAGGCTGACCACAAGGCAAGCACACTTGTTGACCCTACTCCTCTTGGAATTTCCGTCTGAACAGTGCTGGAATCCAGGAGTTGGTAGCTCTGTGTGCTTCTCTAAATCTTTTATGTTTGTCTCTCTTTCTGTGTCTTCTTCTTCTGTTTCTGTGCTCCTGCAAATTTTGATTAACATTAAATTCAACAGGCTTAGAGTTTGTGAAGTTGAATGGGCCAAGTCAATGCCTTGAGAAGTGTTTTCTGTTGACTGAATATCTGTCTCATCTGACATGAGAAGAATTTTCTAAAGTAATACAAAACTTTTTGTGTAACTGACAATCTGTTAAACCACTAAGATACTGAACATGTCTCTGTGAAACACATATGTTAAAGACAAAAATACCCAGGAACCTCCTCTTTCTTTTCCAGTCAACAAGAAGCAGTGGGCCCTGGCCCCGGCCCCCATCACAACCAAACCAAACCAAACCAAACCAAACCAAACCAAACCAAACCAAACCAAACCAAGCAACCCTGCAGTGGGCTGAGCCCCTTCTCCCATCCCCAGGCTACCCCCTCCATTGGCCCCATTCTAACCAAACAAACCCCAACAACTACCAAACAGGAAAACAAAAGAGGCTACAAAATCCCAACCAGAAAAAAGCAGCCACAGCCATTAAAATCTTACCATCAAGTCCCTCCCCTCCTCAACACAATTAAAACTGAAAACTCCTACAAACTTCAACCCATACAAAATAACCCTACCACGAAAATTAAACACATAAAAACCAAAAAACCAGCCATAAAACTAATCCTAACATAACCCAACCACAACTTCCACCACAAGTTACTGGCAGGGCAGGTGTTACTCCTTTCAATACTTCAATCGTCCCTCAAGTAAGGGAAAAAAACAAAATACAAAACATTAAAAAAAAAAAGATAAAATCATCAAAGTCAATAAAGAATAAATTAAATCCAAAATAAAACAGAAAAAAATAATTTAAACCTAAAAGTAAAATCCTCTTATAAACTATAAAGAAAAAACTCTTTTTCTTTATTACACATAAAACTATAAAAAATTTAAATATTCAAAATAATATCAAACAAAAACTATATTAAAAAACAAATGTTTTTGTAATATACAGTTAAAATAAATGTAATTTATTTTAACTGTATATTAAAAATAAATGTAATTTCATAAAAAGTTTAAATAAAAGTTAAAATAAATGTAATTTCATAAAAAGTTTAAGCAGAAGGAAAATAGCAATCCAGTACCCCCAAGAGAAGATCTCTATTCCCAGAGATAAAAATAATTTTAAAAGTAAATAATAAAAACATTTACCTTTAAATAACTGTGGTGGTTTGACTAGGAAGAAGTGGGAATTCTGGGATGCTGTGGTCAAACCAATGGGTGCTTGGATTTTGATATTGGCACCTGGTGTAGCCAGTGGGATTTTGGACACACCTCCGAGAACACACAGGGGTTAAAAGCAGAGCTTCGGACCTGGGAGACTCTCTTGGGACTTTGAGGGACGGAGGTCAGATCTCCCTCCCCTGTCCAGCCACTGCTGCTGGGCGGGGGAGGGGCAGCCATGTGGTAGGCCTGGGCCTGGACAGAGATGGGAGTTGAGGAGGCCTTGGAGGATGGAAGGGTGGAGAGCCCCAAGAGACATCGGACAGCCATTCCCCCCCCCCACCACCCCCTTGGAGACAGAGAGTGCAGCCTGTGTCATTATCTCGAAACTCAGTAAATATGTGCTGGCAGCAGGCAGCCTGGCTGAGGAGATGGTGGGGGGGGGGGTGCAGCCAGGAGTCCAGCTGCCTGGAGGAGTTTTTAACCCTTTTTGGACAATGAAAACCTTACAGAATATTAACCCTTCCTAGACGAGTGATAAGAGTGGAGGAGGACGAAGGAAATGAACGAGTGATGGAGGTCTGGACCAGAGAGAGAGAGTGAGAGATGTTGAAAGAATGGAGAAGATGGAGTGGCATTTTATGCTGGACTCTTTCGTGTAGTCATGGACAGAGCCATGTTTCCGTGTGATACAGAGACTGAGTCCAGGGGGAGAAATGTCCCAGTGCCAAAGAAGATTCAGTGTGGGTACCCCTCGGCCCCAGGGGTATATAAAATATGGGGGGGATAGATGTCCCAAAGGTGGGAAGGTGAGATACTGTGCTTTTCTGGAACTGGACAAAGCATCCTTAGAAAGACAACCCTGGAAGCAGTCCTGATCCCTGTTCGGTGGTGAGAGCACCGGAACAAGGACGGAAGAGGCCACCATGACAAATGGAAGGACTCCCTCTCCTCTTGAGGAGCTGAAAGTTTGAGCAATTTAAAGGGTGGTGTTGGACTCAGAACTGGTGATTTTGGAGGATGTATTGTATTGGGAATTTAGGGGGGAGGAGGGGGAGAGTGTTTTTTGTGAGGTTTTCATTTTCCTCGTGTTTTCTTTTTTTTTTTTTTCTTTTGTGTGTAGTTTAGTAATTGTTTGTGTGTAGTTTAGTTAATAAACTTTTCTCTATGTTTAAGTTGGAGCCTGCTTTGCTTATTCCTGGTCACATCTCACAGCAGACACCGGGGAGAAGGTGTACTCATGGGGGCTCTGGCTTTGCCAGGCCAAAACCATAACAATAACTAATCTTAAAAACAAAACCCCATAGGTCTACATGGCCCTTCAACAAGTTGTAGAAAAGCTTGAAGCAATAAAAAAAATTATTCATAATAACAAATTTCCCCAGACAGCTGTTATGCATGAGAGAATTAAGAACCACAAAAAAACTAATTTTAACTAATTTTTCCCCTTATAAACAATCTTCATAACCTTAATAAGAAAAATTTTTCTTCCTAAATAAACAAAAAAAACCCCTTTTCTAGAAATAGTAAACAAATTAGAAATTTTGAGTTTACTTTGTTTCCATTGTCAGTAAAATGAAAATATTGTAAAGAAAAAAAAAATGTTCAGAAGAGTTTGTTTTAAGTCTTAATACCTTTTTTCCTTAGGCTGCTTTTAATGAAATTTTCTTTACACCCTTTTAAAATTTTAAGCCTACTTTACGTATCTTATACTCCTATTTAAGAACAAAACAAATACATAAATAGATTACCAACACTAAAACCCATCACACTCCCAGAATTTTTCAATACATTAATTAAGTAATCTCATGAACAGAAAAATCTTAAATTGACAAACGAAAACAATTACAATGTCATAATAAACATTTTGCCAAATATCTCTTCTTTTCTAAAGCACTCAATAATAGCTGGTTTGTTGTTTTATGCTCCTGAGAATCTCTTGTTGGTATTTCTCCAGTGCATCAAACTCAGAGTACATAAACAATTGCAATTCCTTTTAAATGTCTCCTTGAGAGAGTTTTTTGGCGGATGGCAGTCAGGGCTTGTGGGTCCTGCTTGGCCCAGCCCAGGCAGGGCTTTCCCAGCCACATTCCACACTCCATTGCCCAGCTGCAGCCGCTGCTGCCTCTGAGTTGTGCTGCCCCAGCCCCAAGGACGCTCTCCTTCTCTGCCCATTCCCCCACAGTCTCTGGGCAGGGATGGCCTCAATGGGGGCTGCTGACATCCTCAGCAACTTGGAGGCTGCTGCTGAATTTTCCTGCTCCAGGGGCTTGTTCAGCCTTCAGCTCTTCAGTGCAGGAATTCAGTGTCCCAGGGCTCGTTAGCATCGGAACACCTTGACCATCCAAGCCTCAGGGGATAATGTGATTTCAGTTTCCAAATCTTGTGTGGTTAATAAGAGAGATTGCAGAAGTGCATTCAACTGAATATGTTTTATTTTAAAAGACAGTGAGAAAAATGTCGACAGAAGGGAACCAGGACATCAGTTTGATCATCACAGGCTCAATTTTATTGATCAGTACGGCGGGTTAAATACAGTTAATAATGAGCTTCATACATATTGCAAAAGTTGAGCTCAGGATTGGTCAGCTTACATATCAGCACCTACACCTACTTCTACATTCCTATGGTTCTACTTTTGATACTTTCTACATATTCTTAGGATGTATTCAGGACTAATCTCAACTACCTATCCTCATGTTGCAGCAAGGTCACTGCTGACTCTTCCTTTCAGCTTGCTGACTGCTGACTTTTCTCCTTCAGCTTAACCAGTGGCATTATATCAGTGTGGCCTTTCTCAGCTAACCAATTATTAATAATGCTCTCCACATTTCCCCCGTTTTCTTCTTGTGCAAGGAGATTAGTTTGCCATGTTTTTGCTATTTTATGGCTGACCATGTTTTGAATACAGTTAAAGATACAAGGCAAAATAAGCAAAAACAGTAAAATTACACCCAGCAGTCCTATAGCATAGATCACAAGGTTCCTCAGCCATGGTCCAAGTCCTAAGCCTTTAAGCCATTCGTCAATTCCTAAACCGTCTTCTTCCTTAAGTTTGTGAAGTCCCTGTTGTAATTCTTTTATCTTAGTGTGAATGGACACCGAATGATCAGACAGATTCATGCAACACATTCCCTCGAACTCTTCACATCCATGCCCTTGTGCTAAGAGCAAAAAATCTACAGCAGCTCTATTTTGCAAAACAGCATGGTTAACACTTTGCACATCTGCAGTTAACATGTCCAGAATTTGTGATGTCTTGTTCAGCTCATCCCTTGCCCAGCATCCTAATTGTTTTGCCAAATTCATGGCTTTATTGGCAGATCCTCCTGGCAAGATAGTTGAAACCACCACCTGTTTGAATGTGCCCCAAAACCGTGGATCTCCTATCTTGCTGCAGTCTAAGTCATGTATGCTACGTTTTCCCCTGTTTGAATTTTGACTCAGCTGCATTAGCAAGGACATATTAGGATGAAACAATGACAATTTTCCCAAAAAACAGGGTCCACCCTGTGGTTTAGCTGGTATACCATTCCATGCCCTGTCTCCACAAATCAAAAATATTCCTGTGGGTAACTTCATTGGTGCTGTGATATTTGTGCCGTTACATTGACTGTAATGCTGTGGAGAGAATTCACTCACATTCAGGGATGAATCTAGGGTGGCCCATGTTTCTTTAGGTTGGTTTAAATTCTGAGCACCCGAAAGTTTGAAGCTAAACCATCCACCAGCTGTAGTGTTAGATATGCTGGCATTTGTACTTCCAAAAAGATCCAATTCTTCAGGAGGAGAATGCAAAGAGGTGTTAAGTGATTGGATTAGTAAGCATTGATGATAGCCATCACTCTGACCTGCAGTATACCCTTGTTGCACTGGCAATGTGATGTTTGACATGTTAGACATACATAAGGTTTGATTGTTTATCAAACTGCAAAATTCTCCAGGAGACCACACCGGAAGTCCCACCAGGCATGTTCGAAATGGGTTAGTGACTCCTCCAAGACTAAGACAAAGTGATGATTGGTTAGTTTGATTAGCAAGTGTCACCCATAAATTTTCCCTTGGTTGACTAAAGTGTGTTATTCCTACTGCTTCACTTGCTACAGCATGGAGCAGTATAACAAGAACAAACCTCATTTTTCTTTCTGCTTGCTTTGCTTCTCCCTTGCTTCCTTCTGCTTGCTTTGTTTTTCCTTTCTTCACTGTCTTTTCCCTGGTTTGCTAGATTGTCTATTGTAAGGCTGAGTCAATTCTTGAATATACTGATCTAATTCTAAATCAGCATCCTTGCTCACAAGTATAGCATGAGATAAGTTTGAAGGCAAATCAGCTTTACAGCGAGCTGCTATGATGCGTGAGGCTTTATTAATTTCAAATATTCTAAGGTTTTCCTGCAACTTCCACCTAAGATATGCTATAACCACTTGTTCTGCACTCTCAAAAAGCTGTAATCCTGTCCGTCCTGGCAGGCCAGTACTTTGTTCAAGAGCTCTAACCCAGATAAAATTTTGAATCCACTTTCCAGAAAAAGGTGCACACCATAAATATCCTAGTGACCTCTGTGAATACCAATAAACCTGATTACAATCTGCACAATGCAAAGCTACCCATGCATAGCATTTATCTTTATCCTTTTTGCAAACATAACAAGGAAGCGAATGTAAGTAAGGACCAGTATAAAAGTCTGGTTCTTCAACCCAATGCAACCAATTCAATGGTGGTGATCGCAAAGCCTCTTCAGCTTTTTTACTATATGAGGCTAATAGTTCAAGCTCTTTCTTTAATACAAGGCGTATCTTATTTCGTAATCGTAGTTCTTGTTCGTTATCCTCCTGAACAACTATATCCTCCTGAGGGTCCCACAACTGTAAAAGTGTTCTAATCATAGAAAATTAATTAGCAATCACTGATATCCTTATTCAAATGAGACCGTTCCCTTTTTGCCTTCTTTTTCTTATCTGTCTTCAATCTTACTGCTCCTGATTTACTGGTCCTGCCACTTGCAAACTCAATTTTTGCAACTTGTCAATGCAGCAATCTAATGCTCTATCAGGATCCCCTTTGAAGGGTCCTACAATTGAATGCTGTGTTAAAGGCACTAATTTCCTACACCTTATAGAAACTATACGTGATTTACTATGAACCTTAATTCTATTCACAATACATTGTACCTCCCATCGATAATAAGCAAGAATTTTCTGTTCAGGAGACTCATAAAGATTTAAAGCTATATATGCGTTTTGCCCTGTTTGTCTCCTTAATTCATCTTGCCAGCTTTTTCCCCACGTGTGCTCGTGTTCACAAGTATGACACCACAAATCCCGTAATAATGATTGTTCTATCCAAAAAGTTCTTTCACAACCCCCACAACGTAGAGCTATCCAGGCAGCACAATGTGGATTGTGACAGTCAAGGCAATGTAGTTTCGCTGGATTTGTTAAGCGAAAAGTTGATAATGAGTCAATGAAACCAATCAACTCCCGGGCTGTCCGATAGTGACGTGTCAGTGCTCTGTCCACCGCTTCCGAGTACCCCTTCAATTGTAACAGTAGTGGTTGTAGGACTAGAAGCAGTTTCTTCCCCAGTCGCTCCCTGTCCTCCTCCGTAAGGCGATCCACCAGAGGCTGCATCAAAAACAGGTTTTGGTCCACTTAGCAGGTACCCACAAAGGCCCTGTAGGTGAGGAAACACAAAGATACCCCCGACCCCAATATAATACTTTTGCAGGTTTCTTCCATAATCCTGTACTCGGGTTCTTATACTTAACCCAGACCTCTGTTTCCTTAGTATTTTTCCTGACCTGACCTTGGATGATGTTTCACTGCAGGAGGGGTATCATCTTCCCCAAAAATGCATAAATGGTTAATCACATACAAAACCTTAACCAAACATGCTTGTGGATCTGCCAAATCTTGATGTTTTGCAATATACTGCTTAAGGGTACCGTTTGCTCTTTCCACTATTGCTTGTCCAGTAGGAGAGTGTGAAATACCTGTCACGTGCTTAACAGACCACTGATTCAAAAATTTCCCAACCCTAGCACTTACATAAGCTGGACCATTATCGGTTTTGATACTCTTTGGAACTCCCATAACAGCGAAACAACTTAACAGGTGTCTGATAACATGTATAGCTTTTTCTCCTGCCTGAGCCGTAGCCCATATGTAATGACTATATGTATCTATGGTGACGTGCACATGCTTGACTTTACCAAATCTAGCTATGTGTGTAACATCCATTTGCCATTTCTCATTTATTTCTAAACCTCGAGGATTAACCCCGATGCCTAGACCTATCCCACCATTATGATAACTACATGTTGGACATGCTCTGACAATGGCCTTGGCTTCTGACAAACTCAGCTCAAAGTGTTTTGCTAAACCTCTTGCATTTTGATGATATCTACTATGTGCTTCTCTGGCCAATGTGTGCTTGTCAATAGGACAAGAATTATCAATGGGTAGGGTAACCAATTTATCTGCACGTTCATTCCCTTCTCCTAAACCTTCAGACCACTTATGGCTCCTAATATGAATCACAGAATATGCTGCCTTTCTTTCTCGTAAAGCCTTCCTTAACTGTATCAGTAACTCATACAATCGTTTATTATTCACTTCCTTAATTGCTGCTTCCTCTATTCGTTTGACTACTCCTGCAACATACATAGAGTCTGTGACCACATTTAAAGGCTCCTGTAAGTTGGACACCGCCCATACTACTGCTAACAATTCCAAAGTTTGTAAGCTATCTGCAGGGTCTGCTGTGAGGAGTTGATGCTTCCATTGTCCTTTTTCTTGCCAGGTAACAGCAGCACGCCTTGATTTCTTTCCTGCATCTGTAAAAACTGTAATAGCTCCTTCTATTGGGTTTTCTTCTCTTAAAGGTCGAGTAATCCAGTTCCATTCTGTCATCCATTGCAAAACTCTAGGCACTAATTTACTAGTCTCTACTTTAGCAGGTGACGTCAATAATGCTTCTTGTAAATTCTTTGAATTTATCAAGTACCAGTCCAAGGTTTCTTTTTCCATAGGTAATCTAATAGTAGCAGGTTCTCTACCATCCACTTCAAGAATTCTGAGATGCCCCTTTTTGATTAATGCAGCCAATTGTTCAATTTTTGAAGATATTGTTTTCTTATGCTGTAGTGGTGGTGATAACCATTCCAACACCCGTATCTCCCCCGTTTTCTTTTGCAACTGAGAGAGAGCACCAAGCAAGTGGCAAGGGCTATTCCAAATAGTAAGGTCAATGGGGTGGTCGAGTTGTAGACGAGACACATACCCTTGCTGTACACAGTTACTAATTTGCTGCAAGGCAAGATGATGCTCCTTTGTCAGGTGTACAGGAGTAGTAGGGTCCACACCTTTTAACAAAGGCCGTAGGGCTTCTAATAAGTGATTTGGTATTCTCACAATAGGCTTCAGCCACTGTAAGTCTCCCAGCAACTTCTGTGCATCATGTAGAGTTTTAATGTCCAATTGTAATTCCAATTTTTGTGGTATCACTATTTGATCCGTCAAAGTCCATCCCAAATATTTCCAGGGCTTTGTAGTCTGAATTTTCTCTGCAGCAATAACAAGTGAATATGCAGCAAGAGTATTTATAATGGTGTTAATCTGTAAAGAGGAGAATGGCTGTTGCTGTGCAAACAAAATATCGTCCATGTAATGATATATTATAGTTGCTGGCCATTTACGACGTAGTGGCTGTAATGCTGCATCAACATAAAGCTGACATAAAGTGGGAGAGTTGCGCATGCCCTGTGGAAGAGATGTCCATTCAAATCTTTTATCCGGTTCCCCACGATTTATAGCTGGTAAAGTAAAAGCAAATCTCTTCATGTCATCAGGATGCAGGCCAATAGTGAAAAAACAATCCTTTAGGTCAATAATTAAAAGTGGCCAGTGTTCTGGAATCATAGCTGGATTTGGAAGACCAGGCTGTAAGGCCCCCATTGGTTCCATTTGGTCATTTACAGCCCTCAAATCATGTGTCAAACGATATTTCCCTGATTTCTTTTTGATTACAAAAATAGGTGTATTCCAAGGGCTTGTGGACAGTCGCAGGTGTCCCTTTGTATATTGTTCCTGTACCAATTCATGGGCATGCATAAGACTCTCCCCTTTTAATGGCCATTGCTTAACCATCACCGGTGTATCCGTTTTCCAGGTGAGTGGAATGGGGAAAGTCCAAGCAATGGCAATTACCCCAAAGGGTGCTGATTAGTTAACACCACTCCCAATTGTGTTAAAATGTCGCTTCCAATTAAGCAGGAAACTGTAGGAGGCAGTTGAACAATTGAAAACACAGCAGATATTTGTTGATTCTCAATGCACACAGACAAAGACGGCGACCTGCTTGCCAATGTAAATCCTCCTACTCCTGTGAGCATGTTTGATGAAGGAAATAGAGGCCAATGTTGTGGCCAGGCTTCTGGAGAAATGATGCTAGTATCTGCTCCTGTATCCAATAATCCATAAAGGGTTATGCTTTGATGCCCATAGGTAATTTCAACCTTTTGTTTTGGTCTATTTTGTAAATCCACAGTTAAAAGTGTAACACCAGTAGAGTCAAAACCTTTTTCATCCCGTGCTTGCCCAGTAAATGATTGTATTCCTGATGTCATTTGTGACAGTGGTACAAATTGTGCAATGCGTTGTCCTTTTGTAATTTTAATCGGAGGATAAAGGGTGTAAGCCATAATTTGTATTTCCCCTGTAAAGTCCGCATCGATAACACCAGGCAAAACAAATAATCCCAACATAGTTATAGAGGAACGTCCCAGCAATAATGCTCCACATGTTTGTCCATTTAGTATAAGAGGACCCTTTATTCCAGTGGGTATCCTCTCAGGCTGGTTTGTCATTAGTGTGACGTCTACTGCTGCTGATAAGTCCAAGCCGAGGCTCCGTGTTGTTGCGGGTTGCAGACAGGAGGTAGCAGCGATGTCACGGCAGCTGCTGGTGTCTCCGATGTCACGGCAGTAACTTGTGTCTGTCCCTCATTGCCGCATCGGTAACACTTGATGAATGGTCTCGAGCCTCTTTACGTGACTGCCAGTGAGCCGCTTTGGAGAGGAGCAAGAGCAGCTAACTCCTGATTTTGAGTAGACTATGCTTTTGCAACACTAATCCTAATTCCTTTAAGGCTTCTGCTATAAATGCCTGTGAAGCTGTTGGCATTAATGCCATTCACTCTAATGCTTCCTCAATAGTCCAGTTTGCCCCTAAAGTAGCTAACACTCTCTGGGTTGCTGGATTGCTATTTTGCAAAGCACACCTGCTTCAATAGCGCCCTGCAACACCAGCCCGATCTATAGCAGTGGCTGTTCTATCGATAAAATTTCCAAATGATTCTTCCCTACCTTGTTTAATGCCCATATAAGCTGGTAACCCTCCTGGCTCTTTAACCATGTCTATTGCAGCACGCACTAACCACATAGACTCTCTAAGTTTATCAGCTCCCGATATCATCTGTGCCTCTGTACGCAAAAATGCCTCTAAGCCCATCTGCTCCTCTACTATTACTCCATGTAATGGGTCTCCCTGGGCTCGTTGTACAGCAACCGATTCATTTACCAACGCGTGCCAATGGGCATTAAATAATAACTGCTGATGCTGAGTGAATATCAACCGAACTACTCCTCTTAAATCATTAGGACATAAAACCTGAGTATTAAAAAGATAATCTAACATTTGCTTAACAGGCTCACTTTTTACTCCAAACTGACTAACTGTAGAACGTAGCTGAGTTAACAGCTCCCAATCTAAGGGAGTATATTCTGCTATATTATGCGTAAGGTTCCCCTGTGCATCATACTGTGGTGTGTATGTAACTGGACATGCAAGACTAGAAGCTATTTCCACCGCCTCACCATCCCCCATTTGCATTACTTCTTTCGCCAAAGCAGCCCAAGCTTCCCTCCTCTGTTTAGCCATCTCCCCCCATGGATCACGGTGTGCCCCTGGGATGGGATCTGGCCCTTTAAGGGTTCTATGCTGCTGGCGCTTCGGTGCAGACACCGAGGTTTCGCGCGGGGGGGGCAGTGAGGCAGAGGCTGGCTCGTGCGGGGGAAGCAGGAGCCCCCTCTCCCCCGCTGGAGCTGACAGTGAAACCGGAGCCGGCTCACGCGGAGCCAGCCTGCGGGGGGCAATCCGCCCCCCCGCTGTAGCCGGCTCTGGCAGAGAAATGGACCCCTCCCCCACCGAAGCTGTAACCTGAGCCGGCTCATTGAGGGGTAGCGGCGGAGGCAAGGCTGGCGGCGGAGGCGAAGCTTGCTTGCCCCTACCCCCACCATCCGACCCGCCTGAAGCTGGTGGCGGAGGCAAAGCTGGCTTGCTCCTACCCCCACCATCCGACTCGCCTGAAGCTGGTGGCGGAGGCAAAGGTGGCTTGCTCCTACCCCCACCATCCGACTTGCCCTCCCCCTCTGACAGGAAAGGTGCAGACGGTTCCACTGCGCCTATAGAGAAATCCTCCACACCACTTTGCTGGGGACTCTTAGGCATAAGTACCTTAGTTACAGAAGGTGCCAGGGGATCATCTTCACGACCATACCCTATATTCCTCTTATGAGCTTCTGTTGCCCTTTCTGCTGCCTTTCTCTCAGAGACCTGCTGAAGTAACGTGTTATACACCACCCGCCATAACTTCCCAAATTTCTTTGCTGACTTATCATCGTCTAGTACTGTATCCCACAATATTTCCCCAAACTTTCTCCACTCTGATAACTCATGAACTGTATGAGGATTAGAAAAGATACCCTTAGCATGGCCATAAGCTAATAACCCTGGTAACTCCTTTTTTAAATCTATCCCTTTTATCCCACGCCGCTCTAAATAGGCGGTAAATAAATCATATGCCGCTTGCCTATCCATACCTATTAATCAGCGCGCGCTGTTGCAGCTCTCCAGGCTCCGGCGACACGTATTGGCTTAAGTCACAGTTGTGAACCTTAAGGGTGCTTCAAATTCCGGCACCGTCCCAGCTGCTGGGACCCAAACCCAACTTCCAGACCATGGCGAAATCCCTTTTTCTTTTAATCCGAGAAAAAGGGCAGAGATTCGGTTATGCCCGCATTCTCCACCATTTGTCGACGGAAGGGAACCAGGACATCAGTTTGATCATCACAGGCTCGATTTTATTGATCAGTACGGCGGGTTAAATACAGTTAATAATGAGCTTCATACATATTGCAAAAGTTGAGCTCAGGATTGGTCAGCTTACATATCAGCACCTACGCCTTCTTCTACATTCCTATGGTTCTACTTTTGATACTTTCTACATATTCTTAGGATATATTCAGGACTAATCTCAACTCCCTATCCTCATGTTGCAGCAAGGTCACTGCTGACTCTTCCTTTCAGCTTGCTGACTGCTGACTTTTCTCCTTCAGCTTAACCAGTGGCATTATATCAGTGTGGCCTTTCTCAGCTAACCAATTATTAATAATGCTCTCCACAGAGCAGGAACAGTGGCATGAGATTTTCTGTGGTGATTCCCAGCAGTGAATGTACCCAACTGATGCTTCCACAGAGCATTTGGGGTTCTGGCAGAGTCTTTGGGTTGTCCTTGATGTGCAGTGTTTGTGGTGTGATGGTTCTCTCTGCAGTTTTTAGGCCGAGACACTTCCAAGGGGCTGTCCTTTGAACTTTATCTGCTGCAATCTTAAAACCTTTCTCCTGTACCACAGTGATGACATCTTGTACTGCAACATCCAAAATTATTTCAGCTTCTGCACAAACAACTATGTCGTCCGTGTAATGAAAAATGATAGCATTAGGATGTTCATTTAATGGTCCATATAACGAAAAGCGATTAGCATTAGGGCAAGCGAATTTGGACATCAAGCCATTGACAAATGTTTGGTCTCCTCTTCATTCGTTGAGGCAATACAGTCCACTGGTACCTCTGTAAAGGTGCTTGTCGATTTAGTGACGGAAAAGGCAACCCAGGAGAGTGTCATTGGGTTGCATGGGGGTGTCAAAAAAGTAGTCATTAAGATCTATATCAACCATCTGCCAATAACAGTGTAATCATAGGTACAATTGGACTAAACCTCCCTGAACTAGCCTTCCTTCACATCTCAACCCATGCAATCTTCAAAGCAATGCTCTTTCTATGCTCAGGCTCCATCAATCACAGCCTAAATGGCAAAGAAGATATCCGAAAAATAGGAGGACTCCAAAAACTGCTACCCTCAACTACGGCATGGCGCACCATCGGCAATCTTGAGGTAACATGGAGGCTGAGCGCAGGCTGGACTGGAGGGAACCCCCTGTCCTTGATGACCTCATTGATTTTCCTGAGGTCCTGCAGGAGCCGCCTCTTGTCCTTGCCAGGCTTTCATATGATAATGAAAGGTGCATTGCAGGGGCTAGTAGAGGGTACAATGTGGCCAACAGACAGCTGCTCCTGCATGAGGGACTGCAGGGCCTTTAACTTTCTGCCTGGGAGGGGCCACTGATCCACCCATATGGGGTCGTTGGTCTTCCAGGTTGACTGAAGGGTGGCACGCTACTCGGTTTCCCCATCTGGAAATCTTCAGGTGTTGATATGATCTCTAGCCCTGTCCCTCTTTGGGACAAGAGGCCTTTCCTCAAATTGTTATTGGTGCCCGGGTGACAAAAGATCTTACGGTACCACTGTGCCCTCAGGACCTTCCATGCACATGGTACCTTGACTCCAGAAGCTGGTAGTGGCTCTCCTGATGCCGATTATCACTTCAACCCCTGGAACTAGGGGCCATTCTTTTAACCAGTCAGAGAGGGAAATTACAGTGACATCAGCTCTTGTATCTAATAGTCCTGAATGACATCTCTTTCTCGCTTGACATGACCAAGCACACTTTAGAATGGGTCTATTTCTGCCCGTAATCTGTGCCCACATCAGCATTGGATGAGCTGGTGTGGTGATCATATCCCGTGGGAGGTAGGCTCTGGCTATAACTGTTCCTTTTGGAATGAAAAGGGGAGGGTCTAAGCATAGAGCCTGGACAGTTATCTCCTGCAAAGATGTCAAGGCGACTATCTCAGGTAGTATAGTGTGTGTCTCCATCCCTTCCCTGGTGTTGGTTAAAATCAAAATGTCTCTGGGCCATCCTTCAGGCCTGTATTTGCCTTTTGGAATATGGTGAACATAAATATCGTGGATTGGAATAGAAAAGGCGCTTACCAGCTGCCTTTAGGTTCCGGGGCAGAGCTGTCTTTTGTCGAGGATTCTGCAGTGATCAAGCTGTCCTGATGGATCTGAGAAGGTCGCTGTGCTGGTTCTCCACGATGTTGGGGAGAGTAGGGCAGAACGGGCTTGCATTTGGTGTCATCGTGCTGGGCCTTTCTGTGTCTGTGTGGGGTTTCCCGCAGGCATCGGTTTTGCTGGTGTTGGAAAGCGTGTGGACGAGAGGGACAGTGAGGAAAGTGGCTGTGACACCTAGAAGGTCCCTGGTAATAGTCTGTATTTTTACAATTCTATTGAGAATGCATCACCTCCCCACCTTTAAAGCAAGGTCCTTTTTCATGTGTGTGCCAGGGAATAAGCTGGGAGGCTACCAGCACCTCTACTACACCGTGACAAGAAGCATTACCTCGGCTAGCATCACAGTGTAAGGATGCCCTAATGGTGCATGCCACGACCATTTGTGCAATGGTAGGCTTTCTGTAGAGGGGTAGAGAAGGTAAAATGTCTTTAAAGGTGTTGTTAGCATTTGTTTCAGCAAGTTTAGTAAGCAGTTCCTTCCTGGCATTTGGATGTTCAAGTTTCTTCTCTATTGCTTGTGTAAGGTGATCAATAAATTTTAGAAGGGATTTCCCAGGTCCCTGCAGGTCTCTTCTAACAGAGCTCAGGGAAGGTCTATTGAATTAGGATTACTGAAATCTTCCTCCCTGGCTAGATGGTCTAGTGTTAGGTGTACCCGCCTGTCTTCTCTAGCATAGTCTTTTAATAGATGTTGTAGTAGTTTTTTCCCCATTCCTTCCCACAGAATACTTTCAGTGGGAGAAAGTAGGATGCGCATAAAATGGCGCAAATTGTGGGGCACCAACACATGTATTGGATAGATGTTATTTAACAAATGATTAATATAGGGCAAGCCCCTCCCATGGTCTTTCGCTGCTTTATAAATGTCTTTCATCTGCTATGTATGAGAGCTTCCAATTGGGGCTTAGCCCCACTCTGCTACTGCACCGGTGGGTCTTGTAATTTAGCTACCAATTCCCAGTCCCCTTCTTCTGCCGCCAGCTTCAACATCCTTGTCCAAGAATCCTCAGGCTCATGCTGAACGTCAGATGAACCTTCTCTCTCCTCTCCAGAAGACAGAACTTGGTCTCTGGCAGAGGAGTGGGGTCTTGGGGTGAGTGGCCAGGCGCGGTGTTGTGGGCCTTTGGTAGCCAAGATGGCGGCCTTCCGGGTACCGCCCCTCACACTTCCGGCTCCAACAGTGTGGGATCCGCAAGGGGCTGAGTTGGAGGGGGTAGGGCAGCGGGAGTAGGCAAGGAAACGCTGGATATCCCAATGCAGGGGTGGTACCTGACGCAGGGGTAGGACCCAACACATGGGGAAGATTTAATGAGAGAGCTGAGCGTGGGAGGGAGTTTGACATTGACAACCCCCTCCAGAGGAGGGACTCCATTTTGTGAGCTATCTGAGGGGGATCCAGGAAGGAGAGGTACTGGAGAATAAGTTAGGGTAGAATTCAGGGCTGTGTGATCTGTGCAGACATGCCAGGGGGTAGAGAAGGAGCGGAGATGTCTACAGCAGGTGGCTTGTCTGTGCTTTACAGCAGTTTCTGTCTCTCATCCTAATGGTGTGAGTGGGTTGAGGAATGCTGCGGGCAGAACAGAAAGTCTGGGTTGAATATTAGAATTTTGAACCCTTGAGAAAACTCCATAAAACATGTGAAAAATTGTGGAAAATGTTGCGACTCTTATCACTTCCTGAGTTTGCAAAAGATAGTCTTTCCCTAACTCAGTCCCAAAATGCTACATGATGAACTGAATCAACAGAAATGTCTGGGAACTCCGTAAACAGCCAATGAACAAACGACTTCAAACTTCCCTTAGTAAAAGTCTTCCATTCTGAAAGGAGAACTCCCTAACTCCAACATATATGTCCCTCTCATCTTTGGATAATTTGTTACACAGAGCTGCCCCTGATGTAAAGGGTGGCCCACCCACAGGACTAAAATATCCCCCAAAAATCCTGCACTGCTGGTGGCTGTCCCCCAATTCACTGCTCTGGTGGCTCTGGATGCAGATGTTTCAAAATATCCCGTGGGCTTTGTCCATCGAATCGGCCCTCTTGCTGCTGGAGGGTGCCAACGCTGCCTTTAGCAAGCCCTGATAAAATTCAGGTCTCACTCCAGGGCGGAGGCTGACCCAAGGCATCTTCTGTCCCGTGACGGTGGAACAGTCAAATCGTCACTGGAATCGCTCTCAGGAATTCTCAAAGAAGGTCCCTGTTTGGGCACCCCTTGTTGTGGCATGTCCACAGCCAGCCTCTGTGAGAGACGTGCACTCCCAGAGCTGGGAGCAGGCTAGCTTGAATGGATGATGGATGAGGCAAGAGAGGAGCATTTGTGTGGAACTCCAAACAGTGTGGTTTGTGCTGGAGAGGGTCCAGGGAAGGAGACAAAATGAGGCTGGGCACACAAGGTTTTATATGGGGGAAAAAAAGGACCTTGTATGCAGTAACTTAGGACCAATAGAGGATAAGAAAGGGGAGAACACCTAGGGGAGTACATATAAGGAAAGAAAAAACTTCATGATATCATGAAAATTACCTGAATCCCCATTACCCAACAAAAGCGAATATGCAAGATCATTGCTTTAGAGGGGTGCCGCAACTTACTTAAGTTCGTCATAGTACTAATGAGGTATTAGAGTTGCAGTGGTAGGCCCCAGGACATCCAAAAAACTACTACTTCCTGAGACTTCATTGCTGACTTCATTGAGGAGCTCAGCAGTGCTGAAAGCAGAGGCCTGTCCTTTGTGTTCCCTTTGGGATGGCAGTGGAAGTGCCCTGAGTGCACATTCAGAGGCACCTTCATGGCTTCTCATGCCATGACACCAAAACTAAATGTGCAAGGTGACTTCCTTGAGTGACATGTAGTCCTTTGAAATATCTACGGGAAGTGGTCAGGAAATGCATTCTGAGCCTGTTCCATGGAATCAGCTGTGAGGGGCTGAGGGCTGGCCTGATCCCGGTGCTGTGTCCCGCTGGGAGCAGCCGCACAGGCTCACGTGCAGAGCAGGCACTGCCAGAGGTGATGGAGATCTCACCTGCCCTGCAGCCACCATTGTCAAGGTGCTGTAAACCCCAGCTGGTGCTGACTTTCCCCTTGGATCCCTCGGTTTAGTCACTATGGGGAAATTTGTTCCTGAAGCCCGTGGGATTTCCCCTTGGCAGGTGTGATGGGGATGCTCGGGGAGTGTGGGGCTTTGGGGGCAGCTGCCCGGGCAGGGGCTGAGCTCGGGGCCCTGTTGGGCCCATGGCCCCCAGCAGCAGCAGCAGCAGCAGCAGCAGCAGCAGCAGCAGCAACAGCAGCAGAAGCCCCAGGGCCCAAAGCCCTGTGCCGCCGGCCCAGCACAGGCTGACCTGTCCCTGCAGCTGTCACCCGAGTGGGGCCCGGGGACCAGTGGCCGCTGGCAGCAGCAGGAATGCGGGCAGGGTGAGGGTGCCCTGGCTTGGCTTTTGTTTCTGGAACAAAGCGGGCTCGGGGCAGTGCAGAGCAGGCTGGGAAGCAGAGCCCAGGGCCTTTGGAGTCTGCAAGGCTTAAAGATCAGCCCCTGCAGCAGCCCAGATGCAGGTGGCCCAGTTGCCAAGGCTGTGGTGGCCTTGAGAGCGTGCAGGTGGATTTTTCATGGCTGTGGCCTGCTTGCGGCTCTGGGCCCAGGAGTGCCTGTGTCTGCAGCAGGAAGGGTGGCTGAAGGTTTGCTGCCTGCTTTGGTGGCATGGCTGCAGGGGCCAGTGCTGTGAGAGCCCCCTGTGTGAGAGCTGGTGAGAGCTGAGCTCTTGGGGACAGCGCTGTGCCCCAAGTCCAGGAAGAGCAGCAGTGCCCAGTGGCAGGAGTGGTGTCAGTGGGAGCCCCTGTGCATAGGGACCCCCAGCCCCAGGGTGGCCGTGTCAACACCCCCAGGCACCTCCAGCCCTTTAGAACGTGGAACAAGTGGAACTCACAAGCGTGCAAACGCTGCCTTTGCCCAAAAGAATGGCCCAGAGAAGTCAGGTTTTAAAAAGAAACAGTATTTATTTGCCGAAGATTGGCAAACCTAGGATTTACAGAACATGTTTCACTGTGACAATCGTTATTATAACAACACGAATAATGTACAGAACATATTTACATGGGATCTGATGGGCTAACAATCTTCGAAACATATTTACAAAGAACTTCCAACGCAGTGAACATATTTACAAGCAACTTCCGAATTCTCAAACATATTTACAAAGGCAACGGAGCAGTCCCATCATGCGCATGAGCCCTGGAAGAAAGTAAACAGCAGAGCTGGACTCAGCTGCCAGCACTGGGCCCAGCAGGGCTGGCAGCTGGGCCTCAGGGGCTGGGCCGGGGCTGGCAGGGCTGGCGTGGCCCCAGGCAAGGGCAGGGCGGGCCGGGGCTTGTGCTTGTGGCAGCACAATCCAGGCCCCCTGCGGGCACCGTGTCCCTGAGCGGGGCCATCCAGCCCAGCCCCAGCCTGGCGTCAGGGGACCCAGTGTGTGTGCGGGCAGGGCGTGGGAAGCATCTGCCTGTCTTACTTGTGAAGCTGCTCCTTCATCCAAGGACCATGGGCTCCTCCTCATCCTTCTCGTCAACTTCCATGCCCTCGGTGTCATCCTCCTCCTCTACGTCCATCTCCTCGATGGTCTCCTCCTCATCTACTTCCATGTCCTTCACAGTGGAGGACATGGAAGTAGAGGAGGAGTCCACCTCCATCATTTCTTCCTCATCCAGCCCCTGGTCCACATCCATCTCCTCCGCAATGTCTCTCTCAATCTGCAAGGGGCAGCACAATCTCCCAGTGGGCTTCCTGTCCCACACCATCCATTGCCACATGGCTGCAGCCTGCCCAAGCCGGGTGCCCCCTGCCTGGCATGGCACTGTACCTCCATGGGCACAGCAGAGCACATCCTGCTGGGATTGGCACTCCAGAGCCGGCGGCAGGGAAAGCCCAGGCAGCAACAGCAGCTCTGTGCTGAGGGTCAGAGCGCAGAGCGAGTGGCAACTGACCCTTGGCAGCCGGTGAAGTGTCTGCTGTGCTCATTTCCAGGTCCTGGAAATTCCACCTGGAACCCTCTGGGAGCTGTGATGTCACTGAAGTTTCAGGGCCACTGCGCAGTGGGAGATGGGGATGGCAGAATGATCAAATCCTTGAATGGTTTGGCTTGGAAGGGACCCTCAAGATGATGTGGTTCCAAGCTGAGCAAGCTCCCAGCACAGCAGGTTGCTGTGGCCCCTGTCCCACCTGGCCTTGGATGTTGCTGGGGATGGGGCATCCACAGCCTCTCTGCACTGGTCCCTGTGTCAGGGACAAGCACCCTGAGAGTAAAGAACTTCTTACCTTCATCAAATCTCTTCCAACTCTTGCACTTTGATCCCATTCCTCCTTGTCGTGTCACTACAGTTCCTGACCAAGGTTCCTCTCCCACTTTCCTATTGGTCAGGTTGTTCCTGCAGGGTCTCACATGTGGCCTGACCTGAAGACAGGAGATAGAGAAGCCAAGTACCCAGTCACAGACAATGCAGAATGTGGCATGAGAACTGAAAGAATAAAGAAAATGGAAGGACATGCAAGGCATTGGTTTTTGTGGGCAACGGGATTCATGCGTTTTCTTCGAGGCTAGGTTCCCTGTTGCACTCAGTTCCTATGTTCCAGCCTGCCCACAGCCAGCCTCTCTGAGGGACCTGCACTCCCAGAGCTGGGAGAACACTTGCTTAAACTGCTGGTGAATGAGGTGAGTGCGGGATCTTTGTGTGGAACTCCAAACACTGTGGATTGCCCGGAAGAGGGTGCAGGAAGGGAGACAAAATGGGGCTGGGCACACAGATGGAAAATGGGGGAAAAATCAGGGTAGCATTGCAGTGAGCAAGGACCAAAACTGTAGAATAGAGGGGAGAACCTTCTAGGGGGTGTAGATATAAGGAAAATACAGCAATTGAACTGGACAATGCCAGCAAAACGTGCTGCAGCACCATGAGCCTGCAAATGGCCATGGGTGGCACCATTGCATTCAGAGCGGTGTCTCTCTTTTTCCTTGGTCACTTTGCCCTGAGGTATTACAGTCCCAATTATAGGCCCCTGGGCCCTCACAACTCCCGCCTCTTTGTTGTCTATAAAGAGGGCTTCTGCCCTAGATTTTTGCAGGAATTTAGTAAAATAGGACGAAATAACCAACACAATGAATGCAATAAACTGTCACCACAAAACAGTCTTAACTAAAGATGAAAGCCAGCCTTTCATCCCGCTGTGTTTTAAAATTCCAGTGAACCAGTCGTTGTTGCCTTCCATCTGCATCTTGTTTCCTTGATCTTTCAGCAGCTGGATGCCCTGGTATACTGACTCCCTATGTGACAACAGGTAGAAAAAACACCTGCCTTGTAGTGCCTTACAGGCATGGCCATGGACAAGAAATTGTGGCTTGTCTGTGGAAGCACCCAGCTGAAGGCATGTGGCTCAGTGAGGAGCATCCAGTTCTCTGCTACAGCGGCAACCAACGGCAGCATCCTCTGACTTTAGCTAATTTAGTATCTTGAGGCTTGGGTTGCCTAAAAGCAAACAGATAAAGAGATTAGAAGATGAAACTTAAGTTTTGTTCCCACTAAACTTTCTCTTCTGTAAGCCAAGGGTGTGAACACAGCTTATTAGAAGAATCATGTATCAATGCTAAAATATAATTTTTACAAATGTTAAGACATAGATCCTGGTTAATGATGTCTGAGCTATCTTGGTCTTGGTGTGTGTGGTCAACGCTGCTTAGGAGATCTTCTTCTGTCCTTCTCCTTCTTCTTTTCCAGGCTGCTGCTCTCTCTCTTAGGCTTCCATTCTGTTCTTCTGGTGGTGGCTCTGGTGTTTGCCTCACCGTTCCCAGAAAGAGTTTTTATGTATTTTGCTGGGATCGATCCTAGGAGTGTTGCTGTGAAGACAAGGGCATCTTCTCTTCCCCAAGTATTTAATGGGAAAGGGCCCATAAATTTGTTTAGATTCAGGGTCTTTGATCAACCCAGGTGGCTGTTCTTTTAATTGGGCTGCAGCTGAATTAGTAAACTGCCTGATGACTGGGAGAGTTGGCTCCATAAATGAGTTGGTCAAAATGTTGAATACATAAAAAGCCTTGGCCAGTCTCTCAATGGAAGATAATATCTGGATTCCCTCTCTCAGTTGATCAAGGGTCCTTTTAATGGAACATTGGGCCCTCTCAGCTATGGACTTTCCAGTGGTGGAGTGTGGTATGCCTGTGACATGTTTTATACCCCAGTGGACAGAAACTTGTTGGAATCAGTGTGAGGTATATGCAGGAGCACTATCAGTTTTAATTTCCTGTAGAACTGCTAAGGTGGAAAAAATCAAAAAGTAATATTTTATAGCATCTTCTGATTTTTCACCAGCATGGGCAGAGGCAAAAATCTCACTGGAAAAGATTTTGATTGAGACCTGGATGTATTTTAGTCTGCCAAAAGGTGCCTAGTGTGTGATGTCTGATTGCCAGATGTGGAGATTCTCTAGTGCTCTTGGATTGACTGCAGCTCTGACAGAAGCAAGGGCATGTTCCTGACAATTTTGGCCGTTGTCTACAGTGGATCTTGCCGGGTCTCTGGTAATTTTGAACATCCTGTGCAGCACAGAAATGGTTGCGTGGTAGAATTGGTGGCTTATCTTTGCCTGTTTAAAGACTGTCTGAGGCGTATTGCAGTGGTTCAGATGTTTGAAGTAGGCAATTGAGGTGCTCTGGAGTGAGAAGTAAGTATATATTCACAAGGTCTCTTCCTGCAAGGGAGCACTGATGTTTTCTAGCTTTCCTGATTAGTTGTGTAATAACTCTCTGTTGGGTTGTTATAATTTTAGTAGGTTGGTGTGCTCTGAAGACACATTCAATTTGTATTTGGGGATCTGAGATTGTTGAGTCCCCCTGAAACAATAATGTATGGAATTTTGGACTTACACCAAGGATTGCCAGGGAGAAAGGAAAATCAGGGTGGTGTCTGTGTGCCTGTTTAGTGGGCTTCCCTGTCCTCATTGTTGCACTCACTGTGTACTGTCACTGTAACCCTCTTCTACATGCTCCACTTTGACGCCACATTGCTCACCCAGCCCTCACAGTGGTTGTTGCCGCTGTGGTGCTGCTGCAGAGGGGACAGGGACAGCTCGGTGCCATTGTGGAGCCCCTCCTGTTTCTTCCCCTCATGGTAAAATGACACCAAGATGACCGTGTTGTTCTGCCAGCCCTGTCAGCGCAGTGTCACCGTGTCCCCCTCCAGCAGTGTCCCTGCTGGCACCTGCAGCACCAGCCAGTCTAGGGCACAGAGGAGTCCTGTCATACCTGATGGCATCGGGCCCCCTCCTTAGGTGCACCAGGGGTCCCCAATTCCAACAAAGGGTTCCCCCAGACTGGATGCTCTGGGATGTCCCCAGAGCAGGGGACAGGCTCTGGCCACACAGGAGGTAATCCATGGAGCTGAGCCCACCCAGAGCCCTTGGGGTCCCTGCAGGTGCCAGTCTGGAGACACCTGAAGCCCCCTCACCATCTAAGACTCTCACAGCAGGGCTACGCCCGGTGCCGGGTCTGTCACATTTGTACGTGCCACTCTCGGTGACAGTGAGGCGGTCAGGTCCCTCCTGCCCCCAGCACCATCTGTTCTTGTACCCGGTGGTGGCACTGGCGGTCCCCGAGCCCTGGCAGGTCAGTGTCACCTGGTCCCACAGCACCACCGGCCTCCAGGGAGGCTCCACGAGAAGCTGGGTGGTCTGGGCACCTGTGGGTGACAGGGGACACCAGCCTGCCAGGGCCAGTGTGGGGCTGGGGACAGCAGGGTGGGGCCATGGCATCCCCTGAGGTCTCACCAGTGAGGCTGAGGGTCTGGGCTGGAAGGAAGGACAGAGCTGGGTGGGGGTGGCCCTGCAGGGAAAACAGCACTGGGGCAAGGGGTGTGGGGACTGTCCCCAAACTGTCCCTGTGGGGACAGCAGTTCTTGTGGGAAAATGTGTCTGGGTGGTCCCCAAAAGATTTGGCAAGGCAGGGGGACATGTTTGTGTCACACCACCCGTGCACCACATCCCTGTGGCACAGACACCTTGGGAACAGGGACACTGAGGCCACCCCGGGCTGAGGCAGAATATGGGGACACCGTGGACATCTCGGGGAAGAGATGCTTGTCCAGGTCACCCCCACCAGCTCATGATCCCATCCCCATTAGCCCATCCCCATGGCCACATCCTCACCATTCTTGTCCCCTTCCGTCCATTCATCCCAGTTCCCTTGTCCCTATGCCCAGAGCTACCTCAGCCCAAAGGTGCCAGTGCCCACATTCCTGTCCCCACATCCCCATCCCCAAATTCCTGCCCCCCTGTTCCTGTCCCCAAACCACCCTACATCCCCAGTCCCACCAAGGTCCACTGTGGGTAACATGGCTCTGCTGGCATTGGGGACCTCAGGGGACCCTGCAGCCCCCCCTGTGCCCCCTGCCCTCCCCATCCCCAGGGTGTCAGGCCTGTGCCTGGGGCACTCACCCCACTATTGCAGCGACTTGATGAGGGTTTCTCAGGGTGAGAGAGATGGAAGAGAATCTTGGTTCATGATCAGAAGGCTGGATTTATTGACATATGAAATATAATACATTATGACTATACTAAAAGGAATAGAGAGAAAAGTTGCAGAAGCTGCTAAGCTAAGAATAGAATCCAAAACCAAGAGAGTTCTCTGTGACTCTGTTCCAGAGAGCTTGCCCTGTGATTGGCCCTTAATTGTACACATGGAACATGAGCCAATCTCAGGTGCACCTATTGCATTTCACAGCAGCTGATAATTATTGTTTACATTCTCTTTCTGGGGCCTCAGCTTCCCAGAAGATGAAAAAATCCCAAAGAAAGGATTTCTATGAAAAAATGTCTGTGACACCCCACAGGAGCAGCGCCACCTTCCCGGCCATCCCAGTGTCCCAAGCCATGTGGACTGGCTGTCACTCGCTGCTGTGGCCACCGCTGCCCTGGCTGGCGGCTCTTCGGATGAAGGAGAAAGAAGCGACGTCACGTCCGTCCCCTTGGTGGGGACAGGGTGGCCACAAGCTGGGCACAGGCTGGGGACAAGACTGTATGGCACATGGTGGGAAATGGGGTTCTCATGAGTGGGGAGCTCAGGGGGTTTAGGGACCTGAGGATGGGTGTCCAGGGGAATGGGGTATCCCAGGGAGGGGGTCCCTGGGAATGGGGGTCCTGAAGATGGGGAAATCACTGAAGATTGAGGTGCCATGGAAATGGAGGTTCCTTTTGATGTTTCTTTACTTGCCACTTCTCAATGTGTTCTTCTCATACAGATCAGATACCCCACCAGTACATTAAATCAACATTAGCTTTTTCACAAAATTATCTGAGTTATTCTCATCATTGTCACTTAGTTACACAAATAAAGGCATTAGCTACTTCTGCAACAGTTAATGTTATAACACACAGCACATTGTCTCTATCTTGATCTTTTGTGAGAGCCTAAACTAAAACATAATAATCACACTGAAATATATATTCTACACAGGGATTAGGGTAAAAAGGTGAAAAATAGCAGTGTATCAAAAGCAGTTAAAAATAGGTTACAAACTGTATTATGTCAAAATAATTGGGGGAAACCAATATACTGAAAGCCAATGACTACATAGTTATTCATAATGGGGAGAAGGTGTATGGAAGGCTTTATTAGACTTCTTATCTGCTCTGATTTTGACAGCAATAAATTCAACTCATATCTCTAATTCCGAGGCAGTTTTTCCCATGACAGGATTTGATGAGTGATCTCTCCTGGACCTTGTCTCAACCCAGGAACCCTTTGCTCAATTTTCTCTCCCATCCAGGTGCAGAGGGCAGTGAGAGAGCGGCTGTGGTGGGTGCCGGGCATCCGGCCACTGTCCATGCACGGCAAGGCAGGGAGGAGGAGGAGGGTCCAGGTCAGGCTGTTGAGCAGATTGGTGTGGGATTTGCAGTAATGCTGGAGCTCTCTCAGTCCCTTGGGCACAGGGACAAAATTATATATTGCTGCATTTCCAGACTGGTTTCCCCACAGCTGCCCCTGCAGGGTGGGTTTCTAGCCTGCCCTGCTCTGAATACCATTAAAGGCCCTCGCAGAGCCACTGCTTGGGCTCCCTTTGGGGTTTGTGCTTCTTGCAGGGCTGAGCTAACCACATGCAGGCCTTTTTCCACCCAGAATTCTCACCTCTGCAGCAGCTCTAAAGCTGCCAGAATCAAAGCCAAGGGGGCAGGGGGACCCTCAAGTGCTGGCTGCCACCTGGGGCTGGCAAGAGCAGGGCTGGGCTGTGGCCATCCCTGTGCAGTGGGGCTGGGCCATGGCTGGGCCCCACCCTTGGATGGCCACTGGCTTCAAGGAGCAGGAGTTTGGGAGCTCCTTCCTGGCCAGGGCTCCATTCCCCTGCTGCTCTTGCTGGCTCAGATCCTGCAGGGGATGAGCAAGAATGGAGAAGTCTGGAGCCCCCCGGAGCTGCCATGCTCCAGGACAGGACCCTCTTGTCCAGCATGTGTCCCCCCTGGGACAGGATCCCCCCAGGACAGGAGACCCCTGGATGTGCCCCACCATGAGAGAGCCCACTCCCCCCTTCCCCCCCCCCGTGACACTCAGCACAAACGGCGTCTTCCTTCTGTGCAGGAGAGGGAAAGTGAAAATGTTGGGGAGGCACAGTCGTACACCCCCATCTCCCACAGCCTCCTCAGCCCTCCCTGCAGACCCCTCACCCCTGCTTCCCCCACCCTGGGCTTCCCCCAACCCTTTCCCTTCTCAGATGTCCCTCAGGATCATCAAGACACAAACTGGGGGGTTGTGAAATTGAGGGGTAAAATGATGGAAATGGAAAAAAAGAGAGGGAAAAGTCCTTGGGGGCTGAGGAGCACAGATCCAGAGAGGGGGCTGTGATGGGCCCTGGGTCACCCCAAAATCTGAGGCACCAAGGGAAGGAGCCGTGAACCACAGGTCCACCCAGCCACTGCTTATCTCTGGCACCCCCATTCCCCAGGGAAGCCAACCATAGCACCCCCATTCCTTCAGCCCCCTGTCCCTGGAAGCCCAATCCCAGTACTCACATTCCTCAGGATTTCCTTGGCCCAGGAACCCCATTCCCAAGGAACCCTCTCCTGTTGCAGTTCCTGTTTTAGCTATCCCAGTTCCTCCCTCAGGTGTGCCAACAACCTCTTCCTTCCCCTCCCCCTTGCCCCCTTGCTAAGTGCTGTGTGTCAATCTTAACATTCCAGCTAGAGCATTGTCTGATTGGAAAACTTCAAAAGATGCCCCTCAGCCCTGGGGACATTGGGCTATCCAGGTGTCACTTTTCTCCTGAGACTTCCCCCCTCCTACCTCCTTGGTGGCATACCTACCCCTTCCGTGCCCCTCTCCCGGGCTTAAAAGACAGGGGCAACCACAGGGTTCTGGGTTCTGTTGGAGCTGTTGAAACATTCAGAGGTCTGTGACCTAGAAATAAAGCTCTGCATGAAAATCCTCCAGCAGGACCCATCTCCTTTTTCCTTCACCATCGCCTAAAGCCTTTCCACCAGAGGTAAAACTGAGTTCCTGCTTTCCTGGACTTGTCCCAAGCGCCAGCTGCAATACCCAGCTAGCCGGGGGTGTCTCTGCTGTGAGACCACCACAGCTGCTGCCTTTGGTCCAGCAGCAGGGCCAGACAAGCCCATGCACGTTTCATCCAGCAATATTGGCTCCCCCATTCATTCCATCCCCAAAAATCCCCCTTCCCACGCTACCTTGAAATTCCCAGGACCCCCTATTCCACCAGCACGTTCCTCCCATGAGTCTGGAGACCAGGTTCTTCTGGGACTCTCATATCTGAGTCCCCCCAGCCCTGGGGACCCCCATTCCCCTTGCACGCCAATCTCTGGTGACTTCCCCTCCTCAGGACCCCCATTCCCCTGGGCACCCATCCCTGAGATCCCCTCAACCCTCCACTCCTGAGAACTCCATCTCCCACCTTTTGCCACCCAGTTTTGTTTCCAGACTGTCTCCATCCTGCCCACAGCCTGTGCCCAGCTTGTGGCCACACTGCCTCCAACCGGAGCCATGAACACGTGAGGATGAGACGTGACCTCCCTTCTTTCTCCTTCACCCTTAGAGCTGCCAGCCTGGGGAGTGGTGGCCACAGCACTGAGTGACAGCCAGTGCACAAGGCTGGGGACACCGGGATGGCCGGGAAGGTGATGCTGCTCCTGTGGGGTGAGTGCCCTGGGCACGGGCCTGACACCCCAGGGATGGGCCCTGGTGAGGCAGAGACTTGTGGGGAGGAGGCACAGGGGTGCTTCAGGGTCCCCTGAAGTGCCCAATAGCACCAGAGTCAGTGCAGGTGGTGACCAGGGCCATGGGGTGGCTGTGGGGACAGGACAGCGGGTATGGAACTGTAGGGACAGGAATGTGGAGAGAGGCATCCTGGGGCTGGGGCAGCTGTGGGCAGAGGGACAGGGACACAGGGATGCAGGGACAAGGACAACAGCCCCTGTCACCTTCACCTGGCTGTGGAATGGCTAGAAGGTGGCCCAAGGTCCCTTTCTGGAGCTCGGGGCTGTGGCTGTGGGACATTGGGGCACCTACCAGTGCATGGACATCAACCAGCTGGATGGGCACTGTGTGTTCTCAGAGCTGGCACTAGAGGTGACACTGCATGGTCGCAGGGATACAGGTGGGGTCACACAGGACCCCTTGTGGGCTGCAGCAGCCCCGGGATTCTGGGTGACCCTGATGTGTCCCTCTCTGTCCCCAGCAGTGGCAACAGGGGTCATTGGGTCACTTCCATTCCTGGTCCTCCTCGTGGGTGTCACTGGGGGCTGGCACAGGTGTCACTGCCTGGGTGTGTGACAATGGATATGGATGGGTGACAATGGATATGGATGGGGATCCTCTGGTCAAAGGGAGGTCCCCAGGTAGGGGGCAGACAAAGGGACAGCAACAAGTGACTTTGGCTGGGGATTCCAGAGGATCTTCAGGTGCTCCTGTATCATTCCAGGAGGGTCTTGAGGAATATTATGATGGGACTCGGAGCTCCTGGTTGGGCTCGGGAGGTATTGGAGGGTCATGCAGAGATTTTGAGAGGGCTTTGGGAATCCTGGGACAGTTTACGGGGTGCCCCTCCCTGTATGGGGAAGCTTGGGTTTCTGGCGGTTCAGCAGTAAAAGGGGGGTTGGTGGTACCAGGATGATTCAGGGGTTCTGTGGGGCTTCAGGGTGCTCAGGAGTGCTGGGGACATTCAAAGGTCCAGTGGGGGTTCAGGAGTCCCAGGGAGGTTTGGAGGTCCTGAGGACCCCCAGGGGTTCAAGGGCTCTGGGGACTCCATTGTCACCTTCTCCAGCATTTCCCTTGCAGCTGCCAGGAAGCTCCAGGAGAAGTGAGTGAGACACTCCAGCCAGGACCCTTTTTTCTCCCTCTAGAGATTCCTTTCGACACCCCCTTTTCCCCACAGCCCCCCCCAAACCGCTTTGGAGGAGGGGAGGTGCTGGACACGAAAGATGTGATCACCAAGAGGGCAGGAAGTGAGTATGGGGGACAGGGACAGCAAGGAGAGAACAAAACCAACAGCAATAGAATTCAGAATCCAAAGGGTCAGAAAAGGAAAAATTTCCAGGGAATGCCCCTTACAAGAGACCCTCATGGTCAGAGCGTGAATCCAGTGGAGAGTGGACACAGACAGGGACTGTAGGGGCTGGAACCAAGTGCCAGCACCACTGGGAGAGGCTGTGCAGGACCTCCAGGACAAGCTGGAGTCTGAGGCAAACAAGTGGTGTCCCCATGGACATTGCCAAAGCCTTTGTCACCATTCCTGTGGCAGAGGGCAGGACACAGCTTGCCTTGACCTGGAGAGGTGTCCAGAGCTGCTGGAACTGACTGGAAACTCAGCCCCACCCTGTGCCATGGCCTGATCCTGACTGCCCTGGAAAAAGGGGAGACTCTGGAACCCCCACAGGACCTTTGTGACATCCTCGTGTGGGGAACACGGCAGAGGAAGGGTTTGGGACAGGGGACAAGAGAATCCAGAGCCTCCTGAAGGCTGCTTTGGCCATCAGAGCAAGGAAGGTCCAGGGCTCTGCCAGGTTCCTCTGGCGGAGGAAATGTCCTGGGGGAAATGTCCAGGTCTTGTTCCCTTTTGGTGGCTTTCCCTGGAAATTGTTCCTTTTGTGACCCTTTGGATTCTGAATTTTGCGAACTGAGAAGGATTGGTTCAACAACCTGACTGGGACCCTCTTTCTTCCTGAGCTGAACAGGGCTGAGCTGAAGAAACAAAAACCATTTCTCCTGGTTTAATCAAAAAGCTGAGTTTAGGTCCTGTAAGAGGGACAAGGGTCCTGTGCCCCCTGGCACTGGGGGAGGGAATGGGGAGCCCCTGGGGGTACTGGGAGTATGGGGAGCACTGGAACGGGGAGCTCTGGGCAGCCTCACATGGGAGCCCCCACTTGTGGCCACCCCCTGGGCACAGTGGGCACCCATGGGAGCTGGGGTGAGGGGGACACACAGGGGGTGCTCTTGGATAGGGACCTCAGTGCCCCCAGTGTCCCCAGTGTCACAGCATGTACTCGCAGATGTCACTAGGGTCCCACTGTCATCCGTGGGATCCCAGCACCTCAGAGCAGGTCACCTGGGGGATGAGGCACAGGGGGGCCCTGTGAGAGACACTGGTTGTGGGGAACTGGGTGGGGTGACACCCGTGGGTGATACGTCCCTGTCACTCCCCGTACTCACCCTTTGCCCACTCGATGCCCACAATGTGGGAGTCCAGCACTGCCCCCTCCTCTGTGGGGGGTTCTGTGGGGATAAGGGGGGTCTGGGTGGAGTCTGAGGAGGGGGAAAGGGGAGTCCCAGCCTCAGCCCCCCACTCACCTGTCCTGGGGCTTCCTAGTGGCTGCAAGGGAAAGGGGAGGGGGTGACCGAGGGGACCCCAGGAGCCCTGAACCTTCCTGGGACCACAGCAGCTCCAACCACCCATGGGATCCCCAAATCCCCACTGCAGCCCTGATTCCCAATGGATCCAAGATTCCCCAGGACACTCTGAGCACCCCTGAACTCCCCAGAACTTCTGCACCACAGCAGGGTCCCCAAACACCCCAGTGTCCCCGACCCCATGAGCCCCAAGAACCCCAATCCCGGCAGGGACGGGCACACCAAAACTTGCCCAGGACCCCAAAAATATTCCCAAACATCCCTGCACAGTCCTCCAGCAGCTCCCCAAACCCTCCAGGAGCTCAAAAGGCACCACATGGTTCCTCAAAGCCCAACTGGGGACAGCCCTGGAGCCCATCCAAGACTTTCCAAATTCCCCCCAAACTCCCCCAGGATCCCCAGCTGAGGTCACTGAGGGCTCAGTGTCCCCCAGCTCAGGTGCCCTCCGTGCTGCTGATCTCTGCCCCCACTCTGGGGGATTCCCCTCACTCCAGGACCCCCATCCCCCCCCCCATTGTCACTCACCCCGGTGGTGCCACCAGTGACAGCCCCCAGTGACAGCCAGGAGCAGGAGCAGTAACAGGAGGGTCCTGCCGACATTCACAGCCACAGCTGGGGACAGAGGCAGACATATTGGGGTTACCCTGAACTACAGGCATCCTGAACTTCCCAGCAACCCTGTGTGGCCCCACCTGTGAGGCAGGGTGAGCCAGGTGTCACCTCCAGGGACAGCTCAGGGCTGAGTGCCCGGAACACGCGGTGCCCGTCCTGTCCCAGCTGGTTGGTGGCCATGCACTAGTATCTGCCCAAATGTCCCACATGGATGTCCCTGAGCTCCAGGAGGGATCCCTGGGCCACCTCCTGCCCATTGTGCAGCCAGGTGAAGGTGACAGGGACTGGGCCCACCTGCACTTTGCAGCGCAGGGTCATGGGGTCACATGCATGCACCTGGTGTTCCAGGGGACCAGGGGTGATGGTGGCATTGGCCATGGGCACTGTGGGGACAGAAACAGGGCTGGCACTGGGCAAGGTGGGATGGGGATGTCATGGGTAGGGTCATCCCCAGCCCGAGGGTCCCACTCACTCAGGACAGTGACATTCAGGAGGTCACTCTCAGACACGCTGTCCCCATCGCTGACCCGGCACTGGTACTGGCCACTGTCATTGTCCCCAATGTGGCACAGCTCCAGGTGGGGGCTGGTGCCCAGCGGTGCCCCTGAGCCCTCCTGGTGCCAGGAGAAGGACAGGGGACCTGTCCCCATGGCCACCGCACAGCTCAGCATTAGTCGCTCCCCCAGTGCCACCTGTACCCTGGGGGGCTGTGCTGACAGGGACACCCCCGAGGGCAGGACCCCTGTGGGAGAGGGGGACACCAGGGGACAGTGAGAGACCCGGGGGGTGTCAGGGAGGGGCAGGAGAACTCCAGTGAAGGAGAGGGTGTGCAGAGATTGGGGGAGGGAGGGTTAGAAAGGAACATCGAGGGATGATGGGGAGCTCAGGGCGGGAACACCAGAGAAATGAGAAACACCAGGAAGGGTACAGGGACCCAGGGACGGGGTGGTGTCACCTGGGGTATGTGTGGAGACCTCAGAGAGAGGTGAAGAGACCCAGGGTTTGGTGAGGGACCCGATGAGGGATGGAGAGAAACACGAGCCAGGAACGAGGAGACCTGGGGAGGGACCTGCAGCAGGGATGGCGAGACATGGAAAAGGTGTCAAGGAAGGATGGGAGTACCCATGTAGGGGCTGGGAGTCCCGGGGAGGGCCCCGAGAAAGGATATTGGGAGCCAGGAAGGGATCCGGGAAAGGTTGGGTACCCCAGAGCAGGTGTCAGGGAGGGCTGCGGGGTGCCAGGTAGTGTAGGGGACCTGAGGCATCTGTGGGGGTTCCCCGTGCCCATCCCCACACTCACTGTGCACCGTAACACGGAGCTGGGCACTGCTCTTCCACACGGCCCCACCCTCGGATTGCACCTCACAGCTGTAATTCCCTGAGTGGGAGACCCCCACGGCGGGCACCAGCAGCTGCAGGGACCCCTGCAGGCCCCCCACTACCTGCCTTCCCAGCAGAACAAGTGCAGGAGCGGGGCTCGGGGCCGCAGGGGGCTGGGGGTCCTGAGGCAGCTGACTGTCAGGGGGGACCCCACGGTGAGCTCGGGGGGACCCTTCAGCACTGGCACCGAGAAGAGCTCTGGGAAGGAGAGGGGAGGGGGATTTGTGAGCCTGAATCCCTGGGGAGGGGCTGTGGGGGTGTTGGGGTGGGGGCTGTGGAGTGCTCACCGTGCACTATCACTGTCACCGGCACTTATCGCAACAACTTCTCTGATGTGCCGAATTTCATCCGGCCCTCGCAGCTGTAGCTGCCGCTGTGGTTCAGCTGCAGAGTGGGCAGGGAGAGCTCGGTGCCATAGCAGAGCCTCCCCAGTTCCTTGCCCTTTCAGTAGAAGGATGCTGAGGTGATTGTTCTATTCCAGGAGCCCCGGCAGTGCAGTGTCACCGTGTCCCCTCCAGCAGCACACGCCCCGGCACCTGCAGCACCAGCCAGGCTGGGGGACAGAGGGGACCTGTCACACCTGATGGCACCAGGACCCCCCCATTGTGTCACACCCAGGGCACCAGGGGTCCCCAGTTACCACACGGTTTCCTCCACTCTGGAATCCTCTGGGATGTCCCCAGAGCAGGGGACAGGCTCTGGTCACACAGGAAGTGACCCATGGAGCGGAGCCCACCCAGAGCCTTCAGAGTCCCCGTGGGTGCCAGGCTTACATTGGCACCCAAACCCCCCTTACGTTGTAAGACTATCAGGAGGGGGCTGCGTCCGGTGCCGGGTCTGTCACACCAGTAGGTGCCACTCTCGGTGACAGTGAAGCGTTCCTGTCTCTCCTGCCACAAGCGCTGCCTGTCCTTGTACCAGGTGGTGGCACCAGAGGTCCCCGAGCCCTGGCAGGTCAGTGTCACCCTGTCCCACAGCACCAGTGGTGTCCAGGAGGGCTCCACCAGGATCTGGGTGGTCTGGGCACCAGTGGGTGACTGGGGACACCAGCCTACCAGGGCCACCAGGGAGCTGGGGACAGCGGGGTGAGGCCATGGCATCCCCTGAGGACTCACCAGCGAGGCCAAGGGTCTGGGCTGGAAGGGAGAAGGGACAAGGTTGGGTGAGGGTGCCACTGCAGGAACAGTAGCACGGGGGCATGGAATGTGGGGCTGTTCCCGAAAGGTCTCACTGGGGGCAATGGTGTGGCACAGATGTCTTGAGGACAGGGACATAACAGCCAACCCTTGCTCAGGCATAGAGACGCTGTACTGGCACAGGTCACCCCTGCCAGCCCCACAGCCCCATCCCCATGGCCTTGTGCCCATGGTCCATTTCCGATGGCACCTGTCCCCATGGCCCATCCACATGGTGTTTGTCCCCTTGTCCCTGTCCCTGGATTCCTGTGTTCCTGTCCTGGTCCCCACAGCTGCCCCAGCCCCAAGGTTCCTTCTGCCACATCCTTGTCCCCCCCCATCTTCATCCCCCTGTCCCCTCATACCTGTCTCCTGTTTTTGTCCCAAAAGCTACCCCACAACTCTGGTCACACTTGGCTCCATGCCCTGCTGGCTTTGGGGACCTCAGGGAACCCCACAGCCCCCTTTTCCCCCTCCTCTCCCCATCCCCGGGATGTCAGGCCCATGCCCAGGGCACACACCCCACAGGAGCAGCGCCACCTTTCCGGCCATCCCGGTGTCCCCAGCCATGTGGACTGGCTGTCACTCACTGCCAGGGGTGGCTGTCCCCTGGGTGGTGGCTCTTTGGCAAAAGGGGAAGGAAGCGAGGTCAGGTCTCATCCTCATGTGTAGGTGGCACCTAGTGGAGGCAGCGTGGCCACAAGCTGGGAACAGGCTGTGGGCATGGTGGGGACAAGGCTGGGTGGGACACAGTGGGACATGAGGTTCCCAGAAGTGAGGGGCTCAGGGGGTTTGGGGATGTGGGGATGGGTGTCCAGGGGAATGGGGGATCCCAGGGATGGGGCCCATGGGAATGAGGGTGCTGAGGAGGGGAAGTCACTGGGAATGGGGGTCCCCACGGCTGAGGGGATTCAGGGATGGGAGTGCCAGAGGAACATGAGTTCCAGGCATTTGGGGTCATGGGATGGGGATGCTGGGGGAATGGGGGATCCTGTGGGAATGGGGGTCCTGTGAAAATCATGGTCCTGTGGGAAGGGAATGTTAGGGATGGAATGAACTGGAGAGGGTTCCTTGGGAATGAGGGGTCCTGGGCCATGGAGATCCTGGGGAATGTGAGTACTGGGATACAGGTTCCAGAGAGGGGGAGACAGAAGAAATGGGGTACCCATGATTTGAATTCCAGAGGAATGGAGGTGCCAGGGATGGGCAGTGGCTGGATGGGCCCACAGATTCCAGCTTTTTCCCTGGGTGCCTCAGATATTTGGGTGACCCACGGCCCAGCACAGCCCCCACAAGGGGCTGGCAGCCAGGGTATCACCCCAGACAGATTCTGAGGGGCTCTGGGTCTGTGGAGCTGCTGCAGAGGTGAGAATTCTGTGGAGAATAAAATGTCTGCCTCTGATTTGCTCAGCCCTGCAAGAAGCACAAACCCCAAGGGGAGACCAAGCACTGGCTCTGCCAGGGCCTTTGATGGTTTTCAGAGTAGGGCTGGCTGGAAACCCACCCGGCAGGGCCAGCTGTGAGGGAACCAGCCCGAAAATGTAGCAATTGATCATTTGTTCCTCTTTGTAAGGGACAGAGAGAACCACAAAACTACTGCACAACCCGCAACATTCTGCTCAACATCCTGACCTGGACCCTCCTTCTTGAAGAAAGCCTGCAGCCTTCTGGAACCTCATGGAAAGAATGTTTGGGTTTGGGAGGTGTCTGCCAGATAAGAGGGAAAAGTGTGGAAATACCATGCAGGGGCTCTGCCCCTGGCCATGGTGGGGCTCTGGGGAGTAACTCTGTGTGGATTCCAGGTGTCCCCAAAGCTGCTCCATCCCTACTGTATCGATATCAATTACTGTTCCAATTTTTATCAGCATGAATCATACCTATTTATCACACTACCCTCCTCACTGGAGTGAAAGGCTGAGGGTTGGCAGGAATTGCAGTGTAAAGCCACCAGAGGGGCTGCTATGGACCCAAGACCTGCCTGGGGTCAGGCGCTGCCTTCCTTCCATTCAGGATCAGGGAGAGCAGTCGCTGGTGTTGCACAGGGTGTGTGCCTGGCCCTGGGACACTGCTACGCTGCCAGTGGGACCTGGGATCCAACCTGCTGCCTTGGCAGCTTCTGCTCGCTGCCGGTGGTGGTGCCGGGAGCGATTGGTGCCTGTGAGTTTGCAAAAGGAGCGATTTCCCTTCCTCCCACCCGTCCGAGGCCGCCATGGCCCCTGAGGGGATGGCGCTGGACCAGGGCGCCCCCTGCTGGCCGGGAGTGCTCCCTGTAGTGCCCCCTGATGGCCGCAGTTAGAACTGCCACAAAAACCAACAGCCCTGAGCGGGAGGGAAAGTTCTGGGTTTCTGTTGTTTGTTCTGTTCTGGTTTATAAATTTCCCAGTAAAAAGCTGTTATTCATTCTCCAACACTTTGACCTGGTATCCCCATAATCTTGGAAATTAAAAGAAGTTTAGAGATGGGTCTTCTTTCCATTCCAGGAACATTCTCACTTTCCTTGGCAGATATTCCTCATTTAAATGAGTTACCACCTCCTGGGTTCCAGCGGGGATGCGACAGACACCCTAAGAAGAGACAGGGTCAGGGATTTGGCCACCTCATGCTCTGCCTTTTAAGCCAGTTGGGACACCAAGGGCCCTCTCCTCAGATGGCACTTCTGGTCCCTAGACCACTCAGGAGCTGGCTTTGTCAAAGCGTCACACTGTCCCCGGTGTGCCACAGCTAACAGACTGATGGACAGATGGGGCCCTGTCTCACCAAAAGCAAGGCCTGACCCACCCCTGCCACACACAGGTGTTCCAAAATGTTTCCAGACATGAAACTTCCTGTCTCTGACACCCCACCGTAGCTCATGGCCTGAACCCAACTGCCCTGGCAAAAGGGCAGGCTCTGGAACCCCCACAGGACCTTTGTGACATCCTCGTGTGGGGAACACGGCAGAGGAGGGGTTTGTGACCAGGGACAAGAGAATCCAGAGCCTCCTGAAGGCTGCTTTGGCCATCAGAGCCAGGAAGGTCCAGGGCCCTGCCAGGTTCCTCTGGTGGAGGTAACGTGCTGGGGGGAGTGTTCGGGGTTTGTTCCTTTTTGGGCGCTTTCCCTGGAAATCTTTCCTTGTGTGACCCTTAGGACTCTGAACCTTGTTGCTGTTGATGTTGGTTTCATTCTCTCTCATTGCTGTTTCAGGAAATTGTTCTTCTCTCAGCCCTTTGGGATCTTTGTGCCCCCACAGGGAGGCAGAGGGGCAGTTTTAGTGGCAGCACACACACAAGTGGGTGTCCATGGGTGGGGACCCCCAGTGCCCCCCAGTGTCAAAGCACATTCCCGTAGATGTCACTGAGTTCCTGAAGTTGCCCTTGGGTTCCCCGCAGCTTCACATAGGTCACCTGGGGATCCTGGACGGTGGTGGCACAGGAGGACGCTGCGAGAGACACAGGCTGTGGGATCTGGGTGGGGTGACACTTGTGGGTGACGTGTCCCTCTGTGTGTGTGTCCCCCGTACTCACCCCCTGCCCTCTTGGTGACCACGACATGGGTGTACAGCAGCTCCCCCTCCTCTGGGGGGGCCGGGAGATCCGGAGGGGCCCTGAGGGAACAAAGGGGTTGTGGGGAAGGGGATGGGAGGTCTTGGGGGTTGGGGTAAAAGGGGAGAGTGTGGGTTGAGCCCCCTACTCACCTTTCCTGCTTCTTCCTGGCGGCTGCAATGGAAGCAGGGGAGGACTGACTGTGGGGTCCCAGGGCCCTGACCCCTCTCAGGATTCCTGAACCCCTTCAAGACCTCCAAGTATCCCTGAAGCTCGCCAGAATCCATGAGCCTCCCCAGTGTCCCCAAACAACTCACACTAAAGAACCCAAATCCCAGGAGGGACAGAGACTCCCCCAAAATACCCCAGGGCCTTGGAAAGAATCCCCAACATCCCTGCAGGACCATCCAGCACCTGCCAAAACCCTACAGGACCCCTAGCCAAAGTCACAATTGTGGTGCTATGGGTATTTCCCTATGGTTTCTCCAATTCTGTGGGCCTCTACAGCTCCCTGTAGAGGATCCCCCCATTGTCACCCACCCACACTGTGCCACAGGTGCCAGGTCACAATGACACGCAGGAGCAGGAACAAAAGGGCCCCACCGACCCCTGAGGCCACTGCAAGAAACAGAGGGGGTCACATCAGGGTCACCCATCACCCCAGGGGTCCTGCAGTCCCTGGTGACCCCACCTATGTCACCCCACCTGTGACCCAGGGTGAGCCAGGTGTCACCTCCAGGGACAGCTCTGGGCTCAGTGCCCGGAACACACGGTGCCCGTCCTGTCCCAGCTGATTGGTGGCCACGCACTGAGAGGTGCCCGAATGTCCCACATTGATGGCCCTGAGCTCCAGGACGGGACCCTGGGCGACCTCCTGCCCATTGTGCAGCCAGGTGAAGGTGACAGGGGCTGAGCCCACCTGCACTGAGCAATGCAGGGTCACCTTGTCACCTGTGCGCTCCTGGTGTAACAGGGGACCGAGCATGATGGTGGCATTGGCCACGGGCACTGCAGGGACAGAGACGCGGCTGGCACATGGCGAGGTGGATGGGGGTGCCATGGGTGGGGTCATGCCCAGATCGAGGGTCCCGCTCATGGAGGACGGTGACATTCAGGAGGACACTCTCGGCCACGCTGTCCCCATCACTTACCCAGCACCGGTACTGGCTGCTGTCATTGTCCCCAACGTGGTGAAACACCAGGCAGGGGCCGCTGCCCGACAGTGCCCCTGAGTCCTCCCGGTGCCAGGAGAAGGACAGCGGACCTGTCCCCATGGCCACCGCACAGCTCAGCACCAGTCGGTCCCCCAGTGCCACCTGTACCCTGGGGGGCTGTGCTGACAGGGACACCCCCGAGGGCGGGACCCCTGTGGGAGAGGGGGACACCAGGGACAGTGAGAGACCCGGGGGGTGTCAGGGAGGGGCAGGAGAACTCTAGTGAAGGAGAGGGTGTGCAGAGATTGGGGGAGGGAGGGTTAGAAAGGAACATCGAGGGATGATAAGGGGGTCAGGGAGGGAACACCTGGAGAGGGAGATGAGCAACACCAGGAAGGGTACAGGGACCCAGGGAGGGGGTGGTGTCACCTGGGGTATGTGTGGAGACTGCAGAGAGGGGTGACGGGACCCAGGGAGGGGTAAGGGGACCTGCCCTGTTCTCAGCTGTTCTAATGGCCTGGAAAGGCTCGGGATGGCCTTGGGGCTGCCCGCGCTCCAAAGGATGAAATGAGTCTTGAATTTTTTCTGTTCTTCAGTGTTGTTTATTAATTCTTGTCTACAATATTTTCTCCCGGCCCGACAGAGGTCCGCACAGCAAGCCAGCCATGAGCACACTGACTGCCCTTGGGGCAGTCGCTTATTTTCATACTAAAAACTACGTGTCAGATATTTGCTTTTTCTCCCCAATACCTTTCACCCTTATTGACAAGTGCACATTCAGTAAGAACCAATCTCAAAGTGCCACTATCACCACCGAAGATGGATGACAAGAAGAAGAAGAAGAAGAAGAAGGACAGGACACGCCCTAATTCCTCCATTTTGTCTCCTAGAACCCCCCTGTATGGGGATTCTAAAACTTGTGTTTTCACATTATAATTAATCTATCCCTTCAGCATTTATCCCCGTGTGATCCTCCCATCCTCATACAGGTGTTGTTTCCTGTGCAGGATCAAAGTCTAACCACCAAACACTTCTGGCAACGTTCCAGGACTTCTGAGCCCCCCAAGGGTTGTCTCGGTAACTCTGCACATCAGGAATGTGCTGAGTTCCCACAGGGACCCAATGAGGGATGGAGGGAAACACGAGCCAGGAATAGGGGGACCTTGGGAGGGACCTGCAGCAAGGATTGCAGGAGACGGCAAAGGTGTCAGAGAAGGATGGGAGTACCCATGTAGGGGCTGGAGGTCCCAGGGAGGGACCTGAGAAAGGATATTGGGAGCCAGGGAGTGATCTGGGAAAGGTTGGGTGGCCCAGAGCAGGCGTCAGGGAGGGCTGGGGGGTTCCAGGCAGGGTGGGGGACCTGAGGCATCTGTGGGGGCTCCCCGTGCCCATCCCCTCACTCACTGTGCACCGTGACACTGAGCCGGGTGCTGCTCTTCCACACGGCCCCTGCCCCAACACTGCACCTCACAGACATAATTCCCCAGTTGGGACACCCCCATGGTGGGCACCAGCAGCTGCAGGGACCCTGTGGGTCCCCCACCACCTGCCTGTCCTGGTAGAACACATGCAGGAGAGGGGCTCGGGGCCGCAGGGGGCTGAGGGTGCTGAGGCAGCTCAGAGTCAGGGGGAACCTACAGTGAGCTCGGGGGGACCCTCCAGCACCGGCACCTGGAAGAGTGAAGAGCTCTGGGAAGGTGAGGTGAGGTGAGTGAGACGAAGTGGGGATCCATTCTGAATTAAGTGAAGTGCCGGGAAGAGGTGAGAGGTCTGTGGGGCCAAAAGCTGAAAGAAAGGCCGCATTCCAGAGACAGCAAGAAGACAGAGAAAGGAAAACAGAAATTACCGCAAAGTCGATCTGCCCCAGACCTAAGAATTCCTCTGATAAAGAAGAACTAGTGCTAAATGTCACGCAAAATGAATATGTATGAACTTATTGTGAAACTGTATGCATATGCGTTTGGGAGGGGGATAAAAGAAGACCCGAGGTCTTCAGAAGTACGCTTGCCTATTAGGGAGGCTTGCGTCCTGTACGTGTCGTAATAAAACATACCGAACTTTACAACTTTTACGAAGTTGTGAAGTTTCTTCTTTTCTCCGCAGAACATTCTTGGCGAGCCAGCCAGGAGAAGGAGATACTTTTCGTCTCCATCTCTGTCCCCGCAGGGGCAGGGAGGGGACCGACGGACTCCTAGGCGCGCCCCAGGATTTTCCTGGTGGGGCTCCGCTCGTCTCGGCTTGCCTCCTGCTGGGAGAGACAAGGACCTGCTGGCCTGCGGAGGAAGATACGGTATGTACTGAGGGGCCCCCGGGGAGAAGAAGAAGAGCAAGAGAGTAAATCACCCAGACACCCAGAGACGTCTGGGATCAGCTGATAGAGCAGCTGAGTTCAGCTGATAGAGCAGCTGAAAACTGTATTAGAGACGGGGTTCATCGATTCTGATAGAGCGGAATCGCTAGCAGCTCTGGGGTGAGCTGGGTGAACCCGTGTATGTGTGTATTGGGGTCCATTGTTCTGATAGGGCAGAGCTGGACCCGCGTATGTTTTCTTTGCCTGTGTGTGTGAGTGGTGTCCGGACACTGTGTGGCTGTAGGTTGCATTGTGTGATCAGCGCGCTGTGTTTGTAATCGTGCAAGTGTATAAAGTGTATGTTGTATAAAAGAGAGCAGATCCATAGTGCTCTACTGCGCGGGGAGGGGGAAGCCCTACCCGCCGCTGGAGAGGCTGAGTAAACATCGGCCGGAGCAGGCTGCGGGGGCGGGGAGCGCCCGACAGTGAAAACAGAGTAAACTGTAGAAAAGTGTGGGTGAGAACGGTTGTTGAATAAAAGTGGTAAATTGTGGTGTAGGTTGTGTACACTCTCACCGTGGCTAGACGAACCCGAGGGGTTCCTCTGCCTCAGTGGTTTGGACTCGACCCCTGGGAGTTTGTGAATCTGGTGAATTATTGGATAGATAGGGGAGACGAACGAGTTCATTTAGAGGGGCTCTACTGGACTTCAGCTGGCACTCTCATAAGTCTGGACTGGGAACAGCTTGCCGTAGAGGATTTAGAGCTCCCTGTAATAAATAGAATAGCTTGCCTTTGCGAGAAATTTCCAGTAGCCTTTGGTGCATCAAGGGGCTGGCACGCTGCGTAGGTATTATTAGAGTGCATAGTTTGTGGGAAACGCTAGTATTGCTGTTCCAGCAGGCGACAGGGCACTTGCCCCAAGTGTAAGTTAGAGGTTTCTCATCGAACTGATTCAGAGTCTAAGATCTTAAAGCTTTTGTGTAGAAAATCGCATCTAGTACCTGCCACTTAGAGTGTGTGGGAGGAGGACTGAGAAGCTACTGTGAAGTCCTGTGAAAAGAGGTTTGGGTAGAAGCGAGAGAGGGCAAGAAGGAAATAATGGGAACCAACCAGAGCAAAGAAGTTCCACGGGCTAGCCCCTTAAGGTGCATCTTGGCCCACTGGAAGGAAATCACTAGCCGGGGGGGCTCTGAGAATAAAAAGGATTTAATCCAGTATTGCACACGCTAGTGGCCCTTGTACAGGTTAGGGGACAGAGCAAAGTGGCCACCCACTGGAACCCTAGACTATAATACTTTACTGCAGTTAATGTTGTTTTTAAGACGAGAAAGTAAATGAGATGAGGTTTCATATGCTGATATGTTTTTTGTTTTAAAGAATCACCAAGAGTGGCAAAAAGACTGTGAGATTAAATCACCCTCAGACCCACTGGTCTTGGCCCTCGAAAAAGATAACAAGGCAAAGAGAGGGCAAATCAAACGCTGTTGTTCAGCATGCAGTATAAGACAACGGTGTATGAGATCGGATAAAGTCTATCGTTCTGAAGAGCAAGAATGAGACTCATTTGAGTAAGTGAAAGGTCCTCCAGCTCCTCCCTGGGGGGGGGAGGCAGAGGAGGTTGAGGCTGAAACCGAAGATGAAGAAGAAGAGAACTTCCCCAAAAAAGAAGAGGACTCAGATAGAGAAAGCACATCTACTAGAACCCACCCTATGCGTGGGAGTCCAATTGCATCTAGAACTAGGAGGCAAGTAGTGCTACAAGCCCCTCTGCGACAGGCAGTGGGATCAGAAGAGACCAAATTGATGATCAAAGTGCCATTTACCACACTTGATTTAGAAGCATAAGAAAAGATTGCAAAGAATTATCGTGTTGACCCGATACTCACTGCCAAATGCTTACGATATGTTATCAAACAACAATCCAGACTGAGCTGACATCCAGCTGCTACTAGATGCTTTCACTGAGACTGAGAAACAGCTGATCTTAAAGACAGCAGAGAATTTGGCAGAAGATTACTGTAAGGCCACACAGCTAGATGTAAAAGAACATTTCCCCCTCCAAGATCCACAATGGGATCCTAATGCGTCGGCAGAGGTAATGAAATTAACAGAGTATCAAGAGTGGATAGCAACAGGAGTAAAAAGAGCTATTCCAAAAACCATAAACTAGTCTGCCTTATATTCCCTTAAGCAGGGGCCTTCTGAGACTACATCTGAATTCCTAGAGCGTTTGAGAGATGCTATGCGTCATCATACAACATTAGATCCGGAGTCTGAGATAGGGATAAATCAACTAGTTAATTCATTTTTGGGGCAGTCTGCTAGAGATATCAGACGTAAACTTCAGAAAATTTGGAGACCAGATGGGAAGAATCTCGAAGCCTTGTTAGAGGAAGCCTAGAGAATATTTAGTAACCGGGAAGAAAGATATAAACAGAAAATGAAAAAGTTAGTGGCAGTGGTACAGGAGGAAAGGCAGAAGAAATACAACCAGAGACCGCCGAGACAGGGACCACCTCGGCTAGACAGGAACCAGTGTGCAATCTGCAAAAGAATTGGTCACTGGAAAGACCAATGCCCAGAACGAAGAAAAATTAACCAGCAGATGGCTGCACGCGTACAAAACAACTGAGGAGGACCGGAAGATTCTACCCCAGCGGATCCACTGGTTATAACAATGAGGCTGAAAGAAGAAGAGAGAAGAGTGGAATTTTTGGTTGACACGGGGGCTACATATTCAGTTCTAAATAAGGCTTTAGTACCTGTGGAAAATGATTATGTTGTAGTGCAAGGGGCAACTGGCCAGTCTGAAAGAGCATATTTTTGTAAACCTTTGAGGTATAAATTGGGAAAACAATGAGGTATTCATAAATTCTTGTACATGCCTAACTCACCAAGAGCACTCTTAGGGAGAGATTTATTAGAACAGTTACAAGCAACCATTACATTCAAAAAGGGGGAAATTACTCTGGAAGTAAATGATCAAAAATACATAGAGTTATTAAGTTTAACTCTGACAGCTATTGACATTAAAGAAGAAATTGATGAAGAAATACTGAGTCAAGTATTTCCTGGGGTGTGAGCCTCTGATGTGCCAAAGAGGGCGAAAAATGCCTCTCCCATAATAATCAAACTCAAAGAAAGGGCGCAACCAGTAAGAATCAAGCAGTACTCCCTAAAGAAAGAGGATAGAGAAGGAATCAGCCCAATAATTGAAAATTTTCTGCAGTTAAGATTACTGAAAGAATGCCAATCTGATTTCAATACCCCCATCTTACCTGTTCGGAAACCTGATGAGTCATACCAGATAGTACAGGATTTGACGGCTGTCAATAAAATAACAGAAGATCTGTATCCAGTAGTAGCCAATCCATACACTTTATTAACTTGCCTAACACCTGAGCTAACCTAGTTTACTGTTTTAGATCTAAAAGATGCCTTCTTTTGCCTCCCCATCCATGAAGCCAGCCAAAAAATTTTTGCATTTGAATGGGAAAACCCTAAGAGTAAGCGCAAAACCCAGCTCACATGGACCAGACTACCCCAAGGCTGGAAAAATTCCCCTACTTTGTTCGAAGAGCAACTTGCAAAGGATCTGGAGTCCTGAGAAGCTCCACAAGAAGAAAGAAAGCTTTTGCAGTATGTAGACGACCTTCTAGTAGCCACTCAGACGAGAGAAGCATGTGTGGCCTGGACGGTAAGCCTTTTGAATTTCCTAAGACTCCAAAGATACAGAGTATCGAAGAAAAAGGCACAGATAGTAAAACAGAAAGTTATCTACCTGAAGTACGAGGTGAGTGCTGAGCAACAGACTTTAAGGCAAGCTCGCAAGGAAGCCATATGCCAGACCCCAAAACCCCAGACCATAAAAGAGCTCCGAACCTTCTTAGGCATGGCAAGATAGTGCCGGCTGTGGGTCTATAATTATAGACTGCTTGTCAGACCCCTCTATGCCCTGATTGCCGATAGAAGCAGAGATCTCCAGTGGACAAAAGAAGCAACACGGGCCTTTCACCAGCTGAAGAATGCTCTCATGTCAGCTCCAGCTTTAAGACTTCCAGATGTGAGTAAACCATTCTTCCTATTTTCCCATGAGAAACAGAGAATTGCCCTGGGAATACTGGCTCAGGACTTGAGTCCATACCGAAAGGCAGTTGCCTACCTCTCTAAACAACTAGATGCAACAGCCAAAAGATGGCCAGGTTGCCTCAGAGCTGTAGCAGCAGTTGTGCTGAACATTCAAGAGGCACGCAAGTTTACCCTGAGACAAAAATTGACTGTGCTAGTGTCCCACACTGTATCTGCAGTACTGGAAGTAAAAAGTGGCCACTGGCTTTCACCACAGAGATTTCTGAAATACCAAGCCATCATAGTAGAGCAAGATGACATGCACATAGGGCCATCTAGAAAGAGAGAAGACTGCTTACCTCACAGAGAAAAAACATCAAACATGCACAAGAGATAATCCAGCTGCTGAAAGCAGTTCAGCTGCCTGAAAAAGTAGCAATTATGCATATTAAGGCACACCAAAAAGTGAGCTCAGAATTGGAAGAAGGAAATGAGCTGGCGAATAGAGAAGCAAAAGAAGGAGCAAAAGGTGAAGTAGCTACTGAAAGAGCCCTTATTCCAGATAGACAAATCTCTCTTGAAAGTAAGCCAGAATACAACAAGAGAGATAAGAAATTAATTGAAGATCAAAAAGAGATGTATAACCAAGAAGAGTAAGCTACCATTGAAAAGAAGCTAGTAATCCCTTCCCATCTATTGTAGCCACTAGTAAGAGAGGAACACCAGAAAACGCACTGGAGAATAGATGCCCTATACACCTATCTGATTGAAAGAATTGTTGCTAAGAATTTATATGCCACTATTACTCAGGTGACCCGACAGTGTGATCTTTGCCCCCAGACTAACCCCAAAAACACTCCCAGATCGAAACTCGGTCAGATTGGGAGAGGCCATGGGCCTGTACAGCAGTGGCAAATTAACTTTTCAGAACTCCCAAAGAAAGGGGGGTATCGGTATTTACTAGTATTGACAGATACATTTTCAGAGTGGCCAGAAGTGTTCCCCACCAGAACTGTCAAAGCTTGAAAAGTGACCAGAGCATTATTACAAGAAATAATACCACGCTTCAGAGTTCCAGCCACAATATCCTCAGATAGAAGATCACATTTCATTTCCAAAATAGTACAACAGATTAGTAGCCACCTAAGCATAGACTGAGAACTCCACACTCCATACCGCCCCCAATCAAGCGGCCAGGTAGAGAAGATGAATCATTTGATTAAACAGCAAATCATAAGACTGAGGCAAGAAGCTAATCTACCTTAGCCCCAGGCTCTTCCAATAGCACTGTTGTGAGTTCGAACAAAACCTCGAGCTAAAGAAAAGTTAAGCCCTTTTGAAATACTCTATAGAAGACCATATAGAATACAAAAGAGAGTGTCCACCCATATTAGAGAGGTAACACTAGCCACCTACATAGTGACTTTAAACAAACAGCTCAAAGAAATTGAGAAACATGTGGCTAGAACTCAGAGCAAAGAATTAGATGAGCCAGTACATAATATACAACCTGAAGATTATGTGTATGTTAAGTCTCTTACAAAAAAGACCTTAGAACCACAGTAAGAAAGACCATTCCAAGTGCTTCTCACCACCTTCACTGCAATCAAAATCAAAGAGCAGAACGCCTAGATTCATCACTCTCAAGTGAAAAAAGCCCAAAAACCTCTTGAAGAGTGACGCCAAGAGACGATGAACTGAGACTAAAACTTACTCGAGCAAAATGAGTATATTGCAGTCGAGAGTAGCTCATATTTTAGTTTGTAGAATTGTTTTGTATGTAATCATAACTAAAGTTTTAGAACTTGAAAGTACTTTTATTCAGAGCAATGCTGAATAGCCTTAGTCCCAGGCGTTTAATCAGTATACTAGATCCATGAGAAAACCTTCTAAGATAAAAGATTTAAACCTATCCACTGTAGTAATTCATAGAGATAAAGTCCTAAAAACTTCATTTAGGAGCTAGACAGCATAGTTACAAAAACAGGCATACCTCAGAAACAGAACAAAAAGAGATCTAACTGGCATATTAAAGACAAAATTAAGAGTTTTAAATAGAATTGATTCAGAAATACTGAGAATAGACTGGCCACTGCAGCAAGTAGCCTAACAAAATTGAAACAACCCTTGCAGTCATCTCTATTAGCATTAAGAACTAGCCAGTGGCAGATTTCGAAAGTTCTGTCAAAATGAGAAACGGCCAGAGACCAAGACCACAAACTGATAGTAGAAGCACTTAGTACAGTTCAAGATAATGTGTCCTTAGCTTTCAGTTGTATACAAGCACAGTTATGGATGCAAGCAACAGCAGCTCTGATCATATGGGAAGGGGGTGAAAGTAATTTTCCAGCTGAAATTCAGAAAGTTGTGTGAGACAATGCAATTGATTTTGAAAAGAAATTTCAGTCCTAGTAGACTATAGTGAATTTCACCTATGATCCTGTTTCTAATGTGGCAACTGCCTTTGTGCTTACCATACGTAATGCCACTGTTTATGTTATCCATCCCATCATCGCCCTAAAATTAAACCATGAAAAAACCATACTCTATCCCTCAGAACATAGAGTATGAGCACGAAAGATGAACAGAAAGTGGCAGACAGTAAACTTAGAATCCTGCATTACTAAAGAACAGATGAGATTCATTTGCGAAGGCAATACTATTAATGCTCAAGATGTGTGTTTAGACACTGAACAGAGTATTTGTCACTTTGAAATTCATCCAGTCACTGACCAGAGAACTGTGCTCGTATATACTGGAAAAAAATGTGTGTGTGTCTAAAGACTGCCTGTGCTGCAGTAAATATTGATAGCAATGATGTTATTCTATCTAGTAAAAATCATTCTAACTTCTGTATTTGTAATTTTGTTAAGATTATCAAGTGTGATTTTTCGTACTTGGCCCCAGTGACATCCCACCATCTGATTAAAGCTAATTACACAATATATCACAGACTACCACCTACCCCTATTGAGATGAACCTTACATTAATGAAACAATTAATTGAGCACCAAGACTTATTAGAAATCCTGAAAAAAATCCAAAAAAGTAGAAAGAAAACCTTAATTACTGTCCAACACGATACAAAGGAAATAACCAGAGTTCTACAGAGAATAAAACAAAATATAGATCGTCACTAGTAAGATGTAATCTTTGAGTAGTCACCAACTGCGAATAGAATCTTTAATAGGTTGTGTCACCCCATTGTAGTTTTACTAATATTAGTTAAGATAAGTTTAAGACTATCTATTACATTGTTAATTTAGAACTGTAAGATGCTACAACAAATAGCTGTACTAACATCTTTGTCAAACGTGCATAGTGAAGCGTTAAAAGACACCTATCCTTGCAGAAGTTTTCCTTAAGTAAAAGAATTTACTTATTTCTTTAGAAAGGGGGGAATGAGACGAAGTGAAGATCCATTCTGAATTAAGTGAAGTGCCAAGAAGAAGTGAGGAGTCTGTGAGGCCAAAAGCTGAAAGAAAAGCCGCATTCCAGAGACAGCAAGAAGACAGAGAAAAGAAAACAGAAATTACCGCAAAGTCGATCTGCCCCAGACCTAAGAATTCCTCTGATAAAGAAGAACTAGTGCTAAATGTCACGCAAAATGAATATGTATGAACTTATTGTGAAACTGTATGCATATGCATTTGAGAAGGAGATAAAAGAAGACCCGAAGTCTTCAGAAGTACGCTTGCCTATTAGAGAAGCTTGCATCCGGCACGTGTCATAATAAAACATACCGAACTTTACAACTTTTACGAAGTTGTGAAATTTCTTCTTTTCTCCGCAAAACATGAGGACTGTGGCTCTGAGTCTGCTGGGAAGTGGCTTTGGGATTGTCAAGATATTGGAGTTTCAGCCACAGGGGTGCTCACTGTGCACTTTCACTGTCACTGGTGCTGCTAGCCGTGACTGCCAGGACCCCACCAAGCCCTCACATCTGTAGCGGCCACTGTGGTGCAGCTGCAGAGGTGAAAGGGACAGCGTGGTCCCCTTTAGGGACCTCCCGAGATCCTTCTCTTCTCGGTAAAACTGCACCCTGGTGAGATGGTTGTCCTGCCGGCAGCGGCAGCGCAGTGTCAAGGTGTGCCCCTCTAGCAGTGCCTGTGCTGGCACCTGCAGCACCAGTGGGCTCTGGGAGAGGAAGGTCACATCTCACTGATGAGACCGGGCTGAAGTGGGTGCCAATAGCACTGGGGACATCCAGGTGCTCTGGGGTGCACTGGGATGTCCCTGTGTGCAGGGCACAGGCCCTTGCCACACGAGGGATGTGAGGCCACTCATGGAGCGGAGCCCACCCTGTCCTCTCAGGGGCCATGCTGATCTTTAAAGATCCCCCTCATCATCTAAGACTGTCACAGGGAGGCTGAGCCCGGTTCTCAGTCTGTCACACCAGTAGGTTCCTCTCTCGGTGACACTGAGGCGGTGCTGTCCCTCCTGCCACCAGCACTGCCTGTCCTTGTAACAGGTGGTGGCACAGGCGGTCCCCGAGCCCTGGCAGGTCAGTGTCAACCGGTTCCACAGCACTGCTGGCCTCCAGGGAGGCTCCACCAGGAGCTGGGTGGTCTGGGCACCTGTGGGTGACAGGAGGACACCAGCCTGCCAGGGCCAGTGTGGGGCTGGGAACAGCAGGGTGGGGCCATGGCATCCCCCGAGGACTCACCAGTGAGGCTGAGGGTCTGGGCTGGAAGGGAGAAGGGACAGGGCTGGATGGGGGTGGCACCATTGGGGAAAGTACCACATGGGGTATGGGGGACGGGGGCTGTCCCCAAAGTGCCCTTGTGTGACATAGACCCCTTGGGGACAGAGACACTGCAGGCACTCCTTGCTCAGGCAGGACACTGGGTCACACTGTGGACACCCCTGAACTGGGGACGCCATGGTCACCCCATGCTGGCACAGGTCACCCCCACCAGGTCCATGATGCCTCTGCAAATCCTTGCCCCAACATTTTTGTCCCTACATTCCTGTCCCTTGTTCCCATCCCCTCGGCCACCCCATGGCTCCAGTCACCTCATGCTCTGGCTCTACTGGCATTGGGGGCCTCAGGGGACCCTAGAGCCCCCCTGTGCCCCCTGCCCTCCCCATCCCCGGGGTGTCAGGTCTGTGCCTGGGGCACTCACCCCACAGGAGCAGCGTCACCTTCCCGGCCATCCCGGTGTCCCCAGCCATGTGCACTGGCTGTCACTCATTGCTGTGGCCACCGCTCCCCTGGCTGGCTTCTCTTTGAATCAAGTGGAAGGAAGCGAGGTCACGTTTTGTCCCCACGTGTAGGTAGCCCTTGGTGGGGGCAGGGTGGCCACAAGCTGGGGACAGGCTGTGGGTAGGGTGGGGACAGGATGGGGACAAGGCTGGGGGTGACATGGTGGGACATGGGGTTTGCAGGACTGGGGGGCTCAGAGGGTTTGAGGAGCCAGGGCTGGGTGTCCAGGGTAATGAGGGATCCCAGGGGAATGGTGTCCCTGGGAATGGGGGTCTGTCATGGTTTAGGCCATGGTCCTGGAGAGAACCAAGGTCCTGGGGGAAGGGAGAATTCAGGGGTTGGAATTAACAGGAGGGGGTTCCTCGGGAATGGGGTGCTTGACCATGGAGATCCTGGGCAATGTCAGTACTGAGATGGGGGTTGCAGAGAGGGTGGGACATAAGGGATGGGGGTCCCATGGTTTTCCAGGGGAATGAGGGTGCCAGGGATGGGCGGTGGCTGGGTGAGCCCGTGGGTCTCAGCTACTTTATGGGTTGCTTCAGATTTTGGGGTGATCCAGAGCCAGCTCATCCCCCACAAGGTGCCGGAGGCCTGGGGGTTGTCTCAGACAGATTCCAAGGGACACTGGGTCGGTGTCCCCACACGCCCAGTGACTCTGCCCTCTCTTCATTTCCATTTCCATAATTTTATCCCTCAATTTCACAACCCCCTGAGTATGAGGCTTGATGATCCTGAGCAGGCCCTGAGCAGAGAATGGGTAGGGGGAATCCCAGGGTGGGGCAAGCAAGACTGAGGGGTTTGCAGGGAGGGTTGGGGAGGCTGTGAGGGGTGAGGGTATCTGGCTGTGCCTCCCCAACATTTTCACTTTCCTGCAGCAGAAGGAAGCCGTTTGTGCTGAGTGTCACATGGTGGTGGGGGAAGGGTCTTTCCTAAGGAGCACATCCAGGGGTCTCCTGTCCTGGGGGGATCCTGTCCCAGGGGGGACACATGCTGGACAAGAGGGTCCTGTCCTGGAGCATGGCAGCTCCGGGGGGCTCCAGACTTCTCCATTCTTGCTCATCCCCTGCAGGATCTGAGCTGGCAAGAGCAGCTGGGGAATAGAGCCCTGGCCAGGAAGGAGCTCCCAAACTCCTGCTCCTTGAAGCCAGTGGCCATCCAAGGGTGGGGCCCAGCCATGGCCCAGCCCCACTGCACAGGGATGGCCATTGCCCAGCCCTGCTCTGCCCAGCCCCAGGTGGCAGCCAGCACCTGAGGGTCCCCCTGCCCCTTGGCTTTGATTCTGGCAGCTCTAGAGCTGCTGCCGAGGTGAGAATTCTGTGGGTGGAAAAAGGCCTGCCTGTGGTTTCCTCAGCTCTGCAAGAAGTAGAAACCCTGATGGGAGCCCAAGCAGTGGCTCTGCGAGGACCTTTAATGGTATTCAGAGCAGGGCAGGCTAGAAACCCACCCTGCAGGGGCAGCTGTGGGGAAACCAGTCTGGAAATGCAGCAATATATAATTTTGTCCCTGTGCCCAAGGGACTGAGAGAGCTCCAGCATTACTGCAAATCCCACAGCAATCTGCTCAACAGCCTGTCCTGGACCCTCCTCCTCCTCCCTGCTTTGCCGTGCATGGACAGTGGCCAGATGCCCGGCATCCACCACAGCCTCCGCACCTGGATGGGAGAGAAAATTGAGCAAAGGGTTTCTGGGTTGAGACAAGGTCCAGGAGAGATCACTCATCAAATACTGTCACAGGTAAAACTGCCTCGGAATTAGAGATATGAGTTGAATTTATTGCTGACAAAATAAGAGCAGGATAAGGAGAAGTCAAATAAACTCCTCAGTACACCTTCCCCCTGTTGTGAATGACAGTCTAGTCATTGGCTTTCACTACTATATTGGTTATTGCAAATTATTTTGATATGATACAGTTTGTAATCACTTTTTAACTGCTTTTGATAGATCACAGTTTGTCAGCCTTTTTAACCTAATCCCTGTGTAGAATATATATTTATAGCATGATAAATATATTATAGTTTAGACACTCAAAAAATATCAAGATAGAGACAATGTGCTGTGTATTACAACATTAATTATTGCAGAAGTAGCTAATGCCTTTATTTGTGTAACTAAGTGACAATGATGAGAATAACTCAGATAATTACGTGAAATAGCACATTGTGAAATGTTCATATAATGTACTGGTGGAGTATCTTATCTGTATGATAGGAACACATTGAAATGTATCAAGTAAATAAACATCAAAAGAGAGAATGAGAAGACGAATTTACCACTGACCGTTCAGTTATCAAGAACTGTCAAACCACAGAACAGGGGGGCCTTGTGAGGACATAAAATATATAAATTTAATCCGAAGTATGGCATGTATTTTATGAAAATGAATCAAGGGTCAAATCCAGCAAAAAATTCCCAGAAAATGTAAATTGGAAAGAATGTTTGAATATATATAACCCTCCTGAGTATGTATTTACCAAATACAAATGAAAAGGTACATAAGGAGAATTGTTGTAGTTAACTGTGTGCCTCTGGCAGTTGCCAACCACCCAGCATGCTGTTTGCTGTCATTTTTATCCATTATTAAACATTTACAAATTTTAAAGAGTAAGTCCTGTTTCTCACACAGTTTAATCAAAAACCATTATTTTGGGTACAATAAGAGAGAAAAATGTGTGTGCACTTCCCCCACACTGGCAGGGGAAATGAGGAGCCCCATGGGGAGCTTTGAAGAGGAAGAAGGGACCCCTGAAGGGAATCAATGCCCCCAGTGCCCCCAGTGTCACAGCACGTCATCGTAGTCACAGGGGTCCCGCTGTCCCTCATGGGGTCACAACAGCTCCGCATTGGTCACTTGTGGATCCTGAGGTGGGGCAGGGGTGAGAGACACCCGTGGGGGTCCTGAAAGTGACACTGGTTATGGGGACCTGGATGGGGGTGACACTTGTGGATGACGTGTCCCTGTCCCCCCCTGCACTCACCCTCTGCCCACTCGGTGCCCATGATGAGGGTGTTGAGCACAGTCCCCTCCTCCGGGGGAGTCCTGGGGGGGAGGGGGGGTCTGGGTGGTGTCTGGGGAGGGAAAAAGGGGAGTCCCAGCCCAAGACACCCACTCACCTGTCCTGTGGCTTCCGAGCAGCTTCAAGGAAAAAGGGAGGGAGTGACTGTGGGAACCCCGGGGCCCCTGAACCTTCCTGGGACCTCAGCAGCTCCAACCACCCATGGGACACCCAAATCCCCACAGCAGCCCTGATTCCTAATGGATCCCTGATCTCTGCCCTCACTCTGGGGCCTCCCCCTTACTCCAGGACCCCCGTCACGCCCCCCTGTCACCCACCCCAGCGGTGCCACCAGTGACAGCCCCTGATGACAGCCAGGAGCAGGAGCAGGAACAGGAGGGTCCTGCCGACATTCACAGCCACTGCTGGAGACAGAGGGGACACGGTGTCAGGGTCACCCTGAACCCTAGGGGTCCTGAACCACCTGGCGACACCATGTGACCCCACCTGTGACCCAGGGTGAGCCAGGTGTCATCTCCAGTGCCACCTCTGGGCTGAGTGCCTGGAACACGCGGTGCCCATCCTGTCCCAGCTGGTTGGCGGCCACGCACTAAGAGGTGCCCGAATGTCCCACATCGATGGCCCTGAGCTCCAGGAGGGGACCCTGGGGGTGGCCACGCACTAAGAGGTGCCCGAATGTCCCACATCGATGGCCCTGAGCTCCAGGAGGGGACCCTGGGCGACCTCCTGCCCATTGTGCAGTCAGGTGAAGGTGACAAGGGCTGAGCCCACCTGCACCGAGCAGTGCAGGGTCACGTTGTCACCTGCACGCACCTGGTGTGACAGGAGACTGGGGTGATGGTGGCAATGACCACGGGCACTGTGGGGACACAGACAGGGCTGAGGGCACAGGGAGGGGCTGGCAGCCGGTGTGTGGGAATAGGAAGAAGGGGGGATGGGTGTGATGGATAATGTTGGGGATGGGGTCACACCACAGAGGGGTGTGGGGACTCAGGGCAGAGGTGGAGGAACCCAAGAAAGGTGTCTGGGGGTCACAGAGGTCCCCAGGAATGGGACCTGAGGGGTCTCTGGGGGTCCCCATGCCCATCCCTGCACTCACTGTGCACTGTGACATGGAGCCGGGCACTGCTTTTCTGCACAGCCCCCCCTCGGAGCGCACCTGGCAGCTGTAATTCCCTGAGTGGGAGACCCCCATGGTGGGCACCAGCAGCTGCAGGGACCCTGTGGACTCCCCACCACCTGCCTGTCCTGGTAGAACACGTGCAGGAGGGGGGCTCGGGGCTGCAGGGGCCTGGGGGTGCTGAGGCAGCTGAGAGTCAGGGGGGACCCATTGGTGGGCTCGGGGGGACCCTCCAGCACCGGCACAGGGAAGAGCTCAGGGAAGGTGAGGTGAGGTGAGGACTGTGGCTCTGAGTGTGCGGGGAAGTGGTTTTGGGGGTGTCAGGAGATTAGAGTTCCAGCAGTGGGGATGCTCACCGTGCACTGTCACTGTCACTGCTGCTGACCATGACTGCCAGGACCCCACCCAGCCCTCACATCAGTAGTGGCTGTTGTGGCTCAGCTGCAGAGGGGACAGGGACAGCTCAGGCTCATCACGGACCCCCTCCAGTTTCTTCCCATCACGGTAGAAGGACACTGAGGCAACTGTGCTGTCCTGCCAGCCCCCGGCATCGCAGTGTCACTGTGTCCCCCTCCAGCAGTGCCCCCGCCGGCACCTGCAGCACCAGCCAGTCTGGGGGACAGAGAGGTCCTGTCACACCCGATGGCACCGGGACCCCTGGTCACACCCAGTGCACCAGGGGTGCCCAATTCCAACATGGGGTTCCCCCACGCTGGGATGCTCTAGGATGTCCCCAGAGCAGGGGATGGGCTGTGGTCACACCAGGACATGACCCATGGAGTGGAGCCCACCACCAGGAGCCCTCGAGGTCCCCGTGGGTGCCAGGTGGGGGACGGCCAAACAACCTTACCCTTTAAGACACTCACGGAGGGGCTGAACTTGGTGCCAGGTCTTTCACACGTGTAGGTTCCTCTCTCGGTGACAATGAGGTGATCCTGTCCCTGCTGCCGTCGGCGCTGCCCATCCTTGTACCGGGTGGTAGCACTGGCAATCACCGAGCCCTGGCAGGTCAGTGTCACCTGGTCCCACAGCACTGCCGGCCTCCAGGGGGGCTCCACAACGAGCTGGGTGGTCTGGGCACCTGTGGGTGACAGGGGACACCAGACTACCAGGGCCAGTGCAGGGCTGAGGACAGCAGGTTGGGGTCATGGCATCCCCGAGGACTCACCAGCAAGGCCGAGGGTCTGGGATGTAAGAGAGAAGGGACAGGGCTCAGTGCAGACAGGGGCAGAGGCACTGGGGCATGGGGTGTCAGGGATGTTCCCAAAGTGCCCTTGTGTGACATGGACCCCTTAGGGAAAGAGACACTGCAGCCATCCCTTGCTCAGGCTGAACACTGGGTCACACTGTGGACACCCCTGAACTGGGGATGCCATGGCCACCCCATGCTGGCAAAGGTCACCCTACTAGCCCCCTGATGCCTCCCCAAATCCTTGCCCCGACATTTTTGTCTCCACATTCCAGTCCCCCTTCTCCTGTCTCCACAGCCACCCCATGGCTCCAGTCACCTCATGCTGTCTCTCTGCTGGCACGTGGGACCTCAGGGGACTCCACAACCCCCCCTGTGCCCCCTCCCCATCCCCAGGGGGTCAGGCCCGTGCCCAGGGCACTCACTCCACAGGAGCAGCGCCACCTTCCTGGCCATCCCAGTGTCCCCAGCCGTGTGGACAGGCTGTCACTCGCTGCTGGGCGTGGCTGTCCCCTGGGTGGTGGCTCTTTGGCCAAAGGGGAAGGAAGCGAGTTCAGATCTTGTCCTCACTTGTTGGTGGCCCTTGGTGGGGGCAGAGTGGCCTCAAGCACAGGATCATGGGGATGGGGCCATGGGGACAGGCTGTGGGATGGGTGGGAACAACCTGGGGACAAGGGTGGGTAGGGACAAGGTGGGACATGGGGTTCCCAGGAGCAGAGGGATTGGTGGGTTTGGGGACCCAGGGATGGGGTCTGTGGGAACGGGGGTCCCGAAGAGGGGGAATCATTGGGGATGGGGGGCCTATGTGAATGGGAGTGCCCAGGGCTGGGGGGTCTCAGGGATGGGAATCCCAGGGGAACGTGGGCTCCAGAGATTTTGGGTCATGGGATGGGGATGCTGGGGGAATGGGGGGGTCCCACGGGAATGGGGGTCCTGGGAGAATCATGGTCCTGCAGGAACGAGGGTTTCAGGGTATGGAATAGGAGAGGGTTCCTTGGGAATGAGGGGTGCTGGGCCATGGAGATCCTGGGGAAGGTCAGTATTAGGATAGAGGTCCCAGGCAAAATGGGACATAAGGAATGGGAGTCCCATGATTTGATTTCCAGGGAAATGGAGGTTCCAGGGATGGGCAGTGGCTGGATGGGCCTGTGGATCTCAGCTCCTTCCCTGGATGCCTCAGATTTTTGGGTGACTCCAGGCCCAGCACAGCCCCCACAAGGTGCTGGAGGCCTGAGGGTCACCCTAGACAAATTCCGAGGGGCTCTGGCTATGTAGAGCTGCTGCAGAGGTGAGAATTCTGTGGGGGAAAAAGGCCGGCCTCCAGTTTGCTCAGCCCTGCAAGAAGCACAAACCCCAAAGGGAGCCCAAGCAGTTGCTCTGCGAGAGCCTTTGGTGCTTTTCAGAACAGGGCTGGCTGGAAACCCCACCTTCAGGGGCAGCTGAGAGGGAACCAGTTCGGAAATGTAGCAATTGACCATTTGCTCCTCTTTGTAAGGGACAGAGAGAACCGCAAAACTACTGCAAATCCCACAGCAATCTGCTCAATGTCACCTGGACTCTCCTGGATCAAAACCTGCAGCCTTCTGGAACCTCATGGAACGAATTCTTGGATTCTGACTTTGGCCACAAAATTAGAAAGAAATGTGAGTAAATATCCATCAGAGGCTCTGCCTGAGGCCATTGTGGAGCTCTGGGGAGTGACCCTGTGTGGATTCCAGGTATCCCCAAAGCTGCTCCATCCCTGCCCTCCTCACTGGAGTGAAAGGCTGAGGGTTGGCAGGAATTGTGGTGTAAAGCCACCAGAGGGGCTGCTGTGGACCCAAGACCTGCCTGGGGTCAGGTGCTGCCTTCCTTCCATTTGGATTCATGGACAGCCCTCACGGGCGTTGTGCAGGGCATGTGCCTGAGTCCAGGACACTGCTACGCTGCCGGTGGGCACTGGGATCCAACCTGCTGCCTTGGTGGCTTCTGCCTGCTGCCGGTGGTGGTGCCGGGAGCGATTGGTGCCTGTGAGTTTGCAAAAGGAGCGATTTCCCCTCCTCCCTCCCGTCCGAGGCCGCCATGGCCCCTGAGGGGATGGAGCTGGACCAGGGCGCCCCCTGCTTGCCGGGAGTGCTCCCTGCAGCGCCCCCTGCTGGCCACGGTTATAACTGCCACAAAAACCAACAGCGCTGAGTGGAAGGGAAAGTTCTGGGTTTCTGTTGTTTGTTCTGTTCTGGTTTATAAATTTCTTAGTAAAGAGCTGATATTCCTTTTCCTACACTTTTGCCTGGAAGCCACATAATTTTCCAAATTTAAAAATGTAAGAGATGGGTCTTCTTTCCATTCCAGGAATGTTCCCACTTTCCTTGGCTGACATTTCTAATTTAAATGTCAATTAAAGAGTTGCCAACTTCTGGGTTCCAGAGTTGATGGGACAGAGACCTAAAGAGGAGACATGGTCAAGGACTTGACCATCTCATGCTCTTCCTTTTAAGCCAGTTGGGACACCAAGGGCCCTCTCCTCAGATGGCACTTCTGCTCATGTGGTCGCACAGGAGCTGGCTTTGGTAGAATGTCACACTGTCCCCAGTGTGCCATGGCTGACAGACTGATGGACAGATGGGGCCCTGTCTCTCACCACAAGCAAGGCCTGACCCACCCCTGCCACACACAGGTGTTCCAAAACGTCTCCAGACATCAAACATTTCCTGTCTCTGACACCCCACCATGTGCCATGCCCTAATCCCAACTGCCTTGGCAAAGAGCGACGCTCTGGAACCCTCACAGGGCCTTTGTGAGATCATAGTCTTGGGTACAGGGCAGAGAAGGGATTTGGAACAGGGGACAAGAGAGTCCAGAGCCACCTGAAGGCCGCTGTGGCCATCAGAGCAGAGAAAGTCCAGGGCCCTGCCAGGTTCCTCTGGTGGAGGAAACATGCTAGGGACAGCGTTTGGGGTTTATTCCTTTTGTGGCTTTCCCTGGAAATTGTTCCTTTTTTGACCATTTGGACTCTGAACCTTGTTCCTGTTTCTGTTGGTTTTATTCTCTCTCATTGCTGTTTCAGGAGATTGTTCTTCTCTCAGCCCTTTGGGATCTTTGTGCCCCCACGGGGATGGAGAGGGGCAGTTTTTAGTGGCAGCACACACACAAGTGTGTGGTACCCCCAGTACCCCCCAGTTCCCCCCAGTGTCACAGCACATTCCCGTAGATGTCACCGAGTTCCTGCAGTTGCCCCTGGGGTCCCCGCAGCTCCCGTAGGTCTCGTGGGGATCCTGAAGGGTGGTGGCACGGGGGGACACTGCAAGACACACGGGCTGTGGGATCTGGGTGGGGTAAAACTCATGGGTGATGTGTCCCCCTGCGTGTGTCCTCCCCGTACTCACCCCCTGCCCTCTTGGTGGACAATGTTGGGTTCCCAGGGGAATGGGGGTGCCAGGGATAGGCAGTGGCTGGGTGGGCACAGGGGTCAAAGCTCCTTCCTGGAGTGCCTCAGATTTTGGGGTGACTCAAGGCCCAGCACAGCCCCCACCCTGGGCCACCCCAGGGCTGTCCTGGGAGTTTCTGTGTCCCTGCTCCACACACCCCTGGGTCAGGTCCCCCCATTTGCTCTTCCATCCCAGGCAACACCTGATGCCAAATTGCTTGAGACAAAATTATACATCTATAGAATAAAAGGAAAAGCATTATTTTCCCAAGAAAGAACAAACTCATCAAAAATCAATCTGACAAGGTATATAATGGTCTGGTTTATAGAATCCATTGCTTTCCCAACAAATCCCTCACAATAAAAACACAAACAAATCACAATGAAATGAGAAGTTTTGGTTCTCTTGCTGCATCCCACAGCAGCTTTATCTCCCTAAGTGTCCAACAGCTCCATGGGATTATTCCCTGCCTGCTGGGCAGCAACCCAGCCCATAGGAAACCTTTTCTTGACCCATATTTAGGAACTCTCCCTGTGTTTCTCATTTCCACCTTGAAACCTGATTGACTTCCCATTGAAGAAGGGGAGAAGCTCTGTCTATCCTTGGGACAGTGCACAGGAATCTGTGGAAATGCCTGTGTGTGCCCCAGGGTCTGATTCCCTGGTAAATCCACTCCAGCCTGCCCTGAATTCCCCTGCATGGACACTCCCTGCTCCTGCTGTGACACCCCTGTTCCCCAGCCCCTCGTGTGCCGCCCCTGCTCAATGTTTTCACACTTTCCCCTCTCTTCTGGTGTACACATCCAGAACACACACATTCTTTCATGAGGTTCCAAAGGGCTGCAGGTTTTGTTCAAGAAGGAGGGTCCAGGTCAGGTTGTTGAGCAGATTGTGTTGTCCTTGCAGTAGTTTTGTGGTTTTTCTCAGTCCCTTGGGCAAAGGGACAAAGTGATCAATTGTTGCATTTCTGGACTGGTTCCCTCTCAGCTGCCCCTGCAGGGGGAGTTTCCAGCCAGCCCTGCTCTGAAAACCATCAAAGGCCCTCTCAGAGCCACTGCTTGGCCTGTCTTTGGGTCTTGCGCTTCTTGCAGGGCTGAGGAAAACACAGGCAGGCCCTTTTTCCACCCACAGAATTCTCACCTCTGCAGCAGCTCTAAATCTGCCAGAATAAAAGCCTAGGGGACACCTGGGGCTGGCCAGAGCAGACTGGGCAATGGCCATCCCTGTGCAGTGGGGCTGGGCCATGGCTGGGCCCCACCCTTGCATTGACACGGGTCCCCAGGATGTGCCACCCCTGGGACAGGCACCTGGCCAGGAACATGTAGGGACATTTCTGGAACTGCCACCCTCTGGACAGGACCCCCCATGCCAGGATAGGTCACCCCCTGGGACAGGATTCTCTCAGGACAGGACCCCCTTGATGTGTCCCCCAGGACAGAACCCCGCCCCTTTCCCATCTGAAACTGAGCACAAATGGCCTCTTCCTTCTTGTCTAGGAAAAAGAAAGTGAAAGTGTTGAGGGGACACAGCCAACACCCCCATCCCCCACAGCCTGCCCACCCTTTCTGCATCCCCCACTCCCCATCTTCCTCTCTCCTGGGTGCCCCCAACCTGTTCTTTGCTCAGATGTTTCCCAGGATTGCTGCGTCTGGAACTGGGGATGGGGGTACATGGCACAAAAGTGAGGAAAATAGGGAAATAAGAGAAATAAAGAGAGGAAAAAGTCAAGGGCAGGGGTGGACACAGAGGCACAGCAACCCAGGACCCCCATGTGATACTTCCCCAGAAAATGAGCACCCCAGGGAGGCAGTGCTGGGCCCTGGGTCACCCCGATTCTGAAGTACCCTGGGAAGGAGCTGTGACTCCTGTGCCCACCCAGCCACTGCGCATCCCTGGCACCCCCATTCCCCTGGGAACCAACCATGGGACCCCCATTGCCTTGGTCTCTCCTCCCTGGGGACTTCTATCCCAGAACTGCCATTGCCCAGCACCACCATTGCCTTGAGCCCATCCCATGGGCTTCTTCTTCCCCCAGAACCCCTATTCCCAAGGGTCCCCTTTTTCCCCTGCACCCCCAACTCCGGCACCCACATGCCATGACACCAAATCCCTGGGGACCCTGTTTCCACAGCACTCCCATCCCTGAATCCCCCTAGGCATGGAGACCCCAATTCCCCTGGACACCCACCCTTGGTTCCCCACATCCCCTGAGCCCCCCACTCCTGGCAACACCATCGCCAACCATGTCCCCAGACTATCCCAGAATGTCCCTGGCCTGTGCCCAGCTTGTGGCCACCCTGCCCCCACCAAGGGCTACCTACATGTGGGGATGGACGTGACCTCGCTTCCTTCCCCTTCATCCGAAGAGTCACCAGCCAGGGGAGCAGTGGCCACAGCAATGAGTGACAGCAAGTGCACATGGCTGGGGACACCGGGATGGCTGGGAAGGTGGCGCTGCTCCTGTGGGGTGAGTCCCCTGGGCACGGGCCTGACACCCCGGGCATGGGGCAGAGGACAGGGCACAGGGGAGCTGTGGGGTCCCCTGAGGTCCCAGGGTCAGCAGGGCAATGAGCCCAGTGTGACCAGAGTCCTGGGGTGGCTTTTGGGGACAGGAACAGGGCTCAGGAATAGGGGAACTGGGATGTGGGGACAGGGGATAGAGATGTTGGGACAAGGATGTTGAAGAAGGAACCTTGGGGCGGGGGCAGCTGTGGGGACAGGGACACAGTGATGCAGGGACAGGGACAAGAGGACAAGCACCATGCTGATGGGCCATGGGGACAGGTGCCAATGGAATGGGACCATGGGTGCAGGGCCATGGGGATGTGGCTTTGGGGCCTGCTGATGTTGACCAGTGTCAGCACAGGGTCCCCATTCCTGCGCATGGGTTGGCCACTGTGTCCCTGCCCTTGAGACATCTGTGCCACACCAATGCCCCATGGAGACCTTTTGGGGACAGCCCCAACACCCCATATTCCCTGTGCTGCTGTCCTGCAGTGCCATCCCCCATCCAGCCTGTCCCTTCTCCCTTTTAGCCCAGACCCTCAGCCTCGCTGGTGAGTCCTCAGGGATGCCATGACCCGACTCTGCTGTCCTCAGCCCTGCACTGGCCCTGGTAGTCTGGTGTCCCCTGTCACCCACAGGTGCCCAGACCACCCAGCTCCTGGTGGAGTCCCCGTGGAGGCCGGCGGTGCCGTGGGACAGGGTGACACTGACCTGCCAGGGCTCGGGGACTGCCAGTGCTACCACCTGGTACAAGGACAGGGAGCACTGGGTGCAGGACAGACAGGAAAACATCACTGTCGCCAAGAAAGACACATACCAGTGTGTCAGACCTGGCACCAGGTGCAGTCCCCCCTGAGAGTCTGAAATGGTGAGGGATGTTTAGGTGTCCCCAGCCTGGGACCCACGAGATCCCTGAGGGCCCCTGGTGGTCTTTGCTCCATAGGTCACCTCCTGTGTTACCAGAGCCTGTCCCCTGCTCTGGGACATCCCAGAGCATCCCAGAGTGAGAGGATCCTGTTGATGGAATTGATGACCTCTGGTGCACTGAGTGCAACCCAGTGGGGGTCTCAATTTCACCAGGACCCTCTAGATCCCTGTCATGTGATGTGATGTGATGAATCCTCTCTGTCTCCGAGACTGGCTGGTACTGCAGGCACTGGGGCAGGCGCTACTGGAGGGGGACACAGTGACACTGTGCTGCCAGGGCTGGTGGAACAACACGGTCACCTTGGTGTCCTTCTACTAAAAGGAGACAGATCTGGAGGTGTTCTCCATTAGCACCGAGCTGTCCCTGTCCCCTCTGCAGCTGAACCACAGTGGCCACTACAGCTGCAAAGGCCAGGTGGAATACTGGGTGTGGAAGGAGTCTGCGCTGGTGACAGTGACAGTGCATGGTGAGCATCCCAGAGCTGCCACCCTGACACCTCCAGCCCCTTCAGGGAACTTGGGGTCACAAATCTCCTCCCCTCTCCTTCCCTGAGCTCTTCATGGTGCAAGTGCTGGAAGGTCCCCCTGATCTCACCGTAGGTTCCCCCTCACTCTCAGCTGCCTCAGCACCCCCAGGCCTCTGTGGCCCTGAGCCCCCTCCTGCACCTGTTCTACCAGGACGGGCAAGTGGTGGGGGGCCTGCACGGGTCTTCGCCCGCTGTGGGGGTCTCCCACTGGGGAATTACAGCTGCCAGGCGCTCTCCAAGGGGAGGCCATGTGGAAGAGCAGTGCCCGGCTCTGCGTCACGGTGCGCAATGAGTGCTAGGATGGGTACAGGGAGCCCCAAGAGACCCCTTGGGTCTCCTGCCTGGGCACCTCCATGGCCCCTGGACACCTTGCTTGTGTCCCCCCACCTCTGCCCTGTGTCCTCTCACCCCTCCATGGTGTGACCTCATCCCCGACATCCCCCATCACACCCATCCCCCCCTGTCCGTACCCTCCCACACCGGCTGCCAGCCCCTCCCTGTGCCTCAGCCCTGTCTGTGTCCCCACAGTGCCCGTGGTCATTGCCACCATCACCCCCAATCCCCTGTCACACCAGGTGCGTGCAGGTGACCCCATGACCCTGCGCTGCTCGGTGCAGGTGGGTTCAGCCCTGTCACCTTCACCTGACTGCACAATGGGCAGGAGGTTGGCTGGGGTCCCCTCCTGGAGCTCAGAGCCATCAATGTGGGACATTTGGGCACTACCAGTACGTGGCCACCAACCAGCTGGGACAGGACGGCACCGCGTGTTCTGGGCACTCAGCCCTGAGCTGGCACTGACAGTGAAAACATGGGGACACAGGGGCACAGTGGCGACACACAGGGTCACTAGGGAGTGCAGGACCCCTGGAATGATGGGTAACCCTGACACCGTGTCCCCTCTGTTTCTTGCAGTGGCTGCAGGGGTCGGTTGGGCCCTTTTGTTCCTGCACCTGCTTGTGGGTGTCATTGTGACCTGGCACCAGTGGCACCATATGGGTGGATGACAATGGGGAGACAGGGATCCCAGGGAGCTGTAGAGTTGGGGAGCAATTAGCACCCACAGCCCCAGAATTGTGACCTTGTCTGGGGGTCCTTTAGGGTTTGGGGTGGTGCTGGAGGGTCCTGCAGGGATGTTGGGGGTTCCCTTGGGGGTGTTTGGGTGTTTCTGTCTCTGCCGGGCTTTGGGTTCTTGAGGCTGAGTTGGTCAGGGGCACTGGGGATGTTCATGAATTCTGGGGGACCTCAGGGATGCTTGGGGGTCCTGTGGGAGATTGAGGGCCCCTTGGCTGTTCAGGATTCCTGAGAGGGGTCATAGCCCTCAGATCCCACAGTCACCCCTCCCCTCTTTCCTCTGCAACTGCCAGGAAGCAGCAGGAAAGGTGAATGGGGGCTCAACCCACCCTCTCCCCTTTTACCCCAACCGCCACGACCTCCCATTTCTTCCCCCACATCCCCTTTGCTCCTTCAGGGTCCCCCCGGATGCCCGGCCCCCCCAGAGGAGGGGGAGGTGCTGTGCACCTACATCGTGGTCACCAAGAGAGCAGGGGGTGAGTACGGGTGGGGACACACACAGAGGGACACCTCACCCACGAGTGTCACCCCATCCAGATCCCACAGACCATGTGTCTCGCAGTGTCCCCCCGTGCCACCACCCTCCAGGATCCCCAGGTGACCTACACGGAGCTGCAGGGACCCCAGGGGCGACCACAGGAACCCGGTGACATCTACGGGAATGTGCTGTGACACTGGGGGGCACTGGGGTGCCCACCCATGGGCACCCACTCTTGTGTGTGCTGCCACTAAAAAATTGCTCCTCAACCTCGTTGTGAGGGAGAAAGATCCCAAAGGACTGAGAGAAGAACAATTTCCTGAAACAGCAACAAGAGAGAATGAAACCACCAGCAACAGCAACAAGTTTCAGAGTCCAAAGAGTCACAAAAAGAACAATTTCCCAGGAGAGCCCCCAACAAGTAAGAAACCCTGAACACTCCTCCCAGCATGTTTCACACCCCAGAGTAACCTGGCATGGCCTTGGATCTTCCTCGCTCTGATGGCCAAAGCAGCCTTCAGAAGGCTTGGGATTCTCTTCTCCCCTCCTCTTCTCCCCTCCCAAACCCCTTCTCTCCCGTGATCATCCCACAATGATGCCATGAAGGCCCTGTGAGGGTTCTGGAGCCTGCCCCCTTTGCCAGAGCAGTTGGGATCAGACCATGGCACATGGTGGGGTGTCAGAGACAGGAAAAGTGTGATGTCTGGAGACATTTTGGAACACCTGTGTGTGGCAGGGTGGGTCAGGCCTTGCTTTTGGTGAGACAGGGCCCCGTCTGTCCATCAGTCTGTCAGCCATGGCACACTGGGGACAGTGTGACACTCTGCCAAAGCCAGCTCCTGAGTGGCTGTGTGAGCAGAAGTGCCATCTGGGGAGAGGGCCCTTGGTGGCCCAAGTGGCTTAAAGGGCAGAGCATGACGTGGCCAAGTCCCTGATCCTGTCTTCCCTATAGGTGTCTGTCCCATCCACACTGCAGCTCAGGAGCTGACATCTCGTTTATAAGCAATATGTGCCAAGAAAGTGGGAATGTTCCTGGAATAGAATGAAGACCCATGTCAAAAATGTTTTCTAATTTCAAAAATGGTGGGGCTTCCAGGCAAAGTGTAGGAAAAGGAATAACAGGTCTTTATTGGGAAATTTATAAACCAGAACAGAACAAACAACAAAAACCCAGAACTTTCCCTGCCGCTCAGGGCTGTTGGTTTTTGTGGCAGTTCTAACTGCGGCCATCAGGGGGCGCTGCAGGGAGCACTCCCGGCCAGCAGGGGGCGCCCTGGTCCAGCTCCATCCCCTCAGGGGCCATGGCGGCCTCGGACAGGAGGGAGGAAGGGAAATCGCTCCTTTTGCAAACTCACAGGCACCAATCGCTCCCGGCACCACCACCGGCAGCAAGCAGAAGCTGCCAAGGCAGCAGGTTGGATCACAGCACCCACTGGCAGCGTAGCAGTGTCCCAGGGCCAGGCACACGCCCTGTGCAACACCTGCAACTGCTTCTCCTGATCCTGAATGGAAGGAAGGCAGCACCTGACCCCAGGCAGGTCTTGGGTCCACAGCAGCCCCTCTAGTGGCTTTACACCACAATTCCTGCCAACCCTCAGACTTTCACTCCATTTTCTTCCTTCAGCCCTGGCACAGCCACTCTGGAAATGTTGAATTACCCTGGCATATTGAGGAAAGCTGGTACTCGGTGCTGACTCTGCCAGGGCTCCTCAGGGGGCTCCAGAGTACGTTTGGAGTTCCTGCTCTTCCTGGGCCACTGCTGGTCCCTACACAGAAGCCACAGGGGGAGGAGGAGAAGGAGAGCAGAGCCGCAGCTCTGAGGGCTCTACAGCTGCAGCTGGAGCACAGGGCAGCCAGGCTGGAAGCAGTGCCTTGGGAGGGCAAAATGGGGCAAAATTGGAGCTGATTGGGCCAATGTCCCAGTTCTGCTCTGGGTGCTGCAGACCATTAAGGAGACATTGTAATTAGGGCCGGGGTTCCTAAATTTCAGCCATGGTTCTAAAGCATCCCAGTGCACAAACATCCAGTGCCTCTACTGGCGATTTTGGGCTACACAAGGCAGCACTGGACACAATTTGGGGGTCCGATGCTGCCAGCTCTGCCCACAAGGAGCTTTTTTGGCTGTCTGTGTTATGTTTGCCCAATATTCCCATCATAAAAAAAAGCCAAACAATATTTGATATAGCAGCAATTTTAATTGAATAGCTGAGGAAATATATAAATAAGGGATAATTTGGTTCAAATAATAGCGCATAAGCAAAAAAAAATGTGGGGTACAGAGTGAAGGGCTCTTGGACCCGTGCCACCTCACATATGAGCTTGCCAAGTGAAAATTACCCCCTTACATGCCATGTGTTAATACCATCTCCTCCCATTTTTGGTTTGTCATATTTCTATCTCCACCCTCATTACCACCTTTACCGCGCATGTGCCACCACTCAGTTTGGTGGTCGCACAAGTCTTTTGGAGGTTGTCTGATGAAGATTTCGTAGTCTTCCTGTTGTTGCCCGATTGATAAATGACACAAAACTCGGATAAGTTTTGTGGGTGCTTTATTAAGGGCCCGGGGAACTGGGGGACTCACGTCCCAAAATCCGAGCCCCCCAAATTCACGTATGGGTGCTTCCCTCTTATACATGCAATTCACAACAAAGTCTCCAAGAAACAGTTTCCCCGTTCCCCTTGCCTGGTCACAGACCCCTTGTGATACATTCCTTGGTTCACAAACAAGATCATTAATCCTCTGCTTATCTTATTCTAAGAGCATTGTATGCTGCCTCCAGACAGGTTAGCATTCTTACTTTCCTGCACTAGTTTAATTATTTATTAAATCCCTAAGACTACCTCCTAGGTTACACACAAAACTCAACACACTTTTCAACGGCTACAAAACTACTTTTTAACGAAAAAGTTAATTGAACATCCATCCCTTCCATGACTGTAACCTTCGTTTCTTCAACCTGTACTAGAGTAGACCCTTGAACGGGTACTAGTCTCATGATCACTAGCAGTAATATAATTAAGAAGGCGGCTTTGCGCGGAAGATCATCCGGGTTGGAGACACTAACTGGGTTTCCCATTGGAACGGTGCCTTCTTTACCCTGGTGTAATGGATCCAAGCATCCATCCCCTGGACCTTCACCGCCGTGTAGGTCGTCATCATCACCTGCTGGGGTCCGCTCCACGATTCCCGTAGCGGATCCGTGATCCACTTCTTGACGTACACCTGGTCCCCAGGCTGGATGTCGTGGACAGAATTCTCCAGCGTGAGCGGTCTATTCCACTGTAACGTATTCCTTAAAGAATTCAAGATCTTATTAAGTGACATAACATACTCTGCAATCGCCTGGTCCCCACTCACATGTACCTCCCTTTAATACAGTTGCATGATATGGTTTGCCATATAATATCTCATATGGACTTACGCCTACCTTTTCCCTTGGTTTAATTCGAATCCTGAGTAGGGCCAAAGGCAAAGCTTGAGGCCAGTGCAGTTTAGCTTCTGGCAAATCTTTTTGATTTGTCCTTTCAGGGTTTGATTCATCCTTTCCACCTGCCCACTAGACTGAGATCTCCAGGGGGTATGCAAATTCCAAGTTATATCTAACATTCGTGTTAATTCCTGCACTACCCCAGCTATAAAATGCGGACCCTTATCTGATGACAATCCTAAAGGTACTCCAAATCTTGGTATTATTTCTTTTAACAAGGTTTTTACCACCTCCTTAGCCTGATTAGTTCTACATGGAAAGCTTCTGGCCACCCTGAGAACGTACATACGTACACTAACAAGTCTCTGTATCCCTGTGCCCTAGGCAATTCAGAAAAATCAACTTGCCAGTAATCTCCGACTTGCACTTTCCCATGTTGTATTTGTCTCCTAACTACTGGATTATTTTTCAAACATACTGGGCACATTGCATTAACTCTTTTTGACCATTGTTAACATCTGATTAGAGATTATCTCATTCTTCAAAAATGTTACCAATACTTCTGCCCCCAATGACATTTATTATGTTCTGATTCCAAAATAAATTTCATTATGCGGGTAGGTACCACTATTTGTCCCATTGGTGTAACATACCACCCAAGTTGATTCTTCTGTGCCCCTAGCAAGTTTATTAGTTTTCCATCTTCTATTGAATATTTGGGCTCCTGATTCAGGTATGGGGTAGCTGGATTTGTTCTTACCGGTACCAATGCCATTTGAGTCCATACTTCCCGTGCCACTTGCCGTGCTGTAACATCAGCAAATCGATTTCCTCTGTAAACGTCTCCTTCCGCAGTCTGATGTCCTCTAACATGCATTACTGCAACTGCTTTGGGACTGTGTACCGCATCCAGTAGCTGTAGCACTTCTTCCCGGTGCTTGATGTTGGTTCCTGTGAATTCAAAAGCCCCCTTTCCTTCCATAACGCCCCATGTACATGAACCACACCAAAGGCATATTTAGAATCTGTCCAGATATTAACCCTTTTGTCCTTTGCTCAAATACAGGGCTCTGGTGAGTCCAATCACCTGTGCCTTCTGGGCCGAAGTTCCAGGTATCAAAGCCTTTGCCTCTATTACCTGATCCAATGTTACCACTGCATACCTGGCATAGCGAGTCCCATTCTCGACAAAACTGGACCAGTCAGTGTATAGTTCCCATTCAGGTTCTTCCATGGTTCATCCTTTAGGTCAGGTCTGCTGGCATATACTTGTTCAATTACCTCTACGCAATCGTGCACCAGTCCCCCAGCTTCCTGGTCACTGCGTAAAAACTCTGCTGGATTAACATGATTGTAGTCTTTATTTCAATATCATCCTGTTCTCTCAGGATAGCCTGGTATTGCAACATTCGACTGGATGATAGCCAGTGACCCCCCTTTTTGCTCCAAAACGGCCATGACCATATGGGGAACAAACACTTTCATTTTTGCCCCCAAAGTCAATTTCCGGGCCTCTTGAATACGAATTATTGTTGCCGCCACAGCTCGTAAACATGAGGGCCACCCGGAACTTAGCGAATCCAGTTGTTTAGAGAAGTATCCCACTGGCCTCTTCCAGGATCCCACCTTCTGGGTGAGGACCCCCAATGCCAGTTTTTGCCTCTCATTCACGTACAACTGGAATTCCTTGGTCACGTCAGGGAGTCCTAGGGCTGGGGCCTCCTTTAGTGCCTGCTTCAATTCCTGAAGGCTTCTTTTGCTGTGTCGTCCACTCCAACCGATGCTGCTTCAAGGTCTCATACAGTGGCTTGGCTAGGAGACCGAAATTCATGATCCACAGTCGACACCATCCCACCATTCCTAGAAAAGATCTCAATTCCTGATGGTTACGAGGCAAAGGAATAGCACATATTGCCTCTATTCGGTTTACTCCCAAACGTCTCTGCCCTTGTGTGATCTCACAACCGAGGTAAATAACGCTATTTTTGACCAATTGAGCTTTTTCCTTAGAAACCCGATACCCTGCTTGGCCAAGCATGTTGAGTAATTTAATTTTAATTCCACACACATTTCCCTTTCCTTAGTAGCCAGAAAAATGTCGTCCACGTACTGCAGGACTACATACAAGGATGGGGATATTGTTACCTGGGTTATCTTCCATTCCTCCAGCTCCTTGGCCACTTGGTTTCCAAAATAGTAGGGGAGCATTTAAATCCCTGTGGGAGTCTCGTCCACATAAGCTGCTTCTTTCTCCCAAAATCAGGATTCTTCCACTCGAAGGCAAAATATTTCCTACTCTCTACTGCCAGTGGGATGCAGAAGAAGGCATCTTTAAGGTCAATCACTGAGAACCATTTAAACTCCTCCGATACAGATGTTAACAAGGTATAAGGATTAGCAACAACTGGATGTATGTCTTTCACTATTTCATTAATAGCCCTTAAGTCCTGTACCAAACGGTACTTACCATTAGGTTTCTTTACTGGAAAAATTGGAGTATTATACTCCGATTCACATTCCTGTAATATTCCTTGAACCAAAAATTGTTTAATTAACGGGGCTACTCCCCTCCTTGCCTCAAGTTTCAAGGGGTATTGCTTTATCCTCACTGGTCGGGCCCCTTCCTTTAGTTCCACCTTTACTGGCTGCACAGCTTTAGATTTTCCAGGGACCCCTGACTCCCATACCCAGGGTACTACAGCCTGCTCAGTTTCTTCTGGAATAGGAGAGGCATCCATTTCCTTGATCACAAAAATGCCTGCTATTTGTTCCTCAGGTATTTGCAATTTCACCCTTCCCCCTTCAAATATTATTTTCACATTAAGTCGGGACAACAGGTCTCTGCCAAGAAGGGGTGTGGGGCAGTTTGGCATATAAAAAAATTGGTGATCTAATTCCTTCCCCCCATAATCTAAGATTAAAGGTTATAAAAATGGTTGTTCCTCTAGCTTCCTTGCTGCCCCCACCACCTGTACCGTTGTGTCACTCAAAGGTCCCAATCGTCTATTGAGTACAGAATAAGTAGCTCCAGTGTCTACCATAAATTCTTGATCCTTTCCATCTATTTCTAAAACTACCCTTAAATACTTTTCTAGTCAGCTTTGATTCTGATAGTTTCCCAAAACTAGTGCTTGAGCGACTTCTGCTGGTCCTCCCGTGAATCCTCCCACAGGAGCGTTTCCCATTGGACCTGTCCTTAATCCCATGTTTCCCATGCCCATACCTCCTCTAACCGGGCAGTCATTTTTCCAGTGTCCCAATTGTCAGCAAAACGCACACTGGTTTGGATCCAACCTCCCCATGTTATAGTATCTAATAATACCTGTAAATTATTCCAGTCCGGATTCTGAGTCTTTATTACCATTTTAACCACCCTTGCCACCCTTTCAGGATCCTCCCGATAACTCCCCGCTGATTGCTTCCATATTACCAAATCCCCTGGGGAGAAAGGCACCTTTATAAGTATCCTTTCTCCCTGTGGTCCCACAGCTTCCCTTAACGGTGCAATTAACTGTGGCCCCTTCTGCCCCTTCCTTCCCTTGTGAGTCCGCCCTGCTAACGGAGTTCTTTTAACACTCTCATTCTTTTCACCATCACCATGAGAGTGATACCATCAGTATCACTCTCACTAGATCCCATTTTTATAGATATATCCACAGGGGGAGCAGGGGGCACATTAGGAGCAACTGGAACCCTTGGAAGTGCTATATAATAAGACAAATCTTCCTCGACTGAAGGATACAAATTACGCTCCTTTCTTTCTTTACATCCCACACACTCCCTTTCATCATTCACTTCTAAAACTAAGATACCACATTCCTTTTGCCATTCCTCTTTCCGATATAAAACGAAAAACAAATCCAAATATGGTATTTCATCCCATTTCTCATTTCTCCTTAAAAATTGCATCAAAGATTCCATTATCCCCAATTCCAGTGTACCATTCACCGGCCATCCCGCTTCCCCAATCTCATATTCAGGCCACCAATGATTACAATAATCTATCATTTTACTTTTATCCAATTCTTGATAAATCCCCTCACTTTTCCACCGTTTCAATATACAACCTAATGGTGTATTTCCAGGTATTTTACCATTGGCTTGCACTAAGGTTTTAAAAGTTTTAAAAGACATCATATTACAACCTTTAATTCCACTATTAATCCCAATAAACCAATATACCTTAAACCAATATACCTTCTCGCCGTCCTTCCCTAAAACAAACAGGAGGCGAGTTCCGGTCCTGCGTCCTTAGACGTCTTATGGCCTGAGCCTAGGCTTTTTTTTAGCAACCAGCAAATCCAAAACTAATTATCACCTTTTTCCAATATAAAGCACCTTCGGGCTTACCTTGGCAGTTGTCCAACAGGCGTGGGGTGTGGGGAACGACCGATTACTCCCCGAGAAGTGCTCGGTGCCGGCTTGGAGTGGATCGGGATGCGAACCACCCCAGCAGCCCTTGGAGTCCTGCCGCGGTCGCCAGAAAACTGTTGCCCGATTGATAAATGACACAAAACTCGGATAAGTTTTGTGGGTGCTTTATTAAGGGCCCGGGGAACTGGGGGACTCACGTCCCAAAATCCGAGCCCCCCAAATTCACGTATGGGTGCTTCCCTCTTATACATGCAATTCACAACAAAGTCTCCAAGAAACAGTTTCCCCGTTCCCCTTGCCTGGTCACAGACCCCTTGTGATACATTCCTTGGTTCACAAACAAGATCATTAATCCTCTGCTTATCTTATTCTAAGAGCATTGTATGCTGCCTCCAGACAGGTTAGCATTCTTACTTTCCTGCACTAGTTTAATTATTTATTAAATCCCTAAGACTACCTCCTAGGTTACACACAAAACTCAACACACTTTTCAACGGCTACAAAACTACTTTTTAACAAACCAGTTCACACACAACTCACTATAATTAAATATTTTGCTAAATTTCATTTCTTTTCCAACACTGTGTGTCTTTTAATTCACCTTTGGGTTACACATGCGCCACCAAGCCAGTACAATGTAAGCCAAGACTAACATATCACTACATCTACATATCAAGGCAATAAATCCCTTATAATTAACATTTTTCTGGGACCCAACCAGAGTGTCCCTTCTGTGTTAATTTTTAGCAACTGTTATCTCTTGCTTTCCTCCTGTTCCTGAACATCTGCAGGGAGGGGGGATGGAGCCCCTCTTCTCCCTTTCTTCTTTGGCATTACAATTTTTAACTGTTTTATTATCCACAAATATTAATTACTGTATTAATATTGATACCTGTTTCAATTTTTATCAGCATGAATCATACCTATTTACCACAAATCCCCCATTTCTCTTCTTGATCATTATGATCTGTGCTTTATTAAAAATCTATGCCCTGATATCCTTTATATTCCTCAGAATTTTGATTTTCTTGTTGTCTCTTTTCAGCTTCAAATTTCTCCAGCATTTCTGTTGCTGCCTCTAATTTTCCACACTTTTTTCAAATTTGGTTAGCATTTCCTGGGCTATTTCAATCTGTTTAGGTCCTTATTATTTAACACCGGTTGATTCAGCTGTTAGTACCATCACAGATTTTGGTTTTCCTCTTTCTACTGATTCTGAATCTAGAGATATTATTGTAATCTGCATCTCCTGAATCACTGAGTGAATTAGCCTAATAAAACATGGAATCATACAAGGCAGAAACAAAAGTCTCAAAATTGAACAAAACAACATGAACTCTAACTTTTTCTACCAAACACCGCCAAAGAGGTTATTTCACCAATCTGCTTTCTAGATTGAATTCCACTTTTGTACTGGCACATGAGCCACCCTTTTAATTTCCTCCACAGGTTCGGTGATAGCTTCTCCATAATCTTCAATTTCTATACAGCAGTAAAATTTGTTAAATCTCCCACAAACTCTTCCTTCTTCTGCTAACAGATAGTCTAGGGCAATCCTGTTTTGGTACACAAATGCCCGCATTTGTGTATATTGCCTGGCCAACATTTTTAAGGCACCGGTGGTGTGATTTGACACCACTTCCACTACTACTTGGGGCCCTATCACTCGATTCAGCAGGCAAATTAGGGTCCTATATCCCCATGACCAATCCTGAGCCATTGATAGATTGGTAGGGGTTAGCTCCAGGACTTCTGTACCAGCATAAATCAGTCTGTTCATCCCATTCACAGTTTATTTTTTATTGGTCTCTAATATCCAACAGGGGTTTCAGGTCACCAAACTTTTGAACAATTATCCATATTGACCACCAATGTGGATTTACAAGGAGTATGCCCCACTACTTTATTACATTTTCTTCCTTCTTGAGTTATACAAATGATTTCAATTACTTGATAGCTTAGAATCTATCTTTCAAGTCTCTTCAATGTTCTAGAAATTTGGCTATGGTTCCATTTTAAAAATTGTTCTGGAGCTAAGCTCTCACTTTTCCACGGCCATCTTTTCAGCTATTTTTAGACCTCCACAAATCCAACATTTGGATAATCCCAATTCTGTAGCAATCTCTTGCATCAACCTCACAAACAGGTTCTTATTCGAGGCTGGCAGGTTCCAATCTTTGTAGTGCTGTTTAAGTTATTTATACAGTTCAGCCAATTCTTTTGACTCTTTTCTCTTGTTCTTTCCTCTATTCTCCTTTGTTTCTTTCTCTTCTTTTATTTTCTCTTTCAATTTTTCTCTTAGTGCCTGGTTTCCCATGCTTATACTTGGATCATTTCAATTATCATCTCTTTCAAAACAAAAGAACTTTTCATACTGGGGGCAAATCTGATTACCATGGGGATGAGGAGCTCGTCCATTATAGTTTAAATTTTTCCCTACCCAATGCATCTTTCTTTCTTTAACACAAACATCTATAAAGTGGTTGTGATTGTAGCAAGCAGAACTAACATATGGGTGTGTCACAAACACAGATCCCATCTTGTCCTTAATCTTCATAGGGTGATTGCAATAGTCACAAATACTGAAATTGCTGGGACTTGGTTTTTGCCCTGTTTGCTTTTTTATTGATGAAACTCTGTCAGGTGTGGCTCTCTGGCTTTGGCCAACCGTCCAGGGTACCAGAATGATCACAGTGAAAATAATATAATAGATTTCTTTAGGAAATCTGCCTTTCTACCTTTCTCAAGGCCCTTGGGTTGCAACCAAGGGCTGAGATGCTAGTCTTCTCAGTAGCAAAGGTAATATCTAGGGATCTAGTCACTGGTGTTTTTAGTTTCTCTGGTACCCATAGCCCCACAGTTTGCTTGTCCCCTCTAAAATGCCATTTCTCAGTTCTGGCTGGTTAAGAAGAAATAATTAAAACGACAAGAACAGGGGAAAGGTTAGGCTGGAATACCATAAACCTGTATTTTCCAAAATTTCAGGGATGTGTCAACCACAATAAGATTTCACTAAATATTTTCTACTTCAAGTGCAAGAAGTGCATTAAATCGCAGCCTCCAATAGGCACACTTGCCAGGCCAATATGCCCCTGGAATGCACTTATGATGTGATATATAGACTTCTTCTCCACAACAACTATCTATTATGAGACACTGGTCTATAATATTATAAATTGCTCATTCTCTTATTTGTGCTACAGCCAATATGGCAAGAACCAATTGATCTAAGTTCTCTATTAATCCAATTGCTCCTGGAAGGGTCCTGTCTCCCAGTCTCATTGGTATCTAAAAAAAATCACTAGCAATGCGTTCTATAGTTAGCTGTCTAAATACATAACTATAGCAAAGCAAGCAAATCAATTGTTTCTCCTTCTCTTCCCTCTTAGTTACTCTCCACCATGAGTTAAAGCAAAGTGTGCAAACAATACATATCCAGGGATGACACCCTAAACCATGTTTACTGCACTCCCAACATTTTAGTTGTCTCTGAACTCTTTCAACAGCAGGTGTTATCAATCTCAGTTTCTGGAATTGCAGTTTTGTAATAAATTCTAATAATGTTGCTGGTGGGTAACCCTGGAGGAGATCTTTGATCCTTTTAGGCTGTTCCCACTGATTCAGAAAGTCTTTTATTCTTTTCCACCAGCGTTCTTCTGCCTCTGAGCTCAAGGGAATTGCGGTCGGCAGCCACTCCAGGATGCTTAGTTCATTCTTACTAAATCAGGGTTAATATAAATCCACTTAAATCCCACCATATTATCACATTCTTGGAATTACATGTTCCAACAATATTTTAGCCTCCGTTTGAACTGTAGTCCGAGCTGCTGGAAATGCTTCAACTCACTGAGTTAATTGATCTATTATAACTAACAAATATTTCCACCGACTCACTTTAGGCAATTCTGTAAAATCAACCTGGATCTTTTCAAATAGCCTGTAGGCTGTTTTGCATCCTCCAGAGAGAGGGCTTCTTAACGCCTTCTTAGTTACTTTTTGACAGATGAGACACCACTGGGTGATTTGCTTTCCCATTTCAAATATCCTTATACACCCATAAAATTTTAAAAAGTGATCACAAAGGGCTCTTGTTTCCCAGTGTGTCCATCTATGCAAGTTATCTAAGACCTAATGTGCCACTGGTTTTGGCATCATAATCTTGCTATCAAGAAAAACCCACTTTCCCTCCTTAAATGTTGCTCCTAATTTCCTTATAGCTGCCAGTTCTGCTAGCGAAAGAGAAAGTGTCCCCTGCTGAATTCTGTTTCTTGTAAGGTCATGATTTCAGTATTTTTGCTTTGGGTTTTTTTTTCCGTAAGGTCGCTCTTTTTGCTTCTTCGTCGGCCAAATTATTCTCTCTGACTCTAATATCCCTGTCTCTCTGGTGTCCCTTTGCATGAACTACTGCTATTTTCTTTGAGCTTTTTAAAGCTTCAAGTATCTGAATTATCAATTCCCCGTGTACTAACCCTTTCTCTTGAGTGTTTATAAGTCCCCTTTCCCTCCAAATTTTTCTAAAAGTATGTACTACACTAAAAGCATATTTGGAGTCTTTATAAATAGTCCCTTCTTGCTCTTTTAGTATGAATAATGCACGGAGTAATGCATAAAGTTCACAGGCTTGTGCTGACCAGGAGGGACTAAGGGGACCAGATTCCTTTACCCCAAGCTCTTCCCCACTTCACTCAAATGCCAACCCGTATCATTAATTTCCAGATTATCTTCTTCAGTTAAAGAATAATTTTTTAGTTTTCCTTCCCAGGGTTTTATCTGTAAATTTAAGGCTATTACTAGATCTCTGCTTAATAAATTATTCTCGGCTTCTGGTATCAACAATAAATCATTTACTCCAAATTTGTCACCTGTTTAAATTTGCACCCCTTTAATTACAGGAACTGGAAAAGCCTCTCTTGTAATTCTAACTACTGGAACTTGCTCACAACTTATCTCACATCCCTGGGGTAATTTTGTCATTGTCGACTGAGAAACTCCTGTATTGACTAAGAATATAACTTATCAACATACTTCTGGTGGTGTTTTTCAGTCCCCTTCATTAAACAGAGCCCCTGACCTCCATTAAAAGTTTCCTCATCTTGCTCTTTCTTCCTGCAACTTTTTTTGTCTGTGCCCCTTTTTATGATAGTAAAAACAAGTAGGACCTGCACCCTTTAAGGTAGGGCAAGAATTTTTTTAGGTGCTCTTTCTTGTAGTGGGAAAAACACACAGGTCTTGTGTTCCTAAAGATAGATCTTGACATCTGATCTTTGTTTTTCTCTGTGGATTTTTCTGTATTCAAAGCTGCCTGCATTTCTTTAACTGCTGCTACCAAAATTCTGGCATCTGCTTTCTGCTTTTTCTTATCTCTGTTCACATACACCCTTTGTGCTCCTCTCAGTAACTCCTGAAGTCCCCTGTCCTGCCTCTGAACAACAGACCTACTTCTCCCCTCAGGACTCCAAAAGGCAGCATTTTCACTCTCCTCCTGATTAACAGGGTCTTTTGAATTCACATATATATTTAGAGCCTGGCAAATCCAATCCTCAAATGATCCGAACTTGGACCAATATAAATTATCTTTCCGGATCATTTCCTTTGTCCATTTAAACATGTAATACTTAACTATTTTCCGTTTACTTTTTCTCCTTTGGGATTTCCATTCATCCCTAAACCGTATTATCATCCCCAGTGGGCTGTCCTGAGGAATGCTCTCCCCCTGAGAACCTGCCTCACAGTTCCTAGATACCTCAAACTGCTGTGAATTATTCACACAATCCGCAGCCCCTGGGTCAAGGAACTTACTTTTTCCCTGACCCATTTCTGGCGACAACAAACTAAGAAATCCCTGGTGTCACAGACATCTTTTGTGAAAAATCCTTTCTTTAGGATTTTTTCCCCTTCTGAGAAGCTGTGGCCTCAGCAACAAAATGTAAACAATGGTTATCTGCTGCTGTGAAATGCAACAGGTGCACCTGTGATTGGCCCATGTTGGATGTTTACAATTAATGGCCAATCAAGGACCGAGCTCGCTCTGGGACAGAGTTGGAGAGAGCTCCTTTGTTATTCATTCTTTTCTATTCTTAGCTTAGCTAACCTTCTGAGAACCTTTCTTTCTATTTCTTTTTAGTATAGTCATAATGTAATATTTGCGACCACTGTGACACCGCGGTACCAGGAGAGTCTTAGTTTCCCACACTCACCTCATGGCTCAACTTCCTCACTACTTTGTCACACTGCCTTTTGAATCTAACTGTTCCACTCCTATCTCTCCCTCTGCAATCTACTTGTTCCACTCCTATCTCTCCCTCTTTCTCAATCTATTAGCGTCAACCTCTCACCATCTAATCACATACTAAATTGCCTGCTACCAACCCCTCCAAGGAAATTTGAACCTATTCATTCACTCTCTTTCTCAGTCTCCCTACTGAGTCAATACCTCCTGCTCAAAGACCTTCCCACAGGTGCCTGGACCAGGGATCCCCTCCTTCCCCTTGGGTCAAACCCTCCTGGGGTCCCCACTCGTTCACTTTTCTTTCACTTCCCTCCTTTTCTGGCCGGTCTCCTCACGGAGATCTCGGAAACGCGGTACTGGGAGGTCCCGCTCACTTTGGGGGTCCAGGACTGCCCAGCCCGTGTCTCAGACACTCCACACACACTCACACATGCATACAGCCGCACCCCGACCCAAAACATCGTGATACTCACAGCCTCCTTTTCTCACGAGGGTCTTCGTGCACAAAGCAGTTTTCTATGGGTACTCTCTCTCCTATAAGCCGGCACTATGATGGGAGCCTCTCTTGCACGATTTTAATAATTAATTTGCTTATGCGTTATTTTAATAAAGACTCTCTTTTCCCAAGGGAGAGTGGTCTAGCCTTGGGACCAATTAAAAGTCAGGTGGGGAACTCCTTCCCAGAAACTATCCACCTCCCAGGAGCTGAGAGAGTCCCGGATATTGGCACCAAAATTCTTATGTTTGCCCAATTATCCCATCATAAAAAAAACCAAACAAGATTAAAAGTAGTAACAATTTTAATTGAATAGTTAAAGTAAAAAAATATAAAAATTAATACAATATAATTTGACTAAAATAAGGGATAATTTGGTTCCAATTATGGCGCAAAAGCAAAAGATAACCGCGGGGTATGGAGTGCAGGGTTCTGGGACCCTTGCCACATCATGTACAAGCTTGTCAAGTAAAGATTACCCCCTTTTATGCCATGTCTAAGTGCCATCGCCTCCCATTTTCGGTTTCTCATACTTCTATCTCTGCCTTCATTACCATTTTTACCATGCATGAGCCACCACTCAGTTTGGTGGTCGCACCAGTCTTTGGGGCTCGTCACTGATGAAGGCTCTGTAGTCATCTTCTTTGTCCTTTGATTCACCTTTGGGCTACAAATGCGTATCAAGGCAGTACAATGTAAATCAAGAAAAACATATCACTGTAGCTATATATCAAGGCAAAAAATCCCTTATAATTAGCATTTTTTGGGACCCAACCGGGTTTTGCTCATTTTTAGCAATTGCATATTCGGCTTCTTTCCTGTGGTCCTTGAGAACATCTGCGGGGAGGACGGGGGGAGGCCTCCTCTCCCTCTCTTCTTTGGCAATAAAACTTTTAACTATTTTATATTCCCAAATATTAACTACTGTATCAATACTGATTACTGTTTCAATTTTTATCAGCATGAATCATACCTCTTTATCACAGTTCTGTGCCAGAAGGAGCGAAAGCCCATGTGCATGGGGGACTGTGCTCCTACATGCAGGGGCTGATGGCAGGAGCACCTGGAGCAACTGCTGGCACACTTGGTCTCTGTCAGATGATGTTGCTCCATCCTGAAATGAATTTTTCTCATGGAAGGCATTGGCAGTAGCACCAGAGCACCATCCATTGCTGAGTTTCGCAGGGCAATTAGATTGCAAAGGAACAGTCTGAAATTTCCTTGTGCTTTTCTCACTCTCTTTCCCACATTCTGGAAAAAACCAGAATCTGCCCAGCCTCTGCTGTTCAAGGCTTCAGTTGCTGCATGTCTTGCTCTAGCAGCTCACGTCCAAACAAAACTGTGTCCCTGCTGAGCACTACAATGAGCGGCCACAAAGTGGCAAGTTCCCCAGTGAAGATCAAGGCAGAGAAGTGGAAGTGCAGAGGATAAGGACAAGTCTGGGAGGAGAAGCTCTTCTGTGTCTCTGATGATGGTGCCCACACCCTGAAGCAGCAGCCAAGAGACGCGCTGAAAGCCGACCGGCACAGTTTTGGGCAACACAGTTTTGGGCAACACAGTTTTGGGCAACACTAATGAAACCATTAGCCAGAATGCAAAGGAGGACTGCAAGGATGGAGTGTGGCCTGGAGGGGAAGCCCTAGATGCAGCTGAGGCCACTTTGTTCAGCCTGGAGGAGAGTAAAGGGCGTCATTGTGGTCTTCAACATCCTCCTGAGGGGAATCAGAGGGGCTGCTGCAGCTCTCGTCACTGTTGGGACCAGTGACAGGACTGGAGAAAAGGGCAGGGAGCTGGGACAGGGCAGGTTTCATTTCCGTATCAGATCAAGGTTTTTCACCCAGAGCACGGTCGGGCACGGGGACGGGTTCCCCATGGACGCAGCCCAGCGGAGCCCGGCCTGGCTCTTGGGAAAACTGCGGTGCTGCGCCAGGAGTGGGGAACGGCCAAAGCTTGGGTCCTGCCCGCGGCTGACCCTGGTGAGCCACTGCTCAGTGGTTCAGGATGCACTAACTGCAGCACGGAGCAGGCCAAAGAGAAGGAGGAGGCTCCTCGATTGTGAGGTTCCACAGGCCAAGGCTTATTCCAAGGGAAGGATTCAGCAGCAAAGAGCCGCCAGCACTTCTGTGCACGGGATTTTATCGGGGTACAACTCAGGGGGTGGATACAAACAATTGAGCAATAAGGAATCTGCAGGGGAGGAGCGAGGGGATTCCATCAGTTGCTTGGGACTAATTAGGCCAGATGGGAAGAGAGGGTAGGTCACATGCGCCAGCGGGGCTTCCAGCAATAGAGGAATTCCAAAGGGGTGGTGCAGTCAGGGATTGGTCCAAGGCAAAAGTGACAGGGAAGATTCAGGAATAAAGAGCTGGATTATCTTGAGAGGCAGGGAAGGAGCTGGAACAAAGAGTGGGGAATGGCATGAGGGAGACAGCTTTGAGGGAGGGCAGAACCTAGGGGTAAACCAACTTGGGGAAAATACGGGGTACATGAAAACAAACCATTCTACGATAACTGATAAATAAACACGAACTGGAACACCCCAGGGAAATGGTCACAGCACCAAGCCCGTCTGAGTTTGAGAAGTGTTCAAACAAGACAATTGAGCAGTCACTCAAGCTTTTAGACACTACATCAAAAGTAGAAAGTGTACGATAGTCAAGAGAGGGAAAAAGAAAAAGAGCTCCCTGCAGCCATGGTGGCAGCTCTGGATCAGCACCAGGGAGAGGACAGATGTAGGCGCGGTTGAAGCAGAGGCAGGGGCGAAAATAGCAGAGGCAGAGGAGGTTCAAAGCAGCCACAGACCAAGCTGGGGCCAAATCAATGTGCATCATGTAATAAATCAGGACACTGGAAATAGGGCCAGTGCCCAGAGTAAGCAGACAAAGTACACAAAACTCTTGCAGCCACTCTAGATGATAAGAAATCACCAAGACTGGCAATTCTTACCCTAGCAGGACACTGTTTAAAATACAGCTAAAGAATGATGAAGAAGTTGAAATTTTAAGAAATAGTGGAGACACATTTGCACTCTTGAATCAAGAACTGATACCCAAAAGTGAAAACTATCTTCAAGCAATAGGAGCAACTATAGGGCAGCCAGAAAATGCATTCTTCCTGAAACCACTTTGATGTAAAATCAAGAAGAAAATGGGAATACATCAGTTTCTTTCTTTACCAAACTCACCCAAATCTGTCCTATGCAGGGATTTGCTTGAAAATTTAGAAGCAACAGTTCCGTTTAGGAAAAGAAAACTTCAATGGAAGGTACCTGAAGACAAATGAGCTGTTTTAGCAGTAGGACTGACAATTGACACCAGACCAACAAACAAGAAGTACTAGTTAGAGCAAGTATTGAATCAGGTGTACCCAAGAGTATGGGATACTTATAGCCCAGGAAAATCAAAACGAGCAGACCCTATGAAAATTGAGCTACAGACAAGAGTTAGGGCAGTAGTCAGAAAGCAATACCCTTGAAGATTAGAAGCTAGGAAAGGAATAGAGCCAACAATCAATTAAATCTCTGACATCAGGACTATTGGAAGAATGGGAGTCAAAATTTAATACTGCTAGATCAGCAATAAAGAAACCTAATGGAACTCAGAGACTAGTGCCAGATTTCCAGGCAATTAATGGTTTATACCTTACTAGCTTACTAGCTAAACTTGGAGATGATTTTATTTGGTGCGGGGAAGGTCCATGGGCAGGTGCTGTCGAGAGCCGTTCCCTCTTGGTCTGAGAGACCAGCTCCCCCAGCCCACCTTGCTCCCAGGCCCGGAGGTTGTAACGTGCCCTCGACTGGCAGCCAAAGGAGGGCTATTGACACCGTGTCTGATGCAACAGGGTTTATTGAAGGTAGGTCAGAGGGTGCAGGTTGGGTGAGGGTGAGAAGAGGGACAGGAAGAGGCAGGAGCACAAGCACTGTAACATGACACATAAGGCACCTGCAAGCTGCTGGGGAAGCCTCAAGTCTGCTCAGTGAGCCACGTGTGCCCTCAGCATTGGGACAGCCACCTTTCCCTCAGTGAGCCTCACATCCCAGGGTCAGCAAATCAAGAGGCACCAGCCATGCTGTAGGTGACTCAGAGCGAGTGCAGTGAGTCATGGTGGCCAGGGGCCAGAAGCAGGCAGAAAGCCAACAGGGCTGGGGAAAAGGCTCTGCTCTGCTTACAGCGTAGGCTGAGGGCTGGGAGAGCTCCATTTCCCCCGTTGAGATGTTGGAGACGGGGCCTTTAACCCTCCTGATAGGGCTGCCCCTGGCTGCAGGCAGCCAGAGGAGTACGACGACACAAGGCTGAGAGCAGCAAAGCAAAGAGCCAGCCGTGCACAGCACAGGGAGGTGGCCCAGTGCAAAGCCAGCGTGGCACCCTGAAGGTGCCCGCTGCACTCTCATGTGTTCCTGGCCTGGGCAGGACAGGAATGCCCGTGGTCTAAGAGGGCCTTTCTGTGGCCCCTGTGGGCTCAAAGCTGCTGCTCTTCTGGCTCCATGGGGCCTAAAGCCACAGAGCTTGGCCCCCCCCACAGCAAGAGGAACAAGACTTGGATATCAGGCAGTGGAGCTCAATGCCTAAGGCTGAGGGGTGGGGGGCTCCAGTCTGGAGCACAGGGAGGGCACCCCCCTAGCCCCACAACAGCTGGCCTCACAGCCCTGAAAGGCCAGGAGCAGGTTTCCATGCCTGATTCCAGGGCGTCCCTCCAACCGGCCACCGACCTGGAAGCGCCAGAGCAGCCGGCTGTCAGGATCAAGGCGGCTGCCAGGGGGCTGCTTATGGCCTCTGCCGGCCAATTGCTCAGGGCTTAGCAGTGCCTCAACCCCTCAGGGTCTCCCCAAGCCTGGCCAAGCTTCCTGGCAGCAGCACCGCAGCCCTAGAGCAGCTGCAGAGGAGCCCCATCCAGAGGCACCGGGGAGCCCTCAGCACTGCAGCCAGCAGCAGACAGGCAGGAGGACACGGATGGCCCTTCCTGTCCAGCACAGGGCTTGTGGCCATCTCCAGGCACCGCTCTGGCAGGGATCCCTGCAGCTCCGGCCCCTGCCCAGCCGCTCTGTGGGCAGCACAAAGGCTTCAGCAGAACCACCAAAGGCCTAAAGGCTTCTGGCCATTTTCCCTGCAACACTGCACGCCTGGGCAGCTGGCTGAGTACAAGCAACCTTTTCCCCCTCTTCTCTTTTGCCCTACAGACCTTGCGCAGGAAAAGAAAGATCCTGGGACTCTGTGTATTGTAACGTATTTTATATTTACCTACTCTACAATGAAAATGCAAACACGGAAATGTTAAAGAGGAAAAAGAAAATTCCTGCTGGCTTAAATGGCCCCAGATCATCTCTCTGCAGAGCTCCAGCAGAACAGCAAGGCAGTGCCACACAGATGAGGCCATTTCCTCCATGCACTGCGGAATCGATCTCGCAGCTGACGCCATGGGGAGTAGGGAGCTCTCTGTATGGCTCGGAGAACTAAACAAGATTCAATGGCAGCATTTCTGATTGCAGGACTGCTGTCATAGGCCATTTCTTCAAGGGCTGCAAGAGAGAGGAACAGAGGCAAGGTCAGATCCTGCATGTGCAGGGAGCCAAGGAGAGCCCCCTGCCAGGGCCATCCCGGTCGTCTCTTGCCATGGCCCGCAGGGAGCAGGGAGCAAGGGGATCAGGCCGAAGTTGCTGGCCACGCATGCCACACGTAGCCCTGATATCTCTGTGTGCTCTGCCCACGGGTGCAGATCCCTCCACCGCAGGGGCAGGGCTTGCAGCTGCCCCCTCCAGCCCCCACGGTCAGTCCGCTGCCCTCACTCACTCACCAGTGCAGATCAGCTGCAGTTCTTGCTGCTGCCCTCTCAGGTGCCGCCCGGCCATGCCTGTGAACACAGAGCCTGTCACGGCCCCAGCGGCACAGCTCCCTGCCAGCGGCACTGCCGGCGCTGTGGCCACACGGGCTGCTGGCCAGGCAGAGCTCGGCCCGGGCCCTTGCCGCACGCTGCCGCCCCAGGGCACGGCTGCCAGAGGGCAGCAGCAACGCCCAGGCCAGGGGGGGCTCCACGGCGCCGGGCCCGGCTGGCGCTGCCGGGGCAGCAGGCGGGGCCGCAGCCGAGCTGCGGCGGGGCGGGGAGGAGCCCGGGCTCGGGACTCACCCATGAACCTGCCGGCCGCCTCTCGCAGGGACTCCTGTGGGCTCTGCAGGTAGCGCAGTGCCCGGCGCAGGTGCTCGGCCGTTCGGCTCCTGTCCTCTGCCAGCTGCAGAGAGCGGCAGGAGGGAAGGGTTGGCGCGGGCTCAGCTCCTGGGCCGGGCGCTGCCTGCGCCCATCGCCGGCCTCGCCTGCCCGCACAGCCCTGAGGCGCGGCCAGCAGCCGCTGGCCACGGGCTCCCGAGGGCAGGGGGCGGAGGGCCGGCTGCTGCCCGGGGAGCCGTGGTGCCGCCCCGCAGCCCCGCCGGGCCGGGGCTCCATGGGCACCTGACTCAGGCCCACGGGAGCCTGGAGCAGAGCCCGCGCGGCCTCTGGCTGCAGCAGCGGGCACAGATGCTAGCCTCCCACGCTGAGCACCGCCCTCAGGGACCTTGGCCATGCTGATGCTGGGGGGTCTCTGCTGTTCTTACCAGGCACTCCTCAAAGCTTTGATCCACGTCTAGCATTTGTTCTATATCTCTCCTCTTCAGGAATCTGGCTGAGGAATGCAGCGTTTCCCGGGAGGCCTGGAGAGGGACAGAGATGCACAGATGGCCCCACAGTCCAGGGCACAGGAGCATCCCAGTGGCACAGGCTGGAGGAGGCTGCAGCCCACAAGGTGCCAGGGCAGGAGGCAGCCCAAGCCCCTGCCAGGGGGACCGCAGTTGGCCACAAGTGCTCACCTCAGCAACAATCTGATTCTCATCATGGCAGTGGAAGTAGAGAGGGAGCAGGCTCTGGCACACGTGGGACTTGAGGGCCTTTCTTCCCTCGTCTGTTAATAAGTCCAGCATCTCTTGAAATAGAGCCATGGAGCTCAGCTGCACCTGGATATCATCCTGGATGAAAGGAAAGGGCAAAAGACCTGAGCATCAGCTGCTTCAGGCCCCCCAGGGCACAGGCCTGCATCTGCGCAGGGCACCAAGGGTCTGGGCAGCAGCCAGTGGCTGTGGCTGTGGGCACAGTGCCTTACGCTGTCAAAGAGTGGCAGGAGCGCCTCAGCCAGCTGCAGGGCGATGGGGGTGGCTATTGGAGCACCATTATCCAGGAGCAAATATCTGAGTAGAAGAATGCTCATCCTGAGGATATCGCTGTCATTTTCCTCCAGGAGCTCCACAAGACTTTCAGTCAGGCTCCGCATTTTTTCAGCCTGTGCGGAACACGACTTTGTGAAAGGCCGCCCTGCTGCCGCAGGGCCCAGAGGCCAAAGGCCTGTCCCGAAGCACTGGGGCAGCTGAAGCGGGAAGCAGGAGAGATGGGAACAGCTGCCCCAGCGGCCGAAGCCCAGACAATGCCAAGTGACGGCGTTTCCCAGCCCCACGCTGCCTGCACGGCTTCAGCCACTGCCCCCTTCTCACCATCAAGGGATTCTTGCCCAGCACTACGAGGCCTCGGAGTGCCAAGTAACGCTATGTGAAGGTCTGCCCGAAAATGAACGGGTGACGAATGATTTTTGGGTGTAAAAATAACCAACAAAAGGCACAGGGGTTTTGGAGTAACAAATCAACAAGGTGCAATTTTTTTTATTATAACCACAGCTAAATATGCGTTTGGTTAAGGGATTGGGGAGGAGATGGGTAAGACAAGGAGAAAGGGAAGAAAGAATGTCCGGGAATGGGGTATACCTACCAAAACGTGATATCTTCAGGGTCCTGCCGCCGAAACTCGCTTGTAAACATCTTGGGGAGTACTCAAAGGACAGTCGGACCGAACCCCAATATATATACTGTTCTTGGTTGGGGGAAGGGTGGCTGAAATTAAGTTTCCATGGAGGGGAGAAGTCCATTGTTTTCATGGCCGAATGCTCACAGGTACGTTAGGTTTTTCCCCCTCCCTGAGTTGGGAGGGAGTACAGTCCCAGTCTCTGGAAGGAGGTTGCCAGGGGGGTGCCATGGGGGTGCCAATAGGGTGCCAGAGGGGTTCTTGGTTCCTTGATGAGGGGATTCGCATCTCGGTTGGTCCATCACGGTGGTTGAAGACAGGCAAGAGGGGTCTTCTCATGGAGCTGGGGGGAGCCATCCCAGAGATCAGTCCAGCCAGCTCAGGAGTTTGGAAGAAAGTCCAGTTCAATTTTCCAGAAAAGGGCAGCATGCCCCCTTCGAGTACAGCATGGCATGTTCTGCAAACATCACTTGTGAACACACTAGATAAGCAGGAGACTTTCTTTCCCAACCGGCTCAGCAGCTTTAACCCTTCGGTAGTCTTTTCTCATGACAATTGTGAGGCAAAAATTGAAGGATTTTCGGATGGACTTCTACACGACCCCGTGACTCACGATTGTCTTGAGGAATCTTCATCAGCAGAGCTCTAGAGTGTCTTTGAAACTCGTTGCACGTAGGTAGCATAACCCTGGAAAAGTAGGGATGACAGGGGAGAGGGGATAAAAGGGGAAGAGAAGGAAAAGAAAGAAGGAAAAAGGGAACCAACAAACATAAACATAATTAATATTGATCATCATAACAACTTCACATGTGGTTATTTGTTATAACAATTTCAAAAAATTTTGATTAATTTTAACAATTTCAAAAAATATTAATCAATTAAAACAATATCATTTGTTTAACAATTTCAAAATGATTAAGACAAATCACAAATAATCAAAACAACAAACAAATCATAATATAATCGTCATCTTTTAAAATTATTTTCTAAAAATTAAAGTAGCTTTCTGTAAATCATACTTGATATTTAAGAAGTTGTTCTAAGGCACATATGCTTGATTCATAACTGTCTCGTATCAAGTGTTTTGGGGACATCTATTGTATAGAGTACATCAGCTAAGCGGTGTGCATTGACTACAGTTGACAATCTCTTAAGCTTTTTCATCATTCTCCAATTCAAAATGAATAGGGCTGCTGACAAGATAAAGCCAAGCGTAACTAGGATCAAAAGAACAACAACTGGATGGCACACACTGTTCAGAACACCTGTGGCAGTAGGAGACCACCCAAAGAGAGTATCCCACCACCTATGCTCAGCATCTTGCTTTACCCTCTCCATAACCCGCTGTATTTGTCTCACGTTGTGATGAACAGTCACCAGGGTCTTCTGTCCGCTCTCCTTGATTTTCTTGAGGATGTCAATCAGGTCTTGATGGAGCAATAGTTGTCTCACAAGGGTGAGGTTCATTCCGATAGGAGTGGGCATCAGCTTCTGGATCAGTGTATAGTTGGATTGCAGTAGGTGGTGAGAAGTAACTGGAGCTTCATAAGAGAAATCGCGTCCTACTATCTTAGTAAAGTTACAAGCACAAAAATTTGAATGATTCTTTGCATCTACCACAACATCTTCTACAAAGACAGAATCACATGTTGTTCTAAAGCATGCACAGCCATTGCCTATGTATATAAGAACTGTCTGGGTATCCTCATGTGGACGAATCTCGAAATGACAGATGTTCTGCTCTGTGTCCAAACAGATATCCTGAGCTACAATTGCATTGCTTTCACAGATAAATCCTTGCTGTTCTTGGACAATACAAGTTTCCAGGTTAACAGTTTGCCATTTGTCATCGACCTGACGGGCCCATCCCCTATGTTCAGTAGGATAGAGAACAGCTCCGTCATGGTTTAATCCTAATGCAATAACAGGGAAGACCAAATGTACAGAGGCATTGCGTATGGTTAGGACAAAAGCAGTGGCTGTGTTTGAAATGGGATCATAGGTAAAGTTCACCAGGTTCCACCAGGATTGGAATTCTCTTTCAAATTCAGTGGCACTGTCCCAGATTATTTTCCGAATTTCTGTGGGGAAGGTGCCTTCCTCGCCCTCTCTTATAATTGCAGCGGAGACAGATTGCATCCACAATTGTGCCTGGATACAGCTGAGGGCTAAGGAAACATTGTTCTGTGTAGCACTAAGTGCATCAATTACCAATTTGTGATCATCCACATTCACTCTTTCCCAATTTGGCAAAATGTTTGACAGCAGCCACTGGTGTGTCCCTAAGGCTGACAGAGATGACCTCAGTGGTTGCTGCAATCCGGTCAGGTCCCTAGTTGTAGCAGCCAATTTGTTCATTAGTACTTCAGAGTCAATGCTATTCAGAATTCCCAATCCTGTACCCACAACACCGGTCACATCCCTTGGTGTTCTCTTAAAAGAGCTTCGTTTCCGAAGCCAAGTGGTCCAGCCTTCAAATAAGGTTTGCAGGAACGGAGAACAGGCTGGTTCAATATCTGAAACATTGTTCTGCATTAGCAATTTGACCTGTTTGAGAGACCATGCCGGATTGAACAATATTTGTTGTTGGCCAGTTTTCCTGATCACATAAGGTCCAATCTCGAAAATTATTGGGATGAGTGTGACCGGGGGTGTGGGTGAAGTGGTAACAGTGGCGACAGTGGGAGCAGTGGTTTCAACATTAATTACAAATTTAAAAGAAAGGCCTTGAGTATCCTTGGCCCAGAGACAAATTACCTCTGTAGTGCCGGTTAATGTGAAACTGTACCAGCAATCCCGTACGCTTGGGTGCGTGCAGATTTGCTGCTGTTCATTTTCCCGATCTGTGGAAACACTGATGGACCTTGCTTTGCTGTAATTAGACCCATTAACCATTCGGCACCCAACACTAATTTTTTCACCCACTATTCCTTGAACCTGCCAGGTTTTGCGTCTTTCCCATTCTTGTCTGGTGTACAACATATCCTCATGTGTAACTACTGTTAACAAGTTCAGACTCGTGACATCTCCCATAGATCCGGTGGATTGCAGGAAGGCATGAGACCAGGGCCACTCGAAGGAGTTCCCTGCTGCTCCTGCCATTCGGGATGTGAAGTCAGAAAAAAGGCTCGCACTTAGGGTCTGAGAGAGTGTAATTACAGCACTCGGTGTGGGTTTTGGTACAGTGTTTATCTTAAATGTGTAAACCATGCCTCTTAATCCTAATGGACTAGCTGTGTCATTCTCCCAGCGACATGTCACATAAGTGGGTTTGGCCAAAGTAAAACTGTATTTTCACCTGTGGCCCTTTTAAAAGCATCAGCTTGTACTAACCCAGATACAATTTCCACTCCTACTAACACAAAATGTTTACCTCCTGATTTCTTAAAAGGACCAATATAATCTATCTGCCACGCATCCCACAAGCCTTTACCTTTACCTTTCCTCAAATGCAGAGGGTTATCCTCTAAAGGATGCCTTTCCAGTCGCTTGCGGCACTGTTCGCAGGCCGATATGCATGTTTTACACATTTCCCTGGTGACTGGCCAGCCGCGGGCGTGTGCTTCCTGATACAGATCTTTGGCACCTGTGTGCTGCCTTTTTACATGTAACCATTCTAACAGTTGATTCCAATCCTCTGAAATAGTTTCTTTTTTCAGGGGGCTAAGCCTTGCTAATTCATCAACTTTGTTGTTCCATTCACCTGCTTGATTCCCATCAGTTTGATGAGAAGCTACCCAACCAACCAGAAAGTTTCCTTTACTGGTGATTTCTAGGATTTCTTTCCACTTATCTTTCTGCCACACTGGGATTCTGATAGCTTCCCTGCCATTTTGTTGCCAGAAAGGGAGCCACTCAGTGCAGACTTTGTGTACTGCATATGAATCAGTGTAGATGTAAACAGGAGAAGAGTTTTGTGGCTCACGCTGGAAAACCCTCCAGAGGGCTATGAGTTCTCCTACCCGAGCGCTGCCCTCCCCTTCTGTGATAATTTTTTCACCAGATGAAATATGCAAGGCAGCCGCCTTATATTTCTAAATTTTTCCTTCCCGCTTTGAGGAAGCATCTGTAAACCAACAGTTTGCTGCTTACTCAGGTGAGAAGGGTGGTGCTACTTTTATAAAAGAAGCACGTTTGTCTTGGCTACTATCCAGGCTCTCAGTGTCTTGTATTGCCAAGAATTTTGCAGCACCTTCTGTGACAGAAAAGCTATTGCAGTAATACTCTATCTGAGCATACCATTTCCTGACTGACGACTTTTGGGCTGTGCCACCAGGTGGAGGGGTCCCATTAGTAACAGCTTTAATTACCTTGAAGGGACCTCTCAAGATGATAGCTTGCTGCCGTGTGATTTTCTCTACTTCAATGAGAGCTAAGCTAACAACAGTCCTTTTTCCCAGGTTGTGTATCTTTTCTCAGCATCCTTAAAACCACAGGAAAAGAAGCTGACAGGCCTTGTTGGACCTTCAGGACCTCACTGCCAGATGTGTATTGATAGCCCTGAGGAGGCAAATCCCCATTCCACTTGGAAAGGGTCTTTAGGGTGAATGGGCCCCAGTGCCTGATGTGCAGTGGCTTCAAAAATCAGTAATTGCAGTGCTTCCTCCTGAGAAGGAGTCCAATCCCATTTGACTCCTTTTCTTAGTAAATTGTAAAGGGGCCTAGCAATGATTGAGAAATCTGGGATGTGTTTCTTCCAGAATACTAACAGTCCTAAAGCTTGCTAGAGGTCTTTTTTGTTTTCAGGCATTTTCATCTGCTCTAAATAAGTTAAAGTGTCAGGTGGGATGCATGTGCTTCCAGATCGCCACCAAATTCCCAGAAATTTTATTTCCTGAGATGGCTTCTGAATTTTCTCTGAGGGAATCTTTAAATCAAGGCTCTCCAGATGAGAGATTATATTCTGTTGGAGATCCCCCACCTATGTAATTTCCTCCCCTCCTACCAAAATGTCATCAATGTATTGGTACACAGCTACAGTGTCAGGTTTAGGTATATTTTCTAATTCCTTAGCTAAAGCATGGTGTGCTAGAGTTGGAGAGTGTTTGTATCCCTGAGGGAGTCTGGTGAATGTGTACTGTTGTCCCTCCCATGTGAATGCAAAGCGGTCCATGTCCTCTGGTTGTATAGGTATCATGAAGAACATGTCTTTGACATCTATGGTTGCCATGATTGTGTGAGCTTTTTCTTGTATTGATGTTATTAGTTCAGCTAAATTTGGCACTGCTGCAGTCAGAGGGTCAGTGTTGGCATTCAGCCTACGGTAATCAATCGTAAGTCTCCACTTCCTGTTGGGCTTTCAGACTGGCCACACGGGTGAATTGTATGGGGAGTGTGTGTTAATTATTATTCCTTGATCACGCAAATCCTGAATAAATAACTGGTTTGATGCCTTCTCTAGCTTCAGAAGGCAAGGGATACTGTTTCACATTGATTATTTTACTGTAAGGCAGTGCAGGTGCAGTCTGAAGCAGCCTAATGTTAAGTGGCAGAGTGCCAAAAGACCACAGAAAACCGTCAGTGTCTTCCCACTGCCTTCCTGCAAGGACATCTATCTCTAGCAGATTATTCAGGATGTCCCCAATTACCATTTTGACAACCAATTGATTTGCTTCTCCAGCGAGTGTTACTTTGACCAGAGCAACATTCATTGGTTCTATGGTTCCTAAAGCATTAAGAACGCAGCATTGCCTTTTTGTTGAAACAACTCCACACTTCTGGGCATCTCTATGTGTTAGTGCAGAGATCTGGGCTCCCGTATCAACAATGTAGGTTACCAGAACTTTTTTGGGGCCTGTGATTGCTGTAATTAACATGTCTCCTGATTTATTTTTTGTGAGCATTCGTAAGTAAACCCAACCTCCACCCCTTCGCTCACCTGTAAGCGATGGAGATATTAGTTTCCCGAAAGCTCTGTTGGTGAAGATTCACTGTTTGTGTTTTGGGGTATGGGCGGGTGGGCAGTTACGTTGCTTAGGCTCTGTGAAAGAAGTTGTGAAAGAGTTACTTCCGGCTTACTGCTAGTGCTTTTCAGGAGACACAGGGTTTCACAGCCAGGGTTTCACTGTCCAAGTTCTGTGAAAGAAGCTGAGAAACAGTTAATTTTGGCTCACTGGCTGTGTTCTGTGGAGAGGCTGAGATGCAGTTTCACTGCCCAGATTCCAAGGGAGAAACTGGGGAAGAGTTAACTTTGGCTCACTGGCTGTGTTCTGCGGGAGAGACTGTGATGTACTGTGTGTACTGAACTGTGTATTGGTAGGAGTGTTTGTTAGTTTCTGGTGAGGGAGGGGGATTGGTGCACTGGGCTGGGTGGGGGGGTTGATCTCCTAAAATTCCAGTTAGTTATTATTTTCTGCAATTTTTCAAGTGGTAAACCATCCATTATGTCCTGGGGAACCCCTTTTTTTATTTCCAGCATCCACCAGCGTTGTCTGTTGGAAATTTGTTTTCCTGGTTCTGTGTTTTCAGTGTTAGGAGTTCCCATAAATCGGACACCTTTTGTTTTTTCTGATTTTTCTTCCAGGGTTTTTACAGGCCCATACTGTCTACAATAATTTATTAAATCAACTGCTGCCTTACTCCATGTCCAAACCTTATGGCTACTAGATGTATCAGATGGTGTTGTGGGGGTCTGTGTTGGTGTATAGGGTGATGGTGCAGTGTCAGTAGACTCAGACTGATCAGTGGAGTTGTTAAGAAATCTGTCCAGTCTATCTATTGGGCTTAAAGCCATAATTGTTTTTTGAATAGTGATTGCTGTTGATTTCAATGTTTCTGGAAGCCCACGAATTAAAGGGGTCATAATTTCAGGCTTCACAGGCAATTGCATTGGGGATTCAAAACCAGGAATTAATTTTCTCTCATGAATCATTTGCAAACATGCAGCTTTTTGTACACTTTCTAGGATTTGGTCAGGGGTAGTGGCAATTGCTAGGGGATCACCCCTGTCCAAGGGATTTATTCCCCCGGCCCAATAGGCTGCACGTTGTGTTAGAGACCAGGAGTCACACTTATCTCCTGTTGTTAGGAAAACACCGTGTCCCCAGTAACCACTGGCTTCTTGTTCAGTTAACTTAATCTGGTCTCCGCCAGTGAGGGACACACAGAACACATATTCCATTTCTGATTCGTGGGGAAGGCGACCGAATTCCTTTTTCAATTTAGCTAATTCAGTAGCGCTTAATGGTGTTTGGTTGTTATGTGGGGATCTAGGTCTTCATCATTAATATAATTATATTCAGTTTTAATAAAAGGTCTCAAATGAGGACAACAATTTTCCCCACAATTTTTAACTGTTTCAGATTCTTTGTAAGAATAGTTTTGTTTTTCTGCCTCGAGCTCTTTGTATGGATAAATTTTTTTAATGCAAGGTGTTCCTTTTCCTTCCTCCTCTGTAGAGGAGTTAATTTTGTGTATGGTTTTGGTTTGTTCTTCCCTAAGGGCAGCTCGCAGTGTGTAAATTTCATTTCTGTCCTCATTTAACTGTTTTTGCAAAATTTCAACCAAATTTTGAAGGGAATCTATAATTATCATTTCCTCAGTTCTCCGTTTACAGTGATTTTCTATGGCTGCAGTAAGACATGCTCTGAGGACTGAGCAAAGAATGTTTTTATTTTTACCCATTTTGAATTTTGATTCATGTTGCAGAGAACATATTCTATCAATGACATTTTCCAAATTAAACCAATTGTTCTCTGCCCAAGTTTCTCTGCCAAATGACGTTTTGGCATTGTGTTTAGCAAGCAACGAGTCAAAGTCAGCTTTTGCTTTAGGATTGAGATTTTCATTCATTTTGTGTGAAGGGACTAGGACTATACCAGGGAGCTGATTTGTGAACTCAAGTTACACAATCATACACACCTTTTGTTCTCCTTCGTCTCCCTAGATAGCTGAAGAAAAAAAATCTGTCTGGAAGGCACTGTTTTAATTGCTTCAGTTTGTCCCTTCCTTTCCAGCCAATCCAGATACACACACTCACACACAAATGTTATCTTTATGAGGGGACCAGAAACCTAGAACAGGGAAAAAGCCACTCAGCCTTCACTGGGCCACCCCTCGCTCCCTGTGTAGGTGAAGGGACAATATCTGTCTAAAAGGCACAGCTTAATTTCTTCAGGTCTGTCCCTCCCCTTTTAGACAGTCCAGGTACACAAATACAGCAGTAACAACAGTAACAGGTTCAGATTCAACTCCAATACAACAATAACAGCATCAATTCCAATATCAATATCAGGATTAGGAGGAGTATCAGTGTCGGTGTCCGTGTCGGTATCAAATCAGTAACAGAAGTGACAGTAACAATTTCCCCTGCTTTTGCACCGAAAAATCTTTTGTGTCAATTCCGGAGCCTGAGCGCTCAATCGAGCGTGAGATTTGGCTTTGGCGTATGCAGTCTGTGGGAGATTACAGACTACACAGTACCTGCAAAATCTCACTGGCTATCAGAATCCTGTCCGTGACGCCAGTTATGTGAGGGTCTGCCCGAAATGAACGGGTGACGGATGATTTTTTGGTGCAAAGAATAACCAACAAAGGCATAGGGGTTTTGCAGTAACAAATCAACAAAATGCAATTTTATTGATGATAACCACAACTGAATATGCATTTGGTTAGGGAATCTGGGGAAGAGAAGGGTAAGACAAGGGAAAGAGGGAGGAAAGAAGGTTAGGGAGGGGCTTATAGCTACCAAAATGTGATGTATTCGGCGGTCCCGCTGCCGAAACTTGCTGGTGCACGCTTTGGGGAGATCTCAGAGGACAGTCGAAACCGAACCCCAAATATACTGTTCTTGGTTGGGGGAAGGGTGGCCGAAATTAGGTTTCCATGGAGGGGAAAAGAATAGGAACAGCAGGAGGGGGGAGGTTATTCCATTGTTTTCATGGCCGAATGCTTGCAGGTACGTTTACTCTGGGCAGTTTTTCCCCCCTCCCCGAGCTGGGAGGGGGTACAATCCCAGTCTCTGGAAGGAGGTTGCCAGGGGGGTGCCAAGGGGGTACCATGGGGGTGCCAATAAGGTGCCAGGGGGGTTCCTTGTCTTGTCTTGGTCCCTTGATGAGGGGACTCACATCTCTGTTTGTCTGTCACGATGGTTGAAGGCAGGCGAGAGGGGTCTTCTCTTGGAGGGGGGGAGCCACCCCAGAGATCAGTCCAGCCAAGTCAGAAGGTGGGAAGAAAGTCCAGTTCCATTGTTCAGAAAAGGACAGCATGCCCCTGCGAGTTCAGCATGGCATGTTCTGCAAACACCACCTGTGAACACACTGAATAAGCATGAGACTTTCTTTCCAAACTGGCTCAACAATTTTTAACCTTTTGGGGGTCTTTTCTCATGACAATTGTGAGGCAAAAAATGAAGGATTTTCGGATGGACTTTCACAACCAGAAACTGCTGCTCCATCCCCACGGGCTGCAGGCCCCCATGGGAAGGGCAGGGCCGTGGGGGCTGCTCCCCTGCACGGCCTCCCCTTCACATCCCTGCCAGAGCCATGGGCAGCTGCCTGTGGCCCCCGAGCGCGCTCAGGAACTGACCACTACTGCTGGAGGCATTGGTGCTGAGCCCCTGAGTCATCTCTCACTCGGACATGCTCACAAACAAAGGAGGAACAGGGCCTCAGTGGCCCGAAGAGCTGCCCACAGAACCAGGAGGACCTGGACGAGTGGGATTGCAGAAGCGGTGTGGGGAATACATCCAGGCAGGCTGCCAGGGGCTGAGGCTAGGGATATGGAAAATCTGTAGTGTGAAGGAAACAACACAGCATCTGGTGTTTTGAAACACAGCTAGAGTTTTCCTGTGCATTCTGACTATGAGTCACCAATGGTAGGCTGTGAAATTCCTAATACCTGTCTGGCCCTTGGGGCTGAGCTGTGAGATGAAGCTCTGGGAAGAGACCTGGGAGAGATCCTAGAGTGAGCCAGGGTCCCCCATGTCAGAGCAGAGCCTGGAACAGCGGGAAGGGATCCATGGCAGCCTCGCTCCCCCTCTGCCCTTTCCCCACCATGGGCCAAACAACATCCTGAAGCACATTGTGAGAAAACTGCTCAAAGGGAATGGTGGGTGCATTTCCCTCAGCCTTGTCCTGGGGCTCAGCAGCCAAGGGCTCTGGCTGCCCGTCTGGACACGCCGTGTCCGGAACAGCGGGAAGGGATCCATGGCAGTTTCGATGCCCCGCTGCTGCTTCTATGCCCTGCAGGGCTGTTTCCCAGCCTGGCCTGGCTGCAGCTTCTCCCTCTGCAGGAAGGCATTGGGCATCAGCGGCCACACAGCCCCAACTCACCAGGGATCCCCTGAATTTTCTCGGTCCCCAGTAACATCCTGAGGTGTGGCTGCCTCGAGGAGGGAGGGCCATAGCCAACCCCAAAGGCCTGGGGGGGATTAGGATTTTCCTGATCCTTATCCATGTTTTGGACAAGTATTGCCTCCTGAAGAGGCCACCTCCTGGATGTGCAATGATTCCATCTGATCCAGCTGTGCCTCTTCCTTTCTCAAGGGATGGACAGAGGGGCTCTATGGAATGTGGCATTTCCTGCAGGAAGGGAGGCGATGCCAGGCACAGCCACAGGAGGTAATTGCTGTGCCTCTGGGCCTGAGCCCTGATGAGGCTTGAGCTGCCCTCTCTGCTGCTTGGCACTGCGGGCACAGCCCGGACAAGATGGGCACAGCCCAGAGGAATTATCCCGAGCAGGCTCAGGGCACGCGGGTACTGAGCTGTCCTGCTGGGCTCCCTCCGTGGGAGACACGTCCCGAAACCTGGGAGCAGCTGCACGGGGTGCCCATGGTGGGGAAAGGGCAGAGGGGGAGAGCAAGGCTCCAGTGTGTCCTGAGAGGGCTTGGCTATGTGCCCGTGGGCTAAGGGAGCTGTTCCATGGGCAGGTGGGCAAACAGGAGGGAGGAACGGAGGTGGGGAGCGACAGCTGTGGCCCTGCAGATTTCCCCAAGCATTTAGTGAGGGTTTCCTGTGTGGGAGGGAGAGAGCCCCAGGGCCCTGGGCTGCTCCAGCTGCCCCTCCAGGCATGTTGCACAGCACCTGCAAAGAGCGTGGAGAGTGACCAGGAGGCACAGGCTCCCACAGCCTTACCCCACCCCCTTGCAGTGCCCAATTCCCCAAGGGAGAAGGGGATCCCAGCACACCATGGAAATGGTTCTGTTGCATCTGTGCTCCCTTCTCGACTGGGATCATGACTTGGATTAGTTGGAAATGCTGGTGAATGGTGCTTTGAAGACCTTGCCAGATGTTGGAGGCATGTTCTGAATGTACCTTTCCTGACAGAATAATCTGTGTCAGTGTGGCAAGAGCTCACATATGAGCCAGTTCCCTTAAGTTCCTCTGAAGGTTGATCAGTTCTGGAAACCTTGCTCTGCTCCCTTCTGGAGCCCTGAGAGATCCCACAGGATCACTGTCAGTAGGAAGAAGGGGCATTTAGCTCTCCATCCTCCTCCCATGTGCAATCTCACTGTGTCCATCTGTGTGCTCTGTGCAGCCACAGAGAAGAGCAGAGAGGGAAGGGGTTGGGCCCAGGGATGTGCCCCGGGGCTGAGCCTTTCTCAGCTCCTTTGCTGCCCCCAGGGAGCCTGAGCTGCTCCTGCTGCCACTGCCAAGCCCTGGCCCTGCCTGGGGCTGGGTTTATTGCTGATGGCAGCTCCAGGGAGTCCTTTCTGACCCGACTGCCCCGCAAGGGGCTCCTTCCATCCCAGTGTGGGGCCACTGCAGGCACAAGATCATCCCCCAGGCCCTGCTTCTGAGTGGAAGGCAGAGCCAAGGGAGTGCCTTGGAGGGCACCAATCACCCAGGTGCCCTCACTGCCACTCGGGCCTGAAGGAGAATCTTCCGCAGTGCTATTGGAGCTGTTGTGTCCTGCCTTTCATTGCAGCTGAGACTGTTGCTAAAGGTGATCTGGCTTCCCAGCCCACGTTCGGGATTGAGCCTCTGGGAGATGGTGAGGGTAGGTCAAGGCCTTTCCCCTGAGAGAGCTGCCAGCTCAGAGCCAAAAGCTCAGCCAGGGGGGCATCGCTGCAGGTGCCAGGACAGAGCCATGGCCGTGTGTGCCCTCGCCCTGCACGATCCACTCACAACTTCTGCTCAGCACTGGCAGCTGTTTGGAGGAAGGTGGGCCCTGGCCCAGCGGCAAAAGCCTAGATGATTTGTTGATTTTACCAGATTTTGCATAAGCATGACGTCCTGAACATGCCATAAAAGTAATGGTGAACAGTTCCGTCTTTTAAGGTGTACTTTTTGTTTCTCAAGTGGTGGGCCAAAAGGCAGGACAGAAGGAGGTGTTTCCCCAACGAAGCAGAGGCCGATTGGCCGCCCCTGCTGCAGGAAGGAAGGCCAAGCCAAACACAGACATGGGCACGGGCACAGGCTCAGAATGTAATTGCTGTGCCAGGGTCAGCAGGGTCAGCCCTTGCCAGGGCTGTGTGACAGCAGCTCTTCCCCCAGGGCTCGCCCATGCACGGCCTGGCAGCAGCCAAAGCTGGAGGTGCCTCTGGAGGCCTTGAGGCCTCTGGAGCTCATTCACAGCCCTGGGGAAAGGGAACTCATGCACCAACGTCCCTCCCACTGCAGCTGGGCTTTGTTGGGTGGCATAGCATGTGCCAAGGGGTGGCAAGGTGCCTGCAGGCCCCAGCTCTGGGGGAAACGGAGAACATCCTGCCCACATCCACTGTTCTGCCAGCTCAGCAGTACAGCACAGCACGGGCTGACATTCCCCATTGCTCCCAAAGGTGCAGCTGGAACCACAGCACATGTTCCTGATGCCCAGAAGGGCCCTGGAAGGGGTTTCTGTCAGGGAACGGGCTTCTGGCTAGGGTTACTGGCAGGCATGCTTCTCTTGGAGCTGATCTTCATCTTATGCTGTGTCCGAATATGGACTTGCTGGAAGAGAAAAGGGTGAGTGTTTAGTTCACCTTTCCCTCAAACAGCTACTTTTGAAAGTCTACTGTACATAGGAAACATTCCCAGTGAGGCTGCAGTGTAGGTGTGGCCAGTCCATGATTGTCCAAAGAACTCTGCTGAGGGTTCTGCTGCTGCCCAGAGCTTTCATTGGCCTCCTAAATGCTGGGCCTTGTCCTGGGGGGCCTGCTAGGGCTGCAGCCAGTGCTGGCTCCCACTGAGGCTGCCTGGCCAAGAGCAGCCCCAGGGGCACAGGGCAGAGGCAAAGCTCGGTGGGGAGGAGAACGAGCAGGGACGAGATTGCCCTTGAAAGGCAGAGGCGCTCTGGGGCCCGCTCCTGGCCAGGGAGCCTGCCCAGAGCCGTGGCCTGCTGGCCGGGGCCTTGAGGGACAGCTGTGCAGCTGGGCCAAGCTGTGCCAGCAGCTCCAGCCGTGCTGGGGAGCCTTGCCAGCTCTGGGCCCAGCTGTGCAGGAGGCTCCCTGTGTGCCACTGGCAGCTGGGGCGTCAGCCACCTCCTCTTTCCACAGTTCCACCTCTGGAGAAGAGTTATAAGACAGTGGCTGCACCTCACACCCAAACAGCAGGAGCAGCTCCTCCAGCAGTTAGAAGAGCCTGGGTAGCCCTGTCAAGAGTTCTGAGAAGAAGACTCCAGAACAGCCATTGACAAGGAAATCTCCTATTCTCCTGGAGATCCCACTGACACCTCCTCTCTCCATGTATATCCCCAAGCTACTTCCACCTCTTTTTTGATCCTCTTCTGTCCCGTCCCGACTTCTTCTATAGACCCCAGGAGCAGCCCAGCACCATCCAGCCCCTCCTGAGCCCAATATGTCCTTTTCTCTGCCCCTGAACACCCTGGTCCTGCCCTCTAAAAAACACTGAAGTTGTCCCCACTCTCTGCCAGGCTAGGTGATGGCCCTTTCTTTAGTTGCAGTACAGGGAAGGTGCTGTCACCCCAGTGTCTGGGTGGCAGCAGCAGCAAAGCCCAGCTGGCAGCAGCACTGGCTGAGCTCCATGGCCAGGAGCAGCTGTGGATGCCCACGGTGTGGGCAGGCAGGAGCCAGGCAGGGGCTGCTGTGACCAGCGGTGGGGTCCCGAGGGCTGGGGGAGCCCAGGGGTCAGGCAGCAGTATGGGGCTGAAGAGAAAAAAAGCCCCTTTGCTTAGTTTTTCCATTTTAGATTTCAGAAATTTGTAGAAATATTTCAAAACATTTTTTCTGTAGAGAGACACCCCCAAATATATCTTCCCAATTGCTATAGTGTTTAAAGATTTTTGTAAGTAGTTTTAGAATCAAGAGAACGAGTGACCCCATTTTTTCATTTTTAGAAATATTTAGAAATATCTTTTGTAGAGAGCAATCCCCAAATGTTTCACTCCTGTTTACACAACACATCTATATTTTTGAAACTGGTATTATTGTTCTGGAAAATATTTTCCCCTTATACAATTGTTGAGATGAAGGGAGAACGACCATCCTTTAATGCATCGAACTCAAGTTTATTGATCGATCAGTCACATCATAACAGTGTTAACGAACTTCATGCATATTCCAAAATCCAGGTTCATGATAGGCTAACAGAGAAAACTCTAACCACTCCTTTTGTTTTACAATACCGTTAATTGTTTACACAAAACAAAACCAGTGTTCCCACTGTGATATGAAAGGTTCTCAAAATTTCCACATCTGTTCTCAGGGTGCCATCTTTTCCCAGAGAGGGTGTTTGCTTGTTATGGGAAGACTGCCTGAGAACCTTATTGTTTATAAAGTGATGCCTGAGAAAGTCTAATTGTTTATAGAAATCAGGCTGGTGCTGCTGCTTTTGGAACTGCTTTGCAACTACCTTTTACTTTTCTCTCAATTGTATGCCTTCATGGCCTTTTTCTTTAAGCCATGCTTGAACTAAACTCTCCACACTTCCCCCGCTTTTTTCTTTGAGAGAAAAGAGGTTGGTTTGCCAGGTTTTCTCTATCATCCTACTAACCATCTTTTGGATACAGCTACAGAAACAAGGTAATATAAGTAAAAGCAATAAGAGTACACCTAATATCCCTATAGCATATATTACAAGGTTTCTTAACCATGGTCCCAATCCTAGGCTTTTAAGCCATTCATCAATTCCCTGTCCTTCTTCTTCCTTAAGGCTAGCCGTAGCTCTTTTAACTTAGCATGAAGAGATACAGAATGATCAGATAAATTCATGCAACACATCCCTTCAAACTCTTCACACCCATGGCCTTGTGCTAACAGTAAGAAATCTATGGCAGCTCTATTTTGTAAGACAGCGTGATTAACACTCTGTACATCTGCAGTTAACATATCTAATATCTGTGAGGTCTTATTCAATTCACCCTTAGCCCAACACCCTATTTGTTTTGCTAAAGTCATTGCTTTGCTTGCAGCACCCCATGGTAGGAGAGCTGAAACCATCACTTGTTTAAATCTACTCCAGAACAACGGATCTCCTATTTGACTACAGTCTAAGTTATGTAAGCTGCGCCTTTGCCTGCTTGTCTTATGACTTAGTTGCATTAATACAGATATATTAGGGTGGAATAATGATAACTTGCCTAAATAACAAGGTCCACCCTGAGGTTGGGCAGGTATACCATTCCAGGCTCTATCTCCACAAATTAGAAATATTCCTGTAGGTAATTTCTTAGGTGTCATGATACTAGAGCCTTTACATTGGTTATAAAGTTGTTTGGACACTATGTCCGGGCTTAGAGATGAATCCAGAGTAGCCCATGTCTGTTTATGCTGACTCATCTTTTGAAAATTAGAGTAATCAAAGCTGAAGCACCCACCATTGGAAGTGCTGGTCATGCTAGCATTTGCACTTCTGAAAAGACCTAACTCCTCAGGTGGGGAATGCAAAGGAGTATTAAGTGATTGAATTAGCAGGCATTGGCGGTAGCCGTCACTCTGACTGGCAGTATACCCTTTTTGTGTAGGCAATTTAATATTTACCATATTGCGCATACATAAGGCACGGTTATTAATAAGACTGCAGAATTCTTGAGGAGACCATACTGGAAGCCCTACCAAACATGTTAGAAAAGGGTTAGTAACTCCTCCAATGCTGAGACAAAGCGATGACTGATTAATCTGTCTAGCAAGTGTTATCCATACATTATCTCTAGGTTGATTAAACTGTATTACCCTTAATTCTTCAGCTACTACTACAACTAGCAAGATAACAAAAATGAACCTCATTTTTCTGTTTTTACTTTGACCTTCTTTTTCTAATCAGTTTTTAACCTTGCTGTTCCCGATACCTGAAGACCACACCTTTGTAACCTTCTAATGCAGTTATCTAATGCCTGATTGGGATCTCCTCTTATAGGCCCTACAACAGAATGTTGTGTTAAAGACACCAGTTTTCTACACCTTACAGAGGCTATATATGATGCACTTTGAGCTTTAACCCTTTTCAAAATACACTGTACCTCCCACCGATAATAAGCCAAGATTTTCTGCTCATGCGATTCATAAAGATCTAAAGCTGAGGCAGTGTTTATCCCTGTTTCATTCCATAGTGCCCACTCCCAATTACGTTCCCAGGTATGTCTATAATTACAGGTGTTACACCATAAATGAAAAAGTGACAACTGATCCACCCAAAAGGTCTTGTCACAACCCCCGCAACACAATGCAACCCAAGCAGCACAATTTGGGCTGTGACATTCAAGGCAGTTCTCTTTTGCCTGTCCTCTTATATGAAAGGATGACAATGATTCAATAATATCAATCAGTTCCCTGGTCGTCCGGCAACGGCGTGTTATGGCCCTGTTGATCGCCTTCGAGTGTCCCTTCAGTTGAAGTAGTAGTGGTCTCAGGATCAGGAGTAGCTTCTTCTCCAGACGGTCCTTGTCCTCTTCCGTGAGTTGATCCACCAGCCGCTGCATCAAGAACAGGTTTAGTCCACTTGGCAGGTACCCACAATGCTCCTGTAGGGGTGGAAATACAAAGATATCCCCTTCCCCAGAACAGGACCTTAGAAGGATCCTTCCATAGCCCTGTCTTGGGATCTCGGTATTTTACCCACACTTCTTTTTCCTGTTCACCAATTTCTTGTGGCTTATAATGTAGTTCTGCTGGGGGTTGCCCTACATCTCCAAACACACACAAATGATTGATCACAAATAGGCTTTTTAATAATCTGGCATGGGGGTCAGTTACTTCCTCATGCTTGGCTAAATACTTCTTTAAGGTACCATTTGCCCTTTCAATGATGGCCTGCCCTGTTGGGGAATATGGAATACCTGTAACATGTTCAATCCCCTAATTTCCTAGGAATTTTCCTATCCTTTGACTGGTACAGGCAGAGCCATTATCTGTTTTAATCCTTTTTGGTGTACCCATCACTGCAAAGCAACTGTACAGATGTCTTTCCACATGTATAGCTCTTTCTGAGCTGTTGCCCATATATATTTGCTATAAGTATCAACGGACACATGTACATACTTTAGTCTGCCAAAACTAGGGACATGTGTAACATCCATTTGCCATAATTCATTTGTTTGCAGGCCTCGTGGATTTACTCCTAGGCCTAAACCACTTCCCCCATTATGGTGACTACAAGTCGGGCAAGCCTTCACAATAACTTTTGCTTCTGAGAGTGTTATCCTAAATTCTCTGCTTAAGCCTTTTGCATTCTGGTGAAACATTGAGTGGGCCTCTCGAGCCAATTGGTGACTTGACAGAGGTGTACTTTGGGTAATGGTAACCAATCTATCTGCCCTATCATTCCCTTCACCTAAACCAACATTCCATTTATGACTTCTAATATGAATTACAGCATAAGCATGTTCCCTGGATCTTGTAGCTCTCTTTAACTGCAATAGTAGTTCATATAGTCTTTGATTTTGCACCTCTTTTATGGAAGAGTCTTCAATTCTTGCTACAACTCCTGCTACATACAGAGAGTCTGTAACAACATTCAAATGTTCCTTAAATTGTGCCATTGCCCATACCACTGCTAACAGTTCCATGGTTTGTAGGCTGTCCACTGCTTCTGCTTGCAGAATATGATGCTTCCATACTCCCTTTTCTTGCCAGGTTATTGCAGCAGTTCTTGATTTCCTGCCAGCATCTGTAAATGCAGTAATGGCACCTGAGATAGGAGAATTCTCTCGCTTTGGATGAGTTATCCAGTCCCAGTCCCCTATCCATTGAATCAAAGCTGGTCAAAGCTGGTGTGTTTCAATAGGGCAACATGCACCTAAGAGACCTTCCTGCAGTTCCTCTGAATTAGTCAAATAGCAGTCCAAGGTATCCTTTTTCATTGGTATCTCGATGGCAGCTGGTTCTGCCCCAGCCATCTGCAACATCCTTTCTCTGCCCTTCTTTATCAGATCCACTAACGTTTCAATTTTTTGTAAAAGAGTCTTACTTTGCTGTAGTGGGGGGGAGATCCATTCTAATATCCGTGTTTCCTCCGCTTCTTGTTTGCATTGCGTAAGTGCTCCCAAAAGATATTGTGGGCCCTTCCAGATGGTCAGATCTATGGGTAAATCTGGATCCCTTCGATGAACATGTTCATGCATAACACAGTCCATAATTTGTTGAATGACCCGCTGTTGTTTGTTAGTAATACACACTGGATGAGTTGGGTCAGTTCCTTTCAGCAGTGGACGCAACTCATCAAGCAGTTCATTAGGTATTCCCACCATCGGTTTTAACCACTGTAAATCACCCAAGAATTTCTGAGCATCATTTAAGGTGGTTATTTTTGTTTTTAATTGCAGCTTTTGAGGTTTAACAATTTGTTCTGTCATAGACCATCCCAGGTATTTCCAGGGAGCAGTTGTTTGGATCTTCTCAGGAGCTACTGCTAGAGAGTATTGTGCCAGTGTGGTTCTTATTTCCTGGACTTGTTGTTGTGTGAAAGGCATCGGCTGAGCAAACAATACATCATCCATGTAATGATATATCACTGTATTAGGCCATTGCTTTCTAAGAGGTTGCAAAGCTGCACTGACATAAAGCTGACACAAGGTGGGGCTGTTGCGCATGCCCTTTGGAAGAACCGTCCATTCAAACCTCTGATCAGGTGCTTCTTTATTAATCACAGGTAATGTGAAAGCAAACCGTCGCATATCCTGCGGGTGGAGGGCGATAGTAAAAAAGCAGTCCTTGAGATCAATAATCAGCAAAGGCCAATCCATCGGGATCATGGCTGGGTTAGGTAATCCAGGTTGCAATGAGCCCATAGGTTCCATCTGATCATTAACAGCACGCAAATCATGGAGCAGTCCGTATTTTCCTGACTTCTTTTTAATTACAAAAATTGGAGTATTCCAGGGGCTGGTAGACAAACGCAAGTGTCCCTGTTGGAACTGTTCTGAGACGAGCTGATGTGCGTGTTGCAGACTTTCCCCTTTCAAAGGCCATTGCTTAACCCATACCAGAGTGTCAACAATCCAGGTAATGGGAATTGGGAAAGTCCAAGCAATGGCTTTTACTCCAAAGGGTGTTCATTTGTTAAAACAACCCCTAGCTGAACCATAATGTCCCGACCTATAAGGCATTGAACAGTAGGTGGTAACTGCACCAACCGAAAAAGTTGCCGTCAGCTGCTATCCGTCGATATAAACTTGAAGGGGGGGTGAGCGGCTAGCCAGGGTAAATCCTCCTACCCCGGATACTGCAGTGGCTGCCGGCTGCAAAGGCCAGTGATGAGGCCAGCAGTTAGGACTAATGATGCTGGAATCTGCTCCAGTATCCAGCAGACCTGAATATGACCTTTTCTGTCCGTTAAATTCTACTTCTACTTTTTTCTTGGGTCTCTCGGCAAGATTTAAAGTTAACAAGGTAAGTTCTCCTGTGGAACCAAAAGCACTGTCTCTCCTCTCTTGAGTTTTTATGGGTTGTATTCCTTTCGTCATTTGCTCAAGCGGTACCAGCTGAGCAATCCTTTGTCCCTTGTTTATTTGAAGAGGAGGGAAAGGGGTGTAAGCCATTACCATAATCTCTCCCGTGTAATCCGCGTCAATAACGCCAGGCAAAACAAACAGTCCTAACGTAGATGCAGAAGATCTCCCAAATAGTAGCGCACCCACCGCTTTGTTCTGTATAATAATAGGTCCTTGGACCCCCGTAGGGATTTTTTGCGGGTGCAGAGTCATCAACGTTACGTCTACTGCGGCTGCCAGGTCCATGCCGAGGCTCCCTGCTGTGGCAGGCTGGAGACTCCTGGCTGCGATGGGTTGGAGGCTGCCTGCTGCGGAGGGTTGGAGGCATGGGGGGGTGTTGTTGCTGCAGCGGCAATTTGTGTCTGGGCGCAGCTGCTGCGAGAATACGCACTCCTGGAGAAGTTTCCCGACCTCCGTCTACAAGTGCTCGTATTATGATTGTCCATACGGCATTTCTGGCACCAGATTCCGACAGCCTGGCATTCCTGGCGTACATGGCCCATGCCTCCGCATCGGTAACATTTCACGCGGCCCCTTTTATTTGAAGCTGCAAATGCGGCTGATGCTTGGAGAGGTGCAACAGCGGCTAACTGCAACCTGACTCTGAGAGGACTTTGCCTGTTCTTGCAAGCCTATTCCTAACTGTTTAATTGCGTCTACCACTAAAGCCTGCTGCCCGGTTGGTATGAGAGCCATCCTCTCTAATGCCTCCTCTATAGTCCAATTTGCACCTAAGGTAATAAGTATGTTTCTAGTAGCAGAATTACAATTTTGAATCGCACACTGTTTGAGGAGGGCCCCGCGCATATATTCTGCTACTCCCGTTCTCTCAATTGCAGCCGCAGCTCTATCAATAAAAGCGCCAAATTATTCCTCTCTGCCTTGCTTAATTCCAATATATACTGGTATCCCTCCTGGTTCCTTTACCCTTTCTATTGTGAGTCTGACTAACCTCATTGCCTCCCGGCACTTCTCCTGACCTATTAAGGCTTGTGCCTCAGTGCGAAGGAAAGGTCTCAGACCCATAAGTTCATTAACAGTGACGCCATGGAGGGGGTCACCCGGCTGCCTTTGAACTGCCACGCACTCGTTAACGAGCTCTTGCCAGTGAGCATTAAACAGCAATTGTTGATGTTGGGTAAAGATTAGTTTAACTATGCCACAGCAATCATTAACGAGAAGGATGCTGGTGTCAAAAATATAATCGAGCATTTGCTTGGCTGGTTCGCTTTTAAATCCAAACTGACTAACAGTAGCTCGCAATTGAGATAACATTTTCCAGTCTAAAGCACTGATTGTCGCCTGTATACTGCCTCCGACCTGAGGGGTAAAAATAACCGGACAAGCCAGTTCACTCGCCATGCTTATCAGCTCTTGGTCTCCCTTTTCCATTGCATCCTTGGCCAGGGCAGCCCACGCATCTCGTCTTTACCTTGCAATCATCGCCGCTAGATCGTTTTCCGACCCAGGGACCGACTGACTGCTTTTCGGGAACGGAGTATGCGGTTTTGGCCCTGACTGCTGCGATACAGTAGATACGGGAGACTCAGAGGTGCTCCGTGTAGCCTGTGGCAAAGCAGGCAATAAAGCACCCTGTGGAGCTTGGCTCGTTAAGGGGGGCTGGCTCATTAAGGGAGGCGGCGAAGCGGGTAATGCAGCGCTCTGTGGCGCCTGGCTTATAGCCTGGCTCGCAGCCTGGCTCGCAGAGGGAGTTGGTGAGGCTGGTAAAAAAACCGTCCTCGTAGTGGGGCCAAGAGGAGTTCCCGACTCCGTATCAAACTCCCTGTCTTGATCGTACTCTTTGTTACCATCATGAGCAGCAGTAGCCTGGTGGGCAGCCCTTTTTTCAGCCTGAAACTGCAACAGTTCGGTATTAACGACCCGCCATAATTTACCCCACTTCTTAGCAGTTTTATCATCGTCTAACGTAACCTGCCATAATATATCACCAAATTTACGCCATTCCGACAATTCATGAACTGTGTGGGGATTCACAAAGATTCCCCATTCCAAACCATAAGCCAAAAGACCCTGTAATTCTTTCTGTAAGTCTATTCCCTTAATTTAACTTTTTTGCAAGAAAGTAATAAAAAGTTCATATGCGGCTTGCCTTTCCATACCTATATAAGTGCGCACTTTGCAGCTCCTCAAGGCTTCCGGCCGCACGTATCAGCCAGGCCCGCCTAGGGCCTAGGGCACGGCGTGTCTCGGCGGCTTTTCCTCCGCTTTGTTTATTCGCGCTTATTGCCGTTCCGGCTGCTTCGGAACCTGAACCAGTCCTCACCTCCTGTGGTGTTCGCAATCCCCGAGGTGTTCGCTATTACAGTCGGGTGTCACCATTTGTTGAGATGAAGGGAGAACGACCATCCGTTAATGCATCAAACTCAAGTTTATTGAGTTCAGTCACTTTAAATAACAGTATTAACGAACTTCATGCATATTCCAAAATCCAGGTTCATGATAGGCTAACAGAGAAAACTCTAACCACTCCTTTTGTTTTACAATACCGTTACTTGTTTACACAAAACAAAACCAGTGTTCCCACTGTGATATGAAAGGTTCTCAAAATTTCCACATCTGTTCTCAGGGTGCCATCTTTTCCCAGAGAGGGTGTTTGCTTGTTATGGGAAGACTGCCTGAGAACCTTATTGTTTATAAAGTGATGCCTGAGAAAGTCTAATTGTTTATAGAAATCAGGCTGGTGCTGCTGCTTTTGGAACTGCTTTGCAACTACCTTTTACTTTTCTCTCAATTGTATGCCTTCATGGCCTTTTTCTTTAAGCCGTGCTTGAATTAAACTCTCCAAATGCAATAAAAAATAAAATTGCATTTCAGTGGTAATCTTCATTCTAGGAAGAAGTAAGACCCCTTCAGCCAGCCAGCCTGCTGCAGAGGCTCTTTTCCCGCAGGAGCTTTGTACCTAGTCACAACCAACATATATAAAACCTTTTCCCTGTTACTTAAGATTTTTGACAAGCTCACGTCTTAGTCTTCTCAGACAAACTATGAGCACAGTGGGCATCTCTTCAACTTACCATCTTTGTTTGCTTCTGGTGGAACTCCCTCAGTTCTAGAGCAGGGCCTTCTCTCAGCTTGCTGTTGGCCCCAGGCTCTGCTCCCGGCCTGCTGGGCTTTGTTGGGTGGCACAGCCTGTGCCAAGGTGCGGCAAGGTGCCTGCATGCCCCAGCTCTGGGGGAAACGGAGAATGTCCTGCCTGCATACACTGTGCTGCCAGCTCAGCAGTGCAGCACAGCACGGGCTGACGCTCCCCATTGCTCCCACAGGTGCAGCTGGAACCACAGTCCATGTTCCTGATGCCCAGAAGGGCCTTGGAATGGGTTTCTGTCAGTGAACAGGCTGCTGGCTGGGCTTCCTGGCAGGCCTGCTTGTTTTGGAGCTGATTTTCATCTTATGCTCTGTCCAAATTTGGACTTAGGAGAAGACAGTGAGTGTTTAGTTCACCTTTCCCTCAAACAGCTTTTTTTGAAAGTCTACTCTACATAGGAAACATTCCCAGTGAGGCTGCAGTGTAGGTGTGGCCAGTCCATGATTGTTTAAAGAACTCTGCTGAGGGTTCTGCTGCTGTCCAGAGCTTTCATTGGCCTCCTAATTGCTGGGCCTTGTCCTGGGGGGCCTGCTGGGGCTGCAGCCAGTGCTGGCTCCCACTGAGGCTGCCTGGCCAAGAGCAGCCCCAGAGGCACAGGGCAGAGGCAAAGCACAGTGGGGAAGAGAAAGAGCAGGGATGAGATTGCCCTTGAAAGGCAGGGGAAGGGAGAATGTCGCTTACCTAAGAGAGCCCCAAAGAGCAGCTGGAAGAGGTGCCAGCTGATCAAGGACCCCCGAGGAGCGGAGGGAGGGCATATCGGCTGACGGAGTGTCCCGAGGAGCGGCTGGGGAGAGTAGAGGTCTGCGTTGGCGGGGAGGAGCGGCCGGAGCGCTTGCACGGTCCGGTGGTGGGGAGGCCGGCGGGGCTGTCGGAGTAGGCTCAGCCCGGCCGGTGGGCACGGCTAACCCCGCCCGCCCGCAGGACCACGGCGCAGTTTCTGTTGGAGGCGGACCTGCACGGGCTGATGAAGCTGGACACGCTGATCCCGAACGCGCCGCCTGCGCGATGGCAGCGCAAGGACAAGGAGAGATGCCCCGGGCCCAGCCCCGTCGGCGTGTCGCCCATGAAGCCGGCCAATCGCTCCCACAGCTCCAGCAAGACGCCGTCCAAGATACCCAGTGCCACCAGCGGCAGAGGTTGAGTGCGGGAGCCTGGCCCAGGCTGCTTGTCCGTAGCCATGGGGCTCTGGGCTCCCTGCCACGCTGCCCTACCGGCTGCTGCTCAGGCAGGAGGAGGTGGGCTGTGCTCCTGACAGCCACCCACCTCCTTGCCAGCATGAGGGGCAGAGCTCTGAGCACTGGGGCTGGCCAGCTGCTGTTCGCCCAGCTGAGCCTTGCTGGCACACAGCTGTATGCTAGGATGAGTGTGGGCGGGACTGTCAGCTGACAGCTTTACATCCTGTGAGCGTTTCTGTATCTTCCCCTTATCTCTGGACTCTGGAATTGTTGCACTAGACCCAAGTGCACACAGTCCCTAACCAACTTGGTGGCAGGGAGGAAAATATAAGTTAGTTGTGACTGTGTGGCATGAGACCTCAGAGTCCTACTTGTCTGGTGGGTGTGATGTGGAAGAGTGTTGGGTTTACTTCCATGAAAGCTCTAATACAGGCTGTTAAATAGCTGTAAGACAATATTTTCATATGTGAATGCAGGTAAATCTTGATCCAAAATTCAAAGCACCCCCAAAAAGGCTGGGGGGGATTGCTACATTCCCAACCGCAGCACTATGCAGATGGAGATGGCAAATTTCCTCCTAAGCAAAAAGAATGACCCTGCTGAGGATTCCCCTACCAAGAAGGTGAGCATGTTGCTAAGTTACAATTACTTAAACAACCGCTACTCCTTCCTGCCCCTTTACAGAGCAGTGAACAATAGGTTCTATCAAGTGGGCACATGGGACTGACAAGTCCCAGTCATCACTACTTGCAGCTCTGGGCTTCAGGAGCCTAGGATGCGATTGAAGCTGTAGAGACTGCCATGCACTCTAAGCCTATGCTGCTTCTGGAAGGAAAATTTAGCTTTTGACTAATGAGGTGTTAAAATGTAGCAGGCAACACAAACACAAAGCTGTGAGCCTATGCAAAGTGAAACTACTGGTGGTAGCTATTCTAGGACAATGTCTCCACCGGGAACACTTCTGGAATGGTTTACACTGTCTTCTGAAATCTGTTTATGAAGCATCTGGTCGCTTTGTGGCTGTGGCTTTTCCCACTGGCAATAACACTGAATTTGCCATTGTGTGAAAATGTGAGCAGGACGATGTATGAAAGTCAGAGGAAAAATTGCTTTGACCTGCCTCTGTGTGACTGACCCTTGCAGCACAGGCAAACATCTTCAGATTCTAAGAGAAGGGGACTTAGGTGTCTGTTTAAATTGCAGTGTGGGAATTGTTTTCAATGCATTGCACTGAGAGTGATTTGTCTCTGTAGGAGCAACAGAAAGCCTGGGCAGTGCATCTGAATGGTTTTGATGTAGAAGAGGCAAAGATCCTCCACCTCAGTGGAAAACTAGAGAATGCTCCAGAAGGTATGATACAGAGTCTGTGTGAGCTGAATCAGCAGCAGAGATCAGGTCAGGGGAACAGCAACACAGAGGCTCTGTGTGTGGTCACAGGAGAAATCAACTGGTTTCTGAGAGCTGTACAGGCTGGAGTCTCCTTTCTTAAGGTTCCTGAGGTCGAGGGAGGGCATAACAGTTACAGTGAATTTATTTAGGAGAGTTGCTATGACTGCCAGTTGGTCACCTGTTACAGGGCTTGCAAGGGTCTTCAGGGTGAAGAGAGAGATGAGAATCTTGACCTCATGTTCAGAAGGCTTGATTTATTATTTTATGATATATATTACATTGTTACTATACTAAAAGAAATAGAAGGAAAGTTCTCAGAAGCTAGCTAAGCTAAGAATAGAAAAAGAATGAATAAACAAAGGGCTGTGTCTCAGCAGAGGGTGAGACCCAGCTCTGCTGTGAGTGGTCAGTAAATCCAAACATTCACCCGAGACCAATCACGCATCCACCTGTTGCATTCCACAGCAGCAGATAACCATTGTTTACATTTTGTTGCTGAGGCCACAGCTTCTCAGAAGGGAGAAAAATCCTAAAGAAAGGATTTTTATGAAAAGATGTCGGTGACATTTCACCTATACTGCAGGTTCCAAACCTTCATGAAGTCTGTAAGAGCACCAAACTCTCTGCACTTTCTAGCTTAAACTGCAACTAAATATAATGGGATTCAAAAACCCAAGTGTTTGTTAAATTTGTTTCCATGAATGACGAAATTGTAGCTCACCCCTGTTCAGCAGTTCATACTGCCAGTGATTTTAGTGCACTGCAGGCTTGTGAGTGTTTCTCTTACGACTTCATTTTCACTCCAAGGGATTCCTAGGTGGGTGTGCAGCACTCAGCTGGGAGGAAACGAACTCAGGTTAACAAACCTGTTCCCCTGCACACAGGCTATCAGAATAACCTGAAAGTGCTCTACAGTCAGAAAATGGCACCTGGATTCAGCAGGAAGAATAGCAGAAATATTCCCTCAAAGCCAGAACGGCTCTTGGATGCACCAGAGATGTTCAACGACTACTGTAAGTAGGCTACAGGGTTGAGTGCTGGGCATCCAGAACATTCTGCACTGGATTGCTGTTCCTAGGACAGTGTAACTGGGCTATCTGTATTATTTGGTGTAGCCAGGCTAGCACAGACCCCTTCTGGAGTGCCCCTGTGTGGCCTTAGCGGGACAGTGGTCTAGGGCACAGTGTAGGTGCCTTGGAGCAGGGTACCTGGCCCCAGCAGCTGGGCATAGTGACACTCAGAAGGCTGCCCCTCACCTGCACGTGTGTGTGTGCACATGTGCACCCGCACCTGCTGCATCAGCACGGGTGAAGGGCAGGGCTCTCTAGCCAAGCATGGTGTGACCTGCATTGCTCTTTCAAATTGTAGAACTGGATCTCATAGACTGGAGCTCCCAGAACTTCCTGGCAGTGGCTCTGGATAACACTGTTTATCTGTGGAATCACACTACTAGGGAGATTATCCCCCTGCTGCAGATGGAGCATCCAGATGTTTACATTTCCTCTGCGTCATGGATTAAAGAAGGAGACTACCTTGCTGTTGGCACAAGTAGTGCTGAGATTCAGGTGAATGCAGGAGTAAAACTAGAGGTGTTTTCAAGGGATTGACAGAACTGTGGGGCCTGGGGACAAAACCTTGGTTGGCAGAGGAAGGATGCCATGCACCTGACTTGTCTTCCCTGGTGTGGGGTGGAACTGCCCAGTGTGCAAGGCAGGGTTTGGTTTGGGGGTTTTCTGATAAGCAGTGTTACCTTCTGTGCTATAGTCATGAGATACACATTTTCTCTGTTCCCTTACTGAGAAAGCTGAATGCCAGAGTCTGTGCAGTGAGGTTCCTAGGGCATAGAAACAGGACTGGGTTTCTTCTGAAGAACTTTTTGCTTTGCCTCTCCAGCTATTGTTGCATTTATATTGTTGTATATCATATTTCTAGGGTCTCATACCTTCTGGGTGGTTTTCTCACAGCAGCTCTTCACAGCAGTGTTGTTATTGATTCTCAGTCAGGGCTCCTCTCCAGCTCTCCTTGAATGCCCCACCCCCTTTTATCCCAGCTACCTCCACGGGCTGCAGCTGCTACCCAATCAAGGACATTGCAACTGCAGCCCATTTACATGACTAGAATCAGGGCAGGGTCACTTATACAATACAGAGATCTCTTACTGCAATACATATATTTACTCAGGCCCCTATAAGCTATGGGACATTGAGCAGCAGAAACGTCTCCACACCATGACCAGCCATTGCGCCCCTGTGGAACAGCTGCATCCTCTCCAGGTAAAGCAGTGGGTCAAGGGCAGTTTCCAGTTGTTGCAAACTCCTATCCCTCAGTCTATGTGTGGCATGGGTTAGGGATGGCAGAGAAGTTTGTCCTGGCTTGGGATTCTTACTCAGCCTTATCTGTTGGGGCTGTGAGGAGAAGGCCTCTTTCCTGTATTGCAATTTGTGCTGAAGCTGTAAAGAGCTTGTGTGAGTGTTTCACTCACACCAACAGACCTGTGTTGCTGGTAACACTGGTTGAAACCCAGTGGCAGGTATGGCAGTCTTGCAACAACAAAAATGGATTTGGGTGAAAATGTGCAGCCTGGGGCTGGCTCTGGCATAAAGCCTGATGCAAAACAAAAGGTTAGCTCACACTGCCACAGCCAGCCTGGGTGTCATGCAAGAGCCATGCAAAGCACCACCAACCCTGTGCTCAGCCTTCAGTCATGTATTCTTCCAACAACTCTGATCTCCCTTCCCCTCCTGCTGACAGGAGGCCCTGGTGCCTCACTGAGGCTTCATGCAGGGGAGCAAGCACCAGGGCTCAGCTGACATTTATTGGAGCTTGACTCCCCTACACTTGGAAAAATGCCTTTTTTCCAGGCTGAACTGTGCTGGAGCAAGTTGCAGGAAATATATTTGAGCCCTTACCTGACCAACAACCAGCTCAGCCATGCTGCTTTGCACGGCGGAGCCGCAGTGTCTGAGCAACTCCACCAAGTCTGTGCCTCCCATCAGCCCTCAGTGATTTGCTGAGGGTGTGTTATTAACTGTTTTCACCTATCCCTCAGCACATTACCACACTGTGCCTAGCACCAGCTCTGCCTCCTGAGCCTTACAGCAGCTGGAACCTTCAAAGGTTCCCACTTGTGCTCTGCCAAGGCCAGTGAGTGTGTAACCACACCCACCAGAGCACCCCCCCACACACACACATAAAGCTGATATGGGGGGCACAGTCTCAACAAACAGCCACTGAGCCAGCACCTTCCCAGCAGTGCTGCTGGTGCATCCCCATTTGGCCACTTGGGAAAGATCAGGAGGCCCAAGGATGGAGCTCTCCCTCAGACACAAATCCTAGGGCCACAGCTGTCTCCAAAGGGGAAGCAGGCAGGAACCCAGATGCAAGGCTGGGCTCTTCCACAGAGCTGTGCTGTTGTTGTAGGAGCCCTGCACCTGGTGCTGGGAGTTAGCACAGACTTGCCCTGTGGGGCCACAGCTGATTAGGCCTTCCCTGGTCTCTGACCTGGAAGGAAAGCTTTATATGCCAAAAAATTCCTGTCATTTTTGCAGTCCCATGTACGAGCAGCTCAGCTTTCTCACAGACTCTTTCTTTCTCCTTAGCACAGGCCCCACACCCAGATGCTGTGCATTACCCAGCCCTTAGAGGACCTCTGAGCATTACCAGAGGGTAATGATACTGCAGGGTCTTTGACCCCATGCTGGTCTCTCACAGTCCTGGAGCGAGGAGGAGCAGAGGAAGGAAGTGGGCACTGATCCAGCAGGCCCAGTAAACACAGCCCTGTAAGGTGTTAATTCAGTTCACAGCATGACAGCATATTAATCACCAAGTGCCATGGCCAACCCACAGAAGAGCACAGCTAACAGTGTTATGAGTGAGACGCTTGACTAGGCCAATATTCAAGCAGCAATCAGTTTATTATTTAATATGGTAAAGTATGAGCAATACAGCGCTGGGTACAGTCGGGGAAGTTTTCCCTCCAACTGTAAACAGATAATTGAGGGTACAGGTATTTATAGGGGTACTCATCAGCTTTTTTTTCAGCAGTTTCTATTTCCAGTCTTTTACTCATCAGCAATTTTTATTCGAAATTATTACATCACAGTTCTATACACTATTGTGATTTAAATTTCTCAGGATGTATCTCAAAGGAGTATCCCCAGATGGTGACGGTCCCATTTCTGAAAGAAGAAAGATGAATCTCATCTGGTGGGGTCCAGCTCCCCAGATGTGTGTCCACCTTTTAATTGCAGAGACTATAAATCTCATAACAGTGATGTCCAGCTTCCCTTTGGTCGAAACCATAAACCCTTGAAGTGATGTTCATCTTCCTTTCTCAAGCTGTTTTTCTCTGCTTCAATGAGGCGTGAGATAAGCATATTTCCTTTATATATATTCCAAAGCTATAGTTTCAAGGACACAAGAATATTATAAAATTATACTTCGAAAGGTTATTATTGCAGAACTCTTTATGGATTAAATGAAAGCAAAAAGTAACATCTTTAATTCCAATGCTCCTAAATCAACTAGGGTTAATTTGCAAACAAAAGATAGGTTCAAAGGCCTTTTTCCATGCTTTATTCTCCTCAGTTATTATTAGAATTCACAGCTCTCCCATTGTCGGGGTCCACACATTTCGCATTCTCAACTACACACATCACCTGTTTGTACCTGACACGAAACACAGCTTTGTATTTCACAGTCCCCCCTCTGCTTGTATAAATTTTCATTTATCTTACTCATTTGTGTCTGGGCTTCAAATCTGGCCAAAACTTTGGAAGCTTTCTCTTTTTGGTCTCTTTTCTTTAATTTCATTATTTTGGTTATCTTAGCTGTTTTCTCAAATTGACTAACTTCTCCAGTAGCCAATTCTGAGTCAGCAGGCATTACCGCAATCTGCATGATTTGAATAACTGAGTGGATTGGTCAGATAAAACATGGAATAAGTCAAGGTAGAAGCAATAACCCCGCTAATGAGCACAATATCAGGAACCTTATTTTTTTTCCACCAAGTTCTTCCTCTAAGCATCTGGTCCCACCATGAGGCTTGAAGAATGGAATTCTAATTTTGGACAGGGACATGAGCCACTCTTTTGATCTCTGCTGCTAAACCCCGGATGGTTTCTCTGTAATCATGAATCTCAACACAGCATTCTGACTCACTGAATTTTCCACACACCCCCCCTTCTTTAGCAAGCAAATAGTCTAATCCTATTCGATTCTGGTACACAAAAGTCCGCACCTGAGTGTGCTGCCAGCTTAACAAGTCCAGGGCCTCTGAGGAGTGATTCGAGACTACCTCTACCACTGCCTGCAGTCCAATCAACCTATTCAATAGGTAAATCGGGGTCTTATTTCTCCAGCTTCTGTCTTGAGCCTAAGTGGCTAGCTCATAATAATCTATTATTCTTTCTGCCGGCTACTCTTCTCTCGATCTAGACAGTGTGATTGCATTTGTCACAGACATCCGGAGCAACAGGCTCTGATCCTGCAGCTCACTCGTGGATTATGTGGAGTTCAGGAGTGCGGTTATTAAGGCCCATTGCCTGGGATGCAATGATCAATACAGTGAAAATAATTCTCAGAGGGTTTAACTCTCTTCCTCTCTCAAGGCCCCTTGGGTTGCATCCAAGAGCTGAGATGAAGATCATCTTGGTAGCAGAGTTTATACCTTGGGATTCAGTCACTGATATCTTTTGTTTAATTTTTGCCTTTTGCCTCATGAGCCTTCAGATTTCTATTTTTCATGGTTGTGGCCCGATTCTTTTTAATTTAGGCCAATTGGCTCTTAAATTCAGGGGATGTGCGACTACAATAGGGTTGGTGTATGTGCCTCCCCCTCTTCCAGCGATACTTGGCTTCCTGCCACTCTTTTGCTTTAATTTGGTATTTGTCCGGTATCCAATTGTTCTTGTCACACTCTACTTTTTCTAATTTGGCCTTTGGTACTTCTTGCAAATCAATTCTACTCTTGTTCCATGTACTGCAGCCTACAAAGTTTTATCAGTTTCTTTCTCTATTTCTTTCATACAATTACAGCAGAGAGCATTAGGGATCTGTCCCCTTGGTAGGTTTGTATACCAAAATTCTTCACACTCTATACACTTAAAACAACCCCATGGATAACACTTACAGTTTGGAGTAGTGCATTCTACCTCTCGTGAGTACAACTGGTTTTGCAGCTTAAGGTAGGAGTGTTTTCGTGACATACATCAGTCCTTTTTTACCTTGGTTTTCAGTTCTCCGGGGGTAGATGCAATTCTCCACTGGGATTCAGCAGGCGTCTCTGTCTGGGGTTCCGTCTCTGTCGGTGGTTCCGCTGGTCCTTTGACCAACGACGTGTGGGTCCAACCTTTTTTCCGCAGTTCGGACAGCTGTATCAGTGGTCAGCAGAGTTAAATATGGACCTTCCCACCTGGGAGACAAACTTTCTTCCTTCTAGCTTTTAATCAGCACCCAGTCACCTGGTTTTATTTGATGTATGCTAAATCTGAGAGGGGCTGATTGAGCAATTACCCCTTTCTCCCTTAGTTCTAGGACATGTTGTCCCATCTTCTGGATGTATTTTTGAATAGTCATATCGGCAGTGACTACTGATGTTTGGGGTACTTCCTGGGAATAAGGCATTCTATAAAGAATCTCATATGCAGAAAGTCCCGTATCTGCATTTGGAAGTGTCTTTATATTAAGCAATGCTAAAGGTAAACATTTTACCCATGACATTTGGGTCTCAATCATTAATTTCGTTAACTGCTGTTTTATAGTTTGGTTCATTCTTTCCACCCTCCCAGAGCTCTGGGGGTGCTAAGGGGTGTGATATTCCCAGGAAATACCCATAGCTTGTATTACTCTTCTTATAATGCTGGAAGTAAAGTGGGAGCCCTGATCAGAATCAATTGCCCTGATAACCCCAAATCGAGGAATGATTTGTTCTAACAACATTTTAACTACAAACTTTGCCATGGCTCGGGCAGCCGGGTAGGCTTCCACCCAATGAGTCAGTTGATTTACTAATACTAACAAGTATTTCCTCTGCCCCCCCTTGGTAATTCAGTATAATTTACCTAAACCCTTTCAAATGGTCGGTAGGCTATTTTTCTACCGCCAGCTGGAGCTTGTCTCATTACCTTTTTGTTAACCTTTTGACATGTCAAACACTCCTGTGTTATTCGTTTTGCTATCTCAAAAATTCCAATACATCCATAATATTTTAAAAAATGATCACATAAGTCTCTTGTTCCCCGATGAGTATGTTGGTGCAACTGGCTTAAAATCCTTCTAGCATAAGCTTTAGGTAAAATCTCTCTCTTATCTGATAGTATCTATTTTCCCAGCTCTTTCTTAGCTTCTAATTTTTTATAGCTTCTTCCTCTTGAGTACTATAGCTTTTTGGCAGCTTCTCTTGAATTTCCGCTATAGTGTTCAGCTGAATAGTCTCTTTTAGTTTACAAGCTGCCTCCTTTTCTTCTTACTAAGTAGCTTGACCCTTGTTGATGACCTCTTACATGTACTACAGCTGTTCTCTTAGGTCTTTTCAGGGCTTCAAGCACTCTGATTTTTAACTCCTGATGGATCAGTTTCTTCCCTTGAGTGTTTATCAAACTTCTTTCTATCTAGATGTGTGCACAATTCCAAAAGCATATTTTGAGTCTGTGTAAATTGTCCTCACCTTATCTTTTCTTAACAAAATAATCAGGTCCCTTCCCAAAAGATTGCATTCTGCTTCTGAAGCTAGTAATAGATCACTAATATCCACTTTTCCTTTTGCTTCAATTAGTACTTGTTCAATAATGGGAACCTTAAAGGCCTCCCCTTTTGCTCCAATTACTTGAGCTGTTTTCCGGCTGATTTTGCATCTTTTTGGTAATCTTTGCACTGTTGATCTTTCAGCAGCTGGTGACTTCTTCACCTTGGGGAACTACTCTTAATTTTCCTCTATAAACAGATTTTGATCTGCCTCTCACTTCCTGCAAACCCTTTTAACATGTCCTTCCATACCACAGTAAAAGCAAGTAGGTCTTTTAGAACCCTCACCTGTTATTTTTCTCATGCTTTTAGCATTACTTGAAGATGCACTACTGTTCTGAACCTCTTTTACTGCAGCCATGAAAACCTTAGCTTTAGCTTTTGCCTTCTCTTCATAGCTCTCTCTGTGCTTCCTTTAACAATTCTTGCAAATTTCTCTCCTGCCAGCCGTCTAACTTTCCAAGTTTCCTTCTAATTTCCTCCCATGATTTCACCACAAACTGAGTTTGGATTAACGCTTCCCCACAGCTGTATCAGGATCTAATCCTGAATACATTTGTATGCTTTACCTTATTCTTTCTAACCAATCTATGGGTGACTCATCTTTCCCCTGACGTTCATTCAGGGCCTTGCTAATATTTTGCCCTCTGGAGACTGCTTCTCAAATTCCCTGAATAATTATATTCCTGAGATCCACCATATTCTGACTATCTTGGTCGTTGTTACGGTCCCAGTTAGGGGCTGCCAGGGGCCATTTCATTTCTCCTAAAGGTCCCTGCTGGTGGTTCCTATCCCAAATTCTCCTGCCAGCCTGTCTTATCAGCTGCCTCTCCTCTGCTGTAAAAAAAATACTTAAAATTGACTGAATCTCCGTCTGGTTCTTAGAAACTGATCTAGCCATTCAGACACCCCCAGAAGATCTTCAAGTAACCTTCTCATTTCTTTTTTTAAAAGTCCTTACATCCCTGGTTTTTAGGGGTACTGACACATACCCAATGACTGGTCTCCCTTGATTTCCTACTAATAGTACTTCCCTCAATGGGTACAGCTGCCCCCCTTCCCTTCTTTATTGCTATCCCCACTGCTTTCTGCTCGTGCCCTTTCCTGGCTTCTCGTTCTGTGTGCTGGTGGTGAATCAAGTACCAGGAGCGGAGCCACCGGGGCTTGTGGCAGCAGCAGCAGAGCCACCCTGGCTTGTGGCAATGGGAGCGGAGCTATCGGGGCTTGTGGCAATCGGAGCATAGCTACCGAGGCTTGTGGCAGCGGGAGTGGAACCACCGGGCCTTGCGGTGCAGGGGGTGCTGGAAAGGGTGCAAAGGGTGCCGGGTTAGGTGCTGGATGAGGCACCTCTGCCAGTGCAGCTGGTTGTGGTAGATAAGGGGGGGGAAGGTTATCTAAGGGGTCCCACTGATCCCTCTCCTTTTTGGTTTTTAATGCATACAGGGGAGTAGGCCAGGACCCATGCCATAAAGCAGCATAATCACTTTCTTCTTGGATAATAGGGTCCTTTTTATTTACATAGGCATTCAAGGCCTTACAGATCCACCCTTCAGACGACCTGTACATTGGCCAGTATAAATTATCAGGTCGTATCATTTCCTTAGTCCATTCTACCACACAATATTGTATCATTTTCTCTTTACTTTTTCCTCTCCTGGATTCATATTTATTCCACAATTTTAACATTACCTAAAGGGGGCTGTCCTTGAGTATATCTGGCAAAATGCTCTCTCTTTTTCCAGTACTTTCAGTACCTTTATTTTCCTGCTGGTTTATACCAGCTCCTGGGTTTTGCTTTGGTATTTACCCATTTTTCCCGAATAGGTGTTCCCTCACTCGCCTTTAGCTCATTTGTTCAGACTTTAGTGCCTTCTTGTCAGGAATTTCCTTAATATAAATCCCTTCAAACGCCTCCTACCTCTGATTTTCTACAAGGAATAAAAAAATCCTCTCCATAACTATTATCTTATCACAGCCCCCCCAACCCCAACCTTTTATATACAGAAAATCCTCTTCCACACGCTTTGTTCCTTCATCTGCTGCACCCCTCGCGGAGTAGCGAAACCGAGGTTAGAAGAACGCCTCACTTGTGTCATGACTAGGTCACGTCTCATACACACACCATTCACATTTTACACACCTACACCCGTTCTTATCCCACCAAACCAAGTGATACTTACAGCCTCCTTTTCTCGCCTGGGTCTTTGTGCACGAGTTTATTACAGGTGAATTTACTGCAGTCTACTCCGGGAACTCAAAATTCTTTGCTCATACTTTACCTTATGGATTTCCTCTTCCCTGAGACATTCCCCCGTCACTCAGGGCCACTGGAGGCAGAAGCCTCCAAGGTGGGGCGCCTACCTGAGATCAGGAGTCTCCCTCAATGGATTTGGAAATTCCCGGCCAATGCACCAAATCTGTTGTGAATAAGAAGCTTGACTAGGCCAATGTTCAAGCAGCAATCAATTTAATATGGTAAAGTATGAGCAATACAGCGCTGGGTACAGTGGGGGAAGTTTTCCCTCCAACTGCACACTGATAATTGAGGGTTACAGGTATTTATAGGGGTACTCATCAGTTTTTTTCAGCAGTTTCTATTTCCAATTTTTACTCATCAGCAATTTTTACTCCAAATTATTACATCACAGTTCTATACACTACTGTGATTTAAATTTCTCAGGATGTATCTCAAAGGAGTATCCCCAGATGGTGACGGTCCAGTTTCCGAAAGAAGAAAGACGAATCCCATCTGGTGGGGTCCAGCTCCCCAGATGTGGGTCCACCTTTTAAATGCAGAGACTATAAATCTCATAACAGTGATGTCCAGCTTCCCTTTGGTCGAAACCATAAACCCTTGAGGTGATGTTCATCTTCCTTTCTCAAGCTGTTTTTCTCTGCTTCCATAAGGCATGAGATAAACGTATTTCCTTTATATATGTTCCAAAGCTATAGTTTCAAGGATACAAGTAATATTCTAAAATTATATTTCAAAAGGTTATGATTGCAGAGCTTTTTATGGATTAAATGCAAGCAAAAAGCAACATCTTTAACACCTTAATTCCAATGCTCCTAAATCAACCAGGGTTAATTGCAAACAAAAGATAGGTTCAAAGGCCTTTTTCCATGCTTTATTTTCCTCAGATATTATTAGAATTTGCAACTATCCCATTGTCCATGTCCACACATTTGCATTTACAAGTACACACATCACCTGTTTGTACCTGACACGAAACACAGCTTTGCATCTCACAAAAATGCTATTGGTTTAAGCGTTAATCCTTTGATAACAGGTGTCCTTTTTCGGGCTCATAAAAAGGTACCTGGACGTCCGTAACTCTTTGTCTTTATTCTCTCATATTGTCCTAATTCAATTTGTCCAAATTATTATTACTCTAATTGTATTACTATTTTTATAACCACTTTATTCCAATTAAACTTTTAAAATTTTAAAAACAAGTGATTGGCGATTTTCACACATTCATTAATTTAATAAGCTCTAGTAGCTATTTATTTATTCCTCTTTCTGGTAATTAGATATATTTATAGACTTTTTATCATCTTTTAACAATACAGGGTCAGGGGCGGGGGGCACTTTGGGTTACCAGGAGACATTTCTCGGGCACATTTGGGGCATTTTCGGGTCTGGGGAGGGAATTCAGAGAGAACTTGAGGGTCTTGAGAACACTTGTGGAAGACGGGTGGGCACTTGGAGGGGCACTCAGGGATTCTGAGGGACAGTTCGGGGTCCGAGGCAGAACTTGGGGCTCCACGGGAGCCCCTGGAGGTCGGAGACGGGAATTAGGGGCCCTTCGGGGTCCCGGCGGGCCCTTGGGGGACTCGAACTGGGCTCCCTGGGGCACGGGGGATGACGGGAGTTGTAGGCGCGGGTATCATACGGTTTAACGGGGCCGCGGAGCATCACGGGAGTTCGACCTGCAGCAGAAATGGCTCTCGGTAAGGCGTGGGGCATGATGGGAGATGAAGTCCGGACTAAAGTAGTGCTTACATGCGCTGCGGAGCATGATGGGGGCCGTAGTCCCGGAAGTGGCTCGAACACGATGTTTGGGGGTCCGGGAAGGCACTTGGGGGATACTTCTGCGTCCGAGCCGCGACTTGAGATCCTCTGGGGGAACGTAAACGCTTTGGGAGCTCTTGGGAGTAGCTCGGGGAGCTCTAAGCGGGCTCTATAGGGCGCGGGGCACGGCAGGAGTTTTAGGCGCGGGACTGTTCTGAGGGGCTCTGGGGCCGCGGGGGATGAGAGGAGATGAAATCCCAGAAGTGGCTGTAGCAGGCATCTGTGGGGTTGGGAGCAGTCAGGGGGTCCGGGGACTCTTTGGGGGTGCCGAATAGGCGCTGAGGGGGCACGAAGGGATCCTGGAGGTTCTGGGGGACACTTATGGGACAGATGGGGGCGGATCCCGCGGGTTCTGTAGAGCACAGGGCATGACGGGAGTCTTAATTCCGGCTCTAATCGGGTTCAATTGGGCCGCGGGGCATGACGGGAGTTGTAGGCAAAAAGAAAAGATGGCGCCTACCCTAGGCACTTCCCCCAGGCCTGGATCCCTAGCGCTGATTGGCTACAGGCAGTGATGGGCGGGAGCCTCGGCAAATGGGATGCGGTGGAGGTGGGAACAGCCCATTCACCCTCCCCCAATCTCTCTCAGTACAGACCAGTTCATTCCCAGTACAGCCCAGTCACTCCCAATACACCTGAGTTTATTCCCAGTCCCTTCCAGTTCACCCCAATTTCATCCAGAGGATGCCCCAGTGTACCCAGTCTTTCCTGCAATGTCCGAAGTGTGCCCCGCTTGCCCCACTATCACTCCCAGTCTGTCCCAGTGTACCCCACAGTCCATCCCAGTCCACCCACATTCCCCCTCAGCATTCCTCATGTTCCCAGGTTGTCCCAGTCCTCCCCAGTGTCACTCCCAGTATGTCCCAGTGTCTCCCACACTGTTCCCAGTGTCCCCAGTATGTCCCAGTCCTCCACAGTGTTTCCAAGGACAGTTTCATTTCTCTCGGTGGCCGTGGCAGCCAAACCCAGCAGTGGGGTCAGTGCAGTGCCCATGGCCACAGCCCCTTGCAGGGGCCCAGTGCAGCTTGGGCTGATGATCCACCCTCACAGCTGGCCCAGGGCAGCTCTGCAATGCCTTTGGTGGCACCTGGGGCTGGCACACACCTGAGCAGTGTGTCTGTTTGCAATGGGGAAACTCAGCAGTTTGAGATTGCTGCAAAAAGTACAAAAAGGGAAAACCCCTCTTAGGCTGGGTGCAGCCAGCTCTGCAAGCACAGCAGGCCCCAGGGGAGTGAGGACAGACAGGATGGAGCTGGGCAATGTGGAGCAAGGTTGTCCACACTGGGTCAGAGCTCCAGGCACAGCTTCTGTGAGCAGGCCAGAGCTGCTGAGGAGAGACCCTGGGTCAATATCAATCACAGAATGCTGCAACACCTCTGCTCTAAAGAGAAATAAAATAAAATACATCCCTTAAAATAAGAATGTGTATTTTTTTACAAGGTGTTTGAAATCTTTCTCCATAACATGACTTGGAAAATTTTAATGAACCTCTCAGGGCTTTAATGTTGTTTACATCAGACTCAGTCCCTGAGAGTGTCTTCAAAAAACTTTTCAAGAACTCAAAGTTAAATTTAGACTCCAAAGTTTCATGAAGTTTTAATGTATTCCACTGAGGGGTACGACTGGGAAAGTGTCCCCAGGTTCCAGTCAGAGCAGAACACTGGAGGCAGTGATGGCAGCTGGGAACAAACAAGGCAAAGGTGTCTCTGGTGCTGAGCAAAGCTGGATGTGTTTCAGGAATGCAAAGGGACAAGGCCTGAGCCCCAGCCCCTGGCCAGGCAGATCCTGTCCCTCCCTCTTTGCTCAGGGCTCTTCCCAGGATGGGCACTGGCATGTGGGGATGTGCAATGGCAAGGGCAGGAGCATGGGGCGGCCCCTGCCAGGCTGCTGAGCGGGGACAAGGAGGCAATGAGGTCCCAGGCCTGCAAGGGTCACTCATGGCCTCAGGCCCAGGCCCAGCAGCCATGGCCAAAGTGCTGCCCATGTTGGCTCTGGCAGGGCTGTCTCGCAGCTGCTGCCCATCCCTGTGCCCTGTGCAGCCCAGGCTGTGCCACAGTGTCCCTGCCCTGCGCCTCTGTCCCTGCAGGCTGTCGGCATCCCCCGGCTGCCCCACCTGGCTGGGCCCTTCCTTTGCTGACAGCTCTGCCTCCTGCCTGCCTCTGCCTGCCCACACAAAGCCTGGGGCTGATACCAAAAGGGTTCATTCCATTTTTACCCTGCCCGTGAACTTTCAGCACAGGAACAAGGCATGCAGGGGCTGCTTTCTCATAAAGGATGTTTGGAAGAGAAGAAGAAGTCATCTGGCTAAAGGGTACAGGGATAGAGAAAACAAGGAGTGAATCTAGGAACTTGGAGTGGGTTTTATGGAAATGGGAAAATTATCACATTTTGTGACTGTGTATAAGCAACATACGGGTAGAATCACATGTCTATGTAAGGAGTTATCCCTCACTAGGCCTCAGGCTTGAATAAATTATACCCTCTTAAGTAGCAAATCAGTGTTAAGGAGCCTTATTCTGATATTTCAGAGATTTGGTGTCAGTGGTTTCTCACAGAACCAAGGAGTCAGCTGTGACACTGTGCAAACTCATGCAACAAAGGGTCCATTGTGACACAGCAGAACCCCATGGAACCAAAATCAATTTTGGCACATTGGTGCCACATTGAACCAATGCTGCAGTGTGGTACGGCGGATCCAAGGAGGACATTGTGATCCTGAGAAACCTCTTGGAGCCAAGGGGCCATTGTGACACAGCAGGGCCTGGTGGAACCATGGGTCCATGGTGACACTGCAGAACCTCACGGAACCAAGGTGACCGTGTTCTGCTGCGGAACCTCATGGAACAAAGGGTCCATGGTGACACTGCAGAACCAAGGAGACTGCTGCTGGCAGTGTGAGAGCTCAAGGAAGCAGAAGTTCACTGTGAAACAGCAAGGCCTGATGGAACCATGGGTCCCTTATTAAACTGTTTGCCCTCATGGAACCATGAGCCATTGTGACATAGTGTGGGAACACGGAGCATAGGGACCACTGTGACACTGCGGATCCAAGGAGACCATTGGGGCTGAGGAACCTCATGGAACCAAGAGTCCATTGTTCCACTATGGGGCCCTATGAAACCAAGGGGAACACCGTGACATTGCAGGGCCTCATGGAACAATGGAGACTGTTCTTACACTTTGGGACCCACTGGAACCAAGGGGCCATTATAACATGGCAGGGTGTGGTGGAATCAAGGGGACTGCAGTGAACACTGTGGGTGTCCATGGGATGAAAGGTCCATTCTGACACTGTTGGGACCAAGGATACCATTGTGACACTCTGGGGGATCATGGAACCAAAGGTCCATTGTGACACAGCAGGGCCTCATGGAACCATGGAGGCCATTTTTACACTTGGAGGCCTTGTGAAACCAAAGGGCCATTGTGGCACTTCTGGGCCTTGTGGAGCCAAGGAGACCATAGTGACACTGTGGGGCTCAGTGAAACCAATGGTCTGTTGTGACACTGCAGGCCTTATGGGGTCATGGAGACCATTGTGACACTGCAAGGCCTCATGGAAGCAAGGAGCCATTGTGACACTATGGAGTCTTGGCAGACCAAGGGGCAGTTGTCACACTGTGTGGCACCATTGAATCAAGGAGTCCATTGTGACACTCCAGGGCCCCATGGAACTAAGGATCCATGGAACAGTTCAGGACCCCATGGAACCAAATGTCCATTGTGACATTGTGGGGCCTCATGGAATCCTGGAGGTTATGATGACACTTGGAGGCCTCGTTTGGTTTAGGAGGCCCTGCAGGGCCTCATGGAACCAAGGAGACCCTTCTGACACTGTGAGTCCCCATGGAACCAAGGGTCCATTGTGACACTGCAGCCCCAAGGAGACCCCTGTGACACCGCCAAGCCTCATGGAAGCAAGGGACCATTGTGACACTCTGGAGCCCCATGGAAACAAGAGGCCAGTGTGACACATCTGGGGCCTGATGGAACCAAGGATCCGATGTGACACCACCACTGTGACACTGCAGGGCCCCATGAATCCAAGGGAACAGGGAACGGGTCAGGTTGGCTTGGCCTGACTGGTCCAACTGCCCTTGGCATGTCGAGGGTCTCTTCTCATGTACGTCTGAAACCCTGGGGCTCTGGGCTTTCCTTCAAATGGAAAAGAACTGCTTTTCTCATCTAAGCATCCATGGCCAAAAGGGGATTTCCCCTCCAAAATTCCTAATATTCAGGGTTTGCTCCCAGAGAAAAGCTGCCATTAGGCAGCCAAAAGTCTGTCTGACTTTGTCTTCCTGCGGGCTGGGTCTCACCTGCCTTCAGACACTGTAAGGCTCAGTGCTTTCCTTCCTATGGAAAAGAGCTGTCCCTCCTGCACAAGTACCCATGGCCAAAATTAGTACTTGTCCTCCAAAATTCCTACATTCAATGGTTTTTTCTCCCAGACAAGATCTCTGAGTACAGACAGGTCTGGCTGGCCTTGGCTTCTGGTGGTTGCCTGAATTCTGCCCTGAAACACTGGGGCTCTGCCCTTTCTTTCCTAAGGGAAAAGAACCATCCTTCCTCTCCAGGTGCCAATGGCTGATATTGGGATTCCACCACCAAAAGTCCTATATCCAATTATTGCTCCTACACAAAAGCTGCCATTTCAGACAGGTCTGGCTGGCCTTGGTCTCTGGTGCCTGCAGTTCATCAACCCCTGAAGCACTGGGGTTCTGTGCTTTCCTTCCTATGGAAAAGAATCTTCTTATTCCTCCATGACCAAATTGCTATTCCTCCCAAAATATTCACTACATGAAGGGTTTCTCCCAGACAAAACTTGCCAGCTCTCACTGGCACTGTGGGCTCTGATGGCCACCTGTCATCTACCCCTGAAACACTGGGGCTCTCTGCCTTCCTTGTGATGGAAACAGAACAGTCTCCTCACCCAGGGGCCATGGCCAAATTTGAGATCTGGCCTTAAATTTCATATATGCAAGGATAGCTCCCAATCAAAAGCTGCCAGGAGGGACAAATTTGGTGGCTTGGCCTCCCAGGGGGCTGCTTCTCATCTACCATCAAACTCTGGGGCTCTCTGCTCTCCTTCAGATGGAAAAGAAACAGCCTTTTCATAAAGAGACCAGTGGCCAAAACTTGTATTCTACCTCCCAAATTCTGTGTATCCAAGGATTTCTCTCAGGTACAAGCTGCAATTCCAGAAAGGTCTGGCTCGCCTTGGCCCTTGGTGGCTGCTGCTCATCTGCCCCTGAAACACTGGGCCTCTGCTTTCCTTCCAATGGAAGAGAATCGTTGTTCACATCAAAGTGCGCATGGGCAAAACTGAAATTCGGCCTAAAAAATTCCATCTATCCAAGGATTGCTCCAAGGCAAAAGTAGCCAGGATACACAGGTCTGACTGGTCTTGTCCTGAGGTGATTTTCTTTATGAGCAGAATGTTTTCATTTCCAATACCTTGGAGAGGGCTGAGAGATCTCCCAATGTGGGGTTTGGAGGCCTCAAGCACATGAGCACAATATAGGGACACTGGGGCTCTGTGCTCAGTGGGGTGGAGACTGAGGACAGCAGAGAAGAGCCCTGGGAGGGAGTGAAGGGTGGTTTCAGAGATGGTGGCTCCTTTTGACATAGTAGAGAACAGCCAGAAAAAGAAAGAATAATGCAAAGGGCAGGTAGGGAGGGCTAGACAGGACCCAAAGAGAAAGGAATTTCCCTCCCAGGGCAGGGGGCAGGGCTGTGGTGCAGCACATCCACAGCAGGAGCCTTGAGCAGCCCAAGGCTTTGTGTGGGCAGGCAGGGGCAGGCAGGAGGCAGAGCTGTCAGCAAAGGAAGGGCCCAGCCAGGTGGGGCAGCCGGGGGATGCCGACAGCCTGCAGGGACAGAGGCGCAGGGCAGGGACACCGTGGGACAGCCTGGGCTGCACAGGGCACAGGGATGGGCAGCAGCTGCAAGACAGCCCTGCCAGAGCCAACATGGGCAGCACTTTGGCCATGGCTGCTGGGCCTGGGCCTGAGGCCACGAGGGCACAAGTGACCCTTGCAGGGCTGGGGCCTCATTGCCTCCTTGTCCCTGCTCAGCAGCCTGGCAGGGGCCGCCCCATGCTCCTGCCCTTGCCATTGCACATGCTCACATGCCAGTGCCCGTCCCGGGAAGAGCCCTGAGCAAAGAGGGAGGGACAGGATCTGCCTGGCCAGGGGCTGGGGCTCAGGCCTTGTCCTTTTGCATTCCTCAAACACATCCAGCTTTGCTCAGCACCAGAGACACCTTTGCCTTGTTTGTCCCCAGCTGTCATCACTGTCTGTAGGGTTCTGCTCTAACTGGAACCTGGGGACATTTTCTGAGTTGAGTTTCTCAGTGGGACCCATAAAAACTTGAAGAAACTTCAGAGTTTCAATTTAACTTTGAGTTCTTGAGAGGTTTTTTGAACTCTCCTTCAGGGACTGAGTCTGATGTAAACAACATTAGAGCCCCGAGAGGGTCATTAAAGTCCTTGTGATGTGTCTGTGCTGCTGAGCTGGGGTGGGCTCCTGGCACAGAAGCAGCTCCTGGCAAACCAAGAAGAGCTTCAAAAAGACATTTCTCCTGAGGAGCAGCTCCTCTTTCAGCCCAGCCAGGCTGGGGCACTGCCTGAAGCCACCACAGAGGCACAGAGAGCTTCAATCAGTCAGGGCTGGGAAGGTGCTGAGAAGTGCCTGGGGAAGAATCACTGCCAGCCCTTGGCACAGGAACCTCTGGCTGCAGGACAATGCAGCTGCAGCTCCTGGAGCCATCTTCTAAAGCTGGAACATCCCAATGCCTCCAGACTCTGTGAGTAATTCTCTGAATATTTCTGGTGCAGGGGAGGTGAAATGCTCATGAAGCTTTGACATGCGGAGGAATGCTGGTCAGTCATAAAATATTTCCAATACAAGGATTTCATTAAATTAGGACATTTCCAAAGACTTTGTATTCAGTTTCCTAATATTGGAGAATGGCAGGGATCGGGGACATTAATATTAAAGATTGATTGTGAATTATTAATTATGAAATTTTAAAAGTTCCTGAGACATTGGAACTGTTATTTTAGTTTTCCATAGATTCACAGGAGATCGCTAATGTACTTTCAGCCACTCTGCCCACGGACAGCACCAGCATCCCCTTTGCTGGAGCCATCAGGCTCAGTCTGAGCTGTCCTTTGTCCCACATGCAAACAGAACCTGCCCCAGCCAGTGCCCTGCAAACAGGCAGCGTTCTTTCAGTCCAAGAAGAGTGCACAGAGTTTTGGGCTCTGTGAGTGCTGGCAGGGAGAGATCAGGCACAGGGAAACACCTGCAGGAGGGAAATGTCCAGGAAGCAGAGAAAAGATTGGACAATGAGAGAAAACAAAACCCAGCAATGCTGTGGCAGGGAGAGTTTAGAGATGTCCTCAGGATCCCCTCCAGTGCAGTCCCTCCCTCTGAACAAGCCCCCTCCCTCCTGTGCCCCAGCCCAGCCTCTGCCCTCAGGGCCGGGGCTCCAAGGCATGCAGCCCCTCCTGTGCAGGCGGAGCTGCAGCAGAGCTGGGGGCAGCTCTGCAGCCCCAGGCCCAGTTCCCTCTGCAGAGCACAGGGCTGGGAGCAGCTGCCTGGCCCTGGGGGCTCTGGAGGGGGCACAGCTGGCTCAGGGTGACGCTGTCCCCAGTGCCCGACTCTGGGCAATGCTGTCAGTGCAGCCAGGGAAGGAGCTGCATCTCCCTCAATCCAAAGCCATCATAAGGACACTTGGAAGTGTCCCTGAGATTTAAGTCCAAGCTGGGAGCTTCAATCCAGAGTGCAAACCTGTCCTAAAGTATCTCTGAGTTGTAAGATTGATGGGGAAAGGCAGAGGTGTTGTGACACTGAAAATGCTGCTGGGTTAATGAAATGAGCAACATGAGTCCTTGGCTACAAATGTGGAGCTGGGCTGTGGTGGATCCATCTCTTCTCAGCAGTTCCTGGTGACATTTTAGGGAAAACATGGGAAGATGATCACTCTCCACCTGAGAAAGGTTAAAGCCCAGAGAAACTCTGTTTAGGTCAGAATAAGAGACCATCTCCCCTCACGCTCCTCTCATTACTTTGTCTCACAGAACTTACTCTGTTCTCCCTGAGTGCAGAAACAATGTAGAGGGCTTCTGATTTCCAAGAATAACAGGAGACAAATGGGGGGAGCTCAATCAGAAAACCTCAGAACTCTTAAATACAGAAGCCTGTTAATTAATAATTAAAATAATCCATGTGTGTTACAGAGGAGGGTGTACGGGAAATGGCTTTGATTTTGGTTACAAATATCGCCTCTAACACTTCACTGTCCTTTTCTCCATGAAGAGATCCCCATGTGTAGCCACGGCAAATGTCCAACAGCAGCTCCATCAGGCACTTCCTCCTGCTGGCAATGGCAGACACGCGGCAGCTGCAGCTCCTGCACTTCTGCCTCTTGCTGGGCATCTCCCTGGCTGCCCTCCTGGGCAACGGCCTCATCATCAGCGCCGTAGCCTGTGGCCACCACCTGCACACACCCATGTTCTTCTTCCTGCTCAACCTGGTCCTCAGCGACCTGGGCATGATCTGCACCACTGTCCCCAAAGCCATGCACAATTCCCTCTGGGACACCAGGAACATCTCCTATTCAGGATGTGCTACACAGCTCTTTTTTTTTGTGTTTTTCATGTCATTAGAGGTTTCCCTGCTCACTGTCATATGCTATGACCGCTACGGGTCCATCTGCAAACCCCTGCACTACGGGACCCTCCTGGGCAGCAGAGCTTGTGCCCACATGGCAGCAGATGCCTGGGCCACTGCCTTTCTCTATTCACTGCTGCACACAGCCAATACATTTTCCCTGCCCCTGCGCCATGGCAATGCCCTGGGCCAATTCTTCTGTGAAATCCCACAGATCCTCAAGCTCTCCTGCTCCAAATCCTATCTCAGGGAACTTGGGCTTCTTGCTGTTAGTGTCTGTGTAGCCTCAAGCTGCTTTGTGTTCATGGTTTTCTCCTATGTGCAGATCTTCAGGGCTGTGCTGAGGATCCCCTCTGAGCAGGGACGGCACAAAGCCTTTTCCACCTGCCTCCCTCACCTGGCCGTGGTCTCCTTGTTTTTCAGCACTGCCTTTTTTGCCTACCTGAAGCCCTCCTCCATCTCCTCCCCATCCCTGGATCTGGCAGTATCAGTCCTCTACTCGGTGGTGCCTCCAGCCCTGAATCCCCTCATCTACAGCCTGAGGAACCAGGAGCTCAAGGCTGCAGTGTGGAGACTGATGACTGGATGGTTTCAGAAGCATTAAACTGCTGGCCGTTTTCTGCAAGTCATTGTAATAAAAGTGAACTTTGATAGTTCTTGTTGAATTTGGAGGTTGGTTAATTCCTTTCATTCCTTTATTTTTTTAATAGGGTTCACAGAGAAATGCCATTGTTTTTGCCATATTTCGTTTTGTTTCTTTCCACCTTTGCTGTGGCCCCAGACTGTGTCAATGAGGAGCTCTGCCCCTTGGTGGCTTCAGGTGAACTAAAGGGTCTCCCAGAAGAGATCCTCTCATCAGAGACTTTTCACCACAGATCCCCCTTCTGTTACCTTCTCTGGAGCTGCAGCAGCAATGTCTGTGTGCAGAGCTGGGGGCAGATCAGTGCTGGCCCAGCAGCTGTGCCCAGCAGCAGCAGCACTTGGTGTTGCCAGTGCTGCTGCCGTGGCCCTGCCCTGCTGCCCTGGTGGCCCTGGTGTTGCTGCAGGGCCTGAGTGCTCTCAGGGCCGGGCACAGCCCTGGGGGTGGCAGTGCCGGGGCTGCAGCAGGGACAGGCCATGGGCACTGCTGGGGTAGCGCTGGCGCCTCAGGCCAGGGCCTGGGGTCTCCAGGCTCCTTGCCCAGGCTCTCTCAAGAACACAGCCAGGCCAATGCTCAGCACAGAAAAGCCCCGTGAGCAGCCCCAGGCTGGCCGTGGGCAGGCTGGGGGCAAACAGCATGGCTGGGGCTCTGCAAGGGCCCTGGGGGAGATGGGAAGGAGCAGCAGAGCAGGGGCTGATCCATCCCCAGTGCGCTGGACAGCCCAGGACAGCGTCCCAGAGCGTCCTCATGGAGCTGCCAACAACATCCCCCCTCTGCAGCCCTGGCCTCTCCTCCAGCTCACACAGGTGCCCCATCCTTGCAGGCACAGACACAGCAGCACTGGCTCAGCAGCCCCTGTTTGCATTGCACAGAGCAGGGGAAGCACCCCCATGATGTTGGTGTGGGGACATGAACCTGAGGGAGCACAAATGCCATCAGCCCCTGGGGACAGCAAGGGCTGGGGGACACCAGGGAAATCACTCAGGTTTATTGTGACAATAAATGGGGGGAGTTGAGCAATTCTAACCTGCACCCTAACACCACCTTGTCTCACCTGAGCCTCCTCTAGATTACACAACCACAGCTCCCTCATGTCTTTTCAACCAGACTTCTGTTCCAGACCCCTCCCCAGCCTTGTTGCCCTTCTCTGGACATGCTCCAGCCCCTCCATGGCCTTCCTAATTTGGGGGCCCAGAACTGGACACAGCCCTTGACGTGTGGCCTCACCACTGCCAAGAGCAGAGGAACAATCCCTGCCCTGCTTCTGCTGGCCACACCATTCCTGATCCAGGCCAGGAGCCATTGGCCTTCTTGCCCACCTGGACACACTGCTGGCTCATGTCCAGCCTGCTGTCCATCAGTCCCTGCCGGTCCCTTTCTGCCTGGCTGCTGTCCAGCCACTCTGTCCCCAGCCTGTCGTGCTGCAGGGGTTGTTGTGGCCAAAGTGCAGGACCCGGCACTTTGACTTGTCAAACCTCACCTTGTTGGATTTGGGCCCTGGATCCAGCCTGTCCAGGGCCCTCTGCAGAGCCCTCCTACCCTCCAGCAGATCCACACTCACACCCAGCTTGGTGTCTTCTGAAAATTTGCTGATGCTGGACTCAGTCCTCTCATGCAGATCATCAGTGCAGATACTGAAATCCGCGCTGGCTGGCTCTGACCCCTCGGCCATCCTGTCGGTGCCCTGTGATGGCACTCAGGGTGATCTGTTCCATAACCTTGCCGGGCACCCAGGTCAGGCTGACAGGCCTGGAGTTGCCCAGCTCCTCCTTCCAGCTCTTCTTGGGGATGGGCTCACATTGGCACCTCCAGTGCTCTGGGACCTCCCTGCTGAGCCAGCACTGATGGTAAATGATGGAGAGCAGCTTGGGGAGCTCATCCACAGCTCCCTCATCCCCCTGGGATGGATCCCATCTGCTCCCAGAGACACCTGTGAGCATCTGAGTGGCTCAGCAGGTCCCCAGCTGCTTCCTCCTGGATTACAGGGGGCTGTTCTGCTCCCTGTGCCCATCTACCAGCTCAGGAGAACACTTGTCCTGAGGAAAACTTCACTTATTGTTGAAAATTGAGGGTAAGAAGGGGTTAAATTCTTCAGTCTTTCCCTCTTCTTTAGTTACTCTATTCCCCACTCTATCCAACAATGAATAGAGGTTCTTCTTACACTTCCTTTCGCTATAATTTATTTATACAAATATTTTTTATTATTTTTCACCCAAGTGGTCAGGTTAACCTCTAATTGAGGTTTCACATCTCTGTTTTTCTTTCTGCATGGCCTAACAACATTCTTAAACAGACTCTGATTTGCCGGAGTCCAAAGTTCTCTCCAAAGGTGATGCACCCTCTTTTTTCTGCTGAGTTCTCATGAAAGCTCCATGCACAGCCAGGACAGTAATTTTCCTCGCTTGCTCATCTTTTGGCACCAAGGGACAGGCTGCTCCTTGCCCCTAATAATTAGTTTCTTTAAGTGTGTCCATCTTTTCCTGGACCCCTTTGTTTTTGAGTGCTGTTTCCCTTAAATAATCAGTCCCTGATTCAGTACTCTCCAAATCTGCATCCTGAATAGGCCAAGGTCTGCCCTCTCTAATTCCAGTGTAGACATTTTGTTGATACCCCTCCTTCTTTCACAGGATATTGAAAACTCCAGTATTTTATGGTCACTGTATCCCAGGCAGCCTCCAACCAGCACATCTCCACCAGCCCTTCTCTCTTTGTGAAGAGCAGCAGACAGAGCTTTTCTTGGGAGTGGGATTGTTACCAAAAAATTGGCAAAATAATACAACTCCATAACCCCAATGTAGGACTAAGAAGCAGCAGTCTTTATTTGGCTGCATGCACAGGGGGATAGCTCCTCCCAAAGCTCTGCATGCTGAGTACAGGAAAGTTTCTGTTTATATTCTGTATTTTGCACACATATGCATTGATTGTCCTGGACTAAACATAGTTATGATAATCATTTCCCCAAAATAATTAACATATTTCCCCTCCCCTTTACCCATGCATTTTCCTGTCCTGGGGGTTCTCTCTGGTGGTCCCTGGTGGGCGTGGACCCCAATGTTCCTGTGGGCCTGGCTGAGCTGGCAGGACACTGAGGCTGGTGAATTTCAGTTCCCCTTTTTACACAATGGGCATTGTGTGGTTTCCATAGGCCTGAGGTTCTGGAGAACCAGCATTGTGTGTGCTCACCTGGTGCAGCCAATTTATCATCTGGTAACATGAGGTCACAGAGTGGGCTATGACATCACAGAGTAGGTTATGGGAGGTCATCGAGCAGCTGCGACATCATAGACAGTCTCTGTGACATCACAGAGACAGGTGTGACATCACAGGACAGAGGACTGACATCACAGAGCAGACTATGACATCACAGAGTTGGCTGTGACATCAGAGACGAGCCATGTGACATTAGATAATGGGTTGTGACATCACAGAGAAGGCTGTGACATCGGGGGGTGGCTTTGTGACATCACAGGAGGGAATGTGTGACTTCACAGAGTGTGTTGTGGCATCAAAGACCAGCTTAGCAATATCTGAGAATAAACTATGACATCACAGAGCAGGCTGTGACATCATAAAGCCATCTGTGACATCACAGGAGGGCTGTGTGACATCACAAGAGGGCTGTGTGAGGTCACTGGGTTGGTCTCTCTTCCCCAGCCCTCCCTCACAGTTTTCCCCCAGAAGTCCAATGCTGTTCATGCCCAGCAGGGTTCCTGTCCCTTGGTATCTCCCTGGCCCACCTGGAGCTGCAGCCTCCACCAAGGATGTTCCACAAGATCAACCCCAAAACCTGACACAGGGACGAGGGGCTGGGCTGTGTGACCAGGACATCAAGGACAGGGATTATCCAGGTCACTGGGGCCTGGGTTGGGTTCCCCAGGGCAGGAAAGATGTCTGGCAGCTGGAGCAGGGTCTGGGAAGGGCCTCCAAGGTGGGGCTGCAGCCCTTGGGCTGTGAGCAGAGGCTGAGGGAGCTGGGCTTGTGCAGCCTGGAGCAGGGAAGGCTGAGGGGCTCCTCATGCCAGCCTGGCAGTGCCAGCCAGGAGGGGATGGAGAACACAGAGCCAGGCTCTTCACAGGGGGACCTAGGGGGAGACAAAATCCAATGGGAAGGGGAAAGAGGAGAGATCAGCCACGACAGGAGGAGTTGAAATGAGTCAGGCTGGTTTCAGCATTTCTTCAACACCAAAAGCAGCCTGACTCCCTTGTCCATCCACCAGTGACAGCTTAAAAGATTGGGAATTATTCAGGCTGTTTTATCCCACTTCACCCAGAGCATCCTGATACATCAGCTTAAGTATATTTATATCGGTAACAGAATCATCTTTGTCTAAAATTGGTTTTGTACAAAAATCCCTTTGTGAATGGTGGACATGTCAGATGCTGCTGGCATATCTCACATTGCTGACAGAAGAGTTTCAATGTGTCTTAAATTGTATCATGTTTACATTTTTTATGTTGGCCATGAAAAGAAACTTTCTATACCTCTGAGTCTCACCAGTTCCTGACCCCCAAAGGACACAAACCTGGTGAGTTCTGGTTCCCACTCCACTGGTGGCACCTGTACCTCCCTCCATCCCCAGAGAAGAGCTCCCTTGTCCCAGAGAGTCCCTGGCAATGCAGGGATGAAGGAAACAGGACAGGCTGTGGGGATCGGGGCAGGGCACAGCCAGGGATTTGGGGTGGTTGTGAGCCCAGGGCAGGACGTGGCCCTTGGCCTTGATGAACCTCATCCCATTGTCCTGAGCCCATGGCTCCAGCCTGTCCAGATCCCTCTGCAGAGCTTCCTGCCCCCCAGCACAGCCACACTGCCACCCAGCTTGGGCTCACCTGGGAACTGACTGAGGGTGCCCTTGATGGCCTCATCCAGATCAGCAATAAAGAGATTTCACTGACCTGGCCCCAATTTTGAGCCCTGGGGACACCCCTAGATGTGACTCCATTCCTCAGCTGCTCTGAGTGTCAGGGGTTGGATGAGGGAAATGGTGGGGAGGGGCTTGGGACAAAGTGTGATTGATTCTCAGCCATGAAGGGGCTTGATTTTCATATCTGTTCATACTGCATGAGGAGGGGCCATTATCAACTGGGGATTGCTATACCAGTTTTAAAAGGGAAAAAGAAAACTAAACAGGACAAAACAATTCTCCTGTCATTGTTTTCAATATAGTAGATTCACTTTGAATACTCTTCTGGAATCTTTCTAATTAACCACAGAAGAATTCAAGACTTGAATTATTCCCATGGGCTTGTCTTGTTTGGGTGTTTTGAACAAATGTTTATGAGCCTTTGTCACTATATTTCTCAACTGAAGAGCTCAAGAAAGAAGAGGCCTCTGAAAAAGTAAAATTCATCAGCACCTCCCAAGGTGCTGAGGATCCATCCCCATCAGAGCAGCAATGAACAGAAGTGGGCACAGCTTTGTGGCTGCCCCAGCTTTGGCACGAGCCCTGGGCCTGGAGCAGGAGTAGCTCTTGAGGGCCCCAAGGCCGGGGCTCTTGTGCTGCCCTGGGCAGATGAGATGGCAGCAGGGGCTGCAGAGCTCGCAGCACCTCAGCCCGAGGGCAGCAGGGCAGCCAGGGAGCCTGCTTTGGCCTTGGCCAAGCACCTTCCCCCATGGCTGGGGCTGAGTCCTGTGGCAGCTGCAGCTGCTGCTGTGCCCTTGCCAGGGGCTGAGGCCGTGGAGCAGTGCCCAGAGCAGCCTGGCCTGAGCAGAGCTGTGGGGCCAGAGCCGGCTGGGCTGGGCTGGGGAGAGGCCCTTGGTGCTGCCCAGAGCTCAGGGCAGCTGGCAGAGCTTGCAGGGAGCTGGGCTGGGCTCAGAGAGCCTGGCCCAGAAACCATCAGTGTCCATCTCAGCCTGGCTGAGCGTGCAGGGGCCAAGAACAGCGGCCCAGGGTCTACAAGTTCTCTGGGTGGGAGCTGAACTTGTGAGCCCTTGACCCCTGCCAAGTGCTGGGGCTGCATCTCCAGCTCCAGAGGAGATGGGACAGATGGGAGCAGTGACAAATCATTCCTGCTGCATTCTTTCTTGTGTTTGCTTATACAGGTGACTTGGATCCATATGTAGAGGCGGTGTTATGTGTCAGATAACACTGGTAGAGTGAGAAGAATATTGTTATTTACCTGAAAATAATATTTCATGCGTAATACACAATAAGTAATAAAAGATACATATGATCAGAAGAGCGTCTGAGTTTTTCAGAGGAGGAAAGACTCACTGGTACTTCCCATAGCCAAACCTGTTCAAGTACTTTGCTCAGGGCTTTCTTGAGATGAGAGTAAATGAGCAGAGGCCAAGTCCAGCCAGAGCTCTCTGTCCCGGCAGCTTTTGTCTGGGACACCCTGTGCATATAGGGAATTTTTTGGGGGAGTTTCAATTTTGACCATGGACAGCTGGACAAAGGGACGGTTCTTTTCCATAGGAAGGAAAGCACAGAGCCCCAGCTCTCCAGGAGCTGACGAGAGGCAGCACTCAGCATGCCAAGTTTAGCTGGACCTGTCAGGTTGCCCCTGGGAGGCCAAACCGGCCAGACCTGTTCCATCTCCCCTTGGCTCCACAAGGCCCTGCAGTGTCACAATGTTCTCCTTGCTTCTGCAGTGTCACAATGGCCCCGTGCTTCCATGAGGCCCTGCAGGGTCACAGTGGCCCTTTGGTTCTGTGGGGCCCCACAGTGTCACAATGGTCTCCATGATTCCATGGGGCCTTGCAATGCCACAATGGTCTCCATGGATCCACGGTGCCCCCAGGATCACAACGGCCCTTTGGCTCCACGAGGCCCTGAAATGCAGCAAGGGCTCTTGGCTCCACAAAGCCCTGCTGCTCCACACTGGACCCTTGGGACCATGCAGACCAACCGAGCCACAGTGATGGCTTTGGTGCCACAAGGCCCTACCGTGTCACAGTGGCCCCTTCATTTCACCAGGCCCCACAGTGTCACAATGGTCTCCATGGTTCCACAGGTTCCCTACAGTGTCACCACAGGAAGGAAACCACAGAGCTCCAGTATTTCAGGTTCTGTTGAACTGCAGTCACCAGAGGCCTAGGACAGGCAGACCTGTCTATCCTGGCAGGTTTGTTTGGGAGCAACTCTTGGATATTTGAAATTTTATATGTGAAATTTTTATATTTATATGTGAAATTTTATATTTGAAATTTTATATGTGGAATCCCAATTTCAGTCATCTTTACCTGGAGGAGAAGGTCCCTTCTTTTCCACAGAAAGGAAAGCACAGAGGCCTTGTGTTTGGAAGGCAGGTGAGAGCCTGCCCTCAGGAAGACAGGGCCAGCCAGACTTGTTGGCAATGGCAGCTTTTCTCTGGCAGCAATCCCTGGACATTGGCAATTTTGGAGAGGGAATCCTGTTTTGGCCGTAGATGCTTGAATGAGAAGGGCAGTTCTTTTCCATTTGAAAGTCAGCTCAGACCCCAGGGTTTAGGGGTACATAAGAAGAGACCCTTGACATGCAAAGTTGGACCAGTCAGGCCAAGCCAACCTGACCCGTTCCCTGTTCCCTTGGATTCATGGGGCCCTGCAGTGTCATAGTCGTGGTGTCATATTGGAGCCTTGGTACCATGAGGCCCAGATGTGTCGCACTGGCCTCTTGTTTCCATGGGGCTCCACAGAGTCACAATGGGTCCTTGCTTCCATGAGGCCTTGCAGTGTCACAGGGGTCTTCTTGGTGCAGCAGTGTCACAGTGGACCCTTGGTTCCATGGGGACTCAGAGTGTCAGAAGGGTCTCCCTGGTGTCATGAGGCCCTGCAGAGCCCCTTGATTCAACAAGTGTCACAGACATGTTTTCATAAAAATCCTTTCTTAAGGATTTTCCCTTCTGGGAAGCTGAGGCCCCAGAAAAAGAATGTAAACAATGGTTATCTGCTGCTGTGAAATGCAACAGGTGCACCTGTGATTGGCCCATGTTGGATGTGTATAGTTAATGGCCAATCAAGGACTGAGCTCTCTCTGGGACAGAGTTGGAGACAACTCCTTTGTTATTCATTTCTTTTCTGTTCTTAGCTTAGCTAGCCTTCTGAGAACTTTTCTCTCTATTCCTTTTAGTATAGTCATAATGTAATATATATATATCATAAAATAATAAATCAAGCCTTCGGAACATGAGGTCAAAATCTTGTCTCTCTCTTCATCCTGCAACCCTTGTGACAACTGTGACAAATGAGGCCTCCAAGTGTCATCATAACCTCCAGGATTCCATGAGGCCCCACAATGTCACAATGGACATTTGGTTCCATGGGGTCCTGAACTGTTCCATGGATCCTTAGTTCCATGGGGCCCTGGAGTGTCACAATGGACTCCTTGATTCAATGGTGTCACACAGTGTGACAACTGCCCCTTGGCCTGCCAAGACTCCATAGTGTCACATGGGTTCCTTGTTTCCATGAGGCCTTGCAGTGTCACAATGGTCTCCATGACCCCATAAGGCCTGCAGTGTCACAACAGACCATTGGTTTCACTGAGCCCCACAGTGTCACTATGGTCTCCTTGGCTCCACAAGGCCCAGAAGTGCCACAATGGCCCTTTGGTTTCACAAGGCCTCCAAGTGTAAAAATGGCCTCCATGGTTCCATGAGGCCCTGCTGTGTCACAATGGACCTTTGGTTCCATGATCCCCCAGAGTGTCACAATGGTATCCTTGGTCCCACAGTGTCAGAATGGATCCTTCATCCCATGGACACCCACTGTGTTCACTGCAGTCCCCTTGATTCCACCAGGCCCTGCCTTGCTCTAATGGCCCCTTGGTTCCAATGGGTCCCAAAGTGTCACAACAGTCTCCATTTTTCCATGAGGCTCCACAATGTCACTTGCTCCCCTTGGCTCCACAGGACCCCACAGTGGAACAATGGACTCTTGGTTCCATGAGGTTTCTCACTCCCAATGGTCTCCTTGGATCCGCAGTGTCACAGCGGCCCCTTGGCTCCGTGTGGCCATGCTGTGTCACAATGGCTCATGGTTCCATGAGGTTCCACAGTAGAAAAGGGTCACGTTGGTTCCATGAGATTCTGCAGTGTCACAATGGACCCATGGTTCCACCAGGCCTTGCTGTGTCACAACGGCCCCTTGGTTCCAAGACGTTTCTCAGGGTCACAATGGTCTCTTGGATCCACAGTATCACAATGGACCATTGGTTTAATGTGGCCCCAATGTGCCAAAATGGATTTTGGTTCCAGGGGGTTCCACTCTGTCAGAATGCACCTTTTGTTCCATGAGTTTGCACAGTGTCACAGCTGACTCTTTGGTTCTTTGAGGCCCCACCATCACCAAATCTCTGAAATATAAGAATAAGTCATCTTAGCACTCAATTGCTATTTCAGAGGGTATAATTTATTCAGGCCTGAGGTCAAGGAGGCGTAACTTGCAACCTCACGTGGACATGTAATTCTACCCATTGGCCCTGCCAGAGCCAACTTGGGCAGCACTTTGGCCATGGCTGCTGGCCCTGGGCCTGAGGCAGGAGCAGGAGACAAGTGACCCTTGCAGGCCTGGGGCCTCATTGCCTCCTTGTCCCTGCTCAGCAGCCTGGCAGGGCCCACCCCATGCTCCTGCCCTTGCCATTGCACATCCCCACATGCCAGTGCCCATCCCGGGAAGAGCCCTGAGCAAAGAGGGAGGGACAGGATCTGCCTGGCCAGGGGCTGGGGCTCATGCCTTGGCCCTTTGCATTCCTGAAACACATCCAGCTTTGCTCAGCACCAGAGACACCTTTGTCTTGTTTGTCCCCAGCTGTCATCACTGCCTCCAGTGTTCTGCTCTAACTGGAACCTGGGGACACTTTCTCAGTCGTGTCCCTCGGTGAGACACATTAAAACTTCATGAAACTTTGGAGTTTCTTTGTGATTTGGAGTTCTAGAGAAGTTTTTTGAACACTATCTCAGGGACTGAGTCTGAGGTAAAAAACTCCAAAGTCCCAAGAGCATCATTAAAGTTTTGCTAGTCAAGTTATGGAGAAAGATTTCAAAAAGTTTGTAAGAAATAGCTACTACTATTTCAAGATATGTGTTTTATTACTGTTCTCTTTAGTGCAGAGGTGGTTGCAGCATTCTGTGATTGATATTGACCCAGGGTCTCTCCTCAGCAGCTCTGGCCTGCTCACAGAAGCTGTGCCTGGAGCTCTGACCCAGCGTGGACAACCTTGCTCCACATTGCCCAGCCCCATCCTGTCTGTCCTCACTCCCCTGGGCCCTGCTGTACTTGCAGAGCTGGCTGCACCCAGCCTAAGAAGGGTTTTCCCTTTTTGTATTCTTTGCAGCAATCTCAAACTGCTGAGTTTCCCCAGTGCAAACAGACACACTGCTCAGGTGTGTGCCAGCCCCAGGTGCCACCAAAGGCACTGCCGAACTGCCCTGGGCCAGCTGTGAGGGTGGATCATCAGCCCAAGCTGCACTGGGCCACTGCAACGGGCTGTGGCCATGGGCACTGCACTGACCCCAGTGCTGGGTTTGGCTGCCACGGCCACTGTGAGAAATGAAACTGTCCTTGGAAACACTGTGGAGGACTGGGACATACTGGGGAACACTGGGAACGCTGTGGGAGACCCTGGGACACACTGGGAGTGACACTGGGGAGGACTGGGACAACCTGGGAACACAAGGAATGCTGAGGGGGAATCTGGGTGGAGTGGGATGGACTGCAGGGGTACACTGGGACATACTGGGAGTGATACTGGTTGGTACTGGGGACACTGGGGTGATTGCAGGGAAGACTGGGGACACTGGGGCATCCTGTATATGACATTGGGATGAACTGGAAGGGACTGGGAATAAACTCAGGTGTATTGGAAGGGACTCCGCTGTACTGGGAGGGATTGGAGAAGCACTGGGATTGAACTGGGGTCTACTTCGGATGAACTTGTCTGTACTGGGGATGAACTGGTCTGGACTGGGAGGGACTGGAGGAGGCTGAATTGGCTCTTCCCGCCTCCACCACATTCCATTTGCCGAGCCTCCCACCCATCACCGACCGCAGCTAATCAGCACCAGGGATCAGCACTTTGGAGGCGGTGCCTGGAGTTGGCGCCATCTTTTATTATTGCCTACAACTCCCATCATGCCCTGCGGCTTGATGGAGCTTCATTGCAGGTGGGACTACCATGCCCATCATGCCTCGCGTTCCACAGACCCCCCCCCCCCCCCCCCCCCCAGATCCGCCCCCATCTGTGCCATAAGTGTCCCTCAGACCTTCCAGGATCCCTCAGTGCCACCTCAGCTCCCATTTGGGACCCCCAGAAGTGTCCCCGGACCCCCTGAGTGCTCCCAACCCCACAGATGCCCGGTACAGCCACTTCTGGGAATTCATGTCCTCTCATCCCCCGCGGCCCCAGAGCCCCTCAGAACAGTCCCGCGCCTAAAACTCCTGCCGTGCCCCGCGCCCTATAGAGCCCGCTTAGAGCTCCCCGAGCTACTCCCAAGGGCTCCCAAATCGTTTACGTTCCCCCAGAGGATCTCAAGTCGCGGCTCGGACGCAGAAGTATCCCCCAAGTGCCTTCCCGGACCCCCAAACATCGTGTTCGAGCCACTTCCGGGACTACGGCCCCCATCATGCTCCGCAGCGCATGTAAGCACTACTTTAGTCCGGACTTCATCTCCCATCATGCCCCACGCCTTACCGAGAGCCATTTCTGCTGCGGGTCGAACTCCCGTGATGCTCCGCGGCCCCGTTAAACCGTGTGATACCCGCGCCTACAACTCCCGTCATCCCCCGTGCCCCAGGGAGCCCAGTTCGAGTCCCCCAAGGGCCCGCCGGGACCCCGAAGGGCCCCTAATTCCCGTCTCCGACCTCCAGGGGCTCCCGTGGAGCCCAAAGTTCTGCCTCAGACCCCGAACTGTCCCTGAGTGCCCCTCCAAGTGCCCACCCGTCTTCCACAAGTGTTCTCAAGACCCTCAAGTTCTCTCTGAATTCCCTCCCCAGACCCAAAAATGCCCCAAATGTGCCCGAGAAATGTCAGCCACTTCTGGGAATTCATGTCCTTTCATCCCTCGCGCCCTCAGACCCTCTCAGAACACAGTCCCGTGCCTAAAACTCCTGCCGTGCCCTGCACCCTAAAGAGCCTCGTTAATGCTCCCCGAGCTCCTGAACTTTTTACGTTCCCCCCGAGAGCCTGAAGTCGCGGCTCGGATGCAGAAGTGTCCCCCAGAAACCTTCCCAGACCCCCAAATGCCGCGTTCGAGCCACTTCCGGGACTACGGCTCCCATCATGCTCCGCAGCGCATGTCCAGTGCTTTTCCAGCCGGGACTTTATCTCCCATCATGCCCCGAGATCCACTGAGAGCCATTGCAGCTGCCCCTATAACTCCCGTGATGCTCCACGGCCATGTTAAGCTGTATTAGACTCATGCTTACAACTTCCATCGCCCCCCTTGCCCCAGAGAGCCCCGTTCGAGACCCCAAGGGCCCACTCGGACCCTGAAGGGCCCCAAATTCCCCTCCCTGACCTCCAAGGGCTCCCCTGGACCCCCAAGTGCTGCTCCGGACCCCAAACTGTCCCTCAGAATCCCTGAGTGCCCCTCCTAGTGCCCACCCAGCTCCCCCAAGTGTCCTCCAGACCCTCAAGTTCTGTCTCAATTCCCTCCCAGACCCAGAACTGCTCAAATGTGCCCCAGAAAGTTCTCCATGGACCCCAAAGTGGCCTTTTTTACCCTGTCTGGGAAAATGAAAAAAGATAACAAAAGGATTTTAAATGGGACTAATTAGCATAAAGGAGAAATCAAGAGCCACACTGGACAGTGAATTAATGAAGGTAATTGTGTTACTTAGAACCAATGACCAATAAATTTTTTGCTTGCTAAGAAGGTATGGGTTTTTTAATTTAAACCTTCAAATTTGGTAATACAAATATAGAATAATAATATTATAAATAAGAAAAATAATAATTATTTTTTTAAGTCAGTAATTTTTTAAGGGGAAATGCATAATTATTTTTATGTTTTGGGATGTCAGTCTGTAAGAGACAGTCCAAAGATCCCTCATCTGCCTCACAGCCGCCGTCAAGGATGGAGATTGAAGCCTCCCCCAGGACTGAGACTGAGAGCCTTCAAATTCTAACCCAGGGGTGCTGGCCTGACTGGAGCGGGATGTCTGCCATGGGAAGCGGGAGGTTTCCCATAGGAACCAGTCCTGAAACAACAGACCCGCTCACTGCTGGCACTGGTTTGTGCTGTTCAGAACTGGGCTGTCTTTACCTGTTCCCAATGGATTTATTCTCCACTATTCCCTCCATGTGCCGTCCTGCTCCCCTCCCGGCGGTAGATTATAAAAGAGTCCTGAGTTAACCAAAGGCTTTGAGACTCTCCCAAACGTGACCAGACGGATTTATTGGCCGGACCACGAGGATTTAATCTCTCTGTTGGGAGCTATTCCCCCCCTCCTTTTTTCTGTCTCTCTATCCTTTATCTCCCTTCTTATCCTTGTGCTGCATCTGCTTTGGGCACTCAATAAAAGGTGCATTTGTTTTGGTTAATACTGAAAGTCCCCTGCTGTGTGTCTTTGCACCCTGAGATCAGTGAAACGAACCATCGTGACCTCCCTTGTACCAGGGGATGGTGACACAGCCTGATGGGGGTCCTGCCCACAGCATGTGAACTTGATCTTCTTGGTGGCGACTGCACTGCTTCATCTGCTGTTGCTTTCTGTTCTCCCTATCGCAGAATTACCTGTGCCACCTGCTTTTCTTATATTGTGGTTCTCTGCAGTTCCTTCAATAGTCAGCCCTTCTTAAGTTCACTCTTGGAATAGGGGATCATGACCTCCCCATCATAGCAAGTGCATTCGAATGCACTTGAATGCATTTTGCCTGCATTCAAAATATGGTCCCTGTTTTTGATTTACTATGGAATCTCTGTTTGTATTTTCTACCTCTGTCGAGGCTGGGTTTGAAGGTACTTGAGATGATATTTGGCGTTCAGATTCAAGTGGTTTTTGTTTCTTATCAGTGACATAGCCTCACAACCATGAGTTCTGCAGCCTTTCATCTAAGGCACAAAATGGCTCCCTATCTCTTGTTACAAGGCCTGGATGGTACCAAGGACACCATGGTGATACTGGGGATCTAAGGAGACCATGGTGACACCATGGACACTCATGGAGCCATGGGCATTGTGACACAGCAGGGCTTCATGGAACCAAGGAGTCAATTGTGACTCTACCAAACCTCTTGGAACCAAGGGCCCATTGTGGCACTGAAGAACTTCCAGGAACCAAGAGTCTCTTGTGACACAGGGGGTACTCATGAAACCATGGAGACCATTTTGAAACTTCAAGGCCTGATGGAACCAAAGGGTCATTCTGGCATTTCTGAGCCTTGGAACCAAAGAGACTACAGTGACACAGTGGGGCTCTGTGGAACCAAGGGGCCGTGGTGACATTGTGGAGTGTCATTGAACCAACTGTCCACGGTGACACTGCAGGGCCTGATGGAATCAGGGACACCATTGTGACACCACAAGGCGTTATGGAAGCGAGGGGCCATTGTGACACTCTGGGGCCTCTTGGGATCCAAGGGCAGTTGTGATACCATGGAAATTATGGCGACTGTGGCACCATGAAACCAAGGAGACCATTGTGACCCTACAGGACCCCATGGAACTAAGGATTCATGGAACAGTGCAGGACACATGGAACCGAGGGGCCATTGTGAAGCTGTAGGACCAAAAGAGCCCATTGTGACACTGTGGGCCCCCAGGGATCCAAAGGTCCATTTTGACGTTGCAGGGCCTCATGGAATCCTGGAGACCACTGTGAAACTTTGGGGCTTTGTTGAATGAAGTGGCCCTGCAGGGCCTGATGGAACCAATGAGACCCCATAGAACCAAGGGTCCATTGTGACCCTGTGGTACCAAGGTGTCGTGGGTTGACCCAGGCCAAATGCCAGGCATCCATGTGGGCTGCTCACTCACTCCCCTCTGCAGCTGTACAAAGAAAATTTAATAAAGGATTCATGGGTTGAGATAAGGACTGGGTGAGATCACTCATCAAATACTGCCCTGGGAAATAAAGGCTTAGCTTAGAGATGTGAAATTCATTTACTACAAAGTCATAGTAGGAAAAGGGGAAATAAAATAAGCCACTCACCTCCCTCCTTCCAGCTCTACCTCCTACCCTAGCAGTGCAGGGAGACAGGGAATGGGGGTTATGGTCAGTTCATCACCCATGGCTTCTGCCCCTGCTCAGGGAGAGGAGTGGTTCCCCTGCTGCACCGTGGGTCCCTCCCAAGGGAGACAGTTCTACAGGAGCTTCTCCCATGTGAGTCCATTTCAGGGGCAACAGCCCTCTGCAAACTGCTGCAGTGTCAGTCCATGCCAGGGACAACAGTCCTTCCCAAACTGCTGCAGCATGGGTCACTCTTCCAGGGGGTGCATTCCTCCAGGGACAGGCTGCTGCAGCCTGGGGGCAGGGCCCCTCTCTCCATGGCACTGCTGCAGGGTGCCCTGGTCTCCAGTACCTGGAGCACCTCCTGCCCCTCCTTCTGCACTGACCTTGATGTCTGAAGAGTTGTTCTTCTCACATGTTCTCCCTCCCCTCTCTTCTGACTGGAGTTAAAACTGCGCCACAATCTCTATTTTTATTTCTTTTTCAATCTGTTATCACAGAGGTATTGCCACCATTTGTAACGTGCCCAGCCTTTGCCAGCAGCAGGTCCATCTTTGAAGCCACCAGGAACTGGCTGTGCCAGACACGGTGGAAGCTTCCAGCAGCTTCTCACAGGAGTCATCCCTGTGCCCCCCTGTGAAATACAAAGCTGTGTTTTGTTTCAGGTACATGCAGGTAACGTGTGTATTTGTGATTGTAATATGTTTGGAAACTGACCATGGGACAGTTGTAAAGATGAATTCTAATAATTACTGAGGAAAGTAAAGCATGGAAGAAGGCCTTTGAACCTGTCCTTTGTTCATAATTAACCTTTAAAAGTCTTAAGTTGATTTAGAAGCATTTGAATTAAAGCTTTAAGGATGTTGCTTTCTGACAGGAACTTTCTGCTTGTAGCTAAGCCTTAAGGAGTTTGGCAATAATAACCTGTTGAAGTATAATTTTAGAATATTGCTTGTAGTAAGGATCTTTGGAACTATAGCTTTAGAATATATATAAAGGAAACATGCTATCTCTCACCTTAACAAAACAGTGAAAAGCAGCTTGAGAAAGGATTTATAGTTTCAACTCAAGGATTTATAGTTTCGACCAAGCAAAGCTGGACATCACTGTTATGAGGTTTATAGTCCTTGCAATCAAAAGGTGACACACATCTGGAGAGCTGGACCTCACCAGATGGGAGACTTCTTCCTTCTTTCAGAAACCAAACCACCACCATCTGGGGATACTCCTTTACAGGATACATCCTGAGGAAAACTAAATCAAGTAGTGTATAGAATTTTAATGTAAAAATTTGGAATAGAAACTGCTGAGAAAGCTGATGAGTACCCCTATAAATACCTGTAAGCCTCAACTATCGGTGTGCAGTTGGAGGGAAAACCTCCCTCACTGTACCCAGTGCTGTATTGCTCATTCTTTACCATTTTAATTAATACATATATTGCTGCTTGAATATTGGCCCAGTCAAGCTTCTCATGTATAACGCAGTGCTCAGTGGATGCTTGAGGGGTCTCTGTACCTCATGGCCTGGGAATGCTTGGGAGGGGCTGGAGGGGTTGTCCCTGTCCCTGTCACCCCAGCCCCTTCCCCAGGGGGTCTCCATCATTCTCACCCCAGAGAATGCCTGGGGGGTCTCCCTCCCTCTCACCCCTGTGCCAGGGGGTGCTCGGGGCAGTCTCTGTCCCTCTCAGCCCAGGGGATGCTCAGGGGTCTCTGTCCCCTCACCCTGGGGGATGCTCAGGGGGTCTCCATCCCTCTGGCCTCAGGCAATGCCTGTGCAGGGCTGGGGACCAGGGGCTCTGTGTCCCTCTCACTGCTGAGGGTGCTCGGGGCTGGGGCGGGCTCTCTGACCTTCTCACACCTGAGTGAAGGTGCAAATGAGACCATGGGAACGCAACCTGTCGATCTGCTCGAACTTGGATTGTACTGCACAAGAAATGGAAAGGAGCGAGGAAGAGAAAGAAATCAGAAATGTTCTCAGAGAGAAAGAAATAGGAAAAGGCTCCAGATGGACTCTGCAGCTCCCGGGGACACCCGCAGGGCGCAGCTCCTTTCACAATTCCAGCCAATCAGAAGAGGCGCTAACCAATTTCCAGCCAACCAGAGCTTTTTTCTCCGATGACTCATCGGTTGCCCGGCGGGCCCGCAGAGCCCGGCGGCCCCGGGGCGGAATTTGGGGCTCGGGCCGGGGGGACGGATCCGCCCGGGGGGGGCCCCGAGCCCCTGCCCAGCCCTGGGGCCGATCGGGGGCTCCCCCACCCAGCAGCCGGTGCTGCGGGGCCGCGGGGCAGAGCGGTGGGAAAGGGGTTCCGGGCTGGGAGCGGAGGAAATGCGGGAGGAAGAGGAGGGAGAGGAGGAGCAGGAGCGGGAGAATCGCGGCATTCGCAGCGCTCGCACGCCGAGCCTGCAGCAACCTCTGCCCCGGGAGCAGCGCCCCCAGCCCCGAGCCGCAGGGGAGGGCGGAGGCCGAGCTCGCCCCGGCTCCAGCCAGGGGTCTCCGGGAGGATTTTTTGGAGAGTGTTCGGAGCCGGCAGATCCCGGACTCGAGCCCCGGATATCTCCGGGCTCCCTAAGAGGAGCTTTTCCGGGGGGAGAGGAGCCGCGATCGCCCGGCGGGTCCATGTAGGGATGGCCCAGTACAAACGGGGCAGGACATTGATTTTGGGGATCCCCGTGAGAGCCGGGGCTGTGGAACGGGGGACCCCCGGGGCGGGGAGAGGGGAAGGGGCGATACCGGAGCTGGGGGACCCCCGGCAGCCCGGAGATGAGGCGGGGACGGGACCCCCTGACCCTGACAGGGGTGTCCTGGAGTGACTTCATGATGCTCGTACCCTCATGGGTCTGTTTAGCCCAGAAATGAGTTCTGCACCTTTAAGGCTGGTTCTGAGAGCGAAGGGAGGAGGAAGAAGCTGCAGTTTGTTTTCAGAAACTGCACTCACTCCTCCACATTCCGGCTCCTGGACTGTTGTGATGACTTAAGGAGCTGGAACAGAGGCCAGACAGAGCTATGAGGAACGAAGTGGATTTTTACTGAAATGCCTTCAAAGGCCACACCCCGGCAGTACTGGAGCCACAGCTGTGGCTCTGCCTGGATGAGCAAAAGAGGGCTTGATCACTAGATCTCACATTTTTATAAGTTTTAGTCCATTTGCACATAACTGTCCAATTAATAACTTCAAAATATGAAGTTTCATCCTCCTTGCTTGCTTGCCTGCTCTCCTCTTTTGATGTTTTTTATGCTTTGGGTGTGAAGTTTGAAGAGATTGTCCTTGAGTCTCCAGCTAGAACAGGATTGTTTTGTCTTCACCACCCTGAGAAAAGATCCCAGTAACATTTAATATAAAGCTAAAGCTGCACATCAAAACAGAACAGAAGAACTTAAAACCTAAGCTATCAGTTGTCTGCTGACAGACAGACACCAGGACAGAGCTCTCCTTTGCTTTTAGTTAGTTTTTAGCTCGCTGGGGCAGAGAAATTCCCTGGACTGTGATTTTTCTTTTTCTTTGGTGCTGTTTAAACCTGCTCTGGACTGAACAACCAGAACACCACAGGCACCTCACACCTGTGGCCCACCTGGCCGAGCCTGGGCCACGGCATTTCCAGTGCTGGAGGGACTGATAAGAGACTGATAAGAGACTGAGTGAGCCCAGCTACAGCCCATGGAAGGAATTTGTGAGTTTGTCATCTCTTTTGGAGCAGCAACAATTTTCTTGTTTAATATTGTTCATTTGTTTTGCTGGTGAATTCTTTGTCTGCTAAATAAACAGGTTTTTTGCAATTTTCTCCAAGGAAATATTTTTCTGAATCAGCTGGGAAAGAATCTGCTTGAATCTCCTTTCTAGAGGAAACCCCTTTTGGGGATTTTCTCCCAAATTTGCCCTAAACCAGGGTAGGATGGTGGGAAGTGGGGGGACCCCCAAGTGGCTAGATTGTGGGGAGGCTGAGAGCAGGACCCCTAAACCCCCCAGAATCCAAAAGCAGGACCCTGGAGAGAGGGAATCCCCAGGACACATGGCATCCCCAGCAGCCCTGAGATGGGGTACTAAGCAGAACCCGAGAGCGATGAGACTGGAAATGGGAAAATCCGGGTGGCATTTTTTTTATTCACTCTTGATTTCTGGATATCAGGTGGCTTCTAGGAATGGACTTGGGTGGGAGGAATCCCCAACTGAAGGCATTCACACCTTTTTTTTTCCCTAAACCAGGATTTTCCCCAAACCTTCCCACTGTGATATCCCCCTGTCCCGCTCTGGGTGAGCTCAATCCCAAACCTGACCCTGATCCTGTCTCAGTCTCACTCCATGTTTAGACAAACTTACAGTTCTGTATTTAATCTCATCCCAGTGCCAGACTCGTCTAGCCCTAGACCCAGTCCCAACCCCAGCCCTAAAGCCAATCCCATGTCTCGCCTTAACCCCAATCCCAGCTCTAATCCAAATCTCAGCCCCAACTCCAAGGCCAACCCCAGTTCCAGCCCCTTCCTAAATCCTCAGCCCCAAACCAAAAATCCCAGGTTCAGCCTTTCTGGGGGTTTGGGGGTGTCTCTGTCCCTCTGACCCCGATGATGTTTGGGTGGGGTCACACCAGGGCTGAGAGGGACAGAGAACCCCCGGCCTCCCCAGGTGTGAGAAGGTCAGAGAGACCCCCCAGCCCCGAGCACCCTCAGCGGTGAGAGGGACACAGAGCCCCTGGTCCCCAGCCCTGCACAGGCATTGCCTGAGGCCAGAGGGATGGAGACCCCCTGAGCATCCCCCAGGGTGAGGGGAAAGAGACCCCCTGAGCATCCCCTGGGCTGAGAGGGACAGAGACTGCCCCGAGCACCCCCTGGCACAGGGGTGAGAGGGAGGGAGACCCCCCAGGCATTCCCTGGGGTGAGAATGATGGAGACCCCCTGGGGTGACAGGGACAGGGACAACCCCTGGGGAATGGCCTGGAGTGACAGGGACAGCCCCTGGGGAATGGCCTGGAGTGACAGGGACAGGGACAGCTCCCTCCAGCTCCTGCCAAGCATCTCCCAGTGTGAGAAGCTCAGAGACCCCTTGAGCATCCTCTGGGCACTGGAGAAAGTAAAGTTGTTTCTGGTCAGAAATCAAACTTAACCCTCCAAAAAATGACTTGAATTTGCTTTTCCCACAAGACACTTTTGATGGAAATGCAAAAAAACCCCAAACTTTAATAAAATGACAAAAGAAGCGAATTCGTGGCAATTCCAAGTTCCATTAGTCCTGCACAGCTCCAGCTCAGCTGCTGGCACATGCTGAGAAAAGAAATGTGGAAATTTGGCCGAATTCAGATTTTGAAAAGGAAGGTAAAGCTCTGTGTAGGTGTTAACAAGGTTGATAGGGAAAAAAAGACAAAATATTCTTAGATTTGGCAAAGCCCCCCAGTCTGTGAAAGAGAAAAGGGGGGTGGGCAAGAGAGAGACAGAGACAGGGCAAGTGTGACATTGTCCCCTGTGTCTGTGGCCTTCGCAGGGTGGGGGTTTTACACCTGAGCCAGTTTGGGTAAGGGGGTGGTGTTCAACCCCTGATCAGGGATTACCCCACTGTTTCAGGTTGCAATGCAAGATGTAAGCAAATGCATGTTTTCAATCACCATCTTCATCAACTGCTATAAACAGGCAAGGCAGTGTTCTTTATCTCTTGCATGACTCACCCCTGATAATGCCCTCCAGGGGAGATATCTTGTGCTAATTGGCCATTGAGTGTCACTGCAGGACTGATAAAATTCCGTCCTCCCATTGTGGGATGCTCCGCCCAAGGGGAGGATCCAAGCATTCCTACCTGGATATAAGCTGAGGCTTGCAATACCAGGAGCAGCTTGCCTACTGGATTCCCAGAGGACAAAAGCTCCAGAACCACCACGGGACCTTCAGAGGAAGGCCAGACACTTCTACAGGATCACTGCTTTGACAGAATCACCTTCGTCACTCCAACAGGACTGCAGCCACCATTTAATGGGACTGCTGCAACCACCCTGACCAACAGGGTGTCAGGTTATATCCTGACTCGGTCAGTTTAAGGCAGGGTTTCTGTATCATTGCCTTGATCTTCATTTTCTTATTAAATTGTAGTTCTAGCTTAGACTGTCTCCCAGGTTTGCCTTCAAACCAGAAAAAAATTCAATGTGCTTATCCCTTGTTATTCTCCCAAAACAGGATTTCCCATCCCGAAACCTTTGTCAGATGGAGAAGGAGGCTGCGAGGGAGAGGAAGATGCCCCAGGATACCCAGGCAGGTGAGGAGGAAGTCAGTACCCCTTTCCTCCTCTCTCCTGCTCCATCTCCCAGCCCAGCATGGCCCCTGGCTGCAGGACAACCCTGCTGCCAACTCTGTCCTGCCGGGGATGCACTGGGGGGATCTCCTTCCCCTTCCCTCTGGCACGGAGGCAAATCCCATCCTCTCCTTGTCCTTCCTCCCCCAGGGAAGGAGCTGAGGATGGAGACCAGGAAGGACAAATCCCCAAGGCAGAACCTCGTGGAAGAGGCTGTTATGAGTGACTCCAGGGCACAGGAATCCAACAGGGAGGAAAATCTCCAGAGACTCCATGGGAAGAGGGGCTCCAAACCCAGCCCAGTGGGCTCTGAGTAGGAAAGACCCAGCCTGAGCCAGGAAGGTGGGCAGAGCTTCAGCCAGGGCTCGCAGCTGGTGGTCCATGAGCAGCTTCATGATAGGGAGAAGTCCCACAAGTGCTTCAGGCAGAGCAGCACCCTGATCCGTCATCACATGATCCACACCGCGGAATGGCCCTACAAATGTGGGGAGTGTGGGAAGGGCTTCAGCTACAGGTCAGAACTCATGAGGCACCAATGTATCACACTGGGGAAAGGCCCTACGAGTGTCCCCAGTGTCAGAAGAGGTTTTGGACCAGCTTCAGTCTCCTCCAGCACCAGCGGATTCACACAGAAGAGAGGCCCTTCTGCTGCCCTGAGTGTGAGCAGGGCTTCAAGCACAACTCCAACCTCATCAGGCACCAGTGCATCCACAGTGGGGAGAGGCCCTACGAGTGCCCCACCTGTGGGAAGAGGTTTCAGAGCAGCTCCAATCTCCTCCTGCATGAGCAGATTCACACAGATGAGAGGCCCTTCCGCTGCCCCAACTGCGGGAAGGGCTTCAAGCAAAACTCCCACCTTGTCACCCACCTACACATCCACACTGGGGAGAGGCCCTACCAGTGCACCACATGTGGGAAGAGGTTCACCAGCAGCTCTGACTTGACCAGACACCAACGCAGGCAAAAGTAAGGGAAGCTGGAAATGCTCCAATTGCAGGAGGAGCTTTGTGCACTGCTCCAGCTTCATCCCCCATGAGAAAACCATGTTGGGAAGAGCTTGGGTGATCCATGTTCCCTGTGATCCATGCTGGGAAGACACCTGTCCCTATTCCTTCCCCTGTCAATGACATCGTGTGGAACTGACGAACATGAGGGTCTGGCCATTGGCATGTCATTACATTCACTCTCACCTCAGGTCACTGCCAGGGGCAGGAAAGGGACTCTCTCCCTGAGGAGAAGGGTGACCTTTACAGGTGGGGGATATATGTTGCTGGGAAGAGCCAGGCAGCTGTGTTGTAGTTTTCCCTGTAAACAGTTTCATTTATCCCTTCTGTTAGCAATATTGTTTCTGTTCTGCTTCTTCCTTATCTTGTTGCTATTCCCAATGAATTGTTCTTATCCCAGCCCGGGATCTTTGCCTTTTGTTCTTTCCATGGGAGGCGGGAGGGCAGTGAGGGAAGTGCAGTTTTAGCGAAAGCAGGAAATTGGGGAATCCTATTCCTGAACCTTGGCCCATGGAAACCGAGCATCCCAGCTTGTGCCAGCCCTGGTGGCCATGGCAACAGCCTTGGGAGCGGGTCCCTGGCTGGGGCTGTGGGAACCTCTTCCCTCTGGTGCCCAGGGACAGGAGTGGAGGGAACGGCTGCAGCTGAGTTGGGGCAGGCTCAGGTTGGATGTCAGGAAAAGGATTTTGCCCAGAGGCTGCTGGGGCCCTGCCCAGGCTCCCCAGGGAAGGGTCCCAGCTCCAGGGCTCTCTGAGCTGCAGCAGCGTTTGGACAGCGCTGCCAGGCCCAGGCTGGCATTGTTGAGGTGTCCTGTGCAGGGCCAGCAGTTGGACTGGAGGATCCTGATGGGTCCTTCCCAGCTCTGCCAATTCTGTGGTTCTGGGATCCCATGAGCCTGGGGATGGGGCTGCCAATAGTTGCCATGGCAACGGGCTCTGGCTACAGGCCTGAGCTGGTGTCCATGGCAACCACCCCTGGCATGGGGTCTCCATGGAGCTGCCGAGGGGCTGACCATAGCAACAGGGGGCTGGTGATTGTTGGCTGCTAAGGATCAGATTTGTCACAGGCCCTCAGAGGGGTTCAATGGGGACTTTCCAAGAGTCTCCAGGCTCTTCCAGAGCTGGAATGTCACAGGCCGAGACAGGGGCTCCATGGAGACCTCCCAGGACTTTCTGGGGATGGTAATGAGCCGTGTGGTCAGAGGCAGTCACAGCCATTCCATGGTGACATCCCAGGGGACCTTGGGCTGCAAAAGCACCGATCTGTCACAGGCACTCATGGGGGGCTCCACAGTGAAATCCCAAGAATCCCCAGGCTGGCAAAGAGCCAGGATGTCCCAGACACTCACAGGGGTCCCTGTCATGATCACAGTGGGAGCTTCAGGCAAAAGCTTTATTTCTTTGCCACAGAATCTCCTGCTGAGACATGAGATGGGGAAATGAAACCCAACAGCCACCATGGATCCTTAAACCCCTGCAGGATCCCTCAACTTCTACAATTCCTTCTAAGAGAGGAGAATGGGAGTGGCTGGATCCAATCCCAGCCCCAGACTATGTCAAAGGTGTAAAAGATTGGACAGGTAGAATTGAACTTTAACTCAATTTGTCCCACAGGATTAATGATAGAATACCAGATACATTTATACAAATACCACTCTGATTGATTGTGATCATGATTTTACAGAAAGATCTTAACCAGAGTTATTTACTCCACAGTACAGGCGCTATAACAATTATTAGAATATAATGTTCTATGAAGCAATTTTGAGGTCAACAGGGCCTTGCTGGAGTTGTTGGAGCCCATTGCAGGCAGAGCCTCCTTGTCCAGCAGGAACTGCCTTTCCTGTGCCATCAGCAGGGCAGGTCCCGCTGCAGGAAAAGCCCCAGGCCAGCCCCAGCACAGGGAAGGGCTCGGGCACAAGGGCAGAGTGCCGTGCTGGGAGCTGTGCCAGGGAGAGCCTGAGGCACCAAAGGCACCTTGGCAGCAGCAGCTGCCTGCAGGCCATGGCCAGAAGCCTCCCTTGGCAGCCCGGCCTGGTGGCCACCACTGCAGAGCTGCTGCCTCAGGGCTCATTCCTGGCTGGGCTCTGAAAAGCCACTTCTGCTCCAGGAAGCCATTGGCCCTAGCACCTTGGGGACAAGATATTAATGACAAAACTCTTCATGGCAGCAGAGCCAAGGCAGCAGGCAGAGGAAAGGGGAGAGCCAGGCCCAGGGGACAGGGCTGCCATGGTGATGGCTGTGAGGTCACTGCCCCTGCAGCAGCCTGGCTGCCCTCAGCAGACATTCTGGCCAGAAGTGCTGTGAGGGCACCCAGCACATCAGAGAACACAGAGAACGGGAATTCTGTCCCTGGGGATGAGAAGGTTTCACTGGGTCAGGTTGCACAAAAGTCCTGATCTTGGAGTATTCCTGGGATTGGGCATCTACTTCTCTGGAAATGCACTTGCACTTTTGTGCCTTTCTCATAACTGTAAAATATTTCCTCCTTCTTACAAATGTAAATCCACCCTCATTCAGTTTAAAGATATTGATCCTTTTTCTGTCTTGGCAAGATGTGGGAGAAAATAACTTTGACCACTATTTTTCCATTTTCACAGACCTTGGAGAGGACACAAAAATCTCCCTATATGGGGTTTAGAGGCCTCATCACATAAGCATCAGAGAGAGGCTGAGGGGTGGAGACTGAGGACAGAACAGGAATAGCCTGGGAGGGGTTGAAGGGTGGTTCCACAGATGCTGGAGCTTTTTTCATTGAGGATATAAGCATGAGAAGGAAACAATGGCACCAAGGGCAGCTGGGGAGGCCCAGAGTGCACACCAGGAGAAAGGAATTTCCCTGCCAGGGCAGGGCTGTGGTGCAGCATGTCCTCCAGATGGAGCCTGGAGCAGCCCAGGCTTTGTGTGGGCAGGCAGAGGCAGGCAGGAGGCAGAGCTGTCAGCAAAGGAAGGGCCCAGCCAGGTGGGGCAGCCGGGGGATGCCGACAGCCTGCAGGGACAGAGGCGCAGGGCAGGGACACCGTGGGACAGCCTGGGCTGCACAGGGCACAGGGATGGGCAGCAGCTGCAAGACAGCCCTGACAGAGCCAACATGGGCAGCACTTTGGCCATGGCTGCTGGCCCTGGGCCTGAGGCAGGAGCAGGAGACAAGTGACCCTTGCAGGCCTGGGGCCTCATTGCCTCCTTGTCCCTGCTCAGCAGCCTGGCAGGGCCCACCCCATGCTCCTGCCCTTGCCATTGCACATCCCCACATGCCAGTGCCCATCCTGGCAAGAGCCCTGAGCAAGGAGGGAGGGACAGGATCTGCCTGGCCAGGGGCTGGGGCTCAGGCCTTGGCCCTTTGCATTCCTCAAACACATCCAGGTTTTGCTCTACATCAGAGACACCTTTCCCTTGCTTGTCCCCAGCTGCCATCACTTCCTCCAATGTTCTGTTCTGTATGGAAGCTGGCGACACTTTCTCAGTTGTGTCCCTGACAGAAATTTCTTCAAATACAAGAAATTTCAGGGTTTCAATAGAACTGAGTTCTTGAGGATTTTGTGACATCAACGAGGGGGTGGTGACATCACAGAGCTGGCTGTGCCATCACAGATTAGGGTGTAAGGCCATAGAGCAGATCCTGTCAACATAGAGGGTGGCTCTGTGGCATCAGAGAGTGGGTTGTGACATCACCTGGTGGCTGTGGATCATCTTAGACCTGGCTGTGATATCACAGAACAGATTGTGACATCACATGGGCAGTGTGACATCACAAAGATAGCTGTGTGCCATCACAGATGTAGTGTGACATCACAGATATGATTATGTGATATCACAGGGCCTATGTGACATCACAGAGGGCTGTGTGGCATCACAGGGGCAGTGTGACATCACAGGGGCAGTGTGATATCACAGGGGCTGTGTGAAGTCACTGAGGAGGTCACTATGCTCTGGGCCCCCTCACAGTCCCCTCCAGAGCAGTCCAACCCTGCTCGTGTACAGTGGGGTCCCCTGTCCCCATGGGTCCCCCTGCCTCCGGCCCCGCAGCCTCCCCCAGAGGATGTTCCATGAGATCGACCCCAGAGCCTGACACGGGGACGGGGGGCCGGGGCTCTGGGGGTGGCACAGGGGAACAGGGACCCTCCGGCAGCGTCCCCGTGTCCCCCAGGGCCAGAGCCTTGGTCTGGGCTCCTTCACCCTGTTACGAACGAGGCCTTGAGAGCGCTGAAAAAATGCCCAGCAAGGGATCAGTAAAAACCAGATTTAATATTAAGGGACAACAGCACAAAGTTCCTTGGCAAGAGTCACTCTCCTGACTGGACACTTCAGGCACACCAAGGAAACAAAGGAACAACAGAACCAAACCAAATCCAGGCAATCTAACCAGAAATTACCCGAGAACTGTCCCTGTGTGTCTGTGTGTGACACAAGGACAGCGAGGGCAAGGATGAAAGGAATACTGCCTGAAAGCCTAACAGAGCTCAAACTTAACAGGACTTATACATTAACCTTAACTGATACTTTCAACTTCACAATTTAGCAAAAAAGCAGAGTGTAACAGCATTTAATCTAACTCAAACCTATGACTTTGCAATTTACCAGCGGAATAACACTTTACAATATTTTGCTTAACAGATAACTTATATTAAAGGTAACAGCTTAGCAAAAGAACAACTCTTAGCAGCATTTATCTTCACTTAGGCCTTGTGACTTAACCTGACCTACAGGCCTGACTAACTCAGCTATCTAAGGCACTCAAACCCCTCAGAGAGCAGCATTTCTGCCACATTTCCTCAGCACAGGCAGTCCTGTGTGCACACAAAGTGTCGGTGCAAGGCACCTGTGAGTAATTCCCCTGAGGACAGGAAATGCTCACTGTGGGATCCTTTGGCATCTCCCCAGCAGGTGAAGGGCTGAGCCTGGAGGAGTGCGGGGATCGGCCCAGGCTCTGTGGTTGTTGGGGATCCATGAGTGCAGCAAACAGGAGAGTTCCCAGCTGGGAGAGGCCCCACTCAGAGGGAGTCGCTGGCTCAGGAGAGCTCCAAGGGCTCCTTTTGGAGCGCTGTTTGCAGGGCCCCAAGAGAGGGGCTTCAGTCCCTGCAATGGCTCATCCTGGCCGCACTTGGCACCAACAGCTTTCTTTGGCAGTGTGAGAACAGGGATGTTGTGCCACTGAGGGAACAGAAACAGTTCCCAGAGCTGCTCCTACAGAAACCAGGAGCTGGTTGGGCAGCAGCAGTTCCTGGAGCAGACAGTGTTTGTGATGAGCTGCAGAGGAGCTGAGCCCAGGGGCTGTTGGCCAAGGCCGAGCCCCAGGGAGCATTTCTCAGCTGGCAGGGCAGCCTGAGAAGGGGAGGGGGGATTGCAGCAGCACAGGGCCCATGGAACCAAGGGACCATTGTGACACTGTGGGGCCCTGTGAGACCAAGGGAACATTGTGACACTGTGGGGCCTCATGGAACCATGGAGACCATGGTGACATTGCTCGGCCCCATAGAACCAAGTACTGACACTGTGGGGCCTCATGGAACCATGGAGACCACGGTGACATTGCTGGGCCCCATAGAACCAAGGGAACAGTACTGACACTGTGTGACTCCATTGAATGTAGTGGTCATTGTGACACTGAGATACCCCATCAAACCAAGGATCCATTGGCACACCGTGAGGCCTCATGGAACCAAGGGGCCATTGTGACACTGTGGGGCACCATGGCACTGAGGGCTCCATTGTGATACTGAGGGGACTCATGGGATCATTGAGACTCTTGTGATGCTATGAGGTACCATGGAATAAGCAAAGCATTGTGAGAACTAGAGAGACCATTGTGACCATGGGGGTACCTACAGAACCAAGAGGAACATCGTGATACTGTGGGGCCTCATGAAACCAAGAGGCCTTCGTGACACTGCAAGGCTGCATGGAACCAAAGGTCCATTGTGACATTTCAGGGCTCATGGAACAGAGGAGTCACATGACATTATGGGGTCTGGGGAGCCACGGAGACCATTGTGACACTTCAGGGCCTTATCAAATGTAGGGGCCACTGTGACACTGCTTGACCCCATACACCCAAGGGTCCATTGTGACACTGCAGGTCTTCTCAAGGGACCATTGTGGGACCATTGTTACACTGCTGGACCCCATGGAATCAAGGCACTGTTGTGACACTGTTAGGCCCCATAGGTCTGGCTGGTTTGGCCTCCTTTTGACTTCCTGACTGATCCAACTGACCTTGGCATGTTGGGGGTCTCTTCTTATTAGCTGCTGAAACACTGGGGCTCCATGCTTTCCTTCCTATGGAAAAGAACTGTCCTTCTTAGCCAGGTGCCCATGGCCAGAATTGGGATTTCCACCTCCAACATTGCCTGTTGTGAAAGACTGGAGGAGATTTTTGGCTGGGAAAATTTTGTGTGTTGGGAAGGAAGGGGCAGGTCCAGCCTTGCACTGCCCTGTAACCCCAGCCCTGCCCTGCCCTGGAATCCCAATCCCCCCAGAGCCTCTATCCCAGCCCAGCAGTGTCTGCCAGTCCCTGGCACAGCACAGGCAATGCTCCACAGCCACCTCTGCAGCCCCAGCCCAGCTCCTGAGGGACCAAATGAGCCCAAGTCCAACCTGGGGGAAGGGCCCAGGAAGACCACGAGGTATTGAAGGCTGACAACAAGGCAAGCACACATCTTGACCCTCCCTCCTCTTGGAATTTCCATCTGAGCACTGCTGGAATCCAGGAGTTGGTAGTTCTGTGTGTTTGTTTGTGTGTATGCTTCTCTGTATCTTTTTTGTCTGTCTCTCTTTGTGTGTCTACTTCTCGTATATATGTCCTCTTCCAAATTTTGAGTGACTTAAAATTGAACAGGCTTAGAGCTTATGAAGTTGAATAGCACAAGGTAATGCTTTGAGTTGTGTTTTTTGTCGATTTAATGTCATATTAAACATTTGTAAAAGTTTCTCTGATTTTCTAAAGTTGACAATAAAGGTTGTTTTGCTCTTTTGAACTTTTTAGAGTCTCTTGTTGCTATTTCTTCAACACATAAAACTCAGAGGACACAAACAATTGAATTTCCTTTTAAATGTCTCCTTGAGAGAGTTGTTTGGGGATGGCAGTCAGGGCTTTTCTGTCCTGCTTGGCACAGCCCAGGCAGGGCTTTCCCAGCCACATTCCACACTCCATTTCCCAGCTGCAGCCGCTGGTGCCTCTGAGTTGTGCTGCCCCAGCCCCAGGGACGCTCTCCTTATCTGCCCATTCCCCCACATTCTCTGGGCAGGGATGGCCTCAGTGGGGGCTGCTGACATCCTCAGCACCTTGGAGGCTGCTGCTGAATTTTCCTGCTCCAGAGGCTTGTTCAGCCTTCAGCTCTTCAGTGCAGGAATTCAGTGTCCCAGGACTCATTAACATTGAGAACACCTCAACAAGCCAAACCTTTGGGAACAATTTGATTTCAGTTTCCAAATAATTTGTATTTAGGTAAATCTCAGTAGTGTATTCAAAGTGAACACATGATATTTAAAAAGACAGTGAGAAAATACTTTTTAGGTCCTAGTAATTTTGTTTTGCTGTTAATTCATTGATGTGTGCAATCTCCAATTGACACTGAATCCAAGTACCTTCTCATGCAGTTGGAATAGATATGAAAATCAAGACCCTTCATGGCTGACAATCAATCAGACTCTGTCCCTACCCCCACCCCACCATTTCCCCCATCCAAGCCCCGGCCCTCAGAGCAGCCTTGTGCAAATCTGAGCTCCCTCCAGCCCAGGCTGCAGCTGCAGCTTTCAGCTCCTTGGCTTCAACTCCCACCTGCTTTCCTTGGAGAAGGAGCTGCCCAAGACACAGAGGGATGTTCATTTCTTGTCAGCCAACAAAGCCAAGGGAAGGCACAGCTCCATCAAATGCAAAAGTCATTCCTCTGCTTGATGTTAAATCCACTTCCCACAGCAGACAGTCTCAGAGCAATGGAAAACACCTTCTGTGCCCAGCACAGATCCCAAGGTCCCCCCAAACCCTCCCTGCCCTGATTCTGCCCAGATTTGCTCTTTGCACACACGAGTCACAGGCTGAAGTCAGGAGCTCCCTCTATGCCCAGTGGGAGGAAAAGAGAGAAAGGGGATGAAGAGCTCTCCTGTGCAGAGCCAAGGCCCAAGCGCCCCTACAGTGGGAACAACTACTCATCAGGTTTGTGTCCTTTGGGTTCAGGGACTGGTGACACTCAGAGGCACAGAAAAATTTCTTGCCTACAAACACAACAGGAATATTTGAAGAGTTTAATAACCATCACAGGTCTTCCCTCAGTTTCCTGTCGTGTCCCAGCAGCATTTCACATGTCCACCATCCCGAAGGGATTTCTATACAGAAACAGTTCAAGACAAAGACATAAAAAAAGGTAATTCTGAGATAGATATAACCAGAACGACATATTTAATTCATATTGATTTGAACTTCTTAAAGATTTGGCCACTCCTTGAGATTCAAAGCATGAAACCAGTCAGCTGAGAGGCACTTGAATGGCCAGAGAGCATATGGAAGAAGAAATGGGAGAGCAGCAGGAAGGACATGGATCCAGCTGGTCTAGTGAAGAGATGTAGTCAGACATGACTATTTCAACAGGAGAGGTAGAAACACCGGATGGAAAAGGGAGATTAAAAAATAGAATGAGTATTGGTTATACAAGTAGAGTGGGAGCCACTGTTTCTGGTGGGAAAATATTGCTATTTCTTAAAAGTACTCAAATGACCCACATAATAAAGATTCGCTTGTATATTGTCAGATAAACATGTATTAAAACCTGTGCCCCTATCCAGGGTGACATCAGTTGTGTGCCCATGAACAGGCAGTTCCACTTGTGCCCTGATGTGCCCAGCTGGGATTGGATCTCTCGGAGTGCACCTGAGGGAGAGCAGAGCACCTTGCAAGCTGCAGGTCCCTGACAGACCCGCAGGGCTCCTGTCCCATTAACATCTGCTCTGCTCCAGTCTGAAACAGGGCCCAGCATGGTGCCGAGATCATCAGAGAGCTGAGGTGTGTGCTGGAATTCAGTGCCCTCCCCATTCCACGGCAGCCCTGCATTTCCCTGCTGCAGCCTTGGTTTCCAGCACAGCCATGGAGGCTCTCTGGGCTCTGGACTGTTCCTGCAGCCCCCAAGGGCAGCTGAGCTCTGCCTTTGGCACAGTCAGGCCTGGCCAGCGCAGGCCATGCTCAGCAATTGCTTGTGTGTGCCTGGCCTTGCTGTCAGCCCCGGCAGTTGCTGCGTGGCGCCTTTGTGGCCCTGTGCTGGCCCAGCCATGGTGGCCCAGCCCCTGTGCAGGCCCAGCCCAGGCCAGGAGCATTGTGGCTGGGAAGGACCCCTGTGCCATGGTGTCCACAGGAGCCTTGGGGCTCTGTGCCCCATGGCCTCCCTGCTGGGCAGTCTCTGCCAGCTCCTGCAGAGCCCGTGGCACCTGTAGGGCTGCACAGACAGCCCTGCCCCGGGCTCTGCTGGCCTCTGGGACAGCAGAGAGGCAGCCAAGGCTGGCCATGGCCACGAACAGGCCCTAAGCCCTGCAGGAGGATGGAGCTGGGCCACAGCCAAACTCAGCCCAGGCCAAAGCTGGGCTCAGCAGCCAGGGCTGCCAAGGCCTGGGCACAGAGGCTGGGGCTGACAAATGTCCTGGGCCCCCTCCCTGCTCTGTCCATGCCACCAAGGGCACAGAGCAGCCTCCTCTGTGGGCCACTTGCCTGTTTGCAATGCCTTGCACAGGCGCTGGCCCTGCCCCACAAGGCCTGGCCTGAGTCCTGCCCCTGCACACTCAGCCAGGCTGAGATGGACACTGATGGTTTCTGGGCCAGGCTCTCTGAGCCCAGCCCAGCTCCCTGCAAGCTCTGCCAGCTGCCCTGAGCTCTGGGCAGCACCAAGGGCCTCTCCCCAGCACAGCCCAGCCGGCTCTGGCCTCACGGCTCAGGCCAGGCTGCTCTGGGCACTGGCCCCATGGCCTCAGCCCCTGGCAAGGGCACAGCAGCAGCTGCAGCTGCCACAGGACTCAGCCCCAGCCATGGGGGAAGGTGCTTGGCCAAGGCCAAAGCAGGCTCCCTGGCTGCCCTGCTCCCCTTGGGCTGAGGTGCTGAGAGCTCTGCAGCCCCTGCTGCCATCCCATCTGCCCAGGGCAGCACAAGAGCCCTGACCTTGGGGCCCTCAAGCGCTGCTCCTGCTCCAGGCCCAGGGCCCAGGCCAAAGGTGGGGCAGCCACAAAGCTGTGCCCATTTCTGTTCATTGCTGCTCTGATGGGGATTGGTTCTCAGCCACTTCGAGTTTTATGATGATTTTTCCAACTGCAGAGGCCTCTTCTTTCTTGAGCTCTTCAGTTCAGGAATTCATGGGAAAAAGCTCATAAAATTTTGTTCAAAACACATGAACAAGAAAAGCCACAGGGAATACTCTAGGTTTTCAATTCTTTTGTGGTTAATTAGACACATTTCTGAAGTGTATTCCAACTGAATATACTGTATTGAAAACAATGAAGAGAGAACTGATTTATCCTGTTAAGTTTTCTTTTCCTTTTTATAGAGTGATTTCAGCAATGTACAATTGATATTGACCCCAGCACCTTCCAATGCAGTCTGAATAAATATTAAAATCAAGAGTTTAAAGCTGACAATCAGTAATGCTTTGTCCCCATCGCTTACCCACAATTTCCCTCATCCAAACCCTGAGAATCCTATGGATCAGGAACAGGTAAGATGCCATTCTTGGAAGTGTTTAAGGAAAGACTGGATGTGGCACTCAGTGCCATCGTCTGGGTGACAAGGTGGTGTTGGGTTCCAGGTTGGACTTGATGCTCTCCAAGGTCTTTTCCAGTCTGGTTGATTCTCTGAAGATTGTGACACTAAGCAAGGGGGCTGGGGAAGCAAGGGGCCATTGTGACACTAATCAAGGGGACTGGTAGCACTAAGAGGACAATCGTGACACTGTGTGTGACATGGCAGCACAGAGCCAAGGGGCCATTGTGACACTGTGGGGCTGAATGGAAGCAAGGAGTCCATTGTGACAATCTGGGTCCTCCTGGAACCACAGAGACCACAGGGCCTTGTGGAACCAAGGGGCCATTGTGCCACTGTGGAACCAAGGAGACCCTTGGGAGCGCGTGGCTACAATGGAATCAAGTGGGCATTGCAGCATTGCAAGGACTCTGGGAACTGAGGGAACAATTGTGACACTGTAGTGCCCCGTAGAACCAACGGTCCCTGGTGACACTGCAGGGTCTTGTGTCACCAGGGCTCCATTGTGACACTGCAGCACCAAGGAAATCATTATGGAACTCTGATGCCTCATGGAACCAAGAGGCCACTGTGACCCTGCAGGGCCTTGTGGAACCATGCAGAGCTTTGTGACAGAGCAGGACCTGGTGTCACGATGGGGCCATTGTGACACTGCAGGGCCCCATGGAACCAAGGGGCTAGTGCTGCTCCTCAGGAATTCCTATGATGAAAGAAACATGTTTGACACCGTGGTGGCCCTTGGGACCAAGAGGCCATTGTGAAAATATGGAACCAAGGAGAGCATTGCTGCACTGCCAGACCTCAGGGAACCAAGGATCCACTGTAACACTGCAGGGCCTTGGGGGACCAAGGGCCATTGTGACACTGTTGGGCCCAAGGATCCAAGGGACTTTGTGACACCAAGGGGTCCCATGGAACCAAAGAGACATTGTGACCCTGGGACGCCTCATGGAATAATGGAGACCATTGGGAAACTCTGGGGCCCAATGGAACTGTGGCGACACCAAGTGGAGTGTGGATCTGCTGGAGGGTAGGAGGGCTCTGTAAAGGGCCCTGGACAGGCTGGATCCAGGGCCCAAATCTAACAAGGTGACGTTTAACAAGTCCAAGTGCTGGGTCCTGCACTTAGGCGACAACAACCCCTGCAGCACTACAGGCTGTGGACAGAGAGACTCGACAGCAGCCAGGCAGAAAGGGACCTGCAGGGACTGATGGACAGCGGGCTGGACATGAGCCAGCAGAGTGCCCAGGTGGCCAAGAAGGCCAATGGCTCCTGGCCTGGATCAGGAATGGTGTGGCCAGCAGGAGCAGGGCAGGGATTCTTCCCCTGTGCTCAGAACTGGTGAGGCCACACCTCGAGGGCTGTTTCCAGTTCTGGGTCCCCCAATTGAGGAAGGCCATGGAGGGGCTGGAGCGTGTCCAGAGAAGGACAACAAGGCTGGGGAGGAGTCTGGAGCACAAGTCCTGTGAGGAGAGGCTGAGGGAGCCGCTGGGGTTGTTTATCCTGGAGAAGAGGAGGCTCAGGGCAGACAAGGTGGAGTCAGGGCACAGGCTGGACGTGATGATGACCAAAGACTTTTCCAACCTTGCTGATTCTGGGATTCTCTGAAACCACTCTTGGAGCAGTTGCAGGATGAGTCCTGGCCCTCCTCTTCAGAAGCTCCAGCAGCCCAGGTCCCTCAGCATCTCCTGCCAGCCCCAAAGCCCATCCTGTCAGTCCTGCAGAGCCTCTGCAGCTCCTCCTCACTGCCCAAAACAGGGAGCCCCAGAGCCAGACACAGCAGCCCAGCTGTACCCCCCTGGCCTGGGGTGCCTCTGGCAAGGGAGCAGCAGGAGGCACTGCAGGAGCCTGCAGACAATTCCTGCAGCACTTGTAGCATGATGCTGCTGCCCAAGGGACGTTCCCATGGAGCCAAGTCAGGAACTGCAATGGGGAGTGGGGCCAGAGAGGAAAGGGCAAACAGGGATGGGCTGTTTGCAGGGGAGGGAACAAGGGTGGGCAATGGGAAGACATTTGTAGTAGGAAGAGTAAAGAAATCAGAGGTGAAGCACAGGAAATGCTCAGGGCAGTTTGGGAGGGACTACCAGGCAGCCCTGGCTCTGAGCAACAGTGTCTGCAGTGGCGCAGGAAACTCCCAGCTGATGGGAACAAACTTTCAGGCTGACTGCAGAGGCCAGGACAAAGATGAGTGGTTTCCCTGGTGTGCCCCAGCCCTTGCTGGCTCCAGGGGCTGATGGCATTTGTGCTCCCTCATGTTCATGTCCACACACCAACAGCATGGGGGTGCTGCCCCTGCTCTGTGCAATGCAAACAGGGGCTGCTGAGCCAGTGCTGCCGTGTCTGTGCCTGCAAGGATGGGGCACCTGTGTGAGCTGGGGGAGAGGCCAGGGCTGCAGAGGGGGGATGTTATTGGCAGCTCCATGAGGATGCTCTGGGACGCTGTCCTGGGCTGTGCAGCACACTGGGGATGGATCAGCCCCTGCTCTGCTGCTCCTTCCCTTCTGCCCCAGGGCCCTTGCAGAGCCCAGCCATGCTGTTTGCCACCAGCCTGCTCACGGCTGTTGGAAAAGAAATGAAATTTAGCAAAATATTTTATTATAGTGAGTTGTGTGAACTGGTTTGTTAAAAAGTAGTTTTGTAGCCGTTGAAAGTGTGTTGGGTTTTGTGTGTAACCTAGCAGGTAGTCTTAGGGATTTAATAAATAATTAAACTAGTGCAGGAAAGTAAGAATGCTAACCTGTCTGGAGGCAGCATACAATGCTCTTAGAATAAGATAAGCAGAAGATTAATGATCTTGTTTGTGAACCAAGGAATGTATCACAAGGGGCCTGTGACTAGGCAAGGGGAACAGGGAACTGTTTCTTGGAGGCTAGGCAAGGGGAACCGGATACTGTTTCTTGGAGACTTTGTTGTGAATCGCATGTATAAGAGGGAAGCACCCATACGTGAATTTGGGGGCTCGGGTTTTTGCGACGTGAGTCCCCCAAGCTCCCCGGGCCCTTAATAAAGCACCCACAAAACTTATCCGAGTTTTGTGACATTTATCAATCGGGCAACAGTTTTCTGGCGACCGCGGCAGGACTCCGAAGGTTGCTGGGGCAGTTCGCGTCCCAATCCACTCCAAGCCGGCACCGAGCACTTCTCGGGGAGACATCAGTCGTGCCCGACCCCGCGCCTGTCGGACAACTGCAGTAAGGTAAGCCCGAAGGTGCTTTATATTGGAAAAAGGTGATAAATGGACTTGGATTTGGTGATCGGTAAAAAAAAAAAAGCCTAGGCTCCGGCCATAAGACGTTTAAGGACGCAGGACCAGAACTCGCCTCCTGGTTTTTTTTTAGGGAAGGATAGCGAGAAGGTATATTGGTTTAAGGTATATTGGTTTATTGGGATTAAAGGTGTAATTAAAGGTTGTAATATGATGTCTTTTAAAACTTTTAAAACCTTAGTGCAAGCCACTGGTAAAATACCTGGAAATATGCCATTAGGTTGTATATTGAAACGGTGGAAAAGTGAAGGATATTATCAAGAATTGGATAAAAGTAAAATGATAGATTATTGTAATCATTGGTGGCCTGAATATGAGATTGGGGAAGCAGGATGGCAGGTGAATGGTACACTGGAATTGGGGATAATGGAATCTTTGATGTAATTTTTAAGGAGAAATGAGAAATGGGATGAAATACCATATTTGGATTTTTTTTTCGTTTTATATCGGAAAGAGGAATGGCAAAAGGAATATGGTATCTTGGTTTTAGAAGTGAATGATGAAAGGGAATGTGTGGGATGTAAAGAAAGAAAGGAGCGTAATTTGTATCCTTCAGTCGAGGAAGATTTGTCTTATTGTATAGCACCTCCGAGGGTTCCGGTTGCTCCTAATGTGCCCCCTGCTCCCTCTGCGGATATAGCTATAAAAACGGGATCTAGTGAGAGTGATAGTGATGGTGGTGATGGTGAAAAGAATGAGAATGTTAAAAGAACTCCGTTAGCAGGGCGGACTCGCAAGGGAAGGAAGGGGCAGAAGGGGCCACAGTTAATTGCACCGTTAAGGGAAGCTGTGGGACCACAGGGAGAAAGGATATTTATAAAGGTGCCTTTCTCCCCTGGGGATTTGGTAATATGGTAGCAATCAGCGGGGAGTTCTCGGGAGGATCCTGAAAGGGTGGCAAGGGTGGTTAAAATGGTAATAAAGACTCAGAATCCGGACTGGAATGATTTACAGGTATTATTAGATACTATAATGGATTCCACGGAAAAGGAAATGGTTATTAGAGCCACTAGAGAAAAGACTCGTGAGGAAATTCGGTTGAGACAAATAAATGAGACAGTTGATGAATTGGTACCAAGTGAGGAACCTAAGTGGGACCCAAACTCTACGGGAGGAATAAGGGCTGTAAAACGATATCAGGAGTTGTTGGTGGAAGGAATTAGGACAGGAATACCTAAGACTATGAACTGGTCTAAGTTGTATTCGGTCAAGCAGGACAAGAATGTGTCTCCGTCTGCCTTTTTAGAACGACTAAAAGACATGGCTCGGAAGTTTACTAATTTAGATGTAGAGGATCAATCAGGAAAACTTCAATTGGCATTGTTGTTTATGGGGCAATCACAAGAGGATATTAGGAAAACATTACAAAAGCTGGAAGGGGAGGATACTCGGAGTTTGGATAAAATGCTGGAGGTAGCGTGGAAGGTATACAACAACAGGGAAAAAGAAACTGCAAAAAGACAACAAGCTAGTATTCTGGCTGTAATGCAACAGACAGGGGCAGGAGGAAGACCCATTAGGGGTCGAGGTCGGGGAGGAGCTAATCGTGGACAAAGGGGGTTGGCAAGAGGTCGGGGAGGATTTGGGTTTGCACCTAACATGGGGAGGTTGGATCCAAACCAGTGTGCATTTTGCCGACAGTTGAGACACTGGAAAAATGAATGCCCAGTTAGAGAAGGTATGGGCATGGGAAACATGGGATTAAGGACAGGTCCAATGGGGAACGCTCCTGTGGGAGGATTTACGGGAGGATCAGCAGAGGCTGCTCAAGCACTAGTTTTAGGAAACTATCAGAATCAAAGCTGACTAGAAAAGGATTTGAGGGTAGTTTTAGAGATAGATGGAAAGGATCAAGAATTTATGGTAGATACTGGAGCCACATATTCTGTACTCAATAGACGATTGGGACCTTTGAGTGACACAACGGTACAGGTGGTGGGGGCAACAGGGAAGCTAGAGGAACAACCATTTCTACAGCCTATAAATCGTAGGTTTGGGGGGAAGGAATTAGATCACCAATTTTTGTATATGCCAAACTGCCCCACACCCCTTCTTGGCAGAGACCTGTTGTCCTGACTTGATGTGAAAATAATATTTGAAGGGGGAAGGGTGAAATTGGAAATAACTGAGGAACAAATAGCAGGCATTTTTGTGATCAAGGAAGTGGATGCCTCTCCTATTCCAGAAGAAATTGAGCAGGCTGTAGTACCCTGGGTATGGGAGTCAGGGGTCCCTGGAAAATCTAAAGCTGTGCAGCCAGTAAAGGTGGAACTAAAGGAAGGGGCCCGACCAGTGAGAATTAAGCAATACCCCTTGAAGCTTGAGGCAAGGAGGGGAGTAGCCCCGTTAATTAAACAATTTTTGGTTCAAGGAATATTACAGGAATGTGAATCGGAGTATAATACTCCAATTTTTCCAGTGAAGAAACCTAATGGTAAGTACCGTTTGGTACAGGACTTGAGGGCTATTAAGGAAATAGTGAAAGACATACATCCAGTTGTTGCTAATCCTTACCCCTTGTTAATATCTGTATCAGAGGAGTTTAAATGGTTCTCAGTGATTGACCTTAAAGATGCCTTCTTCTGTATCCCACTGGCAGTAGAGAGTAGGAAATATTTTGCCTTTGAGTGGGAGAGTCCTGATTTTGGGAGAAAGAAGCAGCTTATGTGGACCAGAATCCCACAGGGATTTAAAAACATCCCTACTATTTTTGGAAACCAAGTGGCCAAGGAGCTGGAGGAATGGAAGATAACCCAGGTAACAATATCCCCATCCTTGTATGTAGTCCTGCAGTACGTAGACGATATTTTTCTGGCTGCTAAGGAAAGGGAAATGTGTGTGGAATTAACAATTAAATTACTCAACATGCTTGGCCAAGCAGGGTATCGGGTTTCTAAGGGAAAAGCTCAATTGGTCAAAAATAGCGTTATTTACCTCGGTTGTGAGATCACACAAGGGCAGAGACGTTTGGGAGTAAACCGAATAGAGGCAATATGTGCTATTCCTTTGCCTCGTAACCATCAGGAATTGAGATCTTTTCTAGGAATGGTGGGATGGTGTCAACTGTGGGTCATGAATTTCGGTCTCCTTGCCAAGCCACTATATGAGGCCTTGAAGCAGCATCAGTTGGAGTGGACGACACAGCAAAAGAAGGCCTTCCAGGAATTGAAGCAGGCACTAAAGGAGGCCCCAGCCCTAGGACTCCCTGACCTGACCAAGGAATTCCAGTTGTACATGAATGAGAGGCAAAAACTGGCATTGGGGGTCCTCACCCAGAAGGTGGGATCCTGGAAGAGGCCAGTGGGATACTTCTCTAAACAACTGGATTCGGTAAGTTCCGGGTGGCCCTCGTGTTTACGAGCTGTGGCGGCAACAATAATTCGTATTCAAGAGGCCCGGAAATTGACTTTGGGGGCAAAAATGAAAGTGTTTGTTCCCCATATGGTCATGGCCGTTTTGGAGCAAAAGGGGGGTCACTGGCTATCATCCAGTCGAATGTTGCAATACCAGGCCATCCTGAGAGAACAGGATGATATTGAAATAAGGACTACTAATCATGTTAATCCAGCAGAGTTTTTACGCAGTGACCAGGAGGCTGGGGGACTGGTGCACGATTGCGTAGAGGTAATTGAACAAGTATATGCCAGCAGACCCGACCTAAATGATGAACCATTGGAAGAACCTGAATGGGAGCTATACACTGATGGATCCAGTTTTGTCGAGAATGGGACTCGCTATGCCGGGTATGCAGTGGTAACATTGGATCAGGTAATAGAGGCAAAGGCTTTGTTACCTGGAACTTCGGCCCAGAAGGCAGAGGTGATTGGACTCACCAGAGCCCTGTATTTGAGCAAGAACAAAAGGGTCAATATCTGGACAGATTCTAAATATGCCTTTGGTGTCGTTCATGTACATGGGGCGTTATGGAAGGAAAGGGGGCTTTTGAATTCACAGGGAACCAACATCAAGCACCGGGAAGAAGTGCTACAGCTACTGGATGCGGTACACAGTCCCAAAGCAGTTGCAGTAATGCATGTTAGAGGACATCAGACTGCGGAAGGAGACGTTTACAGAGGAAATCGATTTGCTGATGTTACAGCACGGCAAGTGGCACGGGAAGTATGGACTCAAATGGCATTGGTACCGGTAAGAACAAATCCGGTTACCCCATACCTGAATCAGGAGCCCAAATATTCAATAGAAGATGGAAAACTAATAAACTTCCTAGGGGCACAGAGGAATCAACTTGGGTGGTACGTTACACCAATGGGACAAATAGTGGTACCTACCCGCATAATGAAATTTATTTTGGAATCAGAACATAATAAATGTCATTGGGGGGCAGAAGTATTGGTAAAATTTTTGAAGAATGAGATAATCTCTAATCAGATGTTAACAATGGCAAAAAGAGTTAAGGCAATGTGCCCGGTATGTTTGAAAAATAATCCAGTAGTTAGGAGACAAATACAAATGGGAAAGTAGCAAGTTGGGCCACAACCAGGACATTACTGGCAAGTTGATTTTTCCGAATTGCCTAGGGCACAGGGATACAGATACTTGTTAGTGTACGTCTGTACATTCTCAGGGTGGCCCGAAGCTTTTCCATGTAGAACTAATCAGGCTAAGGAGGTGGTAAAAACCTTGTTAAAAGAAATAATACCAAGATTTGGAGTACCTTTAGGATTGTCATCAGATCGGGGTCCACATTTTATAGCCGGGGTAGTGCAGGAATTAGCACAAATGTTAGATATAACCTGGAATTTGCATACCCCCTGGAGACCTCAGTCTAGTGGGCAGGTGGAAAGGATGAATCAAACCCTGAAAGGACAAATCAAAAAGATTTGCCAGGAAGCTAAACTGCACTGGCCTCAAGCTTTGCCTTTGGCCCTACTCAGGATTCGAATTAAACCAAGGGAAAAGGTAGGCGTAAGTCCATATGAGATATTATATGGCAAACCATATCATGCAACTGTATTAAAAGGGGAGGTACATGTGAGTGGGGACCAGGCGATTGCAGAGTATGTTATGTCACTTAATAAGATCTTGAATTCTTTAAGAAATACGTTACAGTGGAATAGACCGCTCACACTGGAGAATTCTGTCCACGACATCCAGCCTGGGGACCAGGTGTACATCAAGAAGTGGATCACGGATCCGCTACGGGAATCATGGAGCGGACCCCAGCAGGTGATGATGACGACCTACACGGCGGTGAAGGTCCAGGGGATGGATGCTTGGATCCATTACACCAGGGTAAAGAAGGCACCGTTCCAATGGGAAACCCGGATGATCTTCTGTGCAAAGCTGCCTTTTTAATTATATTACTGCTAGTGATCACGAGACTAGTACCCGTTCAAGGGTCTACCCTAGTACAGGTTGAAGAAACAAAGGTTACAGTCATGGAAGGGATGGATGTTAAATTAACTTGTGTTACATTTGACAGCGAGAAAGTTGAGGCCAGTGAAGTTATTGCAATATGGCAACGGGGGGCTGAAAGAAGCTGAGGCAAGATAGGAGTCGGTTGGGATCAGGATAAACAACAAGGAAACACGGTACTGAATCTTACCAAGGTAACCACAAACGATACAGGAGAATATACATGTTTGGTCAAAATACGGGATAGTTTTGATTACAAAAGAGTGAGTATGAGGGTTTTGCCATGGACAGGGGATCGTGCTGAAAACATAAAGGTTAATCCAGTATCAATGGCAGTGGACATGTGGGATGGGCCACCTCTCAGAATAAATTGTTCCTTCCTAGTAAGATCAAGATATCAAAGGAACCTTCGGGTCAAATGGTGGAAGCAAAATAGGGAACTGACCTGGGACAGAATAGAGGACGGGACCCGTTGGTGGGAGAAGGAAGGCAAAGGTTGTGGGTGGTCGAATGTCACTAATCCTAGAACAGGAAATGCATGGTGGAGGCATGACAGAATGATGTTATCCTTACGAGACACGATAGAAGGAGTAGATGAGAGGCTAATGATACAATAGAACAGAATGCTGAGCAGGAAAACTTAGTGGTAGGATTAATTAGAGATTTTGGGATCATGCAGAATGTGACTGAAATAACAACTTGCCTGCCATTACCACAGGCTGCAGGTGAACCAATTCCTTGGGGAATAATACTGGTAACCAAAATGCCTGAAACATTCAAGAATGTTTCATGGTCCTGCCAGTCATTTCCCAAACCAGTAGAGGTATGGAAGGATTTGTGTATGACCATTCTGGCTATGACTACAGAGGAATGTCAAAAGAAACCCAATCATTATGGTTGGATTCAAAATACCAGGAGGTGCTTAATTGCAACCCCAATAGATGAGCCATGCAATACAGTACGAGTAAGAACGAAATCCCACCAAAATGAGATGAGTTGTCAGAATGTCACACAGAATTTTGACACCTGGAAGAGTTGGAAGACATTATGGGGACCCAGTGTTTTGGAACACTATAATTACCTTGGGGAAGTACAATGGTGCATCCAATGGTCAGGAGTAAAGCATCAGTCACATTATAGGGCCCTTATCACATCTACATCTTCCCGAGAGTTCAGACCGCAGAAAGAGGATTGGAATTGTACTGAGGTTTTTACATGTGATACACCGGAAGACCGAATTGGATTGGTACCGGTGAAAATGGCGTTAAAGTGGGGATGTGAGTGTAGGGGGTGTGATCACACGGTTAGCAGAGAGTCCATGGATGGACCTATAGATTGCAGATATACTACTGTGCATAGCCCTGGAAATTTAGTCTGGGTGTTGGGACACGGACAGTGGACCACACATTTACCTCTAGATGGATCAGTAACACAAATCACCCTAGGGGTTCCCACATTGTTTCCATACTGGAAACAGAATAGATTGATCCAAAGGAAAGGACTCAGAAAGAGGGTAGAATCCCTAGAGGAGCAGTGACATGAACCTGGCTCAGGAGTACAATTTGGATGGATATTGGAGTCATTATTCCCTCCGGTAGCAACATATCGAAACAGAGAAATGTTCAACAATTTGTTAGGAAAGACAGAAAGGTTGGCAGCAGCTACTAAGAAGGGATTTAAAGATCTAAATTTGCAATTGCAAGCTACATCAAGAATGACCCTACAAAACAGAATGGCATTGGATTTGCTACTGTTAAAAGAGCATGGACTTTGTGGTTACCTGAGTAAGAGAATAGATCATTGCTGTGTACACATTCCAAATGTTACACTTGAAGTTGAGAAAGATATTTCTCAACTGGCAGAAGTGGAAACAAAAACCAAGGAAATTGAAAAGGAAGCACAGCATCATTGGATAGGAGCAGTATTTGATTCTTTGGGGCTTCACCTGTCTGGCTGGATTACGTCTGCTATACAGTATGTACTAATGTTTTTAGTGTTTTTAGTGACTATATGGATTGTATATAGATGCCTCTTAGGTGTGATCGAAAAGGAAAAGAGGTGATCTCTCTGGTTGCTGAAGGCGATGACCCGCGGTCGGCAGATCGAGGAACACTCCCCACCTCGTTATGAAGATGTTACTGTCAATATTGTTGATTGAGCATCCTTGCAGCAGGACTAAAGGATGCTCAAAAGGGGGGGAAATGTTGGAAAAGAAATGAAATTTAGCAAAATATTTAATTATAGTGAGTTGTGTGAACTGGTTTGTTAAAAAGTGGTTTTGTAGCCGTTGAAAGTGTGTTGGGTTTTGTGTATAACCTAGCAGGTAGTCTTAGGGATTTAATAAATAATTAAACTAGTGCAGGAAAGTAAGAATGCTAACCTGTCTGGAGGCAGCATACAATGCTCTTAGAATAAGATAAGCAGAAGATTAATGATCTTGTTTGTGAACCAAGGAATGTATCACAAGGGGCCTGTGACTAGGCAAGGGGAACGGGGAACTGTTTCTTGGAGGCTAGGCAAGGGGAACAGGATACTGTTTCTTGGAGACTTTGTTGTGAATCGCATGTATAAGAGGGAAGCACCCATACGTGAATTTGGGGGCTTGGGTTTTTGGGACGTGAGTCCCCCAAGCTCCCCGGGCCCTTAATAAAGCATCCACAAAACTTATCCGAGTTTTGTGTCATTTATCAATCGGGCAACATGGCCAGCCTGGGGCTGCTCAGGGGGCTTTTCTGTGCTGAGCATTGGCCTGGGTGCATTCTTGAGAGAGCCTGGGCAAGGAGCTTGGAGCCCCCAGGGCCTGGCCTGAGGTGTCAGCGCTGCTCCAGCAGTGCCCATGGCCTGTCCCTGCTGCAGCCCCGGCACTGCCACCCCTAGGACTGTGCCCGGCCCCGAGAGCAATCAGGCCCTACAGCAACACCAGGCCCACCGAAGCAGCCGGGCAGGGCCACGGCAGCAGCACTGGCAGCACCAAGTGCTGCTGCTGCTGGACACAGCTGCTGGGCCAGCACTGATCTGCCCCCACTGATCTGCACACAGACATTGCTGCTGCAGCTCCAGAGAAGGCAACAAAAGGGACATCTCTGGTGAAAACTCTGCTGGGAGATCCTTTAGTTCCTGTAAAGCCTCAAGGAAACCAGCCTCTCATTGACACAGTCTGTGACCATAGGGAAGGTGGAGAGAAACAACATGAGAAAAGGCACAAAGAATGACATTTCTGTGTGGACAATATGAAAACAGTAAACGAAAAGAAAACACCCACAACCAAACAAACAAGAAGTATGAAAGGTGACTTTTATTACAAGTGTTTTGAAGACATTTGCCAGCAGTTTAATGTTTCTGAAAGCATCCAGTCATCAGTGTCCACACTGCAGCCTTGAGCACCTGGTTCCTCAGGCTGTAGATGAGAGGGTTAAGAGCCGGAGGCACCACCGAGTACAGAACTGACAGGGCCAGATCCAGGGATGGGGAGGACATGGATGGGGGCCTCAGGTGAGCAAACATGATAGTGCTAATGAACAGGGTGAGAACAGCCAAGTGAGGGAGGCAGGTGGAAAAGGCTTTATGCCGTCCCTGTTCAGAGGGGATCCTTAGCACAGCCCTGAAGATCTGCACATAGGAGAAAACAATGAATACAAAACAACCAAATGATAAACAGGCAGTAAGAGCAAGAAACCCAAGTTCCCTGAGGTAGGATTTAGAGCAGGAGAGCTTGAGGATCTGTGGGATTTCACAGAAGAACTGCCTCAGGGCATTGCCATGGCACAGGGGCAGGGAAAATGTACTGGCGGTGTGAATGAGAGCATTGAGAAAGGCACTGGCCCAGGCAGCTGCTGCCATGTGGGCACAAGCTCTGCTGCCCAGGAGGGTCCCGTAGTGCAGGGGTTTGCAGATGGACACCTAGCGGTCGTAGCACATGATGGTCAGGAGATAGTACGCAGCTCCAATGAAGAACAGAAAGAAAAAGAGCTGAGCAGCACATCCTGAGTAGGAGATGGTCCTGGTGTCCCAGAGGGAATTGTGCATGGCTTTAGGGACAGTGGTGCAGATGGAGCCCAGGTCGCTGACGGCCAGGTTGAGTAGGAAGAAGAACATGGGCACGTGCAGGTGGTGGCCACAGGCTACGGCGCTGATGATGAGGCCGTTGCCCAGGAGGGCAGCCAGGGAGATGCCCAGCAAGAGGCAGAAGTGCACGAGCTGCAGCTGCCGCGTGTCTGCCAATGCCAGGAGGAGGAAGGGCCTGATGGAGCTGCTGTTGGACATTTGCTGTGCCTTGGCATGGGGATCTGTAACAAAAGAAATCATGGAATAGCTGTGTTTGGAGAGTATTTTGAATATCCCAGCATAGCTTGGGGGCACTTCCCCCCCACTTCCTGCCCAGGGCTCTGCTGTCCGGAGCTGTCCCTGCCAGCAGCTGCTTCCCTGTGCCCAGGGCTTGGCCCTGCCGGTGCTGCCAGAGCCCAGCCCAGCCCTGGGGGCTCAGCTCTGCCCTGCAGACCCCTCTCAGCTCAGACACTGCCCAGGGGCAGCTCCGGCTCTGCAGGCTCTGATGGCAATGTCAGAGCAACCCTTAGGAGGTTAGAATAGTGACACTGATGCTTCCTGGGAGGGGCCCTGTGCTGATTTCTGTCACTGCCTGATTTGTTTAGATCAGAGATAATTTTTTTTTATTTGCCTCAAGCTGAACTAAAATGAATATCTATGGTCAATTTCCCATTCAGGTAACCCAAAAAAATAGAGTAAAATTGCAGGACTTCCCCTTTCCTGCTGCCCCTGCCTTGCTATGCTCCCTGTATAATCTACTTGGAAATGTTCTGCCGTTAAATGCCGGGATGGGAGCAGTCCTGGACAATGCAGCATCATCACCACACAAGGAGAACACTTCCAAGCCTTACCAGCTATCTCCTTCCACCCAAACCTTGTCCCCCAGTGCTGGGAGCAGCTGCCAGGGCTGGCTGAGAGCTGTCCCTGGCAGGCAGCAGAGTCCCTGCCCCAGCACAGTGCCCTGGGATGCAGGACCCTGCTCTGCAGGACAGCCCTGGGCACCCTTGGCTGCTCTGCACAAGAGATAATCAGAAAATGTACTCACAGGGTCTGTAGGCATTGGGATGTTCCAGGTTTAGGAGATGGCTCCAGGAGCTGCAGCTGCATTGTCATGCAGGCAGAGGTTCCTGTGCCAAGGGCTGGCAGTGATTCTGTCCCAGGCACTTCTCAGCACCTTCCCAGCCCTGATTGATTGAAGCTCTCTGTGCCTCTGAGCTGTGCCCAGGGTGGTTGCAGGCAGAGCTCCAGCCCTGCTGGGATGGGAGAAGAGCTGCTCATCAAGAGAAATGTGCTTTTGAAGCTCTTCTTGGTTACCAGGAGCTGCCTCTGTGCCAGGAGCCCAGGCCAGCTCAGCAGCACAGACACAGCACAAGGATATTAACGAGCCTCGGGGGCTTTGTGCTCAGGCCCTGAACATCAGTCCCTTAGAGGGAGCTGAAGAAACTTCTGCAGAACTCCAAGTCAGAATCCAACTCCAAACTTTCTTGGACTTTTAATGGGTCCCACTGAGGGACACGACTGAGAAAGTGTCCCCAGGCCTCAGGCAGAGCAGAGAACTGGAGGCAGTGATGACAAGTGGGGACAAAGAGAAGCCAAGTCTTGGCGCCCTGGGGCACAGCAGTAGGGTCTGTGCTACCAAGGGCTGTGAGGAGACACCTTGTCCTGAGGCACTGGGGCCTCCTGCCACAGCTCCAGCCAGGCTGGGCACTGTCAGCACATTGTCCTGCCCTCAGTATCCCTCCCTAGCCCACATCCCAGTGGCCTCAAGGATCTGCTGGAAGGAGTCCCTGGGGAGCCTGGGTCAGGAATGGCTCTGGGGGCTCCTTCATTCTCCCTGCAAGGATTGCAGGTTTTTCAAATGACTTTGGGTTTGGCTTTTGCCTTGGAGTCTCTAAGAAGTTTGTGCAATAATCATGGCCTACAATTATCTGCTTTAATTAGTCCCTGGAGAGGCTTTGTCAGTAACAGCACTCAGTGGGGCTCATTAATACTTTAGGGTACTTCAGTTTTTTAAACTACTTGGTGTTTCCCTTTTGATACAGACTATGAAAAAGATTGTGCAGTTCCAGCCTCCAATATCTCTTTTAATGAGTCCCTTGA